>NC_073359.2:12145000-12768333 GCF_027580225.2 Misgurnus anguillicaudatus | reverse complement strand
AATACCTCTGACATCAGCTGGAAATGTGACGCTCCTTACCATGTTTGAAAGATTCACAATGCAATGCTAACAGGAGTTAAAGGCTCTCTAAGCGAATAATGTGCGATGTCAATTCCTGTTGCTGTTTGAACTGTTTTCAAACAAACGGAGCGTAGCTAACGCCTCCCCCTCCCTCTCCCGTCCGTGCTTTCATGAACGCGCCCAACCCCCACCCCCAAGTCCTTCTTGTTGTTTATTGGCTGGAACACTTTGTTATGTTTTGTTGTGCTAGGTTTGGCCACTATGTTGTTATTGCCGTTTGTCGAGCCTGAGCTGTCTACAGAGATCACGTTTTTTTACAGTTTGATCAGCGGTCAGGTAGGAAGCAGATAGTGAGGAGATGTTTGCTGTATGTAACAAAAAACGTTTTATGGTCTAAAACGCGTGAATTCGCTTAGAGAACCTTTAACTTACAGGCTGAGTCCGAAGCGGGAGGAATTAATGCAGATAATGTTGATCTTTTCTACATCACCAATCCCAGGAAGTAAACTCTTGCCTACAATCCGTGTGTTTATTGTAGTCCAAGAAAAGACATTTACATTGGAGATGAGAATCATCATTTACTTTGGGGTATGTACCTTGTGAATATCGTTAACATGTACTAACACACACAAGAGAAAATCGTGAATCGGATATTTGGTGCTCTTTAAATACATTGCTAGCATTTGTTATTTTAGGAACTATTATTAACTTGTTTGCCACACTGGACTGTAAATAACTTGTTTTTTTATTTTGGATGCTTAAAACATGGTTTTATTATATAAACACTTTAACAATGATGTAAGATGACAGTGTTTATACACCCCACGATAAATGCCATGCAACGCTCATTCCTTGCTTTTTCAGAATAATATAATTTTTATCCATTACATAGACCACTTAAGCAGCACTTTTTTAAAGGATAAACTAAAGTTATAGTTATTCATCTGGTGAAATACATCTATATAAATGTAATTTTATTGTGATTTAGTTTTATTCCAAGCTCTTGGATTTTATAGATTGAGATACACTGTAATTATTATAGCACATGAGAATAGTAGCACAGGAAATTTTATATTAATAAAAAAAATTTGATGCCATGTTGGCATGTGTTTTGTATTTGACATCTGCAATAAATAAAATGTAATAATTTCATCGACTTCTTTAAATTTAAAATTGACAGCATTCACCAAGAACTCTCTGTGAACATCTCCCCCAGCACAGACCCTCAATCTGACTCATCTCTTCCACTTCACATCACTCTCCCCTCCCTATCAGTCATCACAGAAATGGATATCACTAAACACTTCAATAAAATCAACCTCACAACCTGTCTATTGGATCCATGCCATCCACATTGGTCAAGCCCTGTTTTACCTGCCTCAGCCCACTCCTTACGGTCATCATAAACTCCTCTCTCACCTCTGGAATAGTTCCCTCTGCCTTTAAAGTTGCAGCTATCACACCAATAATTAAAAAAACTGGTCTGGATCCTGAAAACCCTAACAACTTCCGCCCCATCTCCAACTTACCTTTCCTGTCAAAAATTTTGGAACGCATGGTTGCGGATCAACTAAAACATCACCTCCTCTCCAATCAGCTCTATGAAACATTTCAGTCTGGATTTCGCACTCATCACTCTACTGAAACTGCACTACTCAAAGTAACAATTGACCTCCTGCTCGTCTCTGACTCTGGTTCCCTCTCCATTCTCCTTCTAATCGACCTCTCTGCTGCCTTCGACACCATTTACCCTCTCTTGGTTCACCTCCTACCTCACCAACAGATCTCAGTTCATATCCATCAATAACTGTATGTCTCACACCATACCTGTCAATCACGGAGTCCCTCAAGGCTCTGTGCTAGGTCCCCTTTTGTTTATTCTGTATATGCTTCCCCTTGGATCTATCATTCAAAATCATGGACTAAAATTCCACAGTTACGCTGATGACACACAACTATACCTAAGCACCAGATCCATCACTCCTGCCACAGTATTAACCATCACAAACTGCCTGTCAGCAATAAATTCCTGGATGAATGCCAACTTCCTTAAACTCAACTGCAATAAATCGGAAATCATAATCATTGGTCCCAAATCACTCCTTTCCTCCTTCCAAGATTTCACTCTATCTGTCGATGGCCATACAGTTACCACCTCTCTCCAGATCCGAAATCTTGGTTTCATTTATGACCTCACGCTCACATTTAAGCCTCCGACACATCACTAAAACTGCCTTTTTCCACCTGCGAAATATTGCTCGTCTACGGCCCACTCTCTCCACATCTGCTGCTGAAACCCTCATCCATGCATTTATTACATAAAAACTCGACTATTGCAACAGCCTCCTATATGGTCTCCCTTCCACTGATTTACAAAAGCTGCAATATGTTAAAAACTCTGCTGCCCGTCTCCTCACCCACACCCGCTCCAGAGATCACATCACCCCAGTCCTCCAACAGCTTCCCTGGCTCCCTGTTCAACAGCGCATTCACTACAAAGTTCTACTCATCACCTACAAAGCCCTCAATAACTTAGCCCTTCCATACCTCAAAGACCTCTTACAGCATCACCACCCTCTCCGAAGTGTCCGCTCTGCCGATTTAAACCTCCTCAAACCTATCACCAAATCAAAACACAGAACTTTGGGGGACCGTGCCTTCGCCATTGCCGCCCCCACCCTCTGGAACTCACTCCCTATCCACATCAGAAACTCGGACTCACTGACCACCTACAAAAAACTGCTAAAAGCCCATCTGTTTCAACTGGCATATAACCCAAATTAGCACTCTCATTTTGTTTGTTTCATTTTTTGTAAAGCGTCTTTGCGTCCTTTGAAAAGCGCTATATAAAACGTATGTATTATTATTATTATTATTAAAATAAATACCTAAATATACTAGCCCATATATATAAAAAAAGTTTTGACCCAGCATTTTAATCTAAACCCATCCACTGAATCCAAAAATAAAACCATCCCTTGGTCAAAAAAAACAAAGAGCTTTAGGAATCGCATTACATAAGAAATGTATCTTTGGCCGGAAGTAGGGAATACTTATTTCTTGTTGCATCCATACGATCGCCATCAATATAATAATGGACTGACAGCTGCTTGTTTTCTCCCAAAAATGAATTTACAAATTCTTTTTTCAGCATTTCTTATTATCAAGATATATGTTAGACAGCTGGACATTTCAAATAAAATAACGAGACATACCTATTAATTCGCGTCTGCTCCCATTTATTGTAATGACAGGGGTCTTAGTCCAAAGTGTGCACATTTGGAGAAATATTTACACATTTTACTTCTTATTTCTTTAGACTGAATAATTATTTCATTTTCAATTCCAAAGTATGAAATCTGATGATCTGAACGCAATGTGTTGCCTTGTTTTATTCCTCGATTGCTTGCATGCATTGCTTTACTTGCTTGCTTGTTGGATTTAAATGCACATTTGATTTGTTTACCAGCATTGGATTTAGCCCATTCAAAGAGAAGAGTGAACAGGATTTATTATGATTGCTAAGCACTCAACGGAGAATGAAGTGCGCATACATGTTGGGCATGTGATATTTCAGTTTTTCTTTTTTAATAAATTTGCAAAAACATGTCTGTTTTTTTCTGTCAAGATGGGGTGCTGAGTGTACATTAATGAGAAATGAAATGAACTTTTTGGATTTAGCAAAAAACTTTTTTCCACATACCGTACATTATTGTTGCTCCGTTATGGCCTGACTCTCTGAAAATGCAGGTCTGGGAGAGTACTAATAAAGCTATCTTTAGTAGTGGAAATCATTGTTCTGCCTAATTGGTAGCATGGCGTGGACCGAGCCATCCTATCTAGAAGTACCGTGTATGAGACAAGGCAATGGTCTGAAACAGCATCGCTCTGAGGTGATATTTCTAATATTGAGCCCAAGTGACAGAATTAAGTCTAATATGTGTTTACGGGTATGCATGGGGCCTGTAATGTTTTGTCTAATACCGACTTGAGAACTTCCCATGACAGCAATGCCTATCAATGTAGATATTAAAGTCACCAACGATAAGAGCTTTATCTATAATGACTACTAGCACAGAAAGGAAATCTGCAATTTCTTTAAGAAAATCTGTGTGGTGGCCCATAGGTGTGTAGATAGTAGCTAGGATGAAAGAAAGCTGTTTTTTTGTTATGATCAGTTAGTTCCATATTAACAACATTATTTCAAATTAATAAAATTTTAGTTCAAATGTAATGATTTACTTTAAATATTTTATTCTAAATTGTAGCAACACCACCTCCTCTCCACTTTAAGCGAGGTTTGTGCTTATAGTGCTTATAATAATAGTGTTGTGGGGTGGATTCATTTAAAGTAATGTAAACTGCTTTTTTATAATACTGAAATACATAGATCTATCAGTTAATGTACTAACCTTTGCCGTTCGCTCTGCTCTGTGCCTTGGCCGTGGAATATTCTTAATGAACTTGAAAAGGCGCTAAAACGCAGACTAAAAGACCGAAGCCTGCCACTTGGCTAAGCCCCCCCCCCCCCCCCCCCGCGACGCCGGGCCTGAATGTGCATCTGGTCCACGTCAACCAGCTGTGGAAGTAAACTGTTGCTTAGAATCCTTTGTTCATTGTAGTCCAAGAAAAAAGATTTCAGTTGAAGACATAACTTGCATCATCATCAGTGATGCCGGTAACGCGTTACTTAGTAACGCGTTACTCTAATTTGACCACTTTTTTAAGTAACGAGTAATCTAACACGTTAATATTTCCAAACCAGTAATCAGATTAAAGTTACTTATCCAAGTCACTGTGCGTTACTATTTTTGAAATTTTCCTTAGTTAAATATATATTTTCTTGTATATTTCTTCTTGCGTCTCGGGAAGTGAAGTCAGGTGTGCGACAAGTCACGTTTTCAGCACGAGGACAACTCGGGTCACGTGTAAGCGACACAAACGTAAACAACGTACAATAGAGAGAGAAGAGAGATGCAGCTACAAAAACACTACGTCAAGTTAAAAAAAAAACATTTGGAGTCGCGGCACAGACAGTCAAACTAAGAGCAAGCCCCACCCGGTGGTGTGAAGCAGTGAGCAGGAGGTCATCCACTACCCAAATAACAAAAGCTGGACTTCAGTGCAAAACCAGTAAGTGTGGGAGAGAACGAAAGTAACAAAGCGATTTTCTCCGAGCCTTGATAACATCTGCATCTCACCATGACAGCATATTAGCACATAACCTCTGAAAGAGTTGACAAATATCGCGTTATTTACTCACCGATTTCGACGTGTAGATCCAGAACTGTGTTTTCAACCATCATAAGTAAATTCCAAAAGCGGTCTTTTTTTCTTACAACGCGTTGTGTTTCTCGTTTCGTTTCATGTGTTACAATACTGATAAATCTACAAGGTATTTACTATATAACATCCTGAAGACTTCTCAGTTTTTCAAAATAAAAGTAAGTCGAGTTTAAACTCGACTTACTTTTATTTTGTGAGTAGATCCTGTCCGGTCAAAGGGAACACTTGTTAGTTTTGTCCCGCTGCTAATACTATAATATGTTAAAAAATTGATATTATACTAATTTGATTTAATTTTATTTTCATAGTGTTCAAACTATTGATTTTTTTTTGTCTCAGCAATTTAAGTTTGTACTGTTGGTTGCTTTTGAAACATTTGATAAAACTGAAATTTAAAATAAAAATGTAATTTAAATATTTTTTACAAAGATAAATGACAAAATAAGTTTGCAGTTACATATTAAAGAGGTCTTAATCATATATATTTAATAAAAACAAGTGTAACACAAAAATCTATTGTGTAACAATTCACTACTCTTGTTTAAAGTGAAATTATACAGAAGTCGTTTTACATTTGTTCAAAATTCCAGCTGGTTTTGATAGACCACACTTGTGAGTTATTGACCACAGCAAAAATATATCTCTGTCTAAAACATTAGCTTTTAAAATTAAGTTTTTCTGAAAATGGCCCCTGCTCTTCCCTATTTATGTTAAGTGAAGTCAAGAAAGACTCATATATATATATATATATATATATTTTAGTTTTTTAAAACACAACAGTTCAACTTAAAATGTCAGGAGATACATTGTTGACGTTACTGTTAAAAATGCACTTCCAATAAAGTGAGTGTTGGCAAAGCGGTTGTCATTTTTAATGTTGAGGCAGTGGGGGTGTTGGCAGCTACTGGAATGTAACTAACAAAGTAACTTGTAATCTAACTTAGTTACTTTTAAAATCAAGTAATCTGTAAAGTAACTTAGTTACTTTTTAAAGGAGTAATCAGTAATCGGTAATCAGATTACTTTTTCAAAGTAACTGTGGCATCACTGATCATCGTAGGGATTTGTAACTTTGCATATCATTAACATGTACTATTGTAATACACACTTACACACCAAAGGAAATGTACATTTGTGAATTGGATAATAGTGGTATTTAAATATCAATAGTTTTAGGGGTCCTCCATGAACAATGTTTTCAACCATTTACGAAGTGAAGGCACTCATGAAATGTCAACTTGATCCCGACAGTGATCCAAAGCCCTGGGCTCATTAAACATGTATATGCTGTACTACCTTCCTAATGAACACATGAACATATGTAACCTACTTGTGTATGAAGAATTTGCAAATGCTGAAATTTGAAACATAACTAAAGCACCAAAAGTATTATAATCATATGACGAATCAGATGTCAACAGATTTTTAATGTAAACAATTCCAGTTACCTTACATGCAGCACTATTTAATTCAGTAATTTAGGAATTAAAACTAAATCAGATAGCATTATCAAACCATTAGTGGAAAGGACCGCTTCTGCTGTGATAGTGTGAGCGGAGCCAATGAACCAGAGCCATTGTGACAGTTATCCATAGCTAACTAGACATGCCTCAGAGATGCTCTGAATCCGGTAATAAACATGATATAGTGGTTAAAGATCAACAATTATCCAATTCACGATTTTCCATTTCCTTTGTTGTGTGTGTGTGTGTGTGTGTGCGTGCGTGCGTGCGCGTGGGCCAACCCATCCTCATCCCCATGGCGTCAATATTTGACACACTTGACCATGCGTCAATATGTTACGCGGAGGTTATACCTTTCGCGTCATTTTTTGTCGAACTGGGGACTTCAATACTATTACGTCCGTTGCATTCTCTTTCCTATTTTCTTACCCTTTTCGCGTCGGTTTAGGGTTAGATTTACATAATGACATCCCTACCCAAACCTAACTCTAACCCCAACGCCAGGTGACAACTGTCGTACCTAACTCTAACCCCAACGCCAGGTGACAACTGTTTAATTTCGCGTACACTGTTTAATTTTGCGTAATCTAACCCTAAACCGACGCGAAAATGTTAAGAAAATAGGAAAGAGAATGCAACGTACGTAATAGTATTGAAGTCCCCAGTTCGTCAAAAAATGACGCGAAAGGTATACCCTCCGCGTAACATATTGACGCATGGTCAAGTGCGTCAAATATTGACGACATGGGATGAGGAGGTGTAGCGTGGGCATGTTAACAATATGCAAAGGTGCAAATCCCAAAGTCTATGATGACGTGAATTATCGTCTCCAGTGTAAATCTCTTTTTTTTGGACTACAACAAAAACAAGGATTGTAGACGACAGTTTACTTTCTCTGTCCTGGCATGAATGTGATGTATGCCATAATTGATTTTGAAGTAAAAGATCCCACTGAAATCCTTGATTTCCTTCAGTATAAAAATCTGTGTGAGACCATGTTGACTGTTTGGCGGTGATTATTCCTGTGTCCACTGCTTCGGTTGAACGGACATTCTCAGGCCTACACCATTTCTATTTTACTTCTATACAGTCATTTCTATTTTACTGTGCATACATACACAGTATTTTCAAAACTGTAGCTTTTTCTATGCAGTTTGGCAGTTCGTCCACACGCAAACGCAGTATCAGGTGACTGAAACCAAACTTTTATGAAAACCCCTACTAGGGTGAAGATTTTCAGAAGAGTTTTTGCCCTGTGATGATGTTGTTTGTGCCAATGCGAGACTCTGCAATGGCTTTTGATTGGCCAATATGGCTGTACGGTTAGGGATATATCGCCATCTTTAGTTTGGTATGCTCTTGAAAGCACTTCATACTTGTAAATGAGTGGAAACTCTATTTATGAAAATAGTGTGGCCTAGGCCTCAGTTGGCTCCCTGGAGATCCTGTAATTGTCTGTTGCTTTGAAATCTAAATTATAATACATACATATTTATGCATTTTAAATGCACATTTTTTCTACAACAACTTATACATAATACATTTTATCAGTCGATGCATACTCTTTGAATCACACCCATGATATTCTTATAGCACCATGCTCTGGTTGAATTATATTAAACCATTGGTTTAACAATAACATCCATCACTATCCTGGTAGTTACTGGACAGTAAAAACTTCTACAAACTTCTAACTTTTATACTAGAAATCCTTATTTTTGATGACTGAAGGAATCTCCAAGGTGAATACACGAAGGGAAATCAAAGTTTAAAGTGACAACTGTTCTGTTTTCAAACCCGAGGCAAGGCCAGGTATGTGGAAGCTATGTCTCGAAGAGCCAAACATTGTTCCTGATTCCCTAGAGCTTCAGTCTGTGTTTCATGTTGAGCACTTGTGAAAGAAAAACCTTGGACTAAGATAAAGTTGGCTCCATGGGAAAGAATAAACCCTGGGTTAGCAAGCATGTGCCCATGATTAATACTGGAGGGACAGATGAACAAGGTAAGTTTCTTTAACTGTGTTAGCTATTGTATATACAGAAATAAAGCAAGGGAATGCTTAGATCTTAATGCGATATATTATAGGAAGGTCGAACGCACAGACACAAACTCTCATGGTCTGTGGTTTCACACAAAAAAGTCATAATTATGAATCACAGACACCCCAGGACTAACATGACTGCCCTGAGGCTGCATTAGACATTCAACATCACTTCTCTCGCTCACCTGTCTCCACCAGCACCTGTTCACCCAGCTGAAGATACATCAGTATTCCTCTCACCTTCCACGTTCTCCTCCTGTCTCTGAGCCCAAATGAGCCGTTGTTAAAAAAGGAAGAGGAGAAATAAAAAGTGATTGGATCTGCCCTGTTTACTACCATCTTCATGGTTCTTTAAAGGGGGATTTGTATCCAATTGAATCTCCATCTAGTCGGCTATTTCCGGATATAAAGCTACAGTGGGCTGAAGGTGTGGCCGGATTTAAAGTTGAATGACTTCTTGGGCGCCTGTGATTGGCCGTCATTTAGTCCCAAAATGTCTTATTTACCCACCTTAACCCACCTAATGATGTCATCTGTGAAGACAATTATGATGTTGTTTTATATCTGCAAATCACGTGCAGTTGAGGGGAACGATATGTCATTTTCATTAACCACACGCATTTTCTCTATGCCTCAATGCGTTTAACTTGTGTAGAAGATAAAGCTTGTCGAAAGCCACTTTCAGAGATGTCCAGTGTTTCTTCCAATGCCTCCTTTCTCAGATTTTCCCAGATCCGTTCTTGACAGGTGTAGATGGGGTGGGCTGGGGGAACGATGGGGTCTTTTTGGAATGCTGCTCAGGTTTTCAATTGGCATTTTAAAGTCTGTGCCTGACTCACCAAGACGACCAAGTGTCTTTGCTATTCCTCCGTAAAACAGGAGCGGAATGAGGCAGCAGAACGGAATCCACTGTGAGAGGGTGGAAGAGGATGATGGATGGCCGCTGTTACATACAGTAATTGTGCTCAGGTAATTGCCCCTCCCTCGCCATAATACCCCTGAAACCTTCTCCATTTCCACTGCAGGAGAATCTATCAGCAATGCATTTCACAGGCAGAGCATGGACCTTATATGCTGGTTGCAAAGAGACGACTATTTAGTTTGGCTGTTGAATTTGAATGGGACTGGCTGCTGATTTGTAGCTTTAGACATCAATGGCCTTACTATTAAAGAGAGAGTTTGTAGAGGTCAAACGGTTGGGATGAAAGACAGGCCAAAGACTGAATAAGATGAAGAGCTGTGACATGATACACGATCGTTCCTGTAATTAAGTCTAATTATAACATTATTAACTCTTTGTGATTTGTGTTGCTGTTGTAACTGATACATAGTTTCTTTTAAATCGATGCAATCTATTTCAATAATGTAGGTGTATGACAATGACTTTAAAGGACCGCAAGAGTGATTTGCCTCTTTTGCAACTGCTGATTGTTCAAGTGTTTGGGCCCTTTTGAATCTTTTCCCGAAAAAATAAGCAAATAAATGTCAAATAAAAAGTCATATGGGTGTGGAACCACATGAATAAATTATGACAGAATTTCATTTTTGTGTGAACTTTTGCTTTAATTAATTTTCAGATTTTCAGCCATGACATCAGCCTGACCCAAAATAGTGAAATCACAGTATCACTATTAAAGGACCAGTGTGCACATTTTTAGCGGCATCTGGCTGTGAGCTGTGAATTGACCCGCTATCGCTAAGCCCCTCCCCCCTTAGTTACCGTTTCAAACTCGGACAAACAAAAGGTTGCTAACGGTTTAACAATGGGAGCTGTCAGTTTGAAAACCTTGTCACAGGATGTGTTTGATTTATTTTGGACACAGAAGGACCACCTCTTATCTAGGAACTTTCAAGTGGGACTTAAATCTGACACAAAGGGATATTAATATAAAGATTTTAATAGAAATATAATGGGAAACAAGATTAATTTGGAAGGGAGGGTTTACATATCACAATGCAAGCGGGTGAAGCCTCATTCTACGATCGCAGATGACATCAGGATTAACACTGTTCAAGTACCACAGGGTAAGATTAAATTAATTTACATTTAAACAGTTAAATATGGAAAGACAATGAACTTTAGCTAACGTTAGCACAAGCTATCTAACGTTATGTAACTTACTAGAGGCGAGGCTGGTTTAGTACATAAAGTTTGAGATTAAATAAGTTTAGGTGACGTTAGCACACACAAGCTAAGAAATCCCTTAGAAATAAGGTTAAGGGAACCCTTAAAAAATGGGTTGCAAGAAAAAACCTAAGTGTTCACTTAAGAAACCATAAGGGGTTAATCACACCAAACACGTTTTAAACGCTTGGAAACGCAAGGACCATCACACTGCAGTTTTTTAGTCACTTAAAAAAAGAGCAGTGCATCGCGGCTTTTTATATTGCTAGGCAACCACCGATGCAGCTTTCCTGTCAATTAAACATTGAAGCATGAGCGCTCTTTTGCCGTTAACTGTCATATTAGCAGAAATGTAAAAAAAGAGGATGCTTGCTCTGACCTCTATCGAGGGTGAGATGTGCACAAATACACAGAGGACAGTAGCTGGGTTTCCATCCAAACATGATGCGAATATTTTAAAATTTCCCAACAAAGATAAACAAAAAAATGCGAATTAGGTGCATTTCCATCAAGTTGTTTTGAGCGAATGACAGTGGTATTGGGTAACCTAGTAACCAACAGTGAACAAAACAATGTACGCATGGAAAATGGAGACAGGCCTGCATGTAGTCACGATGGTGCAATTTATTAATGTATTTGCCGTGCAGCTTGTAATTGTCAAACTGAATGCTGTGCACAGAAGAAGAAATGCAAACACTTACCAGCAAGGACATTGCGACGACGTTGAGCTTTAATGTTCGATACGCCAGAATTAATTCAGCAAATGCGTTTCCATCTCCCACTTTTCTCATTGACTCTTTACGGCATGAATCAAAAACCACCTCAAGCGAGCATAAAACTTTTTTGCGAATCAAGAGATTTTGAATCCAAATTTGGTGCTTCCTTTACTTGTTTTCGATGCGATACTTCAAAATGCGAATAAAATCATGGTGATGGAAACATTGCTAATGAGAACTGTAAACTTCCGTCACTACATCGGAAGGCCCACCACTCCCCTGATGTGATTGGCGTTGGACACTTTTCCGCTCTCAGTGCTCCTTCCAAAACGCAGGCGGATAAAAACGCAAGGCATCGTGCACACATAAACAGCGTGCATAACGCTCACTGCCCATAGAAAATCCTTCAAAAAAGTCGCCTGCAACTGCTATAAACGCGTTTGGTGTGATCAGCCCCTAAGGCTATCAATACGTTTTTAACCTTAAATGCTAAAGTATTACCTTAAGTTCCGCTATGCATTGCTACAAAATCCTTAGTACCCATTTTGCCTTAAAAACTTAAGGAAACTATAACAGGTCCCTTGACATCACAGGCGTTATTTACGCTGTGTGATTTTGTAACTATAGCATCCGCTTTTCTGTCGCCGTGTTTTGACAGAGACTATCATAAAATACTTAGTATAAACACTTAGGTAAGGGTGACAGTTAAGACCTTTGTTGCAATGCTCTTAAAGAAATCCCTTACCTCAGGATTTTTTTCTCCCTCAGGGAAACCCTTACTTAAGGAGTTTCATGCAACCGGGCACTGGACATTATGTGGCATTTTGCTCTGTCTTGTTTGGGTTTAGAAAATGGAATTAAATAAATGTTATTGCCCATCCTCGCAAGATACATGGGATTAGTGTTATAAGTACCCCAGGCACATTGTTTTACCATTTTGGCAGAATAAACGCAATAAAATCGATGTAAGCTTATGATCTTATAATGCTTTTCTATGGCGCTGAAACCCGCAGTTGTCCGAGTTCCGGTCCCAGTGCAACTGATACTCAACTGCCATTGGCTCATCTGCATTCGAGGGGTGGGGCTTAGCGATAGGTTATTTGCAACCAACAGCTCTGTCCACAGCTCACCCCTCCCTTTTGAAATGCAAATAAGCTACAGTAGCCGCCACAGGACAAACATGTAATCATCTGAGACAATTTACTGTAGAGCAGTTTGTACGTTTAGGGCTACTGTAGAAATATGACGGCGACTTCCATCTAGACCCATGGTGTAGATAAAAACGGCTCATTCTAAGGTAATAAAAACAATCCAGTTTATTATGTAAGGTCTTTATACACCACTGGTAATATAGTTATGTATTTTAGGGCTAATTCCTATTATTACCATCATTAAATGTTAACAAATGTACTGCATCGTAGGTATGACCCATACAATAACACACCTAAAGACAAAAGACACTCTCTTCTGCCCACACCTTACAAGACTGATCTGGCCATACAAAACTATATACACTTCATTTACTATATATGTGAAAGTCTGAATACAGTTTTAACAACACATACCTCTGAGCCGCTCCGATTTATTGGCCCAGAATGATGTCATGCAGTTGGTGGTAAACACTTTTTTTTTACTTTTTACGGCCACTTCATACCTCTGTCCAATCTCACCCTGCAAGACCTCGAGATAAACCAGACCAATGTCACCCTTCAGCACTCACCGTAAAAGCGAGCTATATCTCACGGACACAACTCAAGTGATCTCATCAGGACCGCCATGCCACACAAAGCGTAAGACATCACTCTTTTCCATGTGTCGCTGTTGTGTTCATTTTAGTGAGATAAATTCCCAGACATGTCTTACAAGCTGATATCCGTTCTTTCGCCGTATTGTGCTGGGATAAATCATTGGCACGGGGCGATATAACAGAACAGCTGCCCCATTGTAAAACATTGTAAAACTATCTTGTTTATACTGTCTTATTAAGTATTTTGTTTTTAACTTGTGTTAAAAATTAAATATTGTAAATAGTTTCATGCATTAAATGTGAAAACCCAGACTGATGCTTTAATCGTGAACGTTTTACAGTTTAGGTACATTTTTATTAAAGTATTTAATTTACTGTCCTTAAAGCTCCACTGTGTACTTTTTTTAGTTAATTCTTAGCAAAAACCCATGTGTTCTTTCAAAAGTATGTGCTCATTCATGTGTAATTACTTACACCCCACTAATCAAAGTATTCTCGTACATACGGTCGAGTCGCTCGACTGGCGCATCCATGTTGTGCCTCCATCTTTGAAATACATTCGCCGACGAGGGACATTCCTGAAATTCAAGCTCCGCCTTTCGCGCTTTCAGACTACACTCACGCTAGCCGCTAGCTGAAGCCTCCCGAGGTTGCATGTGTAGGCGGTATACCTCATCGAGACAGTCTTATTTCAGAATATTAACAATTATAAAGCTGACAATTATTCTTAGTTAATTGTAAATTTATGTAATATGCTTATGACTTGTGAATGTAATGCTCAGTTAACGTAAATAAACCAGGATTTGATGACGTATGCAGCCTGCATGTGACCTGCGTAGACTGAATCCTTCGGATTTTACAACAGCCGCATACCGTGATGATCCCGCAATCTAATGCCTTGATTTGAGGCAGATTTGAAAGCCTGTTGAAGACCTATTCTCTAAGACTTTAAAACAAGTCGCCAAGGAATCGAAAAGGGGATTTAAAACGACAACGCGACAGGAAAACAACAAGACCAAAGTCAATATCGGAGTAATGTTAGTTTTCCAAGATCATGAGGCTCACGGGACACCGACGTTACCTACATTCTATCTTCTCCACAGGTAATTCAGCATATTTGTTTAAATCTATACAGTCTATGGTGTAAATTCGAAGTTTTATAGTTGCTTGTGTAACTATAGCATGGTTATGCATAACTCTTGTTAGTGTAAACACGCATGTGGTTTAATGTGTTCGAACAGCCACACGCCGTCTCTCCGCCCATTTATGTAATCTGAGGTACTGAGATAAATGTTTTTCATATTTTCTGACCTCTAGCACAAACACACGGTGTACAGCGCTATTTTTAGCCTTTCATTGGTAAAAGCGTCTGATCTGCGCGTCTTTCATTTCATTTTACAAGCGTGTGAAAGTTACGCGATCTTTTTTCACCAATATCAGAGAAAGCTCTTACATATACACGGACATGTAACGTTTACTTAAAACATAAGCATTGGACTCTGACATAATATTAGTTCGCGTCCATTTAAACCCGTCATTGCTCCCGCTCATGTTTAAATGACAGGAGAGGGTCTCGTCCACAGACCATCCCCTCAGTAATCTGGAGAGAAGCGGTCGAAAATGGACAAAAAGAGACAGATTTAAATACCAAGTGTAAATGTGATGTGTCTCTCTCATTCACTTGTGATCCGATCGACGAAAATACATCTTAATGCCAAGTGTAACAGCCCCTGGGATATTTTTCCTCGCGTCGATGAAAAAGTAATGTCAAAGCTACATTTATGGTTGCTTTTTGTTTGTGATTTAAAATGGGCATATCATGAAAATCTGACTTTTTCCATGTTTAACACAAATCTGTGTGCTATGATGGATCACAGGCAAAGGACATTGCAAATTGTTCATTATTTTTCATTGCTTTTCCTTTGTACTGGAAGCCATGTTAACCTTGGCATGACAAAGCCACCGTACGAGTTAGAACGCGCTCCGAATGGGTGGGGGGGGCTAGAAAGTAATATTCAGTTGGTTGTCATATAGAATTTCACCGCTAGATGGGAGTAGATCCTACACAGTGGAGCTTTAACTCTGATAGCTTGGTATAAGATTTTGCTCATACGTCCTGATTCATATGTTTGTTGTGGTATATTTGTCTCTGTTTATTTCTTGTTGAATCTTTAATTCCAGCTACTTTATCTGTCTCGCCGTTTTAATATCCTTTCTGTTTGACATCGGTGTGGCACCATTAGGCAGAGCAAGAGGGGTAAATTACAACAGCTTGCAGTCAGCAAGTGTCAGACAGCTCAGATCCACCACTGTTTATTGATTCAATCATGACATTATTAACGGCTGCTGGAGAAAGGTGCCCAGGGTGCATTTCTTACAACGAGCTCCATTTCTTTAACAGTGGCATATCGTACCTCATGGAGCGATCCATTTACCACACCTCCCTTGACTAACACACACATTGGGGAAACAAACACATGCATGCAAACAGACAAACATGTATAATTTACATTGTACTTGTCACTTTACTGTGAAGCTAATGGAGTATGCTTGACTTTTGAGATCAAAGGAAAGGCTGTTTCTGATTGTTTAGATTTTTACCTTACCTTACAGATTTCATTTCAATGTTAGCAAACCATTGTCTCCTTGGAGCCATGTTTCCTCCGCACTATTTCAGCTGCTTTACAAAGCAGATATAAGGCCCTACTCATCACTAAAAGCTTAGATATGTAAAAAATCTAACCTGATCTCATAGGAATTGGTGAATTATACAAATAAAAAAACAGTCATGATACCCCACCCCTATCCTCAAACCACATCCAACATCACAGGGGCAAAAGCACATTGTACAAAAATGTAGGAATTTATCATGCAAATTCAAACAAATGAGCTACCGTATTTTCCGGACTATAAGTCGCAGTGGATTATACGTCACGTTTATTTAGAAAATGATTTCACAAAATCCAAGAACAGACATATAATCTGGGAAGGCAAGTTATTCAACTAAACAATGGCACACAGAACAGCAGGCTGAATAGGTGTCCGTACATGTTAACGTAACATTACCTTTTTTTTACCAAACACAATAGCATATCGAAAATACCTGGTGGGCTGAATAGACTAAATTAACAGAACAAGCCAAATCAAGTTCAAAAAGGTCCCGAAGTCATTCCACATGGTGTGAAAAGGGAAAAAACATCCAGTATGCGGCAGTCCTGTGGGCGAAAATACCTTGTTGATGCTAGAGGTCAGAGGAGAATGGGCCGAATGATTCAAGCTGATAGAAGAGCAACTTTGACTGAAATAACCACTCGTTACAACCGAGGTATGCAGCAAAGCATTTGTGAAGCCACAACACGCACAACCTTGAGGCAGATGGGCTACAACAGCAGAAGACCCCACCAGGTACCACTCATCTCCACTACAAATAGGAAAAAGAGGCTACAATTTGCACTAGCTCACCAAAATTGGACAGTTGAAGACTGGAACAATTCTGCCTGGTCTGATAAGTCTCAATTTCTGTTGAGACATTCAGATGGTAGAGTCAGAATTTGGCATAAACAGAATGAAATCATGGATCCATCATGCCTTGTTAGCACTGTGCAGGCTGGTGATGGTGGTGTAATGGTGTAGGGGATGTTTTCTTGGCACACTTTAGGCCCCTTTGTGCCAATTGGGCATCGTTTAAATGTCACGGCCTACCTGAGCATTGTTTCTGACCATGTCCATCCCTTTATGACCACCATATACCCATCCTCTGATGGCTACTTCCAGCAGAATAATGCATCATGTCACAAAGCTCGAATCATTTCAAATTGGTTTATTGAACATGACAATGAGTTCACTGTACTAAAATGGCCCCCACAGTCACCAGATCTCAACCCAATAGAGCATCTTTGGGATGTGGTGGAACGGGAACTTCGTGCCCTGGATGTGCATTCCACAAATCTCCATCAACTGCAAGATGCTATCCTATCAATATGGGCCAACATTTCTAAAGAATGCTTTTAGCACCTTGTTGAATCAATGCCACATAGAATACAGGCTGTTCTGAAAGCGAAAGGAAGTCAAACACAGTATTAGTATGGTGTTCCTAATAATCCTTTAGGTGAGTGTATAAGTCGCAGGACCAGCCAAACTATGAAAAAAGTACAACTTTTTTGCAAAATCCTAAATGTAAATTTAAAATGTATTGGATCAGTTTAGTCTGTCAAAATTTCAAACAAGAAACTAGCCTTCATTTAGGGGATAATTATACATACAAGGCTTCGTTAATTCCCCTTAAAACAACAATTTAATGCACTGATGTTTTATTATAGCAAAGGTGTTGATATGTCACTTGGTGATATTTTGTGCACATCTGTAAAAATCTTGTTAGATAAAAACTATTTTATTTAATTACAAAAATGTATGTGACATCCCCCATAACCAAAGTAACTAATCTTTAAACAGTGCTGTGTATGGTAAAGGCTGAGTTTATTCGGCTAGAGTGCCTAGGGTTACCTTTGCGTTTATAACACAATGCTCTGCCAGTGAACTACAGGAATACATTCAATAGTGGCAGTTTGGCACCGTTTGCACTATTTAAGTGCAATAAAACCACATCTGAAACACTATGAAATGGCTTGTAAATCAAAGTATTTATATTGCACTTGACTAAGGCGAGTTTAATGAACCTTTAAATGTCCGGAACGCATTAAGCGCTGTGTTGTAACTGTCTGAGTCGACTTGTGCAACCGTTTTACAGCTGGTCTTTTTCTTTCAACATCCATCAGAAGTATTGACTGATATAACAAATCATATAAATCAATAATGGGCATGCATAATCTTATATTCATAATCTTTAAATGTTTCATAAATGCTATACTATTTTCACAATACTAAATTGAGGCTGACATCTTGCTAACAGCAGGCAAGTGGCAATTTGGGACACATAAGCGTGCCACGTGCTTGGCTTTTGATTAACAGTGCATTAACTGCCCATTAAAAGCATAAAAGCTGAGGGAAAGCGCCTCTATTGCCTCACAATCACTTTGATGTCAGTCTGCAATTACTCTGCGGTTACAGACCATTGAGAAGATAGCAGCGCCCATGTTTACCTAACAATTAAACACTTTGCCATGTAAGAAATACAATGAACTGTAAGAGTTACATCTCAGATATGCTTATGTGATGACCCCTTTAACATTGGAAGAAACATTTTGTTTCACAAAAAGTTTTTGTAGTGGAAAAAGAGCTTTAAAATGAAATAAATATTGTTTTAAAGGAATGCTCCACTTTCTTTAAAAAATCTAGATAATTTACTCACCCCCATGTCACCCAAAATGTTGATGTCTTTCTTTGTTCAGTCGGAATTAAGAAATAAAAACATTCCAGTATTTTTCTCAATTAAATATACTTTATTGAGACCTCGAAGCATGTCAAAAGGTCATCCATGACGTATGCGAAACTACCGCCCCAGTGTTTACAAGTGTGGAGAAAGAGGACCGTTCTGACATTGTTGTATGTGAAATGATACTAATTAATGTCTTTGTGTCAGTTTATTGTTTAAAATGGTCCGCAAATGTGAATTTAACATTTGTGACGCATGACCTTCTGACGTGCTTACTCATTACAGAAGGTCGTGCTGGCGCCTCACACGGCTTGTGCAAGACAAGAAATTGTGGTTCAAAAGTGCCTATTTTTTATTGCCAAAAATGACGACGTTTTGCTAGATAAGACCCTTATGCTGTGCTCAGACCAGCCGCGGTAGAGGCATCAAGCACGAGATGAAAAATTTGAACTTCGCGGAAAAATGTGCCGCATTAACCAATTAGGAGCTTGCTCTAGTAGTGACGTGATTACAGGAAGTCACAGAAGCCCCTCCCATGACGTGAATTTCATGCATGGCTTTCAAGCGCAAATGTAGCGAGTAAACTAAAAATGTTCAAGCGGCAAACTAGACGCGAATTTGACGCCTCGAACGTGGCTGGTGTGAATCCACGGTTATGCCTCGTTTGGGATAGTTCAGAACTCTTTGAAACTGCAATTGTAAACTGCATTTAAACTGTTAACTGTTGAGGTCCAATAAAGTTTATTTACACTGAAAAAACATAATTTCTTCTCGACTGAAAACAAAAAGAAACTGTAATATTCCTTTAAGAATGTTTCTTTGAGGAACCAAAAGTGGTTCTTACATCATTCTTGCATGTAGCTTTTTATTTATTTTTTACTTTTTTTGGGCCATTTTGCCTTTTTTTGACAGACAGTAATCAAAAGACGACAGGAAAATACAGGGTGGAAAGAGGGGCATGGGATCGGCCAGGAATCAAACTCAGGTCGCCGGAAGTGCGTCTGCACCACATGTCAGAGCCCTGTCCACTACACCATCGGCTCTGACAACATTTTAATTTTTATTAATGGATAATAGTCTACCTACAGAAGCAGCACACTGATGTTACCTACCATAGCATTAAACAATAGAAAGATGCCACTGGAAAACAGGCTGACTGTGTTTAGCTCTACCCATCACAACATTATTAGAGTTGACACGCCATTGCTTCTGCACCTGCTCAGCCCAGCTGTTCCACCAGCACCCTGACAGATGTAATGGGCTGGACCACAATCACACCAGCTGACCGGATGAACTAACTACAGATTACTGATAAAGAGGCAGGACTGTGGTTTAAAGGTTAAGGAGTATTTTGGGACAAGTGTGTTGCACGTATGGAGCATTTTAATGCATCAATGTGCACATCAGTGTGCAATCAACTGCTCAAATCATTAAAGGGATGCTGATAGAAGCACTTACTTAGAAAAACGCTCAGGTAAGTGACATAGAGGCTGTTTATACCTGGTATTAAGATGCATTTTGGTTAAATGAATCACAAGTGGGCGAGAGAGACACATTCATGTTTACACCTGGTATTTTAATCCGTTTCTTTTGTCCACTTTCGACCACTTCTTTCCTTCTGAGAGGGTGGTCTGTAGGATATTTTTTTTTAAACGTGAGCTTAGAATAAACAATGTTATGTCTATTGGTGTGAATGCTTATGTAGGTATTGTCTAAAGTATTTGATGGCAGGGAAATTGACAACATGGTTTTGTGAGTCAACCTTTAAACTCATTTGCCTAGAGAATGAAATGAAACACAATCTCCCCCAGCTTTTCTCCATGTCATGCTTCAGGTGCAACACTTTGTTATAACAGGTGCCTAATTGGAAAGCACAACCCAAATAATGGAAGGCAGCCGTAAAGAATCACTGTAAGCAGGTCGAATAAGAAGGCTTGATCCAGGCTTTGAGCGCCAATTTAAAGAGATTAAGAGTTTTTCCTCTTTGTTCAGGATAATGGGACGGAAATGCGCACGTATCCAAACTGTCTTGCCTGAATGCTGCTTTCCTTACGTGTGTTTAAGTGAAAGGTTTAAGTTAGGCAGTCAGCGGGAAGGGCAGGAGATCTCAATGTATCAAATAGGACAAAGGAGGTCTGATATTTGAGGAGGTCTTATTATACGGAAGGGAACCTTTCCAACAAACTTTAACTTTACTTTAGTCTTTACTTCTCACATCAAGTCACTCTGGTTTAATAACATTTAAAAAAAATGTTTTGCCAAAATGCTTAAATGCGTAAACATTGCTACATTACTACAAAATACTGTAGCATTACTTACCTGAATGAATTAAATTTAACTGCAGAACTGTTTTACTTTTTTTTTTAAACAAATATTGGTTATCAATACTTTTTGTAATGGCATATAACATGACATAGAAATTACAAAGTACTGCATTAAATAATCTACATTAGGGCTATAACGGTAGGGGAGAGCGGGGCTTTTTTGCTTTTAGCTCAATCATTCAATTTTTTTTTGAGTTTGATTAATTAAATTTTTACACAAGCAACACACACATATCTGCTACAAATGAACATCTGAAGTTTGTTTCTAGTACTTACCATTCTTGGACAATTACACTAAACGTGACAGAAGTGCAAACGTTACAACTTACCCCATAGGTGGGGTTAATTGTAACAGGCAGGGGGTTAGTTGAAACACTTGCTAAAAATTAAGTTTGCAGGCAAATATTTCAATACTATTTTGTCTATATACTTAAAGTGGATATTATTTATATAGCTGTCTATAGTAGACATGTATCCACACTGTATTCATTCATCCAGCCTTTTTCTATATAGTTCAATTATAAATAGATACAAATGTCTAAATATGTGAGGAAAAAGCAGCACGATTATGACATTTTTTTTATGTGTGACCCAGTCTGTAATAACCATACTACAGTTTCAAAATCAAATTCTGAGATAATGAGTATCAAAGTCTGATTTTAGTCATTCATTTCATTATGATTTCAATCTTTGACGTGACCTTATTCAATCAATATTAAAGATATGAACAAAAAAAAATTGACACACGATTTTTGATAAGACAGTCACATTTATTTTGTTGTGTAGCCTATTTAAAACAACAGAAAGAATTACGCTAACGTTAGAGGTTTTCATATCGTAAGTGCTGAGGGTTGTTGTAACACAGCGTTACAGTTAACCCCGCTGGGTCAGAAAATTTTCAAACCAAAAAAGTTGCTAAGAGCTGCAGACATATTTCAAAACGATGCTATGTTTTAGTCAACAAGACATTGATTAATATGACATAGCATTGGATTTGTTATCTTACACACCCTTAAACTTAACTTAAAAACCGGAAAAAAAACATATGAAGAAAAAATTGACTTACATGCCACCAAAACACTCGTTAATCAATAGCCTCTTTCACACAGTAATTCTGGTAAATTACCATGAATTTACCAGTAAATACAAAAATTATTTTACCAGTAAGACATCATTCACACCAACCCAGTCTCACCCCATGGCGTCAATATTTGACGACACTTGACCATACATCAATATGTTGACGCGGAGGGTATACCTTTCGCGTCATTTTTTGACGAACTGGGGACTTCAATACTATTAAGTCCGTTGCATTCTCTTTCCTATTTTCTTACCATTTTCGCGTCGGTTTAGGGTTAGATTTACATAATGACATCCATAACCAAACCTAACCCTAACCCCAACGCCAGGTGACAACTGTTTAATTTCGCGTACCTAATAGTATTGAAGTCCCCAGTTCGTCAAAAAATGACGCGAAAGGTATACCCTCCGCGTCAACATATTGACGCATGGTCAAGTGTCCTCAAATGTTGACGCCATGGGGTGAGACTGTGTTGTTCACACATCAGTATCAAAATACCGGTAAATTCGTTGAGAAAGCGGAAGTACCTGTGGCGCGCGGCGAGCTAAGTGTTGTATTTGTAAACAATCCACGTCGTTCATATCCACGGTCCGTATTTTGTTGTTTTCACGTCTGTGGTAAACAGTCGCGAAGTTGCTCATGACCAAACAACATTGAATGAGACGACGTCAAACCGAAAATGCGTTTTTAACAACAGTACTGTTTGCACTTTAGGCTTTACAGAGGGCGTGCTAAGGACGTCGGCAATTCGGCGGTAAGCTGTTTTAAACAACTTTGGTGAAGAAATGTGGCCGTAAACTTCAGGTGTGCTCAACTTTCAAGCAGCATGTGTGTGGAAACGTCAGTAAACAGTGCGGGGGTAAACGCGTCATCTGTATTAAAACGCTATGATTGGCCTGAAGATGTCAGCACGGTCTGACGTCGTCCGTTCTAAATGCCAGTAATCCTATAATTTTCGTTCACACACAGCGCTTACCGGTAAATTACTGGTAATCTTATAACCTGTCTTACTTGTAAATTGGGAGCACTGATTTACCGGAAAGGTTCTGTTCACACATGATCTGTTAACGGCAATTTACCAGTAAATTACCAGTAAAGACTGTATGTGTGAAAGGGACTATTAACTCTCTGGAAAAACATTATACATTTCCAATAATTTGCAGGAGATCGTCTTTTGGCAGCTCAAAAAACAAAACCTTGTAACAATGTAAACAGTCCGTGTTACAACTAACCCCGTGTTAGTTTTTGCCCCGCACACCCCTAAACATATTCGTCCCAACATTGTCTATTTGTTGCATGTTTATAGGTCTGCCACATAAAATTGTTTCCAGCAAGTTTTAAAGATTAACAAACTGTTAAGTATTTAATTTAGGTGAATGGTTATGTGTTAAACCTATGCAGTTTCTGTTGGTGGAGTTAGCTCAGTGTAAAAATTGGATATAGCATTTCACAGACAAGGTCAGTAGCAATTCGAAACTATTTTCTATAATAATCAACTATGGCACAAATGCCATCGCTAAAGCTTAACTAAACCTTGGGTTTTTCTTTTAACATAGGCAAATGTGTAAAAAATTGAATTCTGTCTGTCTGCCTTTATGTTCTTACATCATTTCTCCTGTGCCTTTTCTGAACCTCCCCCCAGCATCCGTTCTTATTAACCCAGGCTTCCAGAAAGCATCGGACTGCTCGCACAACCCCAGATAACTCCAATCCCTCCAGTAGCGAGAAGTCAGGCTTCATATTAACAGCTTAGCCTCAACACACTGTTCATTTTCATTTATTATTATTATTTGTACATCCAGCCCGACTGTGAATTTTAATGGGCCAGCATTCTCCGGCCCAGTTCTGCCCGAGTGAACGGAGTGATTAAAATGCAGCGAGGCTTCTGCTCCGGCAAGCTGAAACAGACATACTGATATCAACCGAGGGACCGAATATTCATGAAGGTGGGGCTTTGCATTAAAAGAAGGTTTGCACGTTTTGGTGTTTTAGAAAAGGAATGCTAAAATCCTGTTATTTAAATTTTTTACTATTTATTTGGTTGACTTTAAAATCTGAATAAATAAGCATTCCATTGATGTATGGTTTGTTAGGATAAAACAAAATCTGGCCGATATACAACTATTTGAAAATCTGGAATCTAAGGGTACAATTTCTTTATTTTATTGTTTTTAGAAAATCGCCTTTAAAGTTGTCCAAATGAAGTCCTTAGCCACACATTTTACTATGATAAATCAATTTTTTATATATTTAAGGTAGGAAATTCACAAAATATTTTCATGACACATGATCTTAAAGGGCACCTTAAATTGGGCCTCCAATGTGTTTTTTTTGTTGTTAGTAAAAGTAACTATATGTGGATATAGTTGTTTTTTCTCCACAGTGTTTTAGAGGTAGATAACTGAGGAATACTATCTGGTCTAATACTTGAGGTAGAGAGAACGTCTACATTCGATTTAGTACTTCACATAACCATCAATAGTGAAATGCTATTCATCTCCATGCAACAGCAGGTCTTTAACTAATCTACAAACACACCATGCAGTACATAACTGGGATACCATTACTATCATCTAACTTTTCTAACTATCAAATGCATATTACAGGTAACTGTCCCTACATCAGACTTTGGCTTTCCATGTGTTATGTTCATTGGAACAAGTGTTTTCGGTTTCTTAATTGGGACTTTAATTTTGAAAATTACCTGACTAAGCAAGGGAGCAGCCATTTTAGTTTCAGTTTGCTCAACTCTCTCAGACAGTAAGCTCCATGTGACTGCTGCTTCAGTTTTCTTTAATGTTTATGCCTTCGAAAGCATTGTCAGTAAGTAATTTTTGTAAAATGTGTAAATTGAGGATATTTTCTTTATTTTCTATGCTATATTGGTAATAATTAAGTGTTGTTTTATACACCAATTGCTTAACTGGTAACTCTGCTCTGTTAGCCTGTATATTGTGTATATATTTTACATTCTGTTTACTAAAAGCACTTTATTTGTGTATTGTTTTTGATAGTTTCACTCTCCTTTGAAGCATATTGGAGTAAACATCAGGAGTTTTTTGAAAACTACACCCTGACTCCAGTCTTTATTTGAAGGGAGTTTGGCTTGCTGCTAAATTGTGTTCACGCATATGGAAACACACAAGGAGAGCAGTATAGTGAAATGACATAAACTCAGCTGGCTGAATATCTTAGCAGAAGCATACAGCAGCAAGTAGCGAGCATCATGGCTGAAAAGTATCCAAAAGAGACCACACCAGAGAAGATACAAAGTAAAGGTAACAAAACATCTGACGCATCCTCTAAAAGTTCCATAAGAACTTCAAGGTCCTCAAGATCTTCAGTTGGTGTTGCAGCAGCACGTGCTAGAGCTAAGGCAGAGGCTGCACGAGCACGTGTTACTTTTGCAGAGAGAGAAATTGCAATTAAGGTGGACACAGCCAGGCTACAAGCTAACTTGGAAGCCCTGCATCTGGAAAAAGAGGCTGCAGCTGCAAGTGCAGAAGCAGATATATTAGAAGCAGCAGCAGAGTATGAGGATGAGGAGCCATATGAAAGGAAAAGTCACTCTTCATCAGCACAAAGCACAGAAAAACGTGTTTGCGATTATGTAAGGGACCAAGCTACATATCTCAATGAGCAGGCCGACTTAGCTACAGATCAGCCTCATGATTGCAAATCTGAACCAGACCAAGTAACGGATCAGAACCAGTTTACCCCTCAAAATGAACCAAATATGGTGCATGTGAATGATAGCCAGTATGTCGTACTTGATGCATGTTCTTCATCTCTAAGGGCGCCAAAACTGCAAAAGGTAAAACTCCCGAGAAACATGAAGGAGGAGTCAATAGAAAAACCAGTCAGCAATAAATGGCAGCAACAGTGCAGTGGTGTATCAAGATATTTGCCACAACACTCAGAAACTTCAGACATGATAGACCTTGTGAAATTTCTTGCATGTCGTGAGCTAGTGAGCAGTGGTTTAACATGCTTTGATGATCGCCCTGAAAGTTACAGAGCCTGGAGGTCCTCTTTTATCAACACTATCAAAGACTTGGGTCTTACAGCCAGTGAGGAGCTAGACTTGTTGTCAAAGTGGCTTGGTAAAGAATCTTCAGAATACGTGAGACGTCTCAGAGCAGTTCACATAGGAAACCCAGACACAGCCTTGAAAATGGTCTGGAACAGACTTGATGAATGTTACAGCTCACCTGAAGTAATCGAAAGTGCACAGTTTAAGAAGTTAGACAGTTTTCCCAGGATTTCAGGTAAAGACAACCTCAAACTAAGAGAGCTCGGAGATCTTTTAATGGAGCTGCTCTCAGCCAAAGAAGACGGCTATCTACCAGGTTTAGCCTACTTAGACACTGCTCGAGGTATCAGACCTATTGTTGAAAAACTGCCATATTTCTTACAAGAGAAATGGATTTCTCAAGGCTCAAAGTACAAAGAAGAATTTGGTGTCACTTACCCTCCTTTCTCGTTCTTTACTCAGTTCATTTGCAGTCATGCTAAAACACGTAACGATCCAAGCTTTGCCTTTTCCAGTAGTTACCGCCCTCCGTATGAAGGACTCACTGTAAAACACACTAACTTCAAGACACCAGTGTTGGTACACAAGACTGAAATCTCTCATAGTACATCTCAAGATAAAATGCCTTCTAGAGACGATCCAGCAAAATTCTGTCCAATCCACAACAAACCCCACCCTTTAAGGAAATGTCGAGGCTTCAGATTGAAAACAATCGACGACCGAAAAGCATATCTAAAAGAGAAAGGGATCTGCTTCAGGTGCTGCTCATCATCATCACACTTCGCTCGTGATTGCAAAGTCATTCTAAAGTGTGACGAATGCAACAGTGACAGTCACAACTCAGCTCTGCATCCTAGTCCACCCTCATGGACACCAAAAACCCAAAGTCATTCATTACAGCATGGCGGGGAGGATGCAGGAGAAATTCCAACAACACAAGAAGTGAGCTCCCTTTGCACTGAAGTTTGTCACGGCCTTTCCACAAAATCTTGTTCCAAGATCTGTCTCGTCAATGTGTTTCCTGAAGGTCATCCTGAGAATGCGGTAAAGATGTATGCTATGCTCGACGATCAGAGCAACAGATCTCTGGCCAGATCAAGATTTTTCGACATATTCAACATCAATAGCATAGCATCGCCTTACAGCTTAAAGACATGTGCAGGGTTGATTGAGTGTTCAGGAAGAAAAGCAGATGGCTATCGGATTAAAGCAGCAAACGGTGGAATTAGTTTTGCTCTTCCAACACTAATTGAATGTGATGAAATACCCAACAACCGCGACGAAATTCCGACACCCGAAGCCGCTCTCCATCAACCACACCTCAAGCATATTGCATCTGAAATCCCAGCTCTGGATCCTGAAGCCCACATCCTCCTACTGCTCGGACGAGACATGCTCAGAGTTCACAAAGTGAGGAAACAAATTAATGGGCCAAACAACACACCATTTGGTCAAAAACTGGACCTAGGATGGGTTTTGGTTGGGGAAGTATGCTTAGGAGATGTGCACAAGCCCAGTGTTTCCAGTTTCAAGACAAACATCCTAGAAAATGGAAGACCCTCACTGTTTATTCCTTGTACAAGTCACGTACACATTAAAGAAAAGATCACCAGCAACTTAACAGCTCTGCATACAGCTCATGACTTTGAAACCCACTGGAACATGAACAAAGACAATCTTGGCCAGACTCTATTTATAAGATCAGAGAATGACAATAAGTCTGCACTCTCCATCGAGGATGAAGTCTTTCTAAAGATTATGGAGAAAGAAGCTTTCCAAGATAATTCCAACAGTTGGGTGGCACCTCTCCCCTTTAGGTCTCCACGGCCAGTTCTTTCAAACAACAGAGAACAAGCTTTAAGACGCCTCTCTTCCTTGCGACGTACACTAGAGAGGAAGCCAGATATGAAAGAACAGTTTGCAACCTTCATGCAAAAACTACTCGACAGTGGCCCTGCAAAACAACTGCAATCTGACTGTGGAACCAACTTCATTGGTGCTTGCAACGAGCTTGAATTCCACAAAGTAGTTCAAGAAACAAAAGTGCAAAGATACATCAATAACGAAGGATGCACATGGGCTTTCAACCCACCACACTCCTCTCATATGGGAGGCGCATGGGAGAGAATGATTGGTCTGGCTCGTAGAATTCTTGACTCAATGCTGATGCGGGAAGGACACTCTAACCTCTCTGATGAAGTGCTTTGTACACTTATGGCGGAAGTGGCAGCCATTATCAACAGTAGACCTCTAGTACCTGTTTGTATGGATGCAGACTCACCCTTGATACTTACCCCAGCGATGCTCTTAACACAAAAAGCAGGTTGTCCGCCTCCGGCAGGAAACTTCTCCGAAAAGGACATCTACAAACGCCAATGGCGGCAAGTACAGAGCCTAGCCAACCAATTCTGGTGTCGCTGGAAACAGGAATATCTGCAAACACTGCAAGTTCGTCACAAATGGCAGGATCCATACCCAAACATCCAGGAAGGTGACATAGTCCTACTAAAGGACAATCAAGTAGCTCGAAATGAATGGCCTATGGCACTTGTCACAAGTGTTTTCCCTGGTCAAGATGGAAAGGTTCGAAAAGTTGAACTTAAAGTGACTAAAGAAGGGTCCAGCAAAACTTTCTTGAGGCCTATATCTGCCTATATCTGAAGTCATTCTCCTGCTCAGAAAATAAGAAAACAGTTGGTTATAGATGACATCTTTATAGATGTCAGGCGGGGAGTGTTATGTTCATTGGAACAAGTGTTTTCGGTTTCTTAATTGGGACTTTAATTTTGAAAATTACCTGACTAAGCAAGGGAGCAGCCATTTTAGTTTCAGTTTGCTCAACTCTCTCAGACAGTAAGCTCCATGTGACTGCTGCTTCAGTTTTCTTTAATGTTTATGCCTTCGAAAGCATTGTCAGTAAGTAATTTTTGTAAAATGTGTAAATTGAGGATATTTTCTTTATTTTCTATGCTATATTGGTAATAATTAAGTGTTGTTTTATACACCAATTGCTTAACTGGTAACTCTGCTCTGTTAGCCTGTATATTGTGTATATATTTTACATTCTGTTTACTAAAAGCACTTTATTTGTGTATTGTTTTTGATAGTTTCACTCTCCTTTGAAGCATATTGGAGTAAACATCAGGAGTTTTTTTTTGAAAACTACACCCTGACTCCAGTCTTTATTTGAAGGGAGTTTGGCTTGCTGCTAAATTGTGTTCACGCATATGGAAACACACAAGGAGAGCAGTATACCATGTCAGGTCACAAAACTACAGCCCAGTAATACAACCCTGAGGTAGATTTGTTGGGTCAAGTTGTGGCATCTCACGGTTCTGATCCGCATTGTCATTCAGGTGCTGATATGCAGCAACTCCTTCACGAGCAAGTCGTAGTTGATCTACTGGCACATCATTATGACCGCCCATGTTGGCAAATCCATTGATGTTTGCAGGATGTCTGGCTGCGAGATCACGCAGTACTCGGAATTCGTTGTGTTCCTCGGGCGAGATGGTGCTGTCTAGATCCACACTCGTTGAGGACGCCATGTAGCCATCAATCAGGCAAGTGATGTTCTCTTTGTTTATGCGATCTTCAGCAAAGCCCCTGTAGCCATCCAGTGATTGGTCACCAGCAGCCACCAGCAATTTACCGCACACAGCTGTAGTGTACTTGAAGAGAGTGGACTTAACCTCACTCAGGTCTCTCCGATATCCTTAATAGGTGTTTTCACACACTATAATTACTGCGCAATGGATGGCAGACCATTTGTTGGTGTACATCCTTCTCACCAGCGGCCAAGGGAACTGAGGGTGCTCATGAACTGCTCTGACAATGACATCTAAGGATGGCTTGAGACATCAGCACCCTCAAACAAATTGCTCCTGCTGGAACAAAGCTCAACCATCGCCTCATTATGCCAGGCATTGTCCCGTCATCCACATAGTGGCCAAATGTCGCCCAGGTCATGGCAATGTCTGTGGCATTCAGTGCTTCTGCCGCGTAGGAAATTACAGGTTGCATATCAGTGACCATCCTTGAAAGTTTTGTATGGGTCACACTCCCGTGTAGTGAGAATGCAGCTACTGTTGTAAGTATCACACTTAGGGAACGGCCCTGCTGCCTCTCGTTTGCATGTTGGACGACATTCCAAAAGTAATCAAGCATTTGCGGAAGAGTTGTGTTCAGAGCTCACCTGTAGTTTTTTCCGGTGCGTTTAAATCGGTTTACCCAATGATCATTTGCTGGCTCCGGATGAGCTGCAACTGCTGTACCGATCATATCTTGCAGCCATCCGTTGTCACGTATGGCATCGTAGTTCTTCAGAATAGTAGTCAAAGCCTCCTGAGCTGCTGGTCTAGCAAGGGTTAAGTCCTGTGGTATCTCCGGTGCAATTGTCTCGAGGATCAACAGCTGTTTCGGCTGGACACCGCTGGACTCTCAAAGCACATACTATACATACACTTTTTTCGCTGCATTTTATGGATTGTGTAAAATATAGAACATTTAGAACGAACCAGCACCGCCTGCTCCAGCTGACTTCATGCAAACACCGATTGGCTCAAACTTGGAGATTAGGTCAAGGTGAGAATTTCAAATCTACATGACACTGTTTTGAGGAAGTTTAATGTTCGCACTTCAGCCTTTTTTTAAAGGTAAGTTAGCGTTGTTTTAATTTACATAAGCTTATATGTGAAGTGTGGCTATAGACCGTTAACAGCATTGCGACATGATTATGGTAAACGCGGCTTTCACTAAGGACGCGGTGTGCACTTGCGCTATGAAACACATTCATTTCAATGGCTTGCGGCGCGCGAGGACGGTTTGTTGTTGCGTCGAGCAAAGCGCTAGCGCAGCTTGCGCTCACGCCGCGGTCAAAGTTCTAAATAGTTTAACTTTTGCGCATAGTTTGTGATCTTCTGCACTTTATGCGGGAAATGAGTTGACAGTCTGTAACAGTTGTATGAGTGTGTGCTTGCACTGTATTTGTTGTTTTAATGCCTTGTTTTTGCAAGTTACAGGGCTTAAAGTGAAAACAATCCTGAGCCTGAACTTTCTGTGGATCAACCAGGACTTTTACCAAGCCCATTTTTTCTATAAACTAATTCTATGAGCAACAGCACAGTCATATTTTCAACGCATTAACAACTTATTATGCCAAAAAACTATGCAAAAACAAGCCTCAGGTTTCGGAAGTTTACTGTACCAAGTGCCTAAAGCAGGGGGCTCATGGCTTTGGGCCATTTCTGAGATGGACATCTTATTGGAGGGACGTAGAGCTATTTTAACATAAAAACACAATATTTCTGTATATGTACTGCATTTAAATTCTATTATTTAACATATAATAATACATACAAATATAAACAGTGCTTTCAATCTATTTTATAATTTATTTTTAAGAGCAAGTAAATCTTTTCTAAACCTTATCTTAAATTAATAATAATAATAATAATAATAAATACAAACTTTTTCTATTAAAACCTTGCACTAAATTTACAAATTAAATTCCTGAATACATTTATGAACTATTATAGCATTTATTTTGGACTTGAATATGTTCGATCTCTGTAAAAATTACTGCTTCATGTGTAACTGCATAGCAAGCAACATAATGATACATATACTTTATTATTCACTTATATTGAGTTGAATGAGCTGCATACATAGACTACTGTAGTCTACTTTTATCTTTTGCACGTTTCTCCTAATCTTTCCTCTTTTCAAAACCTGGGCACTTGGCTTTTTCCGCATCCGTAGTTTAATATGCGTTGCATTACATCTCCCGCTTGCACTGCTTATGACGTGTCGCCAATGAAAGCTGTGACTTGAACAAACAAACCCCACGCAGCTTTTCTCTGAGTAACGGTTGCGTAACCCCGAGTTACAGTACAGCTCTTCTCTGGACGGACACTCCAAAGTCCCGACCAGATTAACTGATCGCATGGTGACAATGATATGATTAACGTGAGAGATGAGCAATAAAATCTGATCACGTATTCTGTTATGCTCGCTGGTCAGAGTGAGAGCCACTCATGGTTGCGTAGCAACGGAGGACGCCCAGCCTTTCACGCACTTAGGAATGAAAAAAAAAATCACATTGACTCGCGTTTAACACGCGTTTTAGACGCGACATGTGAACGGCCCCTAAAAAGTTTACGAAGTAAATGAAAATCTTTCTGCGGGGCAGATTATATTATATTTTAGAAAGCAGAACCGGCCCGCATAGAGGGGGAGAGACGGCCGCGGGCCGGGAGTTTGAGACCACTGGCCTAAAGCCTTACCGTGTCTTGTCCTCTTTATTCAAGGCATGCCAAGCGTCACTTGTTTTTTACCTTTTCCTCCGAAGCAGATGTATTTGCTTCTGGTTTGATAAACTTCATTCTCCACAGCGTGTGTAGCCTACAAGCTAACTGCGAACTGGTTCACTTTCTGTACAAGACCCACCCTCCTCTCTAGCAATTGGCTAAGACAACTTAATATCATGCTCCCATTGGCTGTGACCGCTGACTCGTGAATCAAGGTGGTAGGTTGAAGGGGACCGGTTATTATTGCCAGTTCGTTAATTCAAATTTAGCCGCGGGGTATGCGCGCTCATAATGGAAGTGACACGCTTGTTTTTTCCAAGCGCGTCTGTGCCGAAAGTGACTCATTTGCATGTTTTGCCTGCGCCGGAGTCCGGACCTGCCCTCAAGCCGGAAATCCGACCCCCGGCCGGAGTACTTTAAGCCCTGAAGTTATTGTTGCTAATTGCGTGCCCCCCGTTGGAAGCCACGTGCCCTACCTGTCAGAGGTATTCAGGCGAATTACAACGTGCAGATTAACTGGCCAATAAGGGACACATTGCTTTTTTAATCATAAAACACTCAAACACATTGTATTACAAGATTGTTTTTAGCAATGAAATAGGTGTCCTTTAATATCCTAATGATTTTTGACATAAAAGAAAAATTTTGACCCCATACAATTTATTGTTGGCCATTGCTACAAATATACCTGTGCGACGATTGGTTTTGTGGTCCAGGGTCACATATATACTGTAGATACTGTATATTAATTGCCAACTTAAGAATAAAAACCATGTCCTTGGTGTTTATAGCAGTATACTCTACTAGTTGACCTACAGTTCAGAAATAGACCGGTATTTACTTTCTTATGGTACTATCAATGTTTTTACTTAAGATTTAAATTAAATTGCATTTCAAAACATGATGAAATATGACCCAGACATTTATCTTTCTTAGAGATTCACCAAGTTACTGCTAGAGTAGACCTTGCTGTGGTAAACCACATCATATCTTCAGAGATTCAACCCGATAACATGATAATAAAAGCGCTGTTCGGACATTGTACAAATGCAAATGTTTCCCCTTCAACAGTCTCTTCTTCTATATGATTTCACTCCTCGGATGATCTACCACTCACTCGCCATTGCTCCTGAAAGTTCATCTTGAAACGCTCTGCCAGTCTGAATTCTGAAATTGTGAAAGAGTAATAAACTAGATTGACTGCAGACTTCATATCGATCTAGCTTCAATGTGCTCCTATGATTTGTAATATTGCCACTACCAGCGCTGCTGAAATGCCTGGATCAGTGGCAAGGCAAATTATGATATGGTACAAATCAATTTTTCTGAAATTAAGCTACCTGTTATCTGGTAGTCCAAATAGGGGCAAGAGTGCAAATGGCGTTAGAGGGGGGCGAGCTTTGAAAGTCTTTGTACCATCAAGGTGTCTGAATGAAACTGAAATTCAATTTGTGCAGCCACACAAAGCCTCATATGTGATATTGGAGCAGATTCTGGTTTGTTTTAACAGCGAATGTGTAGTTCTGCTTGTAGAGATAACTGTGCGTATCTCATTTAGCATAATTGCCATTGAGCAAGAATCCTCTTTGTGGCACCGGCAGCAAGATTCATTTTTATAAGAGGCTGCTGCTGCTGAAGAAATGAAAGGAAATGGCAAAGAAAGTGTGACTGAATGTTTTTCTAAAGTATGCGGCCTTGACGCCTTAGCATTTAGGACACTTTTGTTATGCACTACATATCTTTTAACATTTTAGTAATATCACAATTTTTGTATATCACAGGATGGATTGTTTTGGGGGGACTAACTAATTAACCCTCATAAGCCCCTATTTTTCTGTTTTGTTTGTTTACTTTCCATCTATACAATAATGCTGTGTTTTAGGAGATATAAAGTACTTTTGTACCTGTTTACCACTCAATTCCTCAACTACACCATTAGCTTGCAAGTAAAATATAATTTTTTTATGAGAAATTCACATAAATCATTATCTAAATTTGATTTAAATTGTTTTTAGATATGGATCTAGATGTTATGTGTTGAATTCGATCATTTGGTGTTTAGAAAAAAACAGTTTTATGGTTACAGTTTGGGAAATAAATCATTTTGACCAGCAGATGCCCATAGAGACCCATTCATTTCACTGAATGTGGCCAACTGTTCAACATCAATACTTTAGTGAAACATTTTGTGAATTTATGTTTATATAAACATAAGAAAGGACATTTAAAATAAATATTAGTTCAAATAGTAGAATTTTTTTTTTAGTTTTTGATGCATTTTGAAATGTCTGTTTTTACAAAATGCCACAGAAATGTGACTCAGTCTGTGTGTGTGTGTGTGTGTGTGTACACACACACACTTGTGTGAGCATTTTACATCTTTGTTTTGCATCTGTGGCTGTTTTTTGCCAAATTCTGTAAAAAACACTCTCTGTGGCAATCATACCTTTGTGTGTGTCTGTTTGTGTGTGATTGAGCATGTCTTTTGTATATTGCATTTGTGCTCTAGTACCAGGCTTACCTTTCTGTGTCAAAATTTTCAGATTTACTCTGGATGCATTGATTTTATTTGATGAATAACAAGAAAAAAATTATTTTTTTCTGCATTTCCCATTCATTTCAATTGGGGTTATTTTTACCCCCAAAGGGCCTCTTTTGGTGAATTTTTTACACCTCTTTAGAACGACCGAATCAAACCCAGTTTTTTATATGAATTTTGACAGATAATCTGGAAAAGTCACAAAATCTTATTCCACTGAGATGAAAAGAAGTGGCTTGGGGGTAAGATTAACCCCAAGGGACTCTCCGGGTCTGGCGTTACCACTTTTAGCATAGCTTAGCATAATCCATTGAACTGATTAGACCATTAACATCGCACCTAAAAAAATAACCAAACAGTTTCGATATTTTTCCTATTTAAAATTTGACTCTTATGTAGTTACATTGTGGACTAAGACCAACGGAAAACTAAAAGTTGCGATTTTCCAGGCCGATATAGCTAGGAACTAGACTCTCATTCTGGCGTAATAATCAAGGACTTTGCTGCTGTAACATGGCTGCAGCAGGCGTAGTGACATTACGCAGCGCCTGATAGTCCCCTGCTATTTAAAGTAATCAAGAGGACTATTTATGGGCAGTGCGTAATATCACTACGACAAAGTCCTACTATCTATGAAGTCCCTCCTTCAGAAATAAATAATGAGTTCTCATTGTGTTGCTGGTTTTGGGTGTTGTGATTTGACAGCAGCTTAGCTTAGCTGGCGACTGGCATATTCCCTCTGGGTGGAGGTTAGTCAAAAACTCTTATATCGATGTCATACAGTATATCCAGGAAGTAAAGGGCTGTAGTCCAAACCAGCCATTCTCTGTAGTCCTTGAAAAGCAAATTCTGTTAAAGAAAATATATCGATTGGCATTGAACTTTGAGCTTTATAATTTAGCAGGCATTATTTATGCTCCAACCTTACACACCAACAAAATTTTCACAAAACAACAAAACGTCCGCTTTAAAATGTACACCTCCATGTTAAACTTGTTTGTGATATAACAAAAGAACATTCATATGATCTTTACAAATAGTCAATATATTACGTTTTATGGGAACATCTTGATGAAATTGTGGATTCCTCCATGAGAAAACACAAAAGATGAACAAAGCAAGAAAGCCAAAGTGGGACATAGACAAAGAGGATGGCGTTTGATAGATTGTAACAAAAAGCAGTACTAAGAGGATACGACATGCCAGAGTGGAGGACAGCTCTTAAGATGCACGGAAGAAAGAACAGAAGGAAATTCCTGTTTGAAGGAATACGAGAGAGATTGTTCAGAGGTCTGCCAGGACCTTGAACCATGCTTCAGAAAAAGCAGAAAATCCTCTCTTTGTGACAAAGCATCCAAACACATTGTTGGATTTTGAGTATATTGTAAGCATAAAGGATTGGTGTTCTCTCGCTGAACTGCATCACACATTTAAATGATTTTAACACAAATCTCATTTTAGCTTTTCCAGTAATTACAAAGGATAGAAGAATGCATTTGACCAATATGTGGCTTTAACAAAACCGTTGACATTTTATATTTATATAACTCTAATACAGACGCAAACTTTTTTGTCCAAGGCCTTTTATCATTAAATGTATGGATTGCATTCACATCAATTCTTTCACTGACGAAAAACTTAAAATCATGACTGAATCTATTTGATATCTAATTTTTAATATCTAATATCTAAATTTTTGCATAATTCATCACTGGAACATATTTTTTTTGTTTTTGAACTAATTGCCTTGTTATTTATTTTGCTTTTTATCAGCAATAATCTACATTAGAGGGACTTGTTCTTGCTAAAGTCTACCGGAAGTTAAGTTTAGACCACAAAAGCCCTTTGTTTGTGTTTATGCCTGTGGAACTGTCTATAGGTCTCTTATTTGTCAACATCTACCCTCCAATCACCTCTCTTTTGTCCCATCCACCATTTTTTACAGACTGATCTCATGGAAAGTCGTGTTATAGTCACAAAAAATTTGATTAATTTATTTGTGTCCATGGAACGAAATTTAGCTTTTTTCATGCCTTGAGCATGAATGTCTTTTTTGTGTCATTTTATATATAGTTTTCTCATAGTTTTTTCCTATTTTCTTACCATTGTCGCTTGGGGTTGGGGTTAGAATCACTTTTTTACATTTTTAGACATCCTAACAAAAAATCCCAACTCTAACTTCACAAGCGACAATGATTTAAAAAATAGGGGGGAAAAAATGAGAAAACAATATATAAAATGACACTAAAAAGAAAGTCGTGCCATGGACACGAAAAACTATTTATAGAAATGTGTGCTGAGTGAAACGAAAAGGACATTCGTGGTTAAGGCACGAAAAAAAGCTGAATTTCATGCCATGGACACAAATAAATTAATAATTTTTTGTGACTATAACACGACTTGCCTAGCCTGGGAAAACAGACAACTTCTGGCAAATTTAGATTTGCTCTGCAAGTAGTCTGGCAAAGAGGCCATTCAAGCCCACTTCTAATGCCGAGAAATCGCGCCACCAATCAGAAACGTTGTGGCGGGCTTTACACGATGACGCCAGCGCAGCGAAAGTGAAGCAGATTTTGTACATTACAAAGATAGATGCCGCCGTGGAACATCACTCATTCGAATCAGCTAACGCGCCTGTTTTAAGCGATTTAAACTTTTCCTTTTCGTTAAAACCCGAGCAAAGAACAACACTCGAAGCCTTGATATCTAAAAAAAGATGTTATCGCTATCTTACTGACTGGATCCGGCAAAAGTCTGATAAAGCTCTGCATACGTCATCTCCTCCTTCATCGCTCTGATTGGTTTTAGGTCTATCCAATTGGACACAGACCTCCGTTGGTGATGCCCCTTTGGAAATGATTTGTCTATGAAGCTTTGCTAGACCATAACTCAGTTACTACTGAGAATTGTCTGGTTTTAACCAGGCTACGACTTGCCATAAGATCATTTAGATTTTTCCACAATATTCTGTTTCACTAAGAATTCAACACAATGTAAAATAGGTTGATTCTAAAGATTCCATGATATTAAAGTTAGACTGTTAGACAATCGGATGTTTTTAAGAATTAAAATACGTTATGTTTATATGTTTCATATTTGCTCTCAAACTCCCAAAACACATTATTAGATTTCAAAGAGAGTCTCAAGAGTTCTGTAAGAAAGAAATAAGGTAAATTAGTATAGTTACCATGAAATTACTTCATAATGCACCTTTCACAATCCATAACCGATGGACCATAATGAAGAATCACTGAGAAGTCTACAAATAAGCTTTTTCTAAGTTTTAAAGCTTTCTCCACCAGGCCTTTCTCGCTTCTTTAAAACTTTTGATTAAACCCCTGTTGCCTTTGTTTCTCTGCCCTGCAATTTTAAAGCTTAACCTGTTTATCTGAAACCTTGACTCCATCAGGCTCCTGCTACTCATGGACACGCATGAAAATAGCCAAGAGATGCTACTTTAAATATAAATGGATTTGCTAATTGGTGTCTTTTAGGGTGGAACGTTCTATCAAGCTTTTCTCAAATGTGAATTTTTACTGACTAATTGGAAAATAGGGTTTAAATTGGAGCATAGTCACCAATGCATTTAGATTTGAACATTTACAGGTTTTAACTTACTAATATTTATTAACTCGAACGTAATAGGACCTGGGCAAGGTGAAGTGTTGAACAGCAATCTATTCTTTATGATGACAAATGTATGTTCACAGAAACATAGCTTTTGTTTATAAAATGTACAAAAATCAAAGTAACACTTTATTTGAACCAAACTGCACACCTAACATCATTTGCAGGATCTAAATGCATACGTTGACTTTAATAAAACAAAAACATGAATCCATGGCATGACTTGACAATGAACAAGACATGGCAGCTAGAAATTACACGCAACAATAATCGACAAAGAACAGTGGTAATAAGAGGGCTTATATAGGGACAGGGAACCAATGAGAACAAGACACATGAAACAAGAGACAAACATGGTACTTTCAAAATAAAAGAGATGAACATGACACAAGACAAGACCCGTACAGTCTCTTACCCTAACCGCTTTTCAGAGACTTAGAAGTTTAAAGTCACAATGAAACAGAAGTAGCGATTGTCTTTTTATACCCGCTGTGACGTATATCCGAGTGAAACAACTTCTGAAATAAAAAAAACGGTTGGGACTTGATTTCGTCCATCGAGAATTAACTGGATCTTTGGAAGTTGGGTAATGTTGCATATATTATTAAATACAAAAAACAAAAACCCACGAGGGGGCAAACAAACAGATCAAACACTAAAACTCAGGACTACACTAAACATAACATGTAAACAAAACACTAAACTTTAATCAAAACACACTACACTTAACTTGAACTGGAACTGGAACTGGAACTGGAACTGGAACTGGAACTGGAACTGGAACTGGAACATACTGAAGACAACGACTGGCATGACCAACAAAGTACAACAGACAAACCCGTACTGAACAACAAACACAAGGACTCTTAAATAGGGCGAAAATAAATTACACACACCTGGAAATAATTACAAGTAAGGGATCGTGGAAAAAGTGACAAGACCCGGGAAATGCGTGGTCAGAATAAATCAATACAAAAACCATGCATCTCCCATATGAAACATTGTACTGTCAGAACCCTGCCATGCTGACTGGATCTAAATACAAACAAGGATCTGGCAGGATTCTGACTATATATATATATATATATATATATATATACATACATACATACATACATACATACATACATACATACATACATATATATATATATATATATATATATATATATATATACATACATATATTGTCAATGAAGTTTGTTTATAGTTAAGTGAGCATTATTATGTATACCTGCACCTGTGAAGCACCTGTAAAGTTGGATTTTCATTCCCCTAACCCAACAGTAAGTACATTTTATAGATTAATATTACTCAGCACTAACTTGTATAATTACACTGTAACAAGGACAATAATATAAAATGTAACCAAAATTAAATTGAATATCTATTCGGAGAGAAAGAGTCAACATTGTCAATAGTAAGTCAATTGCATGGTTTCAATACTGGATAGTTGGGACAATCTCAGAAAAATGGTACAAAAGCTGTCACTTGGGATGTACCTTAACACCTAAAGGGTGCATTTTAGTACCCCAAAGGTACATATCTGTTCCTAAATGGTACATATTAGACAGAGTTGCCAAGTCCTCTTATAATACGCGACTTTTGTCTTCTTATTTTAGCAGGTCGTGGTAAATTTTTTTTTTTGGGCTTATTTAATAAAAAACAAGGTTGCTTGTTAGGAAAATCTGTTTTCTTTACATTTATGGTTGCCGTTATCTCAATATCCAATGCATTGATTGACACTGTCTGCTCACAGCTAATATAAGTGCTGGGGCGTAATTTCGTAAAAACATCCCACCAAATCCGCCCCCTTCTCCCCCTCATTGTAGAAAAGTCACGTTCACCGTGCAGGCAGCGCGCTCGCGATAGCGAACTACGCAAAACTGTAACGTTAAACTAACATTATAGCCTATTATGATAGACAAGAGGAGACAACTGAGGAGATGATGGAAAGTGTAATGTATGGACTTCTTTTGTAAGGTAAATATGTAATTTTTACAATGTTTTTGTGATGTATGAATGCATATGTAATGTATAAAACAATTCTTATACTACTTAAAGTATGGTTCAAATTTATTATATTAAGCTAAATATCTTACAGCTCCCATTAATGCTCTTGACTTTTCCTCCTTTTTCCCTCTTTTTCCATATCTCCAATCCTATCACAGCCTGTACCGGAGATCGGAGATATATGGATAGTTTAATGAATTTTGCTAAATAACTTTATCCTTTCCTAATAAAGGAGAGGTTTCAGGCTCATTTATTGGTAATAAATAATAAATGATAATGCTGAAACTAAATAATATTATAATATTGGTCTTGTTTTTGAAGCTGCAGTTGCTTATTTGTCTCGCGATAGTTGGCAACTGTGATATTAGACCTTTCTAAAGGGTACCATCGCAGTAACACTTTTTCCCTGCCAATAACGCTTTCCTGGCGAGTTTTTATGGTAATCTGTAATTCTGCTATTAACCACTAGATGCTCTTAACCAATTTATAAAAAACTGAAGCAAAAAACTTTTCAACATTTTAAACTCTGTGTATGTTTTGATAATCGTTCTGAATCTGATCTCTAACCAAATTCCTTTACAAAAATGCAATTATTTCAGCTTTTGTGTTTTTGAAGTAACCTACCCATATTTAAGAGGTTATAAAAAGAGAACAAATAAAGATAGGAAGAAAGTTTTTTCCCGTTTTGTTTGTTTGAAAGAATAGGGTCTGTTCATTTGTATGTTGTAATGGTTTTGTTCTGTGTTTACTTGTGTTCTGTGTATTTTTGTATTTTGGACTTTTATTTTGATACCCTGCTCTGTTCTGACTTTTATTTTGATATTCATCATGCCATGTCACAGTTCACACTTCCTGTCTGTCTGTATATAAGTCACTTCCGGTTCACCTGTTCCGGGCTGAATATACATAGTAAGCCCAACCTGTTACCTGTCTGATTCTGTTATCTGTTGATCTGTTAAACCTGTTACCTGTATCTGTTCCTGTTTTTTGACCATTGCCTGTATTTGGATTTATTGCCTGTTTGCCGCCTGCCTTGAACTATAGCCTGTTATTGGATTACGATTGTGGATTACCCTGTTTGGATATGTTTGCTGGCCCTTATTGGGATTTTACATATTAAACACCTTTTGCACATGGATTCACATTTTCATCGCTTTCTTTAAAGCACACCATTACAGAATATTCAGCCTATACCGGAATCCAGCAAAGGATTGTAATCTCCCACCAGCACCATAAAACCTGTTTTTGCACTGCTTGCACTCCGTCAGAACCACCGGCCCATTGAGGAATATGTAAGTGACTTTTTGGAATTGAGTAACCAAGTACATTTTGATGAGGACACTTTAAAACCCGTTTTCTACAATGCTCTGGACGAATGGTTGCGTTTATGTATGCCCCATGATATGTCTGCCTGGTCCCTGGAACATTATATTGACTTTGCGTTGTTGTTGTGTGGTTCTCCGTTCACTGTGGGTGTGGTGGATGATGAACCAGGGAATATTCACCACACACCTAGCCATGTTCTGCCCGTTCTGCCCAAACCTGTTAAAACCCTGCCTGCTCCCAAAATGGCCGCCACCCTGCCTGCTCCCACAATGGCCGCCATCCTGCCTGTCCCTAAAATGGCAGCCATCCTGCCTGTTCCCAAAATGGCCGCCATCCTGCCTGTCTCTGCACCTGTACCTGTTTTTGAGAAAACCACCACCATTCCGGCACCTGAACTTCAGAGAGCTATCATCACCACCACACCTGCACTCATGAGGGCTATTATTCACCCAGCACCTGACATCAAGATGGCCGCCCTGCCTGAATCGACTACTGCTGAGGTATGTCTCATTAACTCAGTACTACCGGAATTTGCCATAGCCCTGTGGTGCGTCTGGTCTGCCTTCTGCTCTGTTGTTCCCGAGGTTCCTCAAGACCCTGAATCTGATCTGCTCGACTCATCTGATCTGCTCGACTCATCTGATCTGCCCGATTCACCTGATCTGCCCGATTCACCTGATCTGCCCGATTCACCTGATCTGCCCGATTCACCTGATCTGCCCGATTCACCTGATCTGCCCGATTCACCTGATCCGCCCGATTCACCTGATTCGCCCGATCTGCCTGATTCACCTGATCTGCCTGATTCACCTGATCTGCCTGATTCACCTGATCCGCCCGACTCCTCTGATTCATCTGATTCGTCTGTCCTGCCCGACTCATCTGATTCGTCTGTCCTGCCCGACTCATCTGATTCGTCTGTCCTGCCCGACTCATCTGATTCGTCTGTCCTGCCCGACTCATCTGATTCGTCTGTCCTGCCCGACTCATCTGAGTCGCCTGTCCTGCCCGACTCATCTGATTGGACTGTCCTGCCCGACTCATCTGATTCGTCTGTCCTGCCCGACTCATCTGATTCGTCTGTCCTGCCCGACTCATCTGATTTGTCTGTCCTGCCCGACTCACCTGTCTTGTCTGTCCTGCCCGATTCACCTGTCTTGTCTGATTCACCTGGCTCAACTGACTATTCGGATTCATCTGGTCCACCACCTGGGACATCGCCACCCTGGGCTTTGGGAGCTTTCCCAAGTTTTTTTTTTGGGGGGGGGTAGTACCCGGACACAGGGAGGAGGCAGAGGACACCAAGGCGGAGGCCGAAGTGTGCTCGGACCCTTCCTTTCCCTGTGTTCCAGGTCTATTCCTGCCCCATGATATAGCTCCAAGCCTGCCCCATGACCCAGGTCCAAGCCTGCCCCATGACCCAGGTCCAAGCCTGCCCCATGACCCAGGTCCTAGCCTGCCCCATGACCCAGGTCCTAGCCTGCCCCATGACCCAGGTCCTAGCCTGCCCCATGACCCAGGTCCTAGCCTGCCCCATGACCCAGGTCCTAGCCTGCCCCATGACCCAGGTCCTAGCCTGCCCCATGACCCAGGCCCGCATCTGCCCCATGACCCAGGCCCGCATCTGCCTCATGTTCCTGGACCATACTGGCCATATGACCCAGGACCTCTCCTGAACTGCCCTGCCTTTGCCAAGAGGTCCTGGCCCGCCCGCCCACCCTCTATTGGACTGTATGTTTTGTTTGTTGGGCTCCGGGAGTCGCCCTTTAGAGGGGGGGTTCTGTAATGGTTTTGTTCTGTGTTTACTTGTGTTCTGTGTATTTTTGTATTTTGGACTTTTATTTTGATACCCTGCTCTGTTCTGACTTTTATTTTGATATTCATCATGCCATGTCACAGTTCACACTTCCTGTCTGTCTGTATATAAGTCACTTCCTGTTCACCTGTTCCGGGCTGAATATACATAGTAAGCCCAACCTGTTACCTGTCTGATTCTGTTATCTGTTGATCTGTTAAACCTGTTACCTGTATCTGTTCCTGTTTTTTGACCATTGCCTGTATTTGGATTTATTGCCTGTTTGCCGCCTGCCTTGAACTATCGCCTGTATTTGGATTACGTTTTGTGGATTAACCCTGTTTGGATTTGTTTGCTGGCCCTTATTGGGATTTTACATATTAAACACCTTTTGCACATGGATTCACATTTTCATCGCTTTCATTAAAGCACACCCGTTACATATGTTTATATATTTATAGGAGAAACATTTTCTAGAAGGCATTTTTTTAAGGAAACTTTTGTAAAAAAATCACAAAAAATGCTGGCGGGAAATTAGTTAAAGTTTTAAGAGCCTTTGTACATTAGGGTTATTGCCTTTGTTACTAAAGTAATAGGACACCAATTTGTATCCTATTCATGGACCCAGTGCCAACTGCAGACTATCAGCATTTGGTCCTCCTCTGTCCTGTTTCATATAGCGATCTTATCTCTGATGGTGAGGTCACGCTTTGTGCTTCTCTCAGCTTATCTCTGTTTCTCTAGCTTAGCTCATGAAACTGACCAGCAAGCAAGAGAGACACCCATCACTGCACATACATCTCCATTTGAGATAAGACACAGGCACAGAGATACAATGTTAAATGTTCAGCTCTGATGAATCCGAGCGAGCGTTACTTGTGTGTGTATACATGAAGCTAACTCATCTTAATTCTTATCACAGATAAACATTTTAGACAGGGAAACTGGAACTACAGCTATCTGACAATTTATTACTTAAACTTTGTCTCTTTATTTTCCCATGTTTTCATGTTAAATGATATAGCAGTGTAACAAAGATTATAAACTAAAACTGCTAGGGAGAAGAATAAAAAAAAGTTGAGGCCTATTAAATAACCAAAATTGTTAATCTTAAAAAATAAAGCACCTTTTAAATCTAGAAACTGTATTTTACATTCTTTATTTTAATTCAAATAATATTGGGTTGTTTTGAAGTCAAGGCTGGGTAAATATTGGACAAAACACACATTGGGTTATAAAGAAACGTTAATTATACTTACATTTTATATTGCTATCAAAAAATTAATAAAAAATATTAATTGTATTTATACTTATATAAAAAAATTTAAGTAAAAAAAGTAAACATTGCTTGTATGATAAAATATACCAATATTTTACCACACAAACCATGTTTATTTTTTTGTTTCAAGTAACATATTTACTTGATAAGTTATGGGAAGCATTTTTTAGCTTCATTTGTTGCTTGAACAAAGTTGCAATGTACAGTCACAACTGCTTTACAAACTTGTATTATATATTAATTCATCTACTTTATTCCTGCTGCCAGCTGAACATTATTTAATTTAATTAAAATTGCAATTAAACATTAATAGGTTAAATACAGTCATTCTAATGTAAAGTGCTATCTATAGATTGCATTGCGATCTTAAAAGTATGTGGCAAGAAAGGCTCCATGTGAATCAGATAACTTCACTGTGGCGTCAAGTTTATCTCTAAAATCAATTGATCCCAAGAAGCGTTTGTTCCACCGCCGACCGTAGAATCTGTAGCCAATGTCAATATAAGGGATAAACTTAAATATCCCTGATATCAATATCATATAATGTTTCTTCTTTATAAGCCATGGTGTGACATGGGTTCATAACTATGCAGATTCTTTTGTGAAACAGCTGAATCAGATTAAATTGGTTAAAATTTGTTATCGGTTATGAACCTCATGCCGTGTAAAACTTGTATGGCTTTCTTCTGCAGGCTGTTTTTCCATGCAATAGAAATGAATGGACATTAAAACTTTAAAGGACATATGGTCACAAAAAGTAATCCGTATGACTCAAGTGACTTACAATGCTTTAATGCTATTCATTTTATATCCCCATGATTTGAACACATGACATTGATTCATGCTCTTCGAATTGAGCTATATGAAAGCTTATTATCAGTTGTGTCAGGTATAGACAGGGTGTTTGATATTACATTTAAAAATTACATTTAATTTTAATATTAACCGTCATGACCATGTTCATGCCACCCCAGAGTTTGTACCCAACATGAACCATCTCGATCAATAAAAAACAACTGGACATATACCTGGCTTTAAATCCTTGACATCCCTCGATCCATGTCGAAATCGTGCTAAATATGCTCACCTCTCATATAAACATTTATAGCAACAGCCCAGACGATGATTAACATTTTTATAGGACACTGACTGATGTATCAAGTGATACAAAATCTAAAATTCAGTCTTCCTTTTCCCAATGCACCTAGCCTAGTCTGGCCCAGTCATCCAACCATCTGCCAGAAGTCATTCACCGCACTTTTGGGAGCTGTAATACCCAGACAGTTCTCAGCTTGTGTCTGTCAACGCTGTTCCTGGCATTGCATGGATGTTGCTGCATGCACTTCATTCCAGAATTCAGTGTCTTATTTTACAGTATGATGCACAAATAAAGATCTTCTTAACTTTATATGTGAACTCAAATAATTTAGATGTCTGTGTTGCTCATGAAGTACAGACTCTGGGTAAAAAAGCATTCTGGGTAATAAATACTCCAATATTCTCATATGTCGAGATGACCTGAGACTGAGATCTTTAATTCTTTCTCTAATGTAAAGTCCATCCGTGTCCCAAAAAGTAGTCTTTGGCCATGTGACCCTCCTCCGAGTCAACACTTAGGCTGTGTCCGAAAACTCTAAATTGCTGCCTTCTGAGGCAGCTTTCCAAGGCAGGAAGGCATCAAGGCATGTCCGAATTCAATGTTAGGTTTACTTCCTGTCTCCTGAGATACCTCTGCGTGGGCATACAATAAGAATGTGATTGGTCGAGCCTGGTCGAGTTCGAAAAATAAAATGGCGGCCAAGGAAGCGACTGAAGCACAAATTTAATGTAAATAAAGGTAGATTTTCACTTTTTACACCTTTTAATTGCACTTCTGGCGAGAAATTAGTATTGTTGTTTTCAAATGTGATTAGTTATCACAAAGGCGCTCTCTGTTTAGATTTCAAACACGCTGAAGTGTGTCCGAAAGTTTTTCTCTGAGCTGCCTTCATGCCTCCGAAGTCATTTCCTCATGAGGCAGCGAGGCAACAAGTCACTGCCTTGAGTTTTCGGACGCAGCCTTACATCAGGTAGTGCAGACCTATGGGGTGCTAGGCTGAAGTCCACACCTTCACCTGAACTCTGTTTGTAATTATTCTCACCTGCCATCAATCAATCTTCATCACCACGTCTATTTATACTCTGCCTGTGTTCCCCTTCGTGGTGCGTTATTGTCGAATGTTACCTGTCTATGTGAGTATCTTGTATCATTGTCTTTAGGTTAAATAAATCTGTTATTTTTATATCTCCTCGTCTCTCTTCACCAGCATACACGTTACAACGTAAGAGTACATTTTAGGCAACCCAATCTCACGGAAATTCGTGTTATAGTCACAAAATATTTAATTAATGTATTTGTGCTATTGACACAATTTTCCGCTATTTTTCGTGCCAATGGAGCACTATTGTCTTTCTTTATCGTGTCATTTTACATTTTGTTTTCTCATCAGTTTTTCCTATTTCTTTACCATTGTCGCTTGGGGTTGGAGTTAGAATCACTTTCTGCGACATGCTAACCCCAACTCTAACCTCAACTCCAGTTGAGAAAAGTTTTAAAAGCAGACGAAAAACGTGGAAACCAATGCTTAAAATTACATCCTTACGCAAACCCCCAATCGAACCCTAACCCCAAGCTACAATGATTTAAAAATAGTAAAAATAATGAGAAAAAAATGTATAAAATGACACGATAAAGAAAGTCATGCCACAGACACGGAAAACAGCGGAAAATGAGATATGATAGATTTTAGGACAGACTTGATGACATCAAGCCGGAAAGAGTAAGATGTCTGCTACCCAGTCTCACAAAATTATGTTCCCTTTCAATACGGTTCACTTCGCATTGCGTCAGTTAGCTGACGCTATGGGGGAAACTCCTGTTTACTCCGTGACTGAAGCCTATTGGTTAACGTCTGTACAAAGTACAGACCAATGACGTTTGAACCCGCGCGCGGGAAGTACACGTCCTTATATAAGCGCGGTTCAAGCGTCAGGAGCTCATTAATTTCTCCTTCAGCGCGAACCTCTCGCTGCTCCGAAGAACAAGAAGCCTTACCTCGCCGTCGACAAAAGCCCTGCAGCGGAGTCCAGGCCTAGCGTCTTCCCTGCCCTTTCCGGCTGAGAACCGAAGACAGCAGAATCCAGGTCTAGCGTCTTCCCCTGCCGCTTTCCGGCCGAGAACCGAAGATAGCCTTCGCTTGCCGTGGTACGAGCCCTGTGCAGCGGACACATGCCTGACGAGGTCTCCCCTGCGGCCGCCCGGTAAGATCAATATTTTTAATATAAAGCTGTAAGCTAAAAGAGCAGGCGCTGTTGTAATAGCGTCCAGCACAGCGGCTTGAGTGAGCCTCCCTGCTATGAATTTCCCCGAGCGCGTCACCGGTCTGGCACCTCCCACGCCGGGACCGCGCTTATATGCTTCGGTTGTCTTATCCATGTTTCGTGCTCCCCCTGCTGTTCCTCTCTCCCCGGGATGAACACACGGCGAGCCATGAGACTAGATGGATGCATAGACCTGCACACACGGACTAACCCCCCCTGTGTTCTGTCACATCGCAACCGTTCATGCTTACAGAGTCCCTTCGCTCCTCTCACATTCAGTGGCGAAATCTCTGACACATATGAATCCCCCGAGTGCATCGGGTGATACCGTTTATATGACGCATGGCTGTTCTGTCTGTGTTGCTGCTCCCCTCTGCCGTTCCTCTCTTGTTGAGATGAACAAGCGGGGGAACCGTAAAACTAGAAAGATGCATACGACAAGCAAACACGGGCGGATCTGCCCCTGTTTCCTGTCATAGCACAGCCACTCGTGCTCCACGCTCGCGGAGTCCCTCGCTCCTTTCCCCGCAGTGGTAAGATCTCTTAACGGCGTAGTTAGCACGCAGTCTTACGGCTCGCTGCCTCTAAATGCAGCTGTCTAGTGTTCAACGATTACAGAGCTTCATGCCCCTCCCCTCCTGGAGCGGCGCGATCTCATTCGTCTGCTCGATAGGGCGGATTCGCCGCTATTGGAGCATCAAGAACACTCATTATAAGAGCTAACCGGCTCACTATTCGTCTATACAGAGCTTCATGCCCCTCCCCCCTGGAGCGGCGCGATCTCATTCGTCTGCTCGATAAGGCGGACACGCCTCTATCTGAGCGCTAAAACACTTATTATAGAGCTTAACCGGCCTGAGTCTATCTCACTTCGGAAAGCTCACTACTAGTCTGCCCGGTCATTTCTCTCTGGTTTAGACGGAATCAGAGGCAGAACGAATTTGTTTAACATACTGAGGCCCGAATACCTCCCTTTATTCAGTCCCGTCCTATATCAGTGCGCTGAATATTGGTACATTCTTATATACCCGGTTTTTCTGCCCTTTTTAATAAACGGCAAAACCGCGGGCCTCACGGCAGACTTCCTCTCTGCGATGGGTTCAGTCTGACATTAAACCACCTAGACATACTGCTCTGCTCCGTGAGCCGTTCGGGTCACCGTCACTACTGAGGCTCGTGCAGCTGAACGGCCGAGCTCTGGTCTTCGCAGCACAGCTGCGTCGACATAGAACTGTCTGAAGAGGGGTTAAGTCGCGCCTCGGCTGGACTGCCCTGAAATGTTTTCTGTGTGCTGTTTATCCAAAACATACTGAGTAATACTGTTGGTTATGCGACCTCACTATAGTGGCGAACGGTATTGAATTCCTCTAAAAAGAGTAATTTCCGTGCTTACTATACTGTGTATTGACACCCCACGGTTGTACGGTGTCTCTAAACACTTTCTCGCCTTACTGACAAGCAATCAGTAATACGCACACACGGCCCGCTGTCCATAATTCTATCGACGCTTGCCGAAAAAACCCCGGTTTGGCCATATACTGTGTATTGACACCCCACGGCTGTACGGTGTCTCTAACACTTTTCTGCCGAATTCGCTCGCAGCCCACCTCAGTTTCTCCGCTACGATGCTGACGGCGCAAACGAGCACGGTCTTACGGCTGTCATTCTCTCTTCCTAGAGAGACGCAGCCTCAGACCTCTCCATGGCTCCAAGCATTTGAATCGCGCCCTCTCCGGACGGCTACTCAAAGGCTTACAGCCAAGCGGTTTATGACGTTTTTCGGCCATACAGCTGATTTATATCAGCGGATCCGAAGACGCTCACACCTCCGCTCTGCTCCAATACTCGGAGATATTAAGGGTAATATCAACCTGAAGTGAGCTTGCTACCCGCCACAATAAGTTTCAAAACTCAAAGCGCGCGCACAGACAGACGCGCGGCATCTCGTTTAAGACGGGCTCACGTACCCCTCTAACGAGCCTCAGAAAACTGAATATCGTGGCATTCTGTTCATAAGTCCACTTCAGTTTGACTAAGCAAAGGTCCCGCCCCGAGCTGACGGCCGGGAAGCTCATGCTTAAGTTACACACAGCTGCATGAAGTGCTACCATTACGAGATCGCCAGCATCTGCTGTGGGTTGAACACGCTTTACGACGGCAATCAGCCTTCGGCGCGTGGAACGCCCGTTTGTCTCATATCAATCACCTTGTACTGTACATACGGTCCATTAAGGGGATGATTTTAGCACTGCAGCACTCTCGACCATGTTATTGTGATAATGCGGTCGGGCAAACTACGGTGGTTTCATTATTTACCGAACCAGACTGAGATCTCGCCCCCTGTACAAGCTGGCGAGTCATCTCCTTTATAAACTCATTGCATCGCTTTATAAGCTATGTTCAATCAGAGTGATACGCATCTCGTGCTTAACTACCGAGATGCAGACATATTATCCCGTTACGATGGGCGTGCAGAGATTGCATCCGTGGGACACGACCTACATTACGTGCCTTATAACACGTTGACACGAGCTGCTAGGACCCCTTTCGCGAGGCGTCCTTATGCAAAGTCTGATCTATTCTGTCTAGTGACAGTGAGAGTCTTCCCCCCGCGAATTGTAGGTGGAACAGTTTTCTCCTCACTACAGAGGCTCGTGCACGGCGGCTTTCTCCCCCTGCGTGTATATATATATAAATATATATGTGGCGGTGATAACAGCGAACCACGCTTTTATGACCGACCATCCACTTTATTCATAAGTCTGTCATTTCTCAGATGCGGACGGTGCCCGAGGCGCAGCGCTCTGGAACTGTCCAAGGTCCTGTATGACAGATACGTCTGACGTACATCAGACGATCAGCTGTTCATCGGCGTCACAGATCACTCACTAGCGCACCTGTCAATACAGGTTATTTATGGATCGTTGACGTTATCACCTCCCGTGACAATGAAGTCTACTCCATGTATGGATTAGATCCTCGGGCATGGTCTTAGAAGTTTCTCATTTGACATTTGTGACACGGCCGGCTGGTCCCCTCCGTCCACGTTGTCAGTTTACAGCTTCGACATCCCTGCTTCGCGCACTAGTGAGGTTTGTTGCATTAAAGGTGCGCCGCGTAAGCTCACCTGTATGCGCGATATGGGTTTTAATTATATGCGTCCACCGTGCGCTTAGAGAAGCTCACATATGCACGCTACAACATTTCGGTATACACTAAAGATGCGCTCGGAAAAGCTCATCTGTATACACGGCTGTGACACATACATACATTGTTGTTCATCTGTGTACGTTCACGGTGCGTTGAGTGCCCACCGTACGTTCATCAATCATATCTGTACACATTCACGGCGCGTTCTGTGCATTGATTTATCTATACGCATTCACGGTGCACTGAAGGGTTCACCCGTGTGCGCACAACTTATTATCAGAACACATGACGGCGCGCTTGAGAATCTTGCCGGCCTGTGCATTATAACACTCTGATTCATCTATATGCATTCACGATGTATTCAAGTGTTCACCTATGCCCGTGCAATTTATAGTCAATACACATTTACGGCGCGCTTGGACAGCTCACCGATCTGTGCACTATAATACTACCTATATGCATCCCGATGCGCTCGAGGGCGCACCTGGGTTCACACTATTGTGGTATCTGTATAATCCCACGCTACGAACCGTTCTGCCGCATATTATAGTCAGATCGGCCGTTCGTGAGCTTCGCAGATCACTCACTATGTATGTCTGTTGCTTACAGTGGTTATTTAGATGGATCGTTGAAACCATCGCACTGGCTCACGCCCCTCTATGAGCTATGTCCTATATAGAGCCCACTCTGTGAGCGTTTGGCTTTTTCATGGACTTGGTCTACAGGGGTATCTATTTGATATCTGCTACACGGCCGGCTGGTCTTCGCCGTCTACGTTGTCAGATTGTACAGCTTAGACGTCCCTGCCCTACGAGCGCAGGTTCTCTCGGCTCAATCATGCACGCTCATGCGTTTTATGTGTACACCAGGGCCGTGCAGAGACCTTTTGATGGGCAGGTGCTCAAAGTATAAAAAGGGCACATGGAACATTAAATGCTGACACGCACCTTAATATGGATGCAAATAAAAAACACAGAATAGAAAATACCATTTAAAGTCAAATATTTTTTATTTACCTTGAAAACACATTGAAACAGAAAAATCTCTATATATATATATATATTTATATATTCAAACCCTGGGTTGAACACTGGGTTAAAAATAACAGCAGTTTTTAGAGTGTACAGTATGCAGTTTTGTGATGATAATAATATAATATATTGCATTGTGCCTATAATGTTCACTATTTATTTGGTTTTTGATTGATTTTATGTCTAATAAAAAAAAAAAGAAACAAAAATGTCAGTGTTCATTCTATTCAACAGAATCTGTTGATATTAAGATGACAAATAAGAGCAGGAGGATTTGTTGTGGGCATTTATAGCAGCAATTTCCTGATGGCCATGTCCCTAAAAATGTCTATAACTTCACTGTCAATTATTGGAATGTCCTTCTCAATGGCCAAAAGAAGAAGCTCAGACAATCTCTCCTCTTTACAAAGGCTGCGAAGTTTGGTTTTCACCAGCTTCAGTTTTGAGAAGGAACGTTCCACAGTTGCTGTGGACACCGGAAGTGTTCCATATATCTTCATCAGCTCAGTCATGTTGGGGAAAACTTGATGTGCATTGTTTTCCTTGACCACTGAAAGAATAGATGACACATTAACAGGTTGTGGGCATGAGTATGAAGTATGGAAGACCTTCAGTTCTGTCTGTAACTAGTCTTCCTCTTCAATTTTACTGGCACAGTTTTTTTACAGCTTGGACTGTTGCTGGAATTCTTGCTGTTTTCCAGTTCTCTGGGACTCCCAGGCAATGAAAGGAATGTAAAATTCCCCATTTGGAATTAATTCCTCCTTTAAAGCGTCTCTGGAGCTCTTGTATCATTGTGTCCACAAAAACATAATACACTTTAACACGATAGTACTCCTGCAAAGTTGGGAATGTATGGTCAGTCGTAGCGGATGTGGCAGCAAACTTTAATTTCTCTGGCAATTTTCTCCTTCTAGCTTGTCCAGGGACCTCAGATGGAGGATCCAAGCCCACTGTTGCAGCCTTCTCTGTAGCCTGTTTATAAATGTTCTCAAATTCTTCTTCTGTTCTGCTGTTGACCAACCTCTTTAAAACTCCATCAGCAATATTGTATGCTGCAGCCAGGTCCATGTCTTTCTGCTGTAGTGCATCAGATGCAACTGCAGTCACCTGAAAGATTGGACAGGTGATCTCCAGACACAAGAAGAACTCAAAATTGATGCTTTTTAGTAGGATCATTGCATCACCAGCTGAAGCATCAGGGGGATCTTGATGTGTTATTTCCTCTAGGAACTGGATTACAGATGGGAGGACCTTCACCAGAGTTTTAAGTGCGCTCTCTCTACAGGCCCACCGAGTATCTGATAGTTTCTTCAACTCCAGTGGCCGCTGATCAGGGCGCTTTCTCTTCTGCATTTCAATAAATGCAGAGTGCCGTTTGGATGAGTTTGCAATAAAAGCATAAAGTTTTTCAACTAGATTAAAAAAATTGACAAAACATATGTTTGACTTTGCACTTTCTACCAGTACCAGATTAAGGCAGTGTGCCTGGCAGTGCACATACAACGCTTTTGAATTTTGCCTTAGGATTCTAGACTGCAGTCCCTTATAGTGCCCACTCATGTTTGCAGCTCCATCATAGCCTTGACCCCTGATGTTTTCTATTTTTAGGTCATTTTCTTCCAGTAGGGCCATCAGAAGATTTTCAAGAGAATCTCCGCTTGTTGAATGCACACTGCACATCTGAATGAATCGCTCTTTTATTGTCATGTTGTGTACATATCTTACAATAAAGGAAACCTGTTCAGTGTGGGACACATCTGTTGTTTCATCAATAAGAATTGAAAAGATTTTGCTCTCTTGAATTTCTTTTTTGATGACACGTTTAACTGATATGGCCAAGGCTTTAATTAAGTCATTCTGGGTTCTGTTTGAGAGGAGTGAGACAAGAGGCCTTCTGTGGGGTCCTTGCTTTTCTTTTATGACATCAAGGTGTAATTTTATTACACTGTCATACTTGCTTAACAACTCCACTAACTCTAAGAAATTCCCTTGATTTTTGCTTGATGAAGTCTCATCATCTCCCCTGAAAGACATACCTTGTCTTGCCAAAAAAAGGGTAATGGCAATCAAACGAGACAAGACTTCCCTGTTCCTCTCCCTCTCTTTGTCTTTTGCAGCCTGTGATGCAATGTCACCCCTTTCAAAAGCTGCATTCAGTGATTTTTTCTTAAATGAGTTCCACATAACCATACCACACATGTGAGCCTCTGAGGCGCTGTGCTCTTTAATTTTTTCTAAAGCTTTTCTCCAGCGATTCAACCCCACTGTTTTCCAGTTTGTGTGACTCTTGTATTTTTCACCATTTAAAAAAAGACGGCAGCTGAAGCAAAACATGGCATCAGTGCTAGGAGAATATTCTAGCCATGGGTTATTTTCATACCACTTCTTCTGAAATGACCGTCCATCTATATTCTTTGGAAATGACAATACTGGTTGGCAGGGTCCAAAATTATCACACATTTGGATAAAGGCATCATCGTACTTTATATTGAATTTTAAGACATGTGCAGGGTCATTTGGGTGTTGTAGGCCAAGTAGGTTAGAGAATAGCTTCTCTCTGGCTTCTGGCTTCTCCTGGCTTGCTGCTTCCTGAACTTTTTCTGTTGCTTGTGCCTCAATATTTCCCTCTTTCTCTTCAGCCTCTATCTCCTGGCTGTTTTTTTCCTGAACTTTTTCTGTTGCTTGTGCCTCAATATTTCCCTCTTTCTCTTCAGTCTCTATCTCCTGCATGTTTTTTTCCTGAACACTTTTTGTTGCTTGTGCCTCAATATTTCCCTCTTTCTTTTCAGCCTCTATCTCATGGCTTGTTTTTTCCTGAACACTTTCTGTTGCTTGTGCCTCAACATTTCCCTCTTTCTCTTCAGCCTCTATCTCCTGGTTTGTTGTTCCCTGCACTATTTCTGCTGGTTGTTCCTTAAAATTTTCCTCTTTCTTTTCAGCCTCTGTCTCATCATCATCTGATCTATTACTTTCCACTTCATGTCCATCTAGGAACAAGGCGATATTTACTATTTCTGAATGAATGAATTATTATTTTTATCATCACTACTACTAATCCTCCTAATCAATAATAAATCAAATCTTATGTATTGATACAAAACGTTAAAAAGCTGATACATTGCAATATAGTAACTATTACTATCATCACTGTTGTAGTTGTCTAAAATTTTGCAAATATTAACAAATTTTAGACTACATGTGGTATTTTTACCTGTTGTGCTCTTCACAAACCAGCTAGATAGGGATCCACTGCCTTTTGCTGCCTCAAGCAGCTCCTTTTGTTTCTGTTTAATTCTCCTCTCTTTGCGAGGCATTTTTGTACTGCAGAACAGTGTGAGAACACACACACACACACACACACACACACACAGACATTTTTAATTCCATAGCTTTCCTGAAACCTACTAGAGCCATATCTCCTTTACTCTGCACTTTGATATCAGGTCAGATTAGATATATTGTTCATTTTACATTGACATTGCGTTTATATCCAGAAAGATATTAAGTTTACAATTATATTTAAAATATAATAAAAATCCAGTTGAAAAATTATTTGAATAATAATAATAAAACCGCAATTATGAAGATACTTCAGAGAGGATTAGAACACCAATGTTGTGGAAACTGTTTTTATGGTACTCACTAAATATGTTTTTTAATAAAAAATGTTTTTAGTCAAATAACATGAAGACCAGACTCCTGGCTCAAACCTGTGAATCTCCCCCAAACAGCAAGAATGACGTGAGAGAACAATATGCATACATGCACCATTGTTTATAGTGTATGCGCATTGCGCTGTCTGTGTGTATAAGTTTAGCTGCTGCATATAAACAAAGGCTGTGCGTGCTTTCTTCACGTCATTCTTGTAAAACAGTAATAATAATTAGGTAAAGCATACCGCGTCCACGTCGATTATGCCGCAGCAATGCCGGCTCGGGTGTACTATCCACTGTGAGTGTGTTGCAGTACTGGACTGTAGCGTGTGAACGCGCTTGCGCTGCATGAGCGAGAGATCGCCTTGGATGAGATCGTCCGGGTAAAAGGTCAATAGGTCATTATGCGAGTCATTTTATTTACGGCTAAATAATTATTCATTAATTTTACTGATTGTTATATTGAGCAGGCCTTCGCAAAAGGGCAAAAAAAATAAAAAATACAAATTATAAAATTTTAAAAAATTGCCTTGACAAAAGGGCACTTTGGCCATCCAGGGGAAAAGGGGCAGGTGCTCAGGCACCTTCCGCCCCCCCATCTGCACGTGCCTGGTGTACACCACGGTGCGCTCAGCGAGCTCACCAACGTGACTCTGAATTTACTTATCTCGCACACCCGCGGCGCGCTCGGTATCTCGCCGTCTTGTGCTATGTTATGTGCCCCCGGTGCGTTTAAAACCCCACCGTGTGCGCGTCAACATTTTATATGGTGCTTACACATTGCTTAAAGCTGTGAATATGCCGGGTATAGGGCCACACGCAGTGTCTCTCCGGTAAGGCACTTCTGTACGTTGTGTATGCACGGCGTGATGGGATTACGTTCCCCCATAGCGTCAGCTAACTGACGCAATGCGAAGTGAACCGTATTGAAAGGGAACGCTTAGGTTACTCACGTAACCCCGGTTCCCTGAAATAACGGGAACGAAGCATTGCGTCACTTGCCGTGCTACAAACGTCTACGCAGCGAGTGTATTCGGCTGCGCGCTTCAGTCGAATAATAATGAGCTCCTGACGCTTGAACCGCGCTTATATAAGGACGTGTACTTCCCGCGCGCGGGTTCAAACGTCATTGGTCTGTACTTTGTACAGACGTTAACCAATAGGCTTCAGTCACGGAGTAAACAGGAGTTTCCCCCATAGCGTCAGCTAACTGACGCAATGCTTCGTTCCCGTTATTTCAGGGAACCGGGGTTACGTGAGTAACCTAAGCGTTTTTTATTCTTTTTAATGAAACTGTCACGAATTTCCGCATTTTTTCGTGATCGTATCACAAATTTCTGTTTATGTGTCATTGTCACGTATTGGTTACTCAACTGCTTTTTCCTATTTTCAAACAATTTTCGCTTCGGTTTAGGGTTAGATTTGGTGTTTGTATGAGGATGTCACTTGAAGTATTGGTTTATACTATTTTTTTCTAATTTCTTTATTTATATTTTCTAAATTGTAAAACATTGTCGCCTGGGGTTAGTGTTAGAGTTGGGTTTGGGTAAGGATGTGATTTTATGTAAATCTATCCCTATACCGAATGAAGAAAATAGAACAAAACAGTTGAGTAACCAATACGTGACAATGACACATAAACAGAAATTTGGGATCCGATCACGAAAAAATGCGGACATTCGTAACAGTATTACGAAAAAGAATCAAAAATTTATGTGACTCTAGATATGTAATTTCGTGTGGATGTCAAGCAGACGTTTTTTTTGTGGTGCTTGCCATCCAAAGAGATTATCTTGTACTCAGAAAAGACAATTTTGTTTGGGTTGAAGGACGAAAGAAAATTAAAGTAATGGCTATGTAAACTTTATTTACTATTTTTATCATGTTTTTTATTTTTCAATTTATTTTAAAGGTGCAATGTGTAACTTTTTGAATGATCTCTTGACAGAAATGCAACATAATATACATAACTATATTATCAGTGGTGTATAAAGACCTTTCATAATGAACCGTTATGTTTTTATTAGCTTAGAATGAGTTGTTTTTATCTACATACACCGAGGGTCCCCTTTCATGAAAGTCGCCATTTTGTAGAGCCATGTTTCTACAGAAGCCCTTAACAGACAAACTTTTTGCCAGCTATATTTCAGATGTTGTGATCCGACTGTATACCTGCCTTCGGATTTAGAAACGGCATTGTTTGCAACACACAACAAACCACGAACAGCCTTTTAATAGTAAATTTCCTTTTCATTTCATTATTGTGTAATTAGAGAGGGGAATAAATGCGATGGCGGAGTGCATATTTATGCACATAACATATGGGTGGAGAAAGTGTAAAACATGTTAACAAGCCACATATCAGCAGCTGACCATATTACTGGATTTTATTTGTCAAAAAAATAAATAAATAAATAAACAAAGATATAATAAAAATATAATGTTTTGAGAATTTCTGAGATCATTGTGCCACTTTGGTCTTAAATTTCACTCATAATGGTCTTAAAAAGGTCTTAAAAAGTCTTAAATTTGACTTGGTGAAACCTGCAGGAACCCTGTTTTCTATGCGTTTCAAAATTGAGGGGTGAGCCGTGGACTGAGCCGTTGGTTGCAATTTGCAACATCACTACTAGATGCCACTAAAGTTTACACACTATACCTTTAAAACAAAACGTACACTTGAAAATTTTATTTTCTGCTTTGCTGCCAAAACAAAAGTCCAACAAAAATATAACTCCTCCAATCTGTAATTTGATTTGTCTTTCAGAAGGATTCCTGGTTAGGTAACTCGAGCAGTAAAATGACAAATGGGACACTGAAGTGAACTGTGCCATTTGTAAGACGGCCCATACTGTTCATTAGTTACTGAACAATGAAATCTGCAAAACATTACATAGTCGATCAAACCAAGAGTTTTATCTCATGTTGTCTATTACATTCCACATCTATGTCTTTTGTTTTTGGACTGTGCATTTACTGCATCATCACCATTAACATAAATTTTTAAGCAGCAAGACGTTTCACAAATTACTTGGGTTAACTTTCCCTTTAAATTCGATGTGGTACTGTGAATTAGCATATGAAGTAGGACACATCTCCAGTTTCCAAGATAAAGAGATTGGACGCTGTGACTGTTGCAGGATTCACAAGTGCTGGCGAAACTGGATACATCTCTAGTTTGAAGGTTAATCGGTAAGATTATGAGAACAGGTGTTTGTTCAGTCTGGGGCGAAACTGCACCTGTAAAGGTTTTGCCATGATGCATACTGTATGGAATCATAAATATGAAAATCAGATCATCGAGGTATCAGATGAAACCAGTAAAAACATTTAAACATCTATTTTATTGTATATATAACAATGTGTGATATCATAAAAATAACTAATAAAACTTTCATGGTAGCACAGTACGTGTACTTACCTTGTACATATATGGTAAATATGTTGTACTTACAGACAAATGTGTTGTACTTACTTTTGAGTATCTACATGGTAATTAAATGGTATCATTACTGTACTTACCAGTGGTACATACTTGATAGTTACTATGTAACTGGTGTTTCTTGTTAGTTACAGTATACCTACACTATAAGTATGTACCGTATCTGGTATTACCCAATACTTATTTAGAGTTACACAATAACTACGAAGAATGTACCACTGGTAAGTACAGTAATGATACCATTTAATTACCATGTAGATACTCAAAAGTAAGTACCACACATTTGTCTGTAAGTACAACATATTTACCATATATGTACATGGTAAGTACCTACAGTACCTAGTCTCACAAGGTTTCGTGATATAGACGGTTTCATCGGACGCACGTGATACACGTCTGGATCCGAACTTTACTTCCGGTTTCGTTTTTTTAATGGTCTGACTAGTTGCTAAACTGATCACTTGAACAAATGCTTTGTCGAAAATAATAAATGTTTTGGTTTCCTAGGTAATCTATGTGTTGTTTTTTTTTTGCTTGTTATATAAATAAACTACGTTTAAAGTACTCTGTTTTCATTTATTATTAGCGGAGTTTACCGGAAGTTACGTGCCGACCACAACAGCCGCTTGTTTATGTTGTTACTGCTGAAACCAGTACATTCTTTAATCTTTTTTCGTGATATTATCACGAATTTTCACATTTTTCATGACCGTATAACGAATTCCTGTTTTCGTGTGATTATCACATATTGTTTACTCAACTGCTTTTTCATAGTTTCAACCAATTGTCGCCTCATGTAGTGTTAGATTTGGTGCTTGCATTAGAATGTCACTTTATGTATTGGTTTATACTATTTTTTCGGATTTCTTTTTTTATGTGTCACCTGGTGTCAGGGTTAGAGTTGGGTTTGGGTAAGGATGTCATTTTATGTAAATCTAATCCTAAACCGAAGCGACAATGGTAAGAAAATAGGACAAAACAGTTGAGTAACCAATACGTGATAATCACACGAAAACAGGAATTCGTTATACGATCACGAAAAAACGTGGAAATTTGTGATATCACGAAAAAGGAATCAAAAAGTGACATGACTATATAACGAAATTTCATGAGACTGGGCTGTAAGTACACGTACTGTAAAATAAAGTGCTACCCATTTCATTATGCGGGTTATTGTGAATATACTGTACTTATACTGAATATATTGTGTTTGTTTGTTTTTTTAACAATGGGTGATATCAGAATTTTAGGTGGCTAGAATTTATAAAATTACCTAAAAAAGGTTTTGCACTAGGTGTTTGACAAAATTCAAACAAAGACTCAAAGTCTCGATACATCACACTGAAATAAAGCCCTTCCCCGTGTTACAACTAGCCCCATCTTTAAAGCCAAGAAATTTATGATCGATGTTAAACAATAATTTGCAGTACCTCGGGACTTTTCCCACTGTTCCAGTCATTGCTCTGGTTCAATCTGCTCTGGTTTTCCATTCTTCAGATATGGCCATCTCAGCCGATCCCTGGTGCGGTGAACCGTTGCGAACAGTGATTGAAGTGGTTGATCCAGGCTACGTCCAATGTCAAACACCAGGTAGAGTCAATCTGTCAACTGAACATTGTGCTCCTATTGGAGCTTATTGAAGGCCAAGATCACTTGCTTCAAATCTAGTACACTATTCATGGTCAAAAATGGTAACCCAAGCTGTCACTGGGGCAGTAGCCTACCCTTCAAAAAGGTCCCAGTATGTACCATTTAGGTACAGATATATGCATTTGATACCAATATGAATTCTTTATAGGTGGAAATGTGTACTTTTCAAAAGGTTTTTGCCACAGTGACAGCTACAGTAGGCATGATTTATTTTTTGACAGTGTTGCATACAATACAGTACATGGCAAATAACTTTGTATTCATCTGTTGTTCTATGTATTTCAGAGGCCAAATAATGTACAGTACTATGTGATTTTGGGAACTCTAACAGTTCCCCTGTTGTATATCCTAACAGGGGCCATGAAAACCTCTTAACAGATTTACAGCATGCAGATTTATTTAACATTATGCTGTAAAGCTGTTGGCTAGAATGATTAAGCATCAGAAAGCAGGTACAAAAACAGCAAGAGAGGCTTCCAGAAGATGCAAATCCCAAATAGATTTTTTATTTCAAGGACTTGAAAATGTTCTGTAATTTATTACAAAACTTATTAATTCTGTAAATAAATCTTCTGAAAAACAGTCCGGTAATGTCTCCGAAAGACTATATATTTTGTAAACATGGTCCATAGGCTGTCTGCTTGAATGTTGGATTCATGAAGTGGTGAGATGCACTACGAAAGTGTTGAGATGAATTTAGGGCCTCTGTGGTGCTAATATCATACGAAGATTAATAATTTGTCTAATAGAGTCTGCGTCTGGACCAGGTTTACAAATGAACACAGCATTGTGTATTAATCCTACACATTATATCTATATATCATTAGCTCTATATACTATATCTACACTATTAGAAGAAAAAAATATTTGTAAGGACATCAAGTTGTCACTGGAATGGTACCTTTTGAAAAGGTCCTAATGTGTATCATTTTGGTACAGATATGTATCTTTGAGGCACCAATATGCACCTACAAAAGTGGTACAAAAATGTACCGCCTCCAGTGACAGCTTTTGTACCACCTTGTTACTTTTTCTGAGTGTATTAGTATATACAGTATACTAGGGCATGGAAAGTACGGGTGCTGCAGCACCATCTAATTTTACAGGATTATAAATGCAACACAAATTTTACTTCATTTATATTTGTTTATTTAAAGTGTCACTTATTGGCAAATGTAAGTCCGAACCTCTGGTAACTAAAGTTTAAAAAAAGTTTAAACTAAAGTATAAATAAGTTTAAACTTAAGTTTAAAAAAGGGGTTAGAGTTGGGTTTGGGTAAGGATGCCATTTTATGTAAATCTAACCCTAAACCGAAGCGACAATGGTAAGAAATTAGGACAAAACAGTTGAGTAACCAATCCATGAGAATGTCAATCATAGAGGAACCATTTTAAGTGCCATATAGCATCAATGAAGTACATGTGTAGCACCAGTGTAGAACCATATAGTGCTATGTAGAACCATATGTGGTGCTACAGTGGTGCTATATGACCCCCGTATGGTTCTTCATAGGTGCTTCAAATGTGCTTCAAAGCACAAAAATTGTTCCTCTATGATTATGAGCCAAGAACCACGTTTAGTGCTATTTAGCACCGTTTGCTTTTAGAGTGTAGGTCATTGAAATCTGGCTCCCTTGTGATGTCAGAGGGGGATAATAATGCCTCTTTATCTGCACTATCCAACCACAGCACTGCCATTTAGATCAGCTTATTTGCATTTAAAAGGACACACCCAGAAACAGCATTTTTTGTTTACACATAAGAAGTGGCAATTTTAATATACGGACAACCGGCGCAACGTCATAGAATGTCTCTGAACAGGTTCACGCCCCCTTTTGGGGGAAAACAAACAAGACTTCCCATTGACTTCCATACAAAATAGCGGAACAAAGCAACGTTCGTACACACCCGGCAGGCGTAAATAACTTAAGAAATCACTCAGATTAAACATGTTGAGTAATTATCTGTCCACCCTGCCTGCCATAGAGCCCGAAAGATACATTAACACATTTAATTTGGTCAATATAAAAACATGTCCCTTTCATTCTCACAGCGTCAAATTTGTGTAACAACGCTTCCCATTGGCCAGAGGTGTCTTTCCCGGACATTTACTTGTACCTCATCGAGTCAACCGGGAAGACAGTAAATGATTTTACTTCGTATTTGAAAGTTACTTCATATTTAGATATTATGTCTTTATGTTTAGAGTACTGAGTGCACTTTTCCGTCCAGCCATACAACTAACTAGCTTAGCGATATTTACAGCAATCACTGGATAGCGTTGTTGCACAGGTTTGACGCTGGGAGGATGAAGGGGACATGTTTTTGTATTGACCAAATTAAATGTGTTAATGTATCTTTCGCGCTCTATGGCATCCAGGGTGGACAGATAATTACTCAACATGTTTAATCTGAGTGATTTCATAAGTTATTTACGCCTGCTGGCTGTGTACGAACGTTGCTTTTTTCCGCTATTTTGTGTGGAGGTCTATGAGAAGTCTAGTTTGTTTTCCCCAAAAAGGGGCGGTGATTAAATTTACAGTTTTTAGTCCGTATGCCATAATAAATTATATATTTGATATTTTGAGCTAGAACTTCACATATGTACTCTGGGGACACCAAATATTTATCTGACATTTAAAAAAAAATCTTGTGAAATGTCCCATTTAAATAATAAACAATGTGACAAATATTATAAAAAAAATACATATAATGGAGCATATATTGTAAAATGATATTTTTATTGAACTCAAGGAAATTAATCAGGAATTACTGATCAATTGGATTGTAAAATGTGATCCATCCAGGAAGAAGGCAGGTGGCTTTAGGGGTTGGAACTAAAGAGGGGTTTGTGTTGTCAGCCAAGATGTTTTATAGGCGAAGCAAGTTATTACATTTTTATTATGATATATTATGTAGATTAAGAATGCAAACATTATCTGGGAATGAAATGGAACAAACTGCACAGATGAATTTTTCACAACATGGCTGTGAATGTGCATGAACTGTATAAACATTCAATTTTAATCTAAATGTGAATCTAAAATATAAATCAAAATCTAAATTAAATCTTAAAAAACATTATTAAAGTAAATGGTTTCAAACACTTCTCACTTTTAGATTAAATTAACTTCACCTGAATATGAACATTTGTAACTAAATTTTCTAATAGTTTATTTTTATCAAGCATTTAAAACTTGCACAGAGGTAAATGTATCACATCACACTTTTCTTACCTATTTTTTTAAAGGTTGAATATAGACCCCATACCCCTATAAATGAATCATGCATATTCATTGATCTCGTGGGGCGGCAGGACGGATGAGAAGATGATGAGTTAGTGAGTGTAAGAAGGAAAGTTTATGGTTTCTCAGACAGATGATGAAATCATTCACCGCTCTGATACCCGCAGCCGGACTCCCCGCACACACACACACCCGCTTACACACACCTCACCCTGCCAGGCTGAAAGACAGATGAGTCGCCCAGGGCGAGATAAAAGGTCAGGCCTGTGTCTCAACAGCTTCCTTGCCCTCTCCAACAATGATGGACCGACTTCCATCTCCTCCTACTGCAGAACGAAAACACCCGGAAAAAAATAAACATCCAGAATGTGGCCGTGGGAATACTTTGCAATTCATTGACGGGGAAAAACGCTAAAGGGAAATATCCCGTAATGCAGTTTTCTTGCATCGCAGCAGACTAAATACTACCAAATGTCTTCTCTTTTCTCCCTAAAGGGACTTTCGGCCTATACCCTTGTCTGTCTTTGATTAATAACGTACCGGTTTAAGCACATAATTTCCCGTGTGCAGAGATTATGGGTTCAGGCTCTGTTAAACAGCCGCCCGGCTCGTTCGTTTATGGTCTAGGTTTCCATTACACGAGTATTACTGAATACCAGAATAGAAGTAGCGATAATGGACAGTTTTATTCCTCTAAATGAAGAGGTCCTGCTTGGCACCCTTCAACTCCTCCCATCTAAACTGCACCATCAGGGTGAAAGAGCCCCATCAGTCATCTACAGCACTACAGAGTCAAAGCTGCAGATAAATCAACATAACGCACCAAAACACACTGTGGCGAGCCTCAGAGTAAGGAAGGAAGTAAAGCTAGCATGCAAGATGTGATTTGTCATCAGAAAACGGCGCAGTCGACTTGTCCTACCAATGGAGAGCCTGTTTTACATTTACATTTATTCATTAAGCAGATGCTTTTATCCAAAGCAACAAAGTGACAGAGCCATTTAGTTTTCCTAATAATGCTGCACATTTTAAAGTACGTCATTTGTTGATGTTAAAACATTTTCTCCTGTCGTAGTCTGATATACAGGTGACCATAAGAAGCCATTTGGCAGGTACCTGAAGCATGTAAGTAATCATTGTTGATTCAATACACTGTTGCGTTTATATGAACAAGCCAACCAGCCTTATCGTAAGAGCAAAAAATGCTTAAAGAATGGCTAGATTTCTCAAAATCTAGTCCACAAAAGCCCTTGGTTAATGTTGTTGCTGCTGAAACTGTCTATAATGTCAATGTATATGGTTACCAAGCGACAAGAACACTTTTGTATGCAAAGAAAACAAAACAAACGATTTTATTCAACAATTTATTGTCTTCATTGGCTGGTCAGAGCACGTTCGTGACTAGACTACGGTGCATGCTTTTGACGTCACCTGCTGATTTGCGCATTTAGATGGGAAACAATGTTTGCATAATGTTTTTAAAAAAGCGTTAAAAACAAAAAAAACATTGACAATTACGTTAGCAGGTGACGTCAGCAACATACGCCGTAGTTTAGTTGTGAACAACCAAGGAGGAGAAGAAATTGTTGAATAAAGTCGTTCGTTTTGTTTTGTTTGCGCACAAAAGTGTTTTTGTCACTTCATAATATTATTATTGAACGACTGATAGAACATGGACATTTTTGGCGATGTCTTTCATTTTTTTCTGGAAAACAGATTGTGAAAGTAACTGAAGTCAATGGGACAGTCACAAGCCTCCCAGTTTTCATCAAAAATATCTAAAAATGTGTTCTGAAGACAGTCGGAGCACTTGGTAGTTTAGAACGACACAGGGTTAACGGTACATTCACAAGGGGCGAAAGCGTTAACGCTTGAAAGAAGGCTTGTCTGAAGCAGGCAAACAGCCAATCACCATGGCCACAACACATGCTCTGGTCTTCCATAAACGTAATTGGCTGGCTCTGCCTAGGTTATTTGCAGAAGGCGATCAGATTGGCTGACGCACGCGTTGCCGCTTGAAAAGTTGCGAAATGTTCAACTTCTACCGTGAGCAACGGTGGTGATGCGGCGCCGACAGATCCACAATTCAGTTCGGCAACGCATGAGGTCACCCATTAAAAGTGAATAGGAACCATTAACGCTTACGCCCGGTGTGAATGTACCGTAAGTGATTTATGATAAAATGATCATTTTGGGGTGAACTATTCCTTTAACAAACATTGGCACATTGTGAAACTGACAGAAGTCTTGAATCTTTTCAGGATCCTCCACTCATGGTATTCAGGCGTGGACGTAACTTGTAAGATCATCTGGTGAGATCGTATTTACCTCCCCCACCTATCACAACACAAACTATATTAACACCAATTCCTGAAGGTAACTATCGATTTGGCCAGCCCAGTCTCACGAAATTTCGTTATATAGTCACTTAAATTTTTGATTGTTTTTTCGTGATATTATCACAAATTTCCGTGTTTTTTCGTGATCGTATAACGAATTCCTGTTTTCGTGTGATTATCACGTATTGGTTACGCAACTGTTTTGACCTATTTTCTTACCATTGTCGCTTCGGTTTAGTGTTAGATTTACATAAAATGACATCTCTACCCAAACCCAACTCTAACCCTAACGCCAGGCGACATATAAAAAAATAAATCAGAAAAAATCGTATAAACCAATACATAAAGTGACATTCTAATGTAAGCACCAAATCTAACCCTAAACCAATACGTGATAATCACACGAAAACAGGAATTCATTATACGATCATGAAAAAAAAACAGGAAATTCGAGATAGTATCACGAAAAAAAGAATCAAAAATTTACGTGACTATATTACAAAACCTCGTGAGATTGGGTAGATGTGGCACATGCAGTCAATATAGCTATACTTACCGTTGTACTTCGTTTAAACACTGCATACTGGGAATTGTATCCCTGTTAAAGGAATAATAAGCTGTTAAACTAAAGCAGTCATTTACATTATAACATGGCCATGTGGGAAATCATATGTCGGTAAAACAACTCGCAAGCTGAAAACGCATTGCTCAGCATCGTAGCAAAATTCGTTGTGGAAACATGAACTATCCATTGGCTGCACATTTTGTTGAGTGTAACCATCCCATTGCCTTTTTCATTATGTAGGTATCGAGCTAGTTCCTTTACCAAGGAGAGCTGGAGATCTTGATCGTATTTTCCTCAAACATGAAGCTTACTAGATACATAAATTAGTTATTAATGTTTTTTACCTTTTGATGTTGGTGATGTTTGTACTGACAAATATTGGATATTTTTGTTGTGTATTTATTCTTTTCATGTTCTATTTGACATCTTAGAATGATTAATTTGTTGATTGTATATTCAATTGGGACTAATTGTATGCACCTGTTAATAATTGTCTATTTATGCTCGCTGTACTCAGAGCAAAATTATACCTTGACAAAGGCTTTGTGCCGAAACGTTGGTGTAGTAAACCTTTTGCAAGTGAGTGTGCAGTCATATCTTTCATATACGTGAGGCTCACAATTTGTCATTACCTTGTACCGTGCTTTCCGGACTATAAGCCGAACCGGAGTATAAGCCGCATCATTCAAAAATGCGTCATTAAAATGAAATAACATATATAAGTCACAGTGAGTGGACTACACGTCGCATTTATTTAGAAAATTATTTCACAAAATCCAAGACGAAGAACAGACATTAAATCTGGAAAGGCAAGTTACTCACCTAAACAATAGCAGACAGAACAGCAGGCTGAATAGATGTACGTTAAAGTAATATTATCAGTTATTTAAACGATAAACCATAGCATACAGAACTTACATGGCAGGTTGAATAGACTAAATTAACCAAACAACCAACTAATGTGAAGTTTGCATACTCGTCATTCCATATTAATGAATCCATTGAATTACATAAATACAGAAGCAGCATTTGGTGGAATCTTGCGGCTGTAGACGGTAATGTTGTCTCTTGCCTCATAAATGTCAAAATTAATTAATACTCACTTACAAGGCGCACCTGACTATAAGACGCAGCACCAGCCAAGTTATGACACCGAAAAATATGGTACATAACTTTTATTAATCATCTATGCCTAGATAAATACAGTTTTACATTCTATAGCACCTTAATAAAATATTAATAAATGTTGAAACACTGTATTAATCATTATTAGTTCCTGTTAGTTCATGCATTTACTAATGTTAACAAATAAATTAGGTTCCAGTCAGTGGCTTGGGATCTATGGGTGCTTTCACACCTCATTTAGTTTGGTTGAATCATACCAGAGTTCGATTGCTCACTTGGTGCGGTTCGTACCTCCTTGAAGAGGTGGTCTCGGTACACTTTCAAACGAATTCTGGAGCGGTTCATTTGTGGTGAGAACACGATCCGAGATTCAACCGACCTAACTGCAAAAGTACTGCGCATTTTGGACTAAACCAGATGCCGTAGTCAGCTGCGCAGTGCATTATCAGATGAGGTAGTGTTTGTTGACAGTTTCTATTAGCAATATTAGCACAATGACAGGTCGCGGACTTACCTGAAGTTGCGAGAAGGTGCGGGCGGAACCTCCGAAGTTTGGTGGCTTCGCTGTTTGTAGTGCATTAAAACGTTGTTTTCAAGCCGCATCCGCGATTCATTCTGGAAATGAACAGTTTGTCTAGAGTGCTGTATATAAACTATGTATAACAACCACAGACATCATTACGTGCACAGTTGTCTGTCCATGGTGTCTGCTGTATAGAGGGGGTGCATGTGACATCACCTTCGACCAAAGTGACTGCGGTTACGCCCACTGAGTGGCAAAAGACGGAGCGGCAGCATTTGTGTACAGTGTGAAATCAAGGAAAACACGGGGAAAACGTGTCTAAATGGGGAAAACGATCTGCGATACACTGTACTAACAGATGTAACAAGAATTAGAAGCTATCATTTACTCAAGAAAAAGTACACAATTTTAATGTAATTAGGTAATTGATACATTTTAATATGCAATAGACAGTATGATTATATGTTTTAGAATGTAGTGAAGTAACATTTTTCCTAAGAAAAACACCCTAATAAAGCACAGATGCTTGGAAAATGTAACTAATGTAACTAAGTATTGTCCACCTCTGCTATCAAGTCCAACTAAATTCAATTTAAGCTGATAACAGTCAGTTTTACTGGCATTTTCGCAGCAGCCGCTATAAAAACCAGCCATTTTGTTGAACGTTTGCCACTCAACAGGGCGTGCTCCGGTTTGGTCACTTGGAAAGTGACGTCAATGCATACCCTCTATTTTCTTCCTTTTTGTTTACTTCCGGGGTTCCGTTGGAATATCGATATTGATTCTGACCAATCGAGTAACAGTTTAGGAAATATGTTCAAAGACATGCGGCCAGTGAGTGATGTGGATCTTATCATATGACTGCATTTTTGTTCGTTTCAACTGGTCCAGACCAAAGCAATCAGTGTGGTGTGAAAAGGAACCAAAACTGCTAAAAAAGCTACAATGTATACTTTTTTGCCTTTGGCACAGACCAAATGAACCAAACTACAGATGTGAAAACACCCTATGTGACTCATTGTTTTCAGGTCTGTGAACTCAATGTGCTTATAAAAAATAATCTGATTAAGTACCAGACACGTGGATATAGAATCACAGTAATATTACTACTGACACACATGAAATGAAAATAAATGACCATGAAAATAGATTAACTAGATGTTGGTGATGCTGTTTAATGTGAGTGCTATCTGGGACTTTTTAAAAAGCTTTTTAAAGAATTTTAATTCAGTGGTTTTATCAGTGATATGAGCAGACTTTCAAAGGTATAAATTAAAGCGCCTTCCTTTCCTCCATCGATAATCTTTACCATAAAATGAAGTCAGGCCTGAAAGCTTTAAAAAGTGCTTTAAAGTTTCATCCAATTACTCGCTTCATAGTTTCATTTTCCATTAATGATGAACTCAAAAGTGTGAGAGATATAATCTAAAACTTTTGGCCCGATATGTTGTGGGTGGATCGGAAGTCATACTGTGAGAGATCAAGTATCGGCGCGCTTCGCATAGCATGCGTGCATGTGTGGGGCGGTGGGTTCGAGTGTGAAGGATGGAAATATACAACAGACTCTAACCAGTTTTTTTTCCAGCAGAAACCTCACGGGTACGCTGTCTGCAACTACTCAAGCGTAGCCTGTAAGATCTTACAGCTCTGTTCCTAATTTTCAACGTCACCCATTTCTATTGACCGGAGGTTCTGAATACCCCCCCTGCTTTTTTTAAAAGCAGCTAAGTACTGCAGTGGGCCGACATCACATTCCACGTCCCCTTGTAAAACATTGGGAGCACTGAGGTCTACGCGGGACCCTCTCCACATCCTGTACTTTTATTATCAATGAGAGCACACGTGGACATGCATACATTCAAACACACCTACTGCTTGTTACTTGGTCAGGAAACAGGGAAGTCCTATTTAAAACTTTTTGATATATATAATGCCTCTTTGAATGTACCTTTTCATTTTTGAAATTTTGAAATCAGTGTTGGAGAAGGTAATTTGAAAAGACAGCTGGTCGTGCAACAGGCTACTGTACCCACAATTTAAAGAAGTTGAAATGTCAATGCTCCCTTTTGAAGAAGATATTAATTAAACTATAGGGTACTAGCACAAAAAAACTCTCCTGGAAAAAAACAAGCCTAAACTGCATATTTGGTCTGGTTTAATATGGTCTTGCAGCCTGACCAGCTAAAAAATTAATTCGCCAAAATTAATCTAACATCAGCCTACTAAACCAGCTAAAACAGTCTGGCAGACTTGTTAGTGTTTTTAACATGGTAGCCCAGATAGCACAGGTACGTCTGTAAGATGTCTGGTAAAGATCTGGAGATCTGGAATACATCCAGTGTGTAAAAACATCTTATAAAGGTCTTAGAAAGAGCTGCTTTACATACATTCTAAATCAAAAACGTCTTGCAGATGTCTATATGACATCTTTTAGGAAACGTCTCAGAGACGTTTTGCAGATGAGCAAACAATCTAAATAATACGTCTTGCAAATGTTAACGCAGACATCAAATAGACGTCTTCGAGATGCAAGGGAGCTTACTATAGCATTGAAAAATGTGAAACAAAAAGAAAACAAACAAAAAAAAAACAGAACATAAAATTAAAACTAAACTTTACATTTTAATTTTGTCCCTATTATTGCTTGGGCATGAATAAAAAACCTTTTAAAAAATGTTTTTACAGATTCCTTTTCAAGTTTGGCTCTTTATTTTAATATAGGCTGTCTTGCCTCAAATAATATGGAAAATGAAATGTCAAATCATCAATTTAATTTTATTTTTCAATATGGCCAGAATGATGCTTCATCACGTTGAAAATGAAAATAAAATAATTTAATTTAATGTTGTAATTTTTATTTTAGCATCTAATTTTCAAATATGGGACATATTTTGCAATTTAATTTTTTATTTTATCATTTAATTAATTAATTTTAAAAAGACCAAAAATACCCTGGTCCGTGTACTTTTGCGTCCATTCATTTTTCTTTTTTAACCAATAAATATAAAAACGAAAAATGTGATTTTCTCTTTTTTTGTTTTTAAACTGGTGAAAAGATAATCAAAATACAAAGTTATTTTAATTATTTAATAGTATTTTACAATTGAAAAGCAAATAATTGTAATTTATTTATTTTACTTACACAGTTTTGCTGTTTCACATTAAGGCTTCTTCTGGCTGTGAATTCGCAGAGCGCGGCTTTATGCACGTGAACATCACAGCATTTCTTACTCATTTAGACTATATTAAAACGCGCAGATTATAACTGGCAAGACGAACATCTACGATGTTTGAAACTATAAAGGTTGATTTGTGATAATGGGCTCTATCTTACACCCGGCGCAATGCAGCGCAACAAAAACCTAGTCTAAAGTCAATGGCGCAATATGTTTTTTTGTTATTTAAAGAGCGCATTAGTAATATGTGCCGAAACGGGACGACAACGCGGGTTTGCTTAACACATAGGATACATGAATGCACATCAGCACGAAAACGCTTTTAAATATGAAAGATTTAAGGATTGAATGTGAAATATTATTATTGAGTCTCTTGGACATAAATGAGGACTAATTATGAGACGTTAGAAGGCACAAAGAGCTGCTTCACCTGCAGCCTGGTAAATAAATGCTTTGCTTTAAACAAATGCATCTGTTTTTAAATGTTTTTAAATGCTACCTCACGGATTTATTGTATATGATGACTCTGTACCTGTGGATATGGTAAGATAAGAAACATTTTTAAGTAATGCTTAAAAAAAACTGACGCTGTCCAAGAGCTGAACCTTGCGGAGACTTTGCGGTTTGTAAATTCTTTATCTCCTGTTTGTAACAACGTAACAAATAAAGTATTTTTACAGTACAAACCTTTTCTTACATACTTGTAAATTATTTTTTGATGATATATTAGATAGCCATTTAAAGCAATTAAAAGCCTGCTTTTTTACTTCCATGGGGCAGGTGGCCTTTCTGTGTGGAGTTTCTGCATGTTCTCCCTGTGTCAGCGTGGGTTTACTCCAGGTACTCCGGTTTCCTCCCAAAACATGCAAGTTAGGCAAATTAGAGATACCAAATTGTCCCTCCCCCAACTTGTGTATAAATCAACTTGTCTGAATAAACTTGTGTATGGATTACCTGGTTCTCGCCATGAATATAGCCGTAAATGCTGGAATGGGGTTAAGAAATAAAGGAAGAAGAAGATTTTACTTCCATGACTAAATGAAAACGTGTTTTAAAGGTTTTAATGAAAAAAATAACAATATCAAAACAATTGTAAAACAACCTACAACACAATTATTTTACATTAATCTTAAACTGGGGATCTTCTTCCTCCGCTTAGTTTTTCAGTTTCAACTGAGGGGTTTTACCATTAACGGCTATTTTCAATCAACAAGCAGTCGGTGTTCATGCCAATTTGATTGTTTTAGATAGAGCCTGATTTGTGAAAATTATATAATATATATATATATAAAACAAACTACTTTTTTTACTGTTTCAGACGGACGTCTGTCTTTTTTATACTACATAATCTCTCTATTTTCGCACAGTCCTTCCCGTTCACTTTGAACATTTCTCGTTGTGAATGAATGTTGATTTGCGTTTAAATACCTGTGTCTGAACCATAACTTGTTGCGATGACAGATGCGCACAGGCTGAATCTAAAACTAGTCAATTGTTTCTGACTGCAACACTGCATGTTCATTTTAATAGCCGTTAATTATAAAATGTGTATCTGTCTTCCGCATTCACCGGCTTCCCAGCAAGCAATTTTGGCTAAAACAAGGCAAAATTTAGGTTGTCAGTGAAAGTCTAATAGTATAATAGCCCAAGAATAGACAATGCTTATGTTTACAACATGTAAAAGAAATTAAAGCAAAAACCTTGAACACCTGTTGCTTACATGATGGAATACAGTACTTCTCCAAGTTATTTTGGCAAGCGGCATGTAACCAAATTCAAGGTTATTTAGGGTAGAAGTGTGTTCCTATTGCACAAGCCGGACTTCTCGGTTTTTGCTTGCTTTGTTAACATAATTTGACAAAACTTGAAGAAATGTACAAAATGCGTAGAATGATGATGTTTACATGCATGAAGCAAAGCACTGCGATCACTGCCAAAGAAGTCTGAATGTGAAATAGCTAATAATCGCGTTTTTTAATTTTAGTTTTAAATGTATAATAAAGGTGCCAAAATCATAAACAAAAATCTGAAAATACATCAATATTTGTTTTTTTGGGGTAGGATGTTCTAAATACAGTTTGAATTTAAATTTTGAAATTTAATATTGCATTTTAAAAATACAACAACCGTTTATATTTTATTTTTCATATCATGGTTTATAAAGGAAAAATGAATGGACGCAAAAGTACACGGACCTACCTTCTATAGTTTACCGGAGAAGGATTAGACTAGTCCTAGACTAAAATAAATGGAAGAGCAGTCCAAACTTTAAACAACTTGCACTGACATATCTTAAAATACATCAGTGCCCTTTGTTTTGCCTCAAAATGCACACAAGTAATGTTTTAGTAAGGCATGTTTGTTAAAACTAGTTATAGTTCATAATTAAGCTAAGGCCTAGTCCTGGTTTAAGATAATCCCTGTCTGGGAAACCACCCCTTAGAGCAGGGATGTCCAAAGTCGGTCCTGGAGAGTTTAGCATAGCAAAAACTTCCCTCAACACACCTCCCTCAAAGTATCTAGTCTGCCTAGTAACACCTTGATAAGCTGGATCAGGTGTGTTTGATTAGAGTTGGAATAAAACTCTGCAGAGACACCGGCCCTCCAGGAGCAGGATTTGACACCCCAGCCTTACTATGGGTTCACACCAGCCGCATTTGAGGCGTCAAATTCGCGTCTACCGTGTCTAGTTTGTCGCTTGAACATTTTCATTCACACGTGAAAGCTGCGCGTGAAATTCTAGTTATCGAGACATTCTAGTTATCACGCGGAAATTCACGTCATGGCAGGGGCTTGTGCGACTCCGCTCGCTTTCTGTAATCACGTCACTACTAGACCAAGCTCCTGATTGGTTAACGTGACACGTTTTTCCGCCAAAGTTCAAATTTTTCAAACTGCGTGTTTCCCGCGGCAATGCTTAATTCGTGGCATTGAGGCAGAATCACGAGTACCGCATCGCGCTAAATGCCTCATTCGCGCTGCAAGACCTCCATACGTGTGTCATTGCGTCTTTACATTGAAACTCTCACTTGACCCCTCTACCGAGGCTGGTCTGAACGCAGCATTAAGAGGTTTAGGCTATTTTATTTATAATGTTTTTTATAATGTTCAGGTGATCAGTGTTTACTTTCATGAACCCTGTTCAGCACATTTTATTGTAGTTCTTTACACAGTACTGACAAAGCATGTGAAAAAAGCAGTTTTGTGTGTGTTTATGTGGGGGATGAAGTTTATTCAATGACCGATTTATAGTCAGTCATACATTTTGTGTTAAAATGTATAATGTGTGTAATGTGTTATAACTTGCTGAATTACGTTGGAATTACTAAAAATGTTGGATTATGGAGATCTACTGAAACATACACACACACACACACACACACACACACACACACACACACACACACACACACACACACACACATAATAACTAGAAACACATCTATGTTACATTACAGAAGACAGACTGTGAGTGTTGTTTCATGTTAACTATTTGTCTCTTGCCAATAGTTTAGGCTAAATATCTTGACACATCCCAATACATACAGTACATTTCTTTTTTTAATCATGTTATGTTTTCAAAATACTCTATTTTACATTAACAGACAATAAATTACCATGTTAGCTATTGGTAAATGTTTTTAAACAGTAGACTAAAACAATGCTTAAAATAACTATCAGTTAAACATGAGCTGAACGAAAAGTAGGGGATGTAAATAATGACAAGATTTTCATTTATGGGTCAACCATTTCTTTAAAAAAATAAATGACTTTAAAGGTTTTGAGTAAGTGTTAATAGGTTTTCCCGCGAAGTATATAATGACAAAAGCTCTTTACGGGTGACTCCATTAGGACCAGAAATTAAATAGAGCAGATCAATACCATGGGGAGGCAAATAGACGTAAATGGATCCTAAACATATTACAGTTTCGATGTGGGCCATCCATTTACTGAGCCCTGTGAGACCTAGCGTGCCAATTGGAGGTGAAGGTCTGGAATAATGCGAGATCTATATGAGAGACTTGGCCCTGTGCAGTTTGTGATGTACGAAATAACCCGAGTGCAAAAAAATGGTAGGGCCGAACTGTTGAATTTTCATCAAGATCCTCATCAAATATGGATAAGAAGCCGTAGACTAATGTGTTCATTACAGAGACACCGTTAAGCATGAATTTGGAGTTCGTCGACACTGGTACTGTCGTAGAGACCCAACCCGAACCGTCTACCAAACCTACATTCATCTCATACTAACCCTGACAGGAAATCAATCTCCAACGGTTCTTAATAAAGCTGTAAGACTGCTCCACCTCTTCATTTTCACTCTGTCACAGAGAGAATATGCTCTCTCTTTTCATCCATCCAATGTGGAATAGATTCTTTATTTATGTCCATGCAACTGGGTGCTTGAAATTTCTTTCTACCAAAATGCCAAAGAATATTATCACAGAAAGCCCTGATGGAGAAACCTAAGTTAAAGTCATCATGAAAAAAATTAACTATTTATTGGTTTGCCCGTATGCACGTACTGGTGAAGATGAGTCACTATAGCAAACCTATGAAGTCAAAAAGACTTAGCAGTAGATTGGCTCAAGCAATCCATCTCTGGGTTATAGGTCCTGTGACACTCTCCTGACATCACTTCAGATGGGGCTAAAGAGTCCAGTCTCCTTACCCAAGACATTTATTAGGGAAATTCTTTCCCAGACAGCAGACGACTCCGGGCCAAATCCGTGCCAAAGTCAACAACTCCTGTGCAAAACCGTCTCTAAGACGTCTGCTGTCTGGGATTCATGCATGTTAAATGTTCAAATTCAGAGGATATTTAAATATTCTTAGCATTTGGAACCTGATGATAAGGATTTTGACATCATCTATTACATCAAAGTAATTATTTGTCTTTCGTATTGGATTTGGTTAAATGATCAATGTCCATTTAGCTGCTTCATGCGGTCCCTCATCTCTTTTCAATTGGTCGTTGTTTGTGCAGGCTGGAATTAAAATGATTTTGCAGTGGCAGCAATTCATCGGAGGGTAAACCTTATTAACTTCTCTTTAGAGGTCGGAGATAGCGCAGGACATTTAATTTCTGATATCATTAGGTAGGGCCTTAAGCAAAGCCAAGCACTGCCAACTTTATGGCCCTGGACTTCAGAGGGCAGAAGGAATTGCTGATGACTTACTGCTTCTGTTGAAAAACCGCACCGAAAATCCATCTAATCCACAATCCATAGGCCCAGGGGGATACATTGAAAATGCATTCCCTCAGCTTCTGCCTATCACCAAAATCCTGCACTCCTTTATCCACTAGATTATCTGTTTCATCTTTCCAGTGAGCTCCTACTGTAAAGGTTTGTATATCACACACACACAGGTCTGTAAACTAGCTGATATTTACCCAGCCTGCGATAGCCATCGTTTCACCATCTAGTTCAACTATAGACACCTTCTAGCCAAAATAAACATGTCGCTTTTGCCAAACTTACTTGCATGTAAGCAAAGGCAGCAGAGATTACAAGGTGGTTGGTTTCATTTATGTATTTATTTTAGGGCTATGGTTAAACGTCTATTGAATTTTCAATGACAGTCCAAATTTGGACTTGTTTTAGTTTAGACGTCTGGGCTGTGTTTGGAAGGCTATTACCCTGGATTTTTACCGACTGCGGAACGGAGTCAATCGGTTTCCATTCAAGTCAATGTGTTTATTTCCACTGACTGCGTTCCAAATCCATCACAACTCCGGCCATTCGCAGCCCTCCGGAACAAATACGCAGAGCTTTTTTTGCCGGATGCCGGACAGCTCCGCAGGGTGGAGACATTACTATATCGCGTGATCATACCTGAATTCGCAAGATATTATGTTGTGATCTGGGCTGGTCCAGCAAAACGTCATAATTTAACGTCATAATTTAACGTCATAATGGGCGGATACAGAACTAGATATCGCGTGATCATCACGTGAATTTGCGAGACCTCATGGGTTCTCATCACTTCAGCACGCAGCCGCTCTGCAACAAATATGGAACTGGTGGATATTGGCAGATGGCAGAGTCGTAACGCAGCGGAGCCGATCAGCAGCCACTCCGCAGTTGGTGGAAATCCAGCATTAGACGTCTTTTAGGTCCTGTTTACACCTGGTATTAGGATGCATTTTGGTCGATCTGATCACAAGTTGATGACGGTAAATACAAGTATAAATGGGGTGCAAAACAATTTGACCTTCCACAGGGAGTCGAAAATGCATACGACCGAATTGCTTTTGTGGTGTAGACGCTCATGTGGTCTAATGTGTTTGAGCAGCCACAAAAGACTGCTCACTCTCCGTATGCTGATCTAGGGCCAGATTTAGTAAACGGGGCAAATTAGCCTGAGAGCGCAATTCTAGGAAAGCGCAGATGGGAGTGGTAATATCTGCGGGTTATTTAGTAAAAAAATGCAAATTAAATGACACAGGTGCAAATGCTGATTTCCATAATGATAAACACAATCTAATCCCATTTTACGAAGCCAACTGAACTGGACGACCAAAAATGAACGTTAACAAGAAGTTTTGAAATGTCTGGTATTGTGTGACTTCTCCTAGTGACTCCTATTTTATTTACTTCAGCAATAAAATATAGCATGGCTTGGCACACAATAATTTTGATTAATATGTTGGCATTCCAAAATAAACTGTTACATGTACAGAAAGGAAAATTCCTAGAAATCGCAAAAATAACTAGACCACAACTTGTCAGCACTAATTATCCACTTTGTGTCTTTAGTAAATCCCGACAGTCGTTATTTAAAACCAAAATTATGGTTTGCGCTGGCGCAAGCTGTTAGTAAATCTGGCCCTTAATGTGTAATGTACCAAGCACATCAGTCCTGAACAACCAGATGCATTTACACTTTTCCAGTTTCTTCAGGAATGCGTCCCAGACCACCTCCTAAAGTGGTTGGAGCGATCATATTTAAATCTGTCTCTAAAACGCTTTGTTTGGCATACCTGGTCTATACCTGGTCTTTTGCAAAATGCATGAAGTGACTAAGTGTAAAAAAGCTCTAAATCCCACATTAATGATTTATAAATGTATTATGTGTAAAGACTTTCTCCAAATTTTCTAATCAAAATATTAAACAGCTGTCCCTTGTGGTTAAATTGCACTTGTTTAACGTCATTCCAGTTAACTTGTTGTGATGTATATGGCGGATTAGTTTGTGTAACAAATACTATGGAAGTCAGTGGGTACCGTCAGAAACTCATTCAGGTTTTAAACAATATGAGAGTGAGTAAATTATTTTTGGGTGAACTATCCCTTTAACCATAAGGTGTATGGTACACAGTGGACAAAACACTACACTTTCAATGTAGTTTTTGACAAATACAGGCAAATAAAGGCAAACCACAGTGTATTAGGGAATCTGTGTTTACACAAAAACACACAGGTACACTTTAAAAAATGCTGGGTTATTTTCAACCCTGTGTTGGGTCAATAAGGGTTGAACCCTATAGATATGTACACTAGATGTCGCCTTGGCTACGGCAGTTCATTGGACCGAATGCGTCAAACAGAGCCGCCATCTTGAAACAGGGGAACCCCACATCAGTGTCATTGTAGGCAATGGTGTAACAAAAATAAAATTACCATAAATCATCATGAATGCGATTTTCTTGGTTTTCTTTTGGTTCGTTTCAACAGTCAAACATGAATTTAGCATTGAGTCAAGAAAAAATGTAAGTTTTAAAATTTTGAAAATCTACTTTTTCTAACTATAATGCATAGTGCTAGTAGCCCTAACATCCATACGCAGCACAAAAGTCTGGCATTGTCCATGAATTCGAATTACAGGCTGGGATAGCACCGTTACCTAGCTACTTCCAATGACAAGACCCCTGACCCCGGTTTTGACGCATGCTTACAACCCCAAGGCGACATCTAGTGTATAAATCTATGATATAATAATTCATACATTAACCTCAGTTTTATCTGTTATTAATATTTGTTGATCCTCATGTGTATACAGAGCCCCTAAGGCGACATGGAGCAAGAATAAAATAAAGTTTAGTTTCGCGTGCGCATGTGAAACTATTGGACGCTCACATGAAACTTTTGCGTGCTCATGTGAAACTATCGCGTGCTCACATGAAACTATTGCATGCTCACGTGATACTATCTAGTGCGCACATGAAACTACCACGTTTAGTTTTGTGTGCTCACGTGAAACTTTCGCGTGCGCACATGAAAGTTTCACGAGAGCATGCAAAACTAAACTTAAAAAAAAAAATCTGCACATGAAGGTTTTGCGTGAGCAAATAAAACTAAACTTTAGATTTTTTTTTGCTCCAATGTCACCTTAGGGGCTCGGTATGTGTAGTCATTTTTTGTAGATAACAGAAAAAATATTTTGTAGTCATTGTCCAGGGCTATTTAAAAAAAACTTGGCAAATGTGTGTAAAGTTATTATAAACTTTTTTTGCCAAACCTACTAAAATTCTACTCAAAGCAGAGCTTCAGTTTGCATTTTTAACACATTTTCAATAAAAAAAATATATAAAGTGTGAAGATGTCAAGTTGGACATCACTTTTTGCCAACTACTGTAAAGTACTGTAAAAGGTAAATACTTTGTTACTTCATGAGCTTCTGCTGGTGTTCTTACCGAGAGGAGAGGCCAAGTTTGATTTGTTGTGTTTACAAATAGTAACAAAAAATCATGGATAGTGCACATTAAACATCAAGTACCTGTGTAGATCAATAGAATCTTACAAAAGTCTTTGCTATTCCACTGCAAATCAGCGGACTATCTGAAATTAATGGATGTCCCTGTAACTTCCCATTAATCTTATTAAAGGTATAATTTCCTGTTCTAATCTCGGTCAACTAATGACATCAAATTGAATTTGTTATGCCCTTGCCCACTGGTGTATTACTTTGTGTTTGCATCGCAGCTACATAACACTGTATAACACTGTTAGCCACTGACCTTCATGTGAGCCAGCAGCACTAGAAGACAAATTTTCAAGGAGTTTCTCCTTTGAACGAAATAAGATGCGAAGCATCAAAGTACAAAATTCTGTCTTAGATCATTTTTGAAACAAGTATTTTTTTACATTTTCTGCAGAGCAGTGCTTGGACAAAACTTTCTACCATGATTCTAGAGTGCTTTAATTTCAAGGTATTGTATAATTTAAGGTATACGTGTGTGCTAAAAAGAGTCAGACGCTGAAACCGAATAAGATTTAACTGCTTAACATAAAGAGTGTGCAACATTAGTAATACTTGCTTTGGCTTCTTTGGCTGCTTCTTAAGACTTAAAAAAACTTAATGTGAAATAAATGTATTCAGTTAAAAGTAATTCCTCCTGCCGATGTGATTACATGAGAAATGAATGATACTTCAAAGAAAAGTGGTGTGCAGTCACCACAAATTTACGACTGTGTACAAACCAGAACTCATTTAAACAGTTGAGTGCACTAGTTATGGTCACCGCTTGGGAATTTTCCATATTTTCCAAGCCATTTTTGGTTGAGTGTCTTCATGTGCGAGTCTGTGATCTGTAAAAACCTCTCCGTTCCAAATGGAATAAACTGGCAATTGGCTACATGTGAGAAAAGGGAGTGGAGTATTCGCTTTGAGACTCATTTTGTAGGATTTTTTTATTTAACTAATCTGTGATGGGGAAGTACAGAGATCTATGCAAACTTTCCACTAATGCTTAAAGTATGAATTAAACAACCTGACGTTGAAACAAAGCAGAGTCGGAAGTGGCAGGAGGTCCTGAATGTGAGCTTTAGGAACGAGACATGTGAGTGGTTATGTGAAAGATACAATAGACAACCAAAGATGAGTCTCACTCTAATGCTGCATTTACACCAACCGCGTTTCAGGCGTCAAAATTGCGTCTACTGCGCACAGTTTGAATGTATTCGCGCATCTAGAGCGAAGTAGACGCGCAGAAAAAGCAAGCATTTGACGTGCGTCAGAGGCAAAATCCGCTTCTTGTGGGAGGGGCAAGTGCTATGCGGTTGTCTGTTTGCAAGATGACTGATGTTGATTGTGCATTTATCGAGAGAGTTACCGGTTTGTATTTGGTAACCTTACTATAGGGGCAAAATAAACGGCACGGGTTGATAAATGTCACGTGACTCAAAAGTGAAATGTGTATTACAACTTACCAGGTTATCCAATGTCCTCACTGACACTCTTGCAAGCGAGGTCCTTTTTATTCCTGTCTCTATAAAAATAAGAACTTGTGTCGTATAGCTTCGGGTGACTGCTTACGGACAATATCAAGCGTTCCTTCAGGTTGAATGAGTGTATCTGGGCGGGGCTGCCGCCACAGCAGCAAGCTGGCTCCTGATTGGTTAACGTGGCGTGAATTTCCACCAAAGTTCAAATTTTTCAACTCGGCGTCAGCTGCAAATTCGCGTCAAATTCAAAATGCACAAAAGGCACCAATCGCGCAAACTTCTGTGCCGCGCCAAACAGCTCATTCGCGCCGCGAGACCTCCAGACGCGCGTCACCGCGTCTTCACATTGACTTAACATTGAAATCACTTGCGCTTCACGCCTGTACTGCGGCTGGTGTAAGCACAGCATTAGATTCCCATTCATCTCAAGAGATGGACAGGGAAGGACACCCTGAAACGAACTGATTCGATTTGTTATTTTTTGCCAATAGGAACTCCAAACAGTTTTGGTTTCAGCCAACCATCTGGGTACTTTTCGCCTATAGTTTTTTCACTATATAACATGGCCTCATGGGATAGCAAATTGTCCATTGATTGCACACTTTAGATCCATCCGGAAAAGGTAGGTCATCCGGGGAGTTTTTGTGATTTTTTACTTCTTTTGTCACATAATGTTTCATCATGCCTACTATATAATAGGAAAGTATGCAGCCAAAGTATCAGGCCTATGCTGCCCTACAAAGGCTAAGTGCAGCAACCATGCAGACCCTAACTGAGAAAAATGCTCCTAAAGTTTTTTACACCAGCCAGTCAAACATGTTACTGCAATTTTGGTACACACATTTCTCTGAAATGGGACAAAATTGAACCAGGAGATTTTGTCACAAGACACAACAGATCTCACAATGCCCATTTCAACTTTTAACTCAATTTTGACCAGTTACTTCGCTTTGGCTTTGTAGGGCAGTATGAATGAAGCATGGAAACAAAAATAAATAAAATAAATGATCCAGAATCTACTGCTATTCAATATACCATATACATTTGTCACCTTCCTGTCAATGGAGTAAAAACATGTGCACATATATAATAATGTAGTGACATTATTACATGCAGGAGCTAACCGGACAACTCTGCAGCAAGGCCTAATCCCCAAAAGACTGATTTGTTTCTGCCATGTTAACACTTGCTTTCATTTTAAAAGGGCAGGAGCCGTTTTCTAATAGGTGTTATCTGCACTCAGAACATTGGAATTACGCTTGAGGCGATGGTGTAGTGGATTTTCAGTACAATGCAAGATTTGTAGCAAACATCATAAATACAAAGCAAAGAGTGTTAGCTAACACAAGCCAACACGAAACCTAAAAAGCTTTCAGTGTATATGACATGACGCAGCCTGTTCATTTGTTATTATAATTTTTTAGCTTCACAGATTGTAATCGCATTTCTCCTTCAACTTGTCTGTTCTTTACCCGCAATCATCAATCATCGGCGAATTGGTGACAAGATGTGAATGTGTATTAGATTGTTTGAGAGGTCCGGGCCAGAAGGCACAGCGACGCCGAGGTCGGTCTGACCTGTTTCATGACTGTCTCTTTATGTTGAAGACCGCGTCAATCGTGTTCTCTGATGGTTGAGTCACAGCCGGGGCAGCAATAATTACACGCTGTCAAAAAACGCCACTTTCGATTGAGTGACTCACAGGTTAATTTAATAAAAACAATTTTTGGATGGCCACACTGTCTTTATTGGTATAGGTGGTAAAATTTCTTCTATACAGTAGGTTTTGTTAAATTGCACCTATTTAATTGCTAAAAACAACATTATTTTGTGTTTTTGGTATAATACAATGTGTTTGCTTAAAAAAACACATTATTTTCCACATACTATACATTTTTGTAGCTCCAGATTTTAATATCTTCCTGAAATGCATGGATTTGAAAAGCTCTGTGTCCCTGATTGGCCAGCTAATCTGTTCGTTGTGATTGGTATGAATACCTCTGACATCAGCTGGAAATGTGATGCTCCTTGCCATGTTTGAAATGTTCGCTCACAATGCAATGCTGACAGGTGTAAGTCCAAGCAGGAGAAATAATTATAATTACTAATTATTATAGTAAACTGTTGCCTACCGTGTCTTTGTTGTAGTTCAAGAAAAGAGACTTATGTTGGAAATGATAACTTGCATGATCGTTTACTTTGGGGTTTGTACCTTTTGCATATAACACGTACTAATACACACTTACCAAAGGAAATGTAAAAACGTGAATTGGACAATAGGTGCTCTTTAATGTTGTGGATATGCTGAGCATAAGCGGAATGTTGATATGTGTCAAAACTAAAATGTAAAGTAAAGCTGCCTATGTCTTTTTTTTCTGCCTATGTCTTTCCATCAAAAAGTACTATGCTACTGACAACATTGACAAATAAGTTGATTTTTTGATGTACCACAATTTGTTAAAATACTCCAGTTTATGTAAAATAACTTTAAAATATTATTAAATATATATAAATTATGGTTTCTTATGTCTGGATTTATTAATTACATTTATAAATATAAAAATCTGTTGTTTTAATTCATATGTAAGTACAGTAGCAGTACAAGTAAAACTTAATGTAGTAGCTATTAAGACAACACATTATATTATATTATATTGTATTATATTATATTATATTATATTATATTATATTGTATTATATTATATTTTATTATATTAAAGCTATTGTAAAAAGTGTCCATGCAATGCCCAATTCTAACCAAATTTGCAATGTCATTCAAAGTTTTATAGACATTTTTTTAATAGAATTAACGTAAACTCATTAAAACTATAGACTAATATAAATGTACCTGGGAATTATGTTGTGACTAAAGCATTCAGAATAAATCAATACTGTTATATTATCTTCACAGTAGCCATCCCTTGATGGATAATTTGCATACTTGTATTATGACATTTTATTGAGTGGTTTCTTGAAGTTTCTTGGGATGATTTTTTTTCTAAATATTAAATATTAAAGGAGTTCACATCTATTCTGATCTCTCACTGACTGCTTATTATTTCACCCCAGTCCTCCATTTAAAATATAAAAAATAGGTTTTGTAATTAAAAATATAATATACTGTATATTTTTGTCTACAAAAGTAAATTCAAACACTTAAGGATTCACCCTTAGATAAAAAAACAAGTTCATAAAAAACATTTAGATCAAGTTTTTGAAAACTTTTGAACGTCAGTGTGTCTATTTGCTGAATTAATTTTAAGCAATTATATATATTTGTTTTTTTTATTTACTATTTTTAAAGCTCACAATTGATTGTAGATTAATATTTTGAAGTAATGTACATATTCCACATTCTATAAAGACTTATGGTGTAAGTATAATTGCAATATTTTTAAATATTGAGATCAGTGGCGGCCAGTGACTTCTTTTTCGAGGGCGCGCGATGCGAAGTTCGTCACAACATGTATGTAGCCCGTCATGTGTGTGGTTCGTAATTTCAAAATATATCGCAAAATTGCATGCATAATCATAGTTTACTGTTAAGGGAGTGTCTTGCGTGTATTTTGTTAACATGAGCGTCTCTTTTATTATAAACGGTTTTGACGCGTGTGCAGCAGGCACTTATTTTGACAAACACGTGATGCACATGGTTAAAGGCGGAGTGCACAATGTTTGAAAGCCAATGTTGATATATGAAATCACCTAAACAAACACGCCCATACCCCAATAGAATCTGGACCTTCTTTTAAAAGACCCGCCCCCCACATACGCAACCCGGCAAGGATGTCGGTTAGTAGACACGCTCCTTACTGCTGATTGGCTATAAGTGTGTTTTGGTAGTCAGCCCGTCTCCTTTTCCAACGCGTTTTTCAAACATTGTGCACTCCGCCTTTAACATGACGCAACAAACACATATTTTGAAAACACGAGCAACACACATAACACTCCGAACACATATTTTGAATTTGCGCCCTTCGGAAGAGCAGTCACGAGCCGCCACTGATTGAGATCAAATAATATTTATAGAGAAATATATATATAAATATTCTTGTTTTGTGGGGACTTTCCATGAATGTAATGGTTTTTATACTGTACAAACTGTATATTCTATACCTTCCCCATAACCCGAACCATTTACACTTTATTCGTGTTCAATACATTATAAATAGAAAACTGTTAACACACTTTTTTTACAAACACATTTCATTTACATTTATTCATTTAGCAGATGCTTTAATTTACATGTGAAACTACTTAAAAAAGAGAGCGCATTTAAAGGCGGAGTCCACGATGTTTGAAAAACGCTTTGGAAAAGAAGACGGGCCGACTACCAAAACATACTTATAGCCAATCAAATCAAATCAAATGCCGGGTTGCGTATGTGTGGGGCGGGCTATCAACCGAAGGTCCAGATTCTATTGGGGTAGGGGCGTGTTTGTTTAGGTGATTTCAAATATCAACATTGGCTTTCAAACATCATGGACTTCGCCTTTAACAATTTGTCTTGACAGTTTCAACATCTAAGACCTGATGCTGTCAAGTCTTTCACCCCTAACATTCCTTCATACATCATAATGTCAACAAACATATCCAGCTGCAATGCAAAGTGCTTCATTCTTTGTTCACTTGACAATCATCAATAGATTATGGACTGGGGCCAATGGGGCCATTGCCTTGAGGCCCCTGACCCTCAGGGGTCTCCTAGCCTACACCCAAGTCAATGTCTTTGGAAAACATATAAAATACAAAAAAAAAGATAAGTGTTTATACCGAAGCGGGTTGTAGTACATATACATTATTGTGTCATGTGTGTTTACTCTTACAAATTAAACTTGCATTTTTATATCTGTGACTTACATTTTATTTCTCTTATTATTTTTTTAAACACTAAATCACTGCTGAATAAACACTCATGGGAAGGAATAGTTAAAGTTTTAAAATAAAAGTATCCAATAAATCTTGTTCACAACAAACAGGTTTGATTGTCTCTCTGTCGGCTCCATTTTCTCCACAAATCCCTCTCATTATATGAGTAATCATGTTTGTGCAGCACGGACCTGTGAGAGCTAGTAAAATATTAAATCCAGTCTTCTTTACCTTCTTTACTGACACAGAGCTTGAAAGATAAACAGCTGGAGGGCGTCCTTTGTACCTGGGAAAAGCTACACATGCTTTTTGAGCGTGCACTGGGAGGTTTTGATGCATGCTTTTCTGATGCTGTCATTCTTTTTTTGCCGCCCATTTGCCACTTCAAATGCACCTTGCAGCTCACCTTGTCATAATATTTACTTTGCACTTGCTTTGCTTTTCACTCTCTAGTTTTTTTGCCCTTTCTTTATAGTGCAGCTTGCACAACAGCTCAATAGTAATATGGGTCATTCTTTGAAACGAGTGCCTTATATAAATATATTGTAATGCTTTGTGCTGTTCCAGTTAAATTAATACATTTACCCACAGTTTTACGGACAAGGCTTAAGGCCAGTCCTAGACTGAAAAACATATTTGAGTTGTCTCATCTAAAAAAAATAACTTGCACTGGCAGATATTAAAATATGCCAGTGTCATTGATTTGTCTCAAGATACACACAAGTAACGTCTTTTCTGAGGCATGATTTTAAAAGATGCTTAAACATTTTAATGTAACTAAGGACCTGTTCTGGCTTTAGCTAAACCAGGCCTTAATATACAGTATATAACTGTCAGAAGGGTAACAGAGTTGACAATGATTAGGGAAAGAATGGCACCGATGCATTGGTTCCTCACAAGTGTATTTATCATGAATGAAGCCTATCACGGACATACTTCCTGTTTGTGTGCAATGACCGCCGCATGGTCAATAAACTTTAATTAAACAAGTGCACATAAGAAACATTAAATATTAGATGAATTATTAGGAATCCAATATCACAATCAATACTCTAGTCTGATTTCAATATATCACTCTTTCGTATATTAATATATTGCATACCCACATGTACATGAGAGACACAGATGGCCTCTGTTTCTGTGGAATGACTCATATCATGGCTCACTGCAAAAATGGCCAAATAAGCAATGCAGAAAATCACTAAGCAGTAAATTCAAGTGGGGCCCACCTCAGCAAATCCAGAAATTGAAGAGCCAAACAGAATGCAATCTTACTGCTTCCCTGGGTGCGGCTCAGGTTTACCTCTGAGCCTGGGATTACACTCTTTTTCGTAACTGTTTCCTAGACTCGGTCACGGTCGTTCCCTCACGCACGACTGGGTTGAGAGGGGTGGAAGCCCCGGTCTTGACATTATCCCAGGCCATCCACTCCATCTCAGCCCTACAGCCATGGGAATCTTGCATACTAAATCAAGTGTACCGAGAAAATCTCTGCACTGACGCTGGCTGTTTTGTTTAAATGTTTGCTTCAGACCACTTTTATCTACAGCCATTGCTATAAAGTCTCTGGTCTTGATCTCTATGGGCAATGTTGGACGCTTCCTCTGGTTTGGCTAAAGCGAGAGGAAGATATTGCTTATGCTGCAGAGAGAACGTGGTGTTTTTTGTCCAAAATATGATCAGCTCTATCATGTAAATAAGAACTCATGCATCACTGTTTTATATGCGAACAAAAAAATTGAAGTTCTGTATGTGTTTATCACCAACAAACATCATCAAAAACATCTGTTCGATCGTGCATCCTTAAGACATGTTTAACAATCAATGTCAATGTTGATGCAGAAACAATATTTTTATTAACGGATTGTAGGGTTAAGCTTAGAGTGTCCTTTTTTTACGTGTACGCAAATGTACGTGCATGGTCAAATGCATAGTTTATTTTTACAGGTACACTGACTTTTGACACATGCTCATTGTAATAAAATGCAATGCATCTGCATTACTACGTTCTCCTGTACGCCTACAAAGTACACACGATTACAAAATTTAAGCGGACACGTACAGTGTGTGTGCACTTTTCTGATAACAAAAATTGTGCCACGCACTGTACACGTACCCGCGTTAAATAGAACTACACTTCTAGCTTTGGGATTAGTGTAAAGACTTGGGTAAGGATTGGAGTGATGGGTTAAATAACATTAAGTAGTCTTGGTTTTATTTTAGTGTGGATAATTATTAGGGTTGTTGTTAAAGACACAAAAGTATGAGAGCATTGCATTTGCAATGCAAAAAGTCATAGGTTGGAACCCAGGAAACACATTGACAAAATGTAATGCACTGTAAGTTGCTCTGGATGAAAGCGTCTGCCAAATGCATAAATGCAAATGTAATTTTCACCGCTAAAGGTTGAACAACAACAACAAAGGCTGACAATTCATGTTCACTAATGACACAATAAAATAACGTTTTATTGTAAAACGTAAATCAACAGAGAGTGGCTTGACAGAAACAACAACAGAGTGGGATGCTAAAAGCTACAGCTTCAAATTCTATATGCGATGCTGCACAGAGTGATCAACGTATGACATTAAAATATTGTGAGAGTGATTACAAAGCTAGATAGATTTCTCTGGATTCAAACATTGGAGACATTTGGGATAATGTAAACAAAATATATAACACTGTGCTTGTGATTTTTGGGATATATTTTAAAGCAAATATCTTACATATTGGCCCTGTCCCAAATGGCACAGTTCATGTGGACTTTTGCTCTCGTGGCCTTAAATTGCGCATGCTCACTTACTCTATGAGTCCGTAAGGTGTAGAGTTCTTCACGGAAGACCCGACGGGTTCGGGTCTATATTTTAAATGATCAGCCGGGTCAGGTCTCAATCTATTACTTCGGGTCCCGGGTCTGTTTCACGTTGTGGGTAATACCCGAGGGGCAACCTTCCGATCTCTCTAATGAAGCCAACACGGAAGTGACTTAAACTGCAATTCATCGACTGGCCACTTGAGGCTGGCTTCAAAAGGGAGTCAATTCCCATAGACTCCCATGTTAAAAATGGCCAACTTTACAGTAGAAAATAATATGTTTACAGCCTGCTACAAAACGTGTTTTTGGCTATATAGCTAATTTTGCCCTTCATGACAACTGTGAGGGGGGTGAATTTTTTTGTAACTCACCCGTTTAGATTATATTAAGCCTTAAACTTTTGAATAATTAAGGGCGTGGCCGCTTGAGTGTCGGTTGAACAGCCACTGCTGTCACTAGACTCGCGCTAGGCGGGCGTGGTTTCACCTCAGCTTCACCCATGTCCCGCCTCTTTACCCATTTTCGGTTTTCCGCGAGTAATTCGCGGGGACGCGCGGCCAAGATGGCGACGGCAGGCAACGCCTACTTTAAGCTTCAAAAGCGATCTTCACAAACCAATGGGTGACGTCACGGACACTACGTCCATATTTTTTTACGGTCTATGGTAATACCCAAATCGATCGGAGTCGGAGAACACACACTCACATTTAAATAAAATATTTCAAAATCAGCAACAAAAACATACATTTTTTCTATGATGCTCAAACTACGTTAAAAAGTTTATATATGGTTGCTCCAACCAGGCAGCTAACGTGCATGCGCTCTTGTAATGTTTCTCTGGCTACCAGTCAGGAGCTTCTGCATTGAGATGCAATGACTTTACGTTTGACAATTGGCTCTTTTATTTAGAAGGCGGGGCTTATTCCGCCATACCGCGCGTTTTGCACTGACTTCTCTAATTTTTATAATAATATTATAAATTGACCATCTTGCTGTTATATCTAAAGACTCTGCTCAAAGAGCACAGAGATGATAGCAAAGTAAAGCTAACCAAAGCAGCTATGACACTGAACGAGCAATCGTTATTATAATCCAAATGGGCAAACAGTATAAATTATTATGCAAGTTGACCTGATAAACAACACATGTAAAACTGCGTTATTCATCAACGACTGTAAAGTGGACTTTTAAAGCGGGAATAAGCATTAAGCATTTCAATCGTCAAGAGAGGAATAACGTTAACATGGATGGAACTTTCTTGGCAATGAGGATTGTGCATCACAGTCAGGATACAAGGGAAAATGCTAACTTCTATGGGTAAGACAAAAGTTTAATTTTCGCTAATTGTTTATTGACTTATTAATAACATTTAGCTAAAGAATATTTGCCTGTCGGGTCTGTGTCTTCCCGGACGGGTTCAGGTCCAGCTTTTAAATAATGGACGAGTCCACATCGTTCTGGGTCTAGGTTTTAAATAATAGACGAGTCCGGGTCGGTTCCGGGTCCAGCTTTCAAATAACAGATGGGTCCGCGTCGGTTCAGTCTTGTACATTTACGGGTCTCTTCGGGTTCGGGTTGGAATTTTTGGACCTGTGAAGACCTCTAGTAAGGTGTCCCATCTGTCATTTTTACATTCCGAAGTGTGCTCATCAGCGCCCCCTTTGCACCCTTGATGCGGTCCTCGGCGAAGCCTGCACTGCTGCAGACTCCACGCACTTTACAAACCCAGAAGTCTTTGCGAAAGAGGAATCAGACGACGGATGGGAGGAATTCATACTGATGGGCAACTTCTCTTCCTATTTCCGGCGTGACGCTCAAGTCTATGCCAAAATACGACTCCGGTGCACCCTTGTAGATTAGCGTAAAGGGTCCCTATAGTCTGCAGTACATTCCCTTTCAGTCGGTCACTACGACGTCACGTCGTGACCGACGAATTGGGAACTCGCTTAGAGAGACCAATCTGCTTCGAATACTACTAAAACGCCAATGAACTTGGCATTGAGATATTTGCATAATGCTGGCGCCGCCCCGCCAGGTGCGTATATAAGCCCCAGGTGCAAATATAGAAATCAGCTTTTTATCGCTTCGAAAGCCGGCAGTATCTGCTACTGAGAAGCTACTCACTACTCTGGTGGGAAACGATTGCTGAAGTTGGTTGGACAAGCAGTACCACAGCGGACGCCGCAGTTTTCCACTACTCTGCATCTTTTTTGTTTTGAGTTATTAGTGAGTGCGTTGCTGATCCCTGTGCGCATCATCAACTGAGCATCTAAGAGTGAATTTCCCTAAAAGAGTGATACGGAGAGCTTTGTGCCTTGTTAAAGGCAGCCACTCTCTCGTATATCCGGAGATCAGCGTCCTTTTCAGGATGGCTTTTCGTTCGTGTGTTCTTGGATGCGGCAAGTACATGGGTCCAAAGGACGGTCACGAGCGCTGTCTTTCATGCTTGGGCATCGAGCATGCGGAGGCGGCGTTCGCTGGGGGTGCATGTTCTCATTGCGAGGAGATGTCCCTTCTGGATTTACGCAGGCGGTTGTCGTTTCTACGGGAACGGCGTCCGCGTCCGGTGAGTTCTGACCGCCGCCACGGAGCGGCTGCGAAGCTCTCTAAGGACGATCTGCGTTTAACTGTGTTGAGCCGGTCGGGGGATTCGTCCTCCGGCTCTCAGCCTTCCCGTCCTCAGCCGGTTGAGGTGCCTATGGAGACTGCAGCCTCGTGTTCTACGAGCGCTGTAGAATCCGTTGCGCCTCCCTCTGGACCCGCTTCGACCGCAACACCCGAGGCTGCCTCCGCCCCCCCCCCTAGGAAGTCATCCAGACAACGGAGGGGGAACAGCCGTCGACAGCCCGCCCCGCCCGCTCCACCCGCTTCCCGTGGTCGCAAACGGGGTTCTAAGCGGCCCTGAGACGGGCGACCTGGATTCGGATGGGATCACTCTTCGGGAGGTGGTGAACGCACCGCTCCTTCCCCCGGAGGAGGGCCGGGTGGAAAATCTTTGGTTTCGTTTTGTTTCTGTTCCGCCGGCTTCTCAGCCGGCACCCACAAAACCACAAAAAGAGTGCATTCCTATTCCTTCTCCAGGTCTTCAGAGGATCGAGAGAGCCGTGAGCGGGCATTCATCTGCTCATCCTCCCTCTCCTCCATTGCCAGCGGGGGTTCTGAGGAGTCCGAGCTCTCCACTGCGGAGACCGGACCACCAGCACCCTCAGCGGTCTCAGGTCAGTGTCACAACACACACACACACTGTAGTTGCGTGCGCTCTTACGGCGCGCGCACCGGCAGTCTCACCTGTTCCGCTCGTCTGCCCCACTGCGAGCTCTCCGGTTGTGCCGTTAATTCCCCTCGCACGGTCCCTGGAAGCTTGGCTTCAGCTTACCACTCCGTCTCGATGGGTATTACGCACAATCCGCCTCGGTTACGAAATACAATTCAACCGGCACACACCCAAATTCTCGGGCATTCGTTTCACTACAGTGAAAGCGTCCGATGCACATGTACTGCGTGCAGAACTCGATGTCCTCCTGGCAAAGGACGCGATCGAACCGGTCCCTCCAACCGAGATGAGCTCGGGGTTTTACAGCCCGTATTTCATAGTTCCAAAGAAGGGCGGTGGGTTACGACCGATCTTGGATTTGCGTCTTCTGAACCGATCTCTCCAAAAACGATCCTTCAGAATGATAACGCCGAAACTGATATTTCAGTCAATACGCCCCCAAGATTGGTTTGCAGCAATAGATCTGAAAGACGCGTACTTTCATGTGTCCATTCTCCCTCGCCACAGACCGTTTCTGCGCTTTGCGTTCGAGGGGCGGGCATACCAATACAAAGTACTACCGTTCGGGCTGTCTCTCTCTCCCCGTGTATTTACGAAAGTAGTGGAGGCGGCGTTAAAGCCCCTGAGAGAGAGCGGTGTTCGCATTTTGGCTTACCTCGACGATTGGCTTATAATAGCGCATTCTCGACGGACACTTTGCGAGCACAGAGACTTAACGCTTCGGCATCTCGCCCGTCTGGGTCTTCGGGTCAACTGGGAAAAGAGCAAACTTTGCCCCACGCAGAGGATCTCTTTTCTCGGGATGGAACTGGACTCGATCGATTTATCAGCACGTTTAACAGAAGCGCGCGTCCAATCAATTCTGACTTGCCTTGGTTCTTTCCGAGGGAAGAACGCGGTCCCTCTGAAACAATTTCAGAAGCTCCTGGGAAATATGGCAGCAGCCGCGGCCGTGACACCGCTCGGGCTGCTCCATATGAGACCGCTTCAGCGTTGGCTTCACGATCGAGTCCCGAGGAGAGCGTGGCGCGCCGGCATTCACCGTGTAACCATTACACCTGCGTGTCGTCTAACATTCACCCCGTGGTTAGACCCTGCGTTTCTGAGAGCAGGGGTGTCCATGAGACAGATTTATTGGCATGCTGTTGTACACACAGATGCATCCAACACGGGGTGGGGAGCCACGTACAACGGGCTTGCAGCTTCGGGGGTGTGGACAGCACCCCAGCTGCACTGGCATATCAATTGCCGCGAGTTGTGGGCTGTATATCTGGGACTCGTACGCTTTGCTACGGAGCTGCGAGGGAAGGATGTACTAGTACGCACCGACAACACTGCGACCGTTGCGTATATCAACCGTCAAGGCGGTTTGCGCTCTCGTCACATGTCGCATCTCGCCCGTCATCTCCTCCTTTGGAGTCAGAAGCATCTGAGGTCCCTTCGTGCCATTCACATTCCGGGTTCGCTCAATACAGCGGCAGACGCGCTTTCCCGAGCTGCGCGCCCCGGAGAATGGCGACTCCACCCCCAGACGGTACAGCTAATTTGGAAGAAGTTCGGTCGTGCGCAGATAGATCTGTTTGCGTCGCCAGACGATACCCACTGTCGCCTGTTTTATTCACTAACCGAGGGCAGCCTCGGCGTGGATGCGCTGACACACAGCTGGCCGCGGGGGATGCGCAAATACGCGTTTCCACCAGTGAGTTTAATCGCACAGACGCTGTGCAAAGTCAGGCAGGACGAGGAGAGCCTTCTACTGGTCGCTCCTTACTGGACGACCAGGAATTGGTTTCCAGAACTAATGCTCCTCGCGACAGCCCCTCCCTGGCGGATTCCCCTGAGGAAGGACCTTCTTTCTCAAGGAGGGGGCACATTATGGCACCCGCGCCCCGACCTGTGGGATCTCCACGTATGGTCGTTGAGCGCGCACAAGGTTTAGGTGATTTATCGCAAGCGGTATCTAACACCATCGCCGCGGCTTGAGCACCGTCCACAAGACGGCTTACGCGCTTAAATGGAACCTTTTCGTCGATTGGTGCTCTTCGCAACGCGAGGACCCTCGAGAATGCCCCATTAATGTTGTGCTTTCATACCTTCAACACCGGTTAGATGGTAGGCTGTCACCCTCCACCATTAAAGTTGATATCGCTGCTATTTCTGCTCATCACTCATTTATTAACGGCAGATCAGTCGGCCAGCACGACTTAGTTATTAGGTTTTTAAGAGGCGCTCGTAGGCTAAACCCCTCGCGCCCTCCCTCTATTCCTCCTTGGGACCTGTCCATGGTGCTGAAAGCCCTGCAGGGAAACCCATTCGAGCCTTTGCAGTCTGTGAGTTTGAAGTTTTTATCAATGAAAACTCTGACCCTACTCGCATTGGCCTCTGTTAAGAGGGTAGGTGACCTTCATGCATTCTCTATCGACGATTCGTGCCTTCAGTTTGGCCCTGCTGTCTCGAGTGTTACATTGAGACCCAGACCAGGCTACGTGCCCAAAGTGCCCACCACTCCCTTCAGAGATCAAGTGGTGAGCCTACAAGCTCTGCCCGCGGAGACGGCAGACCCGACCATGGCTTTATTATGCCCCGTACGAGCGTTACGCATCTACGTGGATCGCACACAAAGCCTTAGGACCTCAGATCAGCTCTTTGTTTGTTATGGTGGTCAGCAGAGAGGGAAAGCTGTCACTAAGCAGAGGATGTCTCATTGGATAGTTGATACTATCGCCCTTGCTTATAATCTGCAGGGCATTCCTTGTCCATTTAATTTGAGAGCTCACTCTACTAGAAGTGTTGCCTCATCTTGGGCACTCGCTCGTGGTTCCTCGCTAACAGACATCTGCAGAGCTGCTGGTTGGGCGACACCTAATACGTTCACTAGATTTTACAGTGTTCGTGTCGAGCCTGTCTCCTCTCGTGTTCTTTCCTCGTTAGGGGAAGCACAGAGAACAGGCTCGCAGGTCGGCTTGCAACCTCCGACTGCTGCTCCAAACTGAGCTCAGTATGGAAGGCCATCGAGACAAAAACGCGTAATAATTTGTTTTGCCTTCCTCCGCTGCCTTGGCAGCCTGATGTTGCGGAGCATCTGCTGCCAGCCTCTCACTAGCTGTATCCTCGCGAACCTGTGTTTGGCTCGGGCATCCACATTGCGTCCCACCGGGTTCCTTTGTGAGTATTTTCCGTGGGGTTAATCCTACTAGCCCACGTTTCCCTCAGCAGAGCACTGCTTTGCTTACACAGCCACGGCTGTCATTTATACCTCAACTACGGTTGACTTTCGCCCACCAATAGCCCTTAACGGGGCGGTGGCTTCCGCAGCGTCCCTATACCGCTCAGATAGGGCGCTTCCCAGTCGCTGGCACTACTGTGGGTTAAAGGAACATCTAGTGCCCGGCCTTCTGCCTTAAAACCTAATTCTCCTTATCCTTAAGTGGAACCGGAGGGCTTTACGCAGACACTGGAAGAGGTCAGCCCTCAGTGGCGTTTTGGTAGGGATTCCCAATTCGTCGGTCACGACGTGACGTCGTAGTGACCGACTGAAAGGGAACGTCTCGGTTACGTATGTAACCCTCGTTCCCTGAAGGAGGGAACGGAGACGTCACGTCCCGTCGCCACAGGGCTGCTCCCTGCTGTTTATCGGCCGGTCACACTTTCCGGCTTTCTCAGCGAAAAAGAAGCTGATTTCTATATTTGCACCTGGGGCTTATATACGCACCTGGCGGGGCGGCGCCAGCATTATGCAAATATCTCAATGCCAAGTTCATTGGCGTTTTAGTAGTATTCGAAGCAGATTGGTCTCTCTAAGCGAGTTCCCAATTCGTCGGTCACGACGTGACGTCTCCGTTCCCTCCTTCAGGGAACGAGGGTTACATTAAAGCCAGGGTCCATGATCTCTGAAAGCCAATGTTGACATTTGAAATCACCTAAACAAACACGCCCCTACCCCAATAAAATCTGGACCTTCTGTTTATAGACCCACCCCACACATACCCAAACCAGTTAGTAGACACGCACCTTACTATTGATTGGCTACAAGTGTGTTTTGATGGCCGGCCTGACTCTCTTTCCCAAAGCCTTTTTCAGATACCGTGCACTCTGCCTTTAAGTTTAAATCCATTTTGTTTCAACTGTCTATTTGAAGTGTTTGCATGTGCATACTTGTTTTCAGTGCATGTTTGCTTCCAAGTTTCCTAAAACTATTGTAGCAACTGCTATGACCTTTACGACAACAACAACAACAACAAGTGTGTGACAAATGCAATGAAATTACAAAATGAATCAAGAGATTCAAGCAGAGTTAATTGATGTTGCTTTCCGTCCAATGCAAAAACGGCTCTGGTCTCCATCTCTGGACGAAATATTGAATGCTCCCACGGATCTGGCCGAAATTACAGAGATGTTTGTTTCCCTGCAGTAGATCTTTCACTTTTATTCAAGTCAATCCCAGCATGTAGATGAGACCTATCATGATCATACACCATACTGATTTATGGTCATGTGGACGAGGGGAGAAAATCAAATGTATGGTCAGCATGTGTTCTTTATTTATCACCAACAAGAGCGCAAAATGAGCTCATCCTCAGCTCGATCCCTAAGCTCTTCTATCTGTAGCATCTGGAATGGGTTAGAGTTTCTGCATAAGGCAGAGCTTTAGAAAAGCCAGCAGCAGGTCTTTAGGAGATTGTGGTTGTGGGTGAGGACCGGTCTCATGCGGTTATCACTCGCAGGTTGCCTAATTCTACAGTCTGTTTTACTGATGTCCCACTGTCTCTAAAACACTCCCAATGTCTGTAACAGTGGAGGTGTGACTAGCTTTCTTGAGAGGGACCATTTTGAATCGTATTAGAATCCAAACTACGGTATTCAGGTGCACTGAGTCAAACTTTGTAAGGGTGTAGATTTAATTTTTACAAAACCTGCAACCTAGAACTGTACTGCATACTATATGTAATTTTAACTTTAAATTTCTTATATGAACCCCAGTCCCTTTAAGCAACTACAGGAAATGGGACCATGTTTTTCATCCCAAATATCTATGATCAAATCATGCATAATCCTATTTGTTTCAAATATCCAAATATTATGCAGCCCATGCATATTCCTTTATAAAACATCCATGTGTATCCAAAAAAGCATCACTGATATCATTTCTGGGACTTTATAATGTCTAAAAAGCTATGATAGAGAGGATTGTCTATACACATGCATATAGTACCACATATTCTCAAAAAATTCCCAGTGTGTGACGGAGGCAGAAAATTACTAAATTGATTAAGCAATATGATAATAGGATTACGATGGGCAAAAGTGTAAAATGAGATCTTGTGGATACCAATCAGGTGGTAAAAAGCCAAAGCAGCCCCGCGGGTCACATTAGCAAGCTTTGGCTCGAGATTGTAGGGAGGGAGGGAGTGAACGAAAGGATTTGGCTGCACAATCTCTGCGCTTTTCTTATCAGGTATATATGATCAGAACTTCACACCAGGGAGAGAGGATGCTATTAATCTGAGGAAGACTCTTTCTTTGCATGGAGCTTTGTTGTCCATACTCCTTTGTGTAAGAAGAGGCTTGGCACGATGCTCATGCACTACAGGGAGAAACAAGCTCTGGTTATTTTCTTTTTTTTTGTTTTTGCCTTTATTGGATAGATACAGTACAAAGAGAACAGAGCTGAAAATTAAGCTAAGGTAGCAGAATGTATTTTAGCTTCAAAACTGCATTCACGTTTTATATTTACAAATGCAACTTTATGATTTCAAAATTAAATATACAAGAAAAATAAAGAGAAATGTTTGCGCAAACTGCTTTCTTTTCCAAGCACAAGACGAACAGTTTATAATCACACCCTGTGTTTGTGTGCCTCCAGTGTCCAGACATGGCTTAAATCAATAGGCATTATTTATATCACTGCAGTCTTTCCAGTGGTGTATCTCGCTCATACAAGGCATTCAGGACGACCAGCACATGATCTACTTCATTTTTATTTGGTATTCTGCACCACACTCCTCAAGCATTTAAGGAACAAATTCAGCTTCACCATCAGATGGTGCATTTTCACGCAGCTTGTAGCTATAAACATTTTAAACAGCTGCATTGTTGTCACATTCGTTGGATGTTCAGTTATGCAGGTGTCATCTACTTATAAAAAATGTATACAGTATGTATCTATATAAATGTACCGTTTTTTATTCATGCAGCACACTTGAAATTTTAAAATGTCTTCCTATTTAAATGTCCTGTCTCTTATTTTGTAATCATGCACTTGTTACTTCCTGTTGTAGTTTTATTCTGGTGATTTGTAGTTCTGACCTTGTGTCCCCACCCTGATTGTGCTCACCTGTATTGTATTCATTCATACGACCACATTCACAAGTATTTGTACGATTTGCCTTGACCCCTGTGACATTGGGGTTAGGGGTTGGGTTTCGTTGTTGATCGTTTCATGAGAATCGTATGTTTTTGCACGATTAAAGGTCCCGTTCTTTCTGTGTTTTTGAAGCTTTGATTGTGTTTAACAGTGCGCAATATAACATGTGTTCATGATTCATGTGTAAAACCGCTGTATTTTTCACAAAATGTACTTATCTCTATAGCGCTGTTTTCACTGTCCTAAAAACGGGCTGATGTCTTCCTTGTTCTATTAAGTCCCTCCTTCAAAAATACGTAACAAGTTCTGATTGTGTAGCTTGTTTAGTGTGTTGTGATTCGATAGCAGCTTAGCTTGCCGTTAGCTTAGCTGGCGACTGACGTATTCCTGTGGGCGGAGTTTAGTCAAAAAACTGTTCTACTGATGTCATTAAAGCAGGAAGTAAATGGCTCCAAACCAGCCGTTCGCTGTCGGCTTTGAAAGACGAATTCTGTTAAAAAAATATATCGCCTGGCAGTGAACTTTGAGCTTTATCATTTTACAGGTATTATTTATGCAATTATAGCAATGTTACACACTAACTAGGACTTAAAAACGGAATCAGAATGAATGTGACCTTTAACTTCGTATGAATTAGCCAACTCGTAAAATATGTATGAATTCTCGTGAGATCAGGTTGTGTAACCCCATATTAGTCTTCTTATATAGTCTCCAGTGTTGACACCCTTATGTAACCCTCATTAAGAAAGAGCTAATGATTGAACTTTAGCTCTTTGTTTAAACCTTATAACTGATAAAAGTTAAATGTTCAAGCTTATAAAAAGATGGTGAATAACAGCAATGACTGACTTTATACTTCTTGATTTAAAAAGGAGTTTTTTCCCCATGCATGTCATTGACTAAGTCTGGAATTACAAAGCTCATTGTCTGAATGCCCTTATATGCAGCTTTTAAACATTTTTAGGGGGACAGTTTGGCCCACAGTTCTCTTTTCTCTTGAAAGATACCAGATATCTTTTAAGAGAAAGACAGAGAGAGACATAGATAGACAGCAGAAGTTGATGCGGGACAAAAAGACTGTGGTTCTGAAGGTTGACTTTCTATAGGGTGAAAGGTCTGTTCCCTTGGGTCTTCTAGTTAGGTAGTTCATGTTTGTCAAAGCATGGTAAACGCACAAAGTTTTTTTTCCCAGGGTTATAAGCTATATGGGGTCATAAAAGAAGAAATTGGATTAATGATCAACCTGACTTAAACATTTTGTCTTTTTGGAGCATATTTGTTATACATCTTCTAAATGAAAATGAACCGTGATTGTTACTAGGTGCAAGGTGTTTAAAATGGGTTTTAGTGTATTGCTGTGTGGTTGCTAGGATGTTTTTGGTGGTTGCTAGGATCTGTTTGGTTCTAGAGTGTAATTGCTAGGTGTTTATTTAAGTTATATAAGTCCTACTGTACAAACAAGCTTGGGTTTCTTGTTTACCGTCTGTATATGGGAAAACTGGAATTTCCCCTAATTTAATTATCACAGTATGGGACAAAAACCACACTGAAGTTCAATACGTAGGGTTAGCAACGTAAACAAACCTTTAAGCTTAAATGTTTACCATATATTACCTATGCTTGCTTTTAAACCAACCCTACTGTACATCAAGTCATTTCCTGCTATAGTTCATGAAGACTCTTCATGTCAAGGAAGTCTGATGAAGAACGTCTTTTTTGTCACTCAACACAAATTTCTATATATTATTTTTTTTGCCCCGAGCAGAGCTTTCTTTTTTGTGTCATTTTATGTATTAGGTTTTTTTTTCTTTTTTTTCTATTTTTAAATCATTGTTGCTTGGGTTAGGTTTGGGGTTTAGATGCCATTTTATGCATTTGTTTTCCATTTTTTTATCCATTGTCTCTTCTGGTGGGGTTTAAATTTGGGGTTTGGGTTAGGATGTCTGAAATGGACTGTAACAGAAAAAGTCGTTCTAACCCCAACCCCAAGCGACAATGGTAAAAAAAGAAAAAAATTGAGAAACAAATACATAAAATGTGTATATTGGACAATCATCTATTATTAGGTAGTTCTTAATATTTTCTGTTTGTGAATGAGCTCTTCAGAAGTCTCTGAATGTGGTTGTAAATCTTTTGGCCTTTGAGAGGAGCCCTAACATTACATTACCAAATTCTTGTTCTTTCTTGTCTTGCTGGCCTGGGGCTTACTGGTTCACAATGAACCTTGCAAATAGAAAACCTTAAAGACAGATTTATCATTTTTGTTGATTTAGTGTCTGTTTAAAAGTGGTTGCAAAAAGAATGTGACAGAATATATCTTACAGGCCTGAGGATCATAATTAAACTTGTCCTGAACTAGCTGTTGCATAAAACATCTACAAGGTATGATTGCTTTATGGATCGTTGCAACTCTTGCGACAATGACGCGTCTTACATTTTGAGGCCAGCAGGTCAGGTCGGCCTTAAGAAAATATTAGAAGAGCTTTAGCTGTACGTCTTTTGTCTTCCAAACCGAGCGTAACCATCTGGAGTAAAGAGTCTTTCTGAGGGTCTATTGTACCCTTGACCCCACACCGCCTCAGGTTAGATGAACACTACTGAGGCATGAAGTCTTAACAAGCAACAAGGTCAGCTAAAGTAATGGTAATACAAGCAGTGTTTGCGGTAGCATTTCATTCACCGCGCATCGGACGTTGGCTTGTGTTGCATACTTTGAGCTAATAGGCTATCTGCAAGCTTGTTAGGCTGAAAATGAGGGTCGGTTTTATTGATTATTCTTGTAAAACAAATTAAAACACCACACATAATCGGAATGTCAGACACAGAGTTAATTCCATTTTAAACAGATTTATCCCTCGCCCTGTATTAATTACAAGCAAATTCTCAGATGTATACTATACATTCAATAGTGCAATGCTAACAAAGGCTTATTCATTAAGAACCTGATGAAAGCTAACAGTCAACATGGTTCCAATTGCTGCAAATCAGCCAACATGTAGTGATTCATTACTTTGCTGCTATCTGGCAGAATAATGACTCTTTAATATAGTTTTATAGATAGATTTACAACTTTAATGCTGTGTCTTAGCATACCTGCTGTTCACATTCAGTCAGGGACCATTTTTCCAACGGAAGGAAGACTTTTAATGATTGAAAGTTTCAATGATTCATATGTTTTGCTTTAATGTTTGTATTGTGTGGTAACCGTTTTATAAAAGCGACAAGATAGTGTACTTGAAGCTGTGCTGTATTGTGTATAAGTGGAGTCAATGTAACCCCTTCAGTATTTTTACGTAAAGTGTGGTTGTACCACATGTACATTTACTTACTTGTAAGTATTAATGTTTTAATACACACTGAAACATATAATATCGATGTGTAGACAGGACTATAAAGTCTATAGTACTAAAGTATTAACAGCTTTACAGACGTACACATTTGTACGTATTCATAAATATTAAACTTGCAGGCATTGGCATTTCTTACCCATATTAATTACATATTAATGTTGTATTTTCTGACTTATTTATTTAAGTTTACTCATTTACCTAATGAAATGTTCATGACTTTCAGAAAATTACATAATATTGAACAAGACTACACTTTAAATCCTTGATATAAATAACATTTCTGTAATCATTATTCATTTCAATTCAATTTTATGTATATAGCGCTTTCACAATTGTTTAATTGTTTCAAAGCAGCTTTACTTTAATAAATGCAGGAGAAAAGACAGAAAAGTCGATGGACAACAAAAACAGCAGAATACTCAGCCCAGTCTCCTGAAGATGCGTATAAATAGCACGAAGTGTAAAACTCGTGCAATACATACGCCAAATTCCACTTTGGCGTGCATGTGATGCGTAGGTCCTTCCCATTTACTTAAACGGGGCATCTTTTTTTGTCGTTTTATTTATTGGTTTCTCAATTTTTTTGCTTTTTTTACCATTTTCGCTTGGGTTTAGGGTTAGAACAACTTTTTGTTATATAAAAATAACATCCTAACCCAAACCCCAACTCTAACCCCAACTCCAAGCGACCATGGCTTAAATATGGACAAAAACATGGAGAAACCTGTATATTAAATAACCTCATTACGCAAATCTAAAATCTAACCCTAAACCCAAGCAAAAATGGTTTAAAAAACAGAAAGAAATTGAGAAACCAATAAATAAAACGACAAAAAAAGATGCCCCGTTTAAGTGAATGGGAAAGACTTGCGTATCATATGCACGCCAAAGTGGAATTTGGCGTATGTATTGCACGAGTTTTACACTACGTGCTATTTATACGCATCCTCAGGAGACTGGGTAGCAATACTGTGTCTAAAATTAAACTGTACTAGCGAGCGCAGTAATAATGTAACGCATATAAGAGGGTGCTAAGTTAAGCCAATGTTAGCTGAATCCCCAGGGGTTGAAAAAACCCCTAGGAGAGGAAAACGTCCTAGGAGGAAAAAAACGATTGCCAGGAACAGATCCAAATTCAGCCCTTTATCCAGCGATCTTGATCCCACTTTTCATCAGCAAACATAAACGCCAAATCTTGCGTTCGTTATGAATTTTACATTCAAATATTGCACCTCAAGAAGCTTTATGACACATTGCTTTATGGCAGTGATATCAAATGCTCATTGGTTTTGGGGGCTATGTCACAGCTTTGCGACATTGCCGTCTTTCAGTCGATGTACATTTAAAAATGTAAAATGCGTGGCATGACAGAGAGAAGCTGGATTAAGGAATAATTGAAGGTGGGCCATTGAATGATAAGAAAATAATGCACACAAGGTGGTAATGCCGTTACACATTATTTTCAAATAATTCAAAGGACTGGATTCAATTATTCCGCTTATACCTCGGTTACACAAACATTACTCTGGTGCCTATTTTTAAGACATCTGACAAGTTATGTGTGCGGTTATTGAAAAATAATGCATACCTGTGGAACATTTCTCAACTAATTAGAATACAGCATTCAACAGACACGTGGTATAAATGATTTTATACTACGGGTCCATTGAATGCTTGAATCTGATTGGCTGATGAACATTCTGAGGTGTGCAATTATTTTCTGGGAAACGCCTGGTGAATGTAGTTCCAGGCAGCTCTCTTGACCACATTATAGTTCCACATCATTTTGTATAGTTAACTGTAATAACGGACTAACAAAAACAACATGACATACGATTTTCCGAGGCAATAACAGCACTGTTTAGAGACGCACAGAGCTAGCCTCATTCACACAATCTCTCTCTCGCTTGCTCGCTTGCCCTCTCTCTCTCTCTCGCTCAACTGCTCTTACCTTGTAAGTCTTGAAATGTTTGTAGTTGTAAAAACAAAATAATGCTACGATTAAATGTTGGAAATACATCTACATTGTACGCTTCTATGTCTATTAAAATGTACAAAAAATTTGTTTGTGTGTTTTTGAAAGTTACGTATTAACAGTGAGACCAGGTTGCTTATTCACGCTACAGTACAGCCTTGAGTGCCTTATTGCTAGTGATAGGGAAATGAAGCTTCGAATGAAGCACCGATACTTTTCTTACTGTTTCGAACCATGATTCGAAGCCTCAACGAGGGTGTCGAAAACAGCGCCATCTTTTGATTAATACAACATATAGCAGTTGCTTCTGGAAAAAGCTCCGTCAGTGAAGCAACAAGCTGATGAAATTCAGATGAATATTAATATTATGTGTACAAATAAAGCTTAGACAACATGTGTGTGAATGGTCAATTTAATAAATGCATTTACTCATTAAGGGGTGGCAATAAATTCCAGTATGAGTTAATATTCATATGATTCAATACTGTATCGTACAGAATAATGTTCACACGCACATAATAACACACGCGCACACAAGTATAAGTAAATACAGCACTATATATACAGTATGTGGGACCAAAATGTAAATAAGGCAAATAACTCATAAAAAACCTCTAGAGTTCGAACCTTCTGACACGCAAAGCGCGCACGTGACTGAGCAGAAAGTGAAGCTGCGTTTGTCATTGGTCATGTGATTTCAACGTTAACAACACAAGCTTCGAATCAAAGCTTCATCTGGCACGCCCACTTTTACTCGACACAACCTCCGAAGCCTCGCTTCAAATGTAACACCACTATTTATTGCTATAATATAATATAATATAATATAATATAATATAATATAATATAATATAATATAATATAATATAATATAATATAATATAATGCATTTTACAACACCTACTAGCATTTCTTTAATGGTGTGCAAACCCATGGACACATGTACTAGTATGATCTTATTACATGAGGGTCTGGCAAAAATTTAATGCCTTACTATGTAATGGCTGTAACAAAAACATAATAATAATCCAAGCATGCTGTGTGTAATTATCTCCGCTGAGTTCTGTCGACTCTACTATAGCTCATTATGAAATAGAAAAACTGCTTTATCAGCCATCTCGCCTGGTTAAATGAGAGCAAAATTTAAATCGAATGCATACAGCGATGATGGTGCAACTATAATTTCTCTCTTTCTGTCCCTCCACCTCCTCCGGCACACAGGCGCGCGAGGGAGAGTTTATACAACATCCGCACTTTGTAAAATCACACGAGCAAACCCCCGTCTTCAGTTTTAGCTGACTACAAGGCCCTTTGTTTGTTTTGTTGATTTATGCAATGCCGAAACCGGTTTCAAAAGGACACATTGGGCAAATGCAGATTGTTTTCTGGGCTCATGTTTGCAGATGTAAATGAAGCAAGATTTGGATTAATGGGTAAAGATGACGGCTGCCGTTGGTGAGGGAGGAGGCGTGGGTGGAGCCTCTCAAATCATGCTCCGCATGCTCACATGCATTGGCATTTTGTCTTATCCATTTGGTGCCCAGTATATAAGATCTTTAAAGCTTAGCTCTTTTTAATCAATGCACTAGCGTTTCTATTAACAAGCTTTATAAGCTAATCTGATTAAATTTAGCTATTGGTTTGTTAATTGTACACTATCATAGAATAAAATGGTAAAAAATGGTCTTTAGTTTTCCCTTGGTTGTCTCTTTAAAAACGTCCTAATATGTACAAGGAATCTTTACGTAGATAAGCTGTTTTTGAAAAGATGAATGGAGTGAAATTGCTCATTGGTGCCTGAATTATTAGTGTGTAATTTTAACACTGAATAAATTTTACATCTGTTTGATGACAATATGCCAAAGTATGACAAAACATCATTTTGTAGCTGTTAATAAAATATTAGGACAGTTTATAATATTGGGCCAGTTTAGAGATCCAACCGGGTTAGATAAACATGTTGGCTCGCTATGTAATAACAATTGGTAAAACATTGTCATACAATAAATTTATCACATAATACCTAACACAATTTTATAATTATATTATTGTGTAAATGAATATCAGGGTGTGTTTTTTGGATTATCTATCCCTGCATTCCTCTCTTTTGTTCTTTCAGACATGTGGTTCTCCTCCTCCTCCTTCTTTCCACATTACCAAGGGTCTCGTTTCTCATCTTCATCCGTTCCTCCTCTCCTCCCGTCCTTTCTTTTGAGCCACAGATATCTGGCATTCGCCCAATTTGCCGGTGCTAGGTTGTAATTGCTTTTTGTTGGTGCAAAGAATAAAATAAAAATTGATTTCTTGCGCCACGCAGTATCCCATTTTTTCTGTTTCTCTTCTGTGTACATGAAGGACAGTGGCGTGAGAAGAGCTCATCAACTGTATAGTTGTTTTCTGGCTGTTTATGTTTCGTTTTTATGCACTTTTATAGACTTTCTGCCGTCTCTTTCATCTTCCTTGACCATCAGTTTTGTCTCTCTCATTTGTTGCCTTTGTTTTTTGGTTATAGCTACTTAAGTCATTTCAGCATCAGCTGTCCCACAGCAAATATGTTGCTTGTTTCTGAGAGAGACAAGTGACATTTCAATTTGGCTTAATTGGGAGCAGACCTGTTTTTGTTAGCGTGTGATAAGTTATTCACGACTGAAAAGTTATCCATATGACTGTATTTGAAGAGTTTGATTCCAAAACGCAATAAATCCATTTTGACTTCTATACCAAGAAAGTGACAAGATGAAAACCACTATTTTCTGTTACAAATTTTCACATAGCATCTTTAGGTTATAATAACATAAAAAAATCAAATCCATAATTTGATTTTCAAAGATTTATTATAAAAACGGATTATTTTTTCCGCAAAATGCGATAAATCCATGACGAGTGGATGCTACAAATCTATTGAATCAATATATAAATGTGCCTTCATCTTTGCCATGTTATATTCATTTAGTTGACTAGTGGTATACACTGATAAAAAAACATTAATGGCATTAACCAAAACACTTACTTTGTCATATTAAGAACACTGTCATTGCTGCTGTCATCCTTGGGATGTCGTCGCTGAACTTTTTTGACAGCAATCAGCTGTTAAATGTTTTGGTCCTGCTTGATTTTCGTTGACTTTGAGTGAAAAGTTTTTCATTAGATCCTCTGGGGTCAATGTGTTAGCATGACAGAAGCTTGATGCTGTCGTGTGAGAACAAGCAACAGCCGACATTTTTCCGTCTCCCAAGTGCCTCTCACGCAAATCATTAGATTTGATGGCTTACGTTTCTTCCCAGCCACAGGTTTATCAATGCCATCAAAAGTATTATTTTGTTTTTGTTTGTTTGTTGATCACAAAGTACAAAGTAGATGAGGAAAACTAGGATTCCATGTGTATTCAACGCGCCGCCATTGTTGTTTACAATGCGTGGATTGATGTGCTGTGATTGGTTGAGCGGATTTATTGCATTCTGCAGAGAAGGAGGACTGACGTTTATTGTGTTTTGGAACCAAACTCTTCATTTACTCACATTGGTCTTCCATACAATGAAAGTTAATCAAAACAGATGCTGTCAAGTTCCAATAAACATAAAAAAGTAGACATTATAACTTGTGCATTATATTTAAAGCCTCTTAGTTTGAGGAACGGACCAAATTTGATGTTTTATTATTTGCAAAAAATCCTTCCCATAAATGTTGCTGTTGTCATGCAGCTGGTTTCCAGTAACTTACTGTAGAATTAAATTTATGTTATTTACTTGCAACAGTTTGTTCAAAGTTAAATGAACATTAAACATTAACAAGTCTTTATCTTTACAGAATAAAATTAAATAACAGCCTCATGCAAAGCATTCTGGGAACTAAAATCTGACGGAAAAACAGAAAAAAGTTTGCTAAGGGTTTCTGGTACCCAGAATGCTTTGCACGAGGCTGTTATTTTATAGTTTTATTCTGTAAAGACTTGTTTATGTTTAATGTTCATTTAACTTTGAACAAACTGTTGCCAGTAAATAATACAAAATTAAATCTACTGTAAATTATTGGCAAACAGCCGCCACAGTTATACTGTAATTTCTATAGATTTATTTAACAGTGTAGGTTTTTATAATACAAATTAAATACACCACAGTACAATATGTGAATATACATCATTTGGGTGTTGTGTATTATAACCAAGAGTTCAAGGTTCTGGCACTGTAGATGCCATTCTGCAGAAATAAAGCATCTTTTCCATTAAAGGACAATTTTGTTATTTTACACTTAAAGCCCTGTTTTCAGATTGTTTGAAAGCTTTTCATAAGAAAAACGAAAGTTTAATGCATTTTAAGAAGGATTGTTCCAGTGCACCTATGCAGCCATTGTAGAGGTGGGGGGTGATAGAACAAACACCCTGAAAATTCTCGGGCCTGCATCATATGTCTAAATTTCAGTCAAAACCGTTCTATTTCATCCTAAACAATCTGAAAACAGGGCTTTAAGTGTAAAATACCAAAATTGTCCTTTAAACTTTCCCATGTGTTTTATCCAAAGCTATCTCATGGCAATTCGACCATATTTTACAAGGTGCCTAATTCGTATTAATTTATATGGCCGCATTTGTACAATGTTGTATGATTTGCCTTTGCCCCGTGACGTTGGGGTTTCGTTATTGTTTTTTTTTTTATGATAATCATGCGTTTTTGCATGATTAACTTTGTATGAAGTCATATGATTTAGACAACTCATAAAATATCAGGCTGATTTTATGATGAATGTTTAAAAAAGCATATAAAGAACATTTACGCACACTTTTCTATCCAAAGCAAGAAAGTGCATTTAAGCTATACATTTTATCAGTAAGCACATGTCCTGGGGTTACAACCCATAACTTTTGCATTGTTATGCTAATGCTTTATCAATAATAACATATAACTGTCTCAAGGTTTTGTAGGTATTATTGCAAAATAAAATCATACATTTGGAAGGAAATAAGGGAAAGTAAATGTTGTTTGAATTTGTTGTTTGATTCTTCCACAAGTCAATGCTTCAATTCTGGAACAACATGGTCTCATGAAATCGTTTTTGTCTTGTGGTATTTGGTATCTGGTGCACTAGACAGTCTGTTAGTTACATCAATTTAAAGCAGACTTTAGGGCATATTTCAAAAACCCACACTATACTTATTGATATTGTAAATATCCCCTCTATGTAATAAAACGCTTTGTGCTTTGAACTGCATCTGAATAACATCTGTGATCTTTTGGCCTCTTCTACTAAAAAGCCCCTTCATAGGGCTCCAGCTCTGTCATGAGCCTATACGCTGGGATCAGAGTTAGATGGCTGGATGGAGGTCTTGCTTTATCTGATAATAACTTGCTTGTCACCAGTCTGTCAGTGAAATCTTATCTTTCCCCTCAACTCACACGTATGCCATTTAGCCTTCCACTTCGACACAACCATCCCATATTGCTCCAAAATGAAAAACGTGCATACCTTGGTGATGTACTGTGATGTGTTTAGACTGGAATTTAAGAGTCACACCATTTCTGTATCAATCACGATTAGCGAAATTCGCTTAACCGAAGACTTATCGCATAACTTCTACGTGTTCAATTTAAGCTTAATTGGCTGTTGTATATTTTGGTTGGAGGCCAAGAAGCGCATGGGAGGGGGGATTTTTTACCGAAAGTACTTGTGTCAACAACGGCTCAGTAACAGCCCCACTAAAGTCACCTTGACAGCTGGTCCAACAATGCAGATGTTGATTTCGTTCGAAATTTAATTTGGATTAGGCGTGCGGAGAATGGAGCAGTGCAATTGGACGGCTATAGTTTGCGGCTCCTATTCCAGCCGTATGAAAACAAACATCTCTCTTTGCACAGTTGTTTACGTTTATAGGCCCATTTTTAAAATCTCGTATGTATCCACTCTGCGTTGTTGGCATTTTGTCGTCTCCAAGAATGTTCTTGCACCCTGGATCAACAGAGATTAGTGGTTTACCCCCAGTGCACAACCAATGTGACCGAACAGATTTCCTGAGTGTTTGGAAAGACATTTTTAAAGTTACATGCTTTCCAAGCAGAGCACATTAGCCTACTTAGCATTCGCTGCAAAATAATCTCTCCAAACAAGCGTGTTCATCAAATATGAAAGCGGATTGTGTCTCTGACAGATCGTATGGTATTAAAGATTTATATTTATGTTTAATTTATTCTTTGCAATGGTGCTTATGTAGCACCTTCAGATATCACTTGAAACCAATAGTGACTTTTGCATTACCTCATAACAAAAATACACTGGTTAACTTTGAAGCATCAGAACCTGACAGTGGATGTTAGTAGTGTGAAAGTTGACTGGTATTTACCGGTCATTACCAGGAAAAAAATTGACAAACCCAACACATTGCATTGTAATTTAACCAAATGCTGAGCTGTTTCAACTCGTTGTTGGGTCAAAAAAACATTTTCTGATGTATCGTACTCTATATTGTACAGTTTTTTCAACAGAAATATTGAAGGGACACATGATGGGTCTTTAATATCTAAGATAGTTGCTGTAAGCCTTAGGTGAAGTAATATATTCATGATAATTCAGCAGTAACATTTTCAGCCATAAATGAGACTGTATTTTAAGAATGACCCAGACATGATATTTCTCTATAACTTTTTTTCATTTGTCTAAAAGATTAATTGTGTCTCCAGGTGCTGTCAAAATTCAAAAAATATATTTTTCTCCGCAAAGACACAGCTCAGATAGTCTGCATACATCTTCATACATCTGTTAGATGTTCACCAAACGACTTCACGTGCATTGCTGCCGGGGCTGGCACAATCCACTTTTATGATGGATTAAAATGGCAGAGCTCCTAACTTCATGCCCATTGGCCGATTGGGTAAGTCACAGGTGCAACCCAACGCACCCTGCCAAAAACTAAAGATTTCATCAGCAATTGGCACAAACATAGCTGGAATTTGCATGACCATATGGTTTTAATCTGGGTACACCAAATATATAGTCTAAACTGGCAGATCGATGTTTTGCGAGGGGGGAAGAAGTGTAGTCTTGTCATTACGACTTCTTCCAGGACAAAACAAAGGCCATAGCTCTCCAAAGCACCCTAACCCGATCAGATAAGATTGCACCGGCCATTGGCGATCACTCATGCATGCATGGAACATAAACCACATCAGTGAACAGCCATTGCACAGTGACAGATCTTTCAAAGTGGCTCTATAGCCTTGTCTTACCCCTGATATACACACATCACGGTTATAGGCTTTGGTTAGATTACAAACAAATTTATTGCAGCTGTTGTACATTGCAATGCAATGCTGTTTCTTATTATTTTATTCTAACATATAGGGGTGGTTTCCCGGACAGGGATTGGGTTTAGCCAGTGCTGCGTTCAGCCCCGAGAAAACGTTGCACAACGTTTATTAAACAGAAACGGTATGTGTTGAACACCCTGTTGTGATGACGCAAGAGTTGCAACTACCATAGCTGAGAGGCCATTCTTTGTGTTCTTTTTTAAATGTTTCTGAAGCCTGATGAAATCGTTATAAATGTGTGTTTAATACTGTAAAATACCCTCGATGTTACAGTCACTGACCTTGCCGTCCAGAATGAAAGACAACATTCCAACTTGAGCCCATTGACCGAGCTGTCTCTTTAGTACCGTGTGGTTTATATACATCTTGCCACTGATCGGGCCGACATTTCTGACACACTCACCAAACAAGAGAAAATGCATCTTAAACCTGTTGCACACCGTTTCCAGAAACATGTTGTTCAACCCGGAAACCATAGCAAAACGTTGCGCACTGGTGTGAGCTTGAACATGTCCCAGGACTAGACCTTAGTTTAATTAGGAAATATAGCTAGTTTTAACAATCATGCCTTACTAAAAACATTACTTGTGTGCATTTTGAGGCAAACAAATGGCACTGATGTATTTTAAGATATGTAAGTTGTTTTCAGTTTGAACAGCTCTACATTTATTTTAGTCTAGGACTACTCTAATCCCTGTCTGGGAAACCGCCCCATATGTTAGATATGTCAAACCTCAGAAATACACGACCATGTTTTTATAGTACCCTTTGAGACTTCAATGTTATGATACGGCTATATTTTAAAATTGAGATTGTGTTGATTTACACAGACAAATCTTTGTCGCATTATAAAATACTATTAAAGCAACACTATGTAGTTTCCATGAAAAAATGACTTACAGCTCCCCCATGTGGTTGAAAAGCGCAACAGTGCCTGGTATCAGACACTCTTCTGCAGGCAGGGGGAGGGGCAGGGCTGTGTGTTCTACCCTCCACCGCCACTTTCATAGTGTGCTTGTAGCAGCTAGGAGGCTGCTCAGGTTGCAGCAACAGTACAATTTGTCCAGTTAAAAGTTGTTCTATCACTGAAATCATTTTAGAGACATTAAGGTAAAAAACTACATAGTGTTCCTTTAAAATAATATATTTTAAAGTATGCTTCCTGAGCACTCCCTTGTCTGTCTTTGGTCAGATAAAAACATATAACCTCACCCCATTGTGCTTATTTGTTGCGCAAATGATGTCCTATTGGGATTCACAAACAAACAGACCAATGGTTTGGAGGCCTCAATAGACAAGCCTTTATGGAATAACACGTAACAGGAAGACAAATCATCTGTGGTGTTGGAGGTTAACATTTTTGAATAAATATTATGGAAGCAAATTTTTTTTTAAATACTGAAGTTCACAGATAAATCCTTTATAAAATAACACTACAATATTCCATAAAAAATAAGAAAGAGAAATAAAGTCACCCAACAGCAAATGTAAAAGACTAAGAACATGACAAGACCCACGAAAGATGTGACTAAATTCAGGGTTTTTCTAAAAAACTTTTATAAATTTGAAATAAAAGAATACATATAAAATATAAAATGTGAACTTTTTTCTGTGCTGTATTGAAGATCAGAAAATGCCGCATCTTTTTTGTTTTATTATTTTGACGATGTTTTCCCCGTTTCATATTTTAGGAAATAAATGCAAATAAAAAAAAATATTTTTGTTAAGAATTTGGCAAAAATAGTGTTGGTTGTTGACAGAAAGAAACAAAAATTATCATTTTACTTAAACACATTGAAATGGTCGCTTAATATTTTTTCACGGCTGTATATATTGCTTATATAGACTGATTGCCGAATAACTGCTTTTTGTTTGTTTAAACAAAAAAGTTTGCAGCTTTAAGTTTTTTTCATATGAAATGTTGCAGTGTTATCATATGGTGCTTTGATGCAAAGCTTTATTTATTCAGAATATTAATCAACATTTTGTCGTCAATTTAATCAGAAGCAGAAAAAAATCTATCAGCAATTTTGAAGGTGTTTTTAATAGAGCAAAAGCCAAGGCTATTATTTCTGCACTGCTCCAAGAGGGCTATTGATTTCATTAGGGGAATGGGGAGTGTATTATAGGATGATAACTGCTTCATAGTAAGTCAACAACAAATCAATACGAAATTACGTTATAGCCTGTTTGTTCATGTTCAGGAACATACTTTCAGAGGCTCGGCAGGGTTCTGTCCCCCGGGCCTTTCAGAGGCCAAAACACAATTAAACATCACTGTGTCTGTTATTATATTGTGCTGGACTATAGTGTAATGTTTATTGCTCTTTTTCACTGGACAAGGGAAACTGTTATATAACCTGTCTGAGTCATATTTCAGCCCAAAATCATATAGGCGGTTTCATCGGACGCACGTGCGTTGTCGCGGTTACGTGTTTGGTCGGAACTTTTCTTCTTCTGTTTGTTTAATGGTCTGACTAGTGGCTAAAATGAACTTTGGAACAAATACCTTGTCAAAAATAACTTATTTTTTGGTTTCCTAAAGACCAGGGGAGACGGCCATTCACTATGTAAAGGCAGCCGGTTTGTAGTTAACATTGTATACATTATAGTACACATTTTACACAGCAACGTCTATAGAATGAAGTGATAAAAGTCTAAAACCACTTCATTAATTTATTTTGTTTTTATATATTAAACATTTTCACTTCACACCGTAGTGTTACAGAGGCAAATTCACATGTGTGTTTTTAAAACATTTTTGTTTATATCCCATGTAAACTCCCATGTTAAACGATTGTGAAGCCAATAAGAAATCAGTAGGATCACATGTGACACAGGGGTTTCATGGGATTCACACAAAATATTCCAAAGACACACATTTCACATGTGATCACAAGGGATAAAGCAAAAATGTACATTTGAAAATCAAGTTAAAAAAAAATATGATCTTTTCTTTCTCCTTGACACCATTACAGCATGGCTATATTCATGGCAAGAACTGGTTAATTCATACACTGTAAAAAATAAATTGTTGGCTCAATTAATTATTTTTTAGTAAATAGTTCCACAGAAATTTTACGTTCGCTCAATTTCTGTCTCCAAAGTGTTTCCTGGATTGATGTTTTTTATTTGGACCAAACTTGACTCAAATATAAAAAAGTATGTTTGCTCAATTAGCTTTATAGTTCATTCAACTAAAATGTTTTAATCAGTTGAATCTTTAAAAACTTACAGCAAAGACTCTGTCAATTAAAATTTAAGTATTCACTCAATGTTTTATGTGTTACTTCAATTAATATTTATTATTTGGGATTTTTTAATAACATTTTTAAATTATTTATCAAATAATTTATGCTGGTGTTGTTAACAAAATAATTAACTTCAGTCACATAAAAACAAAAGCTTTTTATTCACTTATTCACTTATCATACAGACTGAACATACAGAATTAAGTCTTCTTTAAATAGAGGGCATAAAACAGTCCAAAAGCACTCTAAAGTCAGTAAGATCATCTCCAGGGCCATTTAGGAGACTTTCTTCAGCCAGCGGAGACTTTCTCGCTATTTATCCCTCTGGTCTGGCTCTCACATCATCTCCGCTCTGGTTTGATAAACAGAGGAATATAAACACACACACATACATAAATAATATGTTTAATATAATAAAGCTTGACGGTGAAAACTTTATTCCCCAAATAACGTTAACGTTAGGCCAAATTTCCCTCAGACATCACACATAATTAAACACTATTGGGCGGTTTTCTCGGACAGGGCTTTTCACTGACTAAAATAACTTACTGACATCTCTTAACATATGAGTGCTATTGTTTTGTCTCAAAATGCACGCCAGTATTGTATTTTATAAGGTTTGTTTGTAAAAATGTCCCAATTATAATAAAGACAGAGTTCTAAACTCTGTCCGGTAAACCAACCAGGCTTTTTATCTTAACTAAAATAGCTCCACTTTACTTCGGACACATAACATAACACACTTCTAATATATCTTTACAAAAATATCATTACAAAAACGTTGAGTATTTGCGTCTTTGCCAATTAATTCTAAAATTAAATTTTAATTGCAAACACTTACCTGACGTGAACTTGAGGAAACGCACGCACACGGGTACACACACGGGTATATTTAGAAGTTTTAAGATTGTTATGATATTGGGACTATTTCTCCACTCGCACCTTCAGCTCTGGAGTTCAAATTCGCAGGCAGTACGCAGCCCAGTTATAACAAATGTGAAAGATATGAAATATCATTCAACAGCGATATCATTCAAGTGCAATCCTAAAATATGATTTAAAACATACCGGTAAACCTTTTATTATTAAGCATAAGAAATTAAAATGAATTAAATCGCATGTATAAACGCCACAGAGATATCAGAGCCAGCAGTCGATTTCTGATGGGCTTGCCGAGGCGAGGCTGCGCTGGGCGGGGTGTGAGCGCTTGTCTGTGATTTTCTGGAGCTCATCTGGAGCTCTTCTCCGTTCGAAAGTGTCCGCGCACATTTTTAAATAGACACTATCTATATTACCCGACCGCATATTTAAACTTAAAGCACATACATTCACGCCTGAACGACACTTAAAATTACATTTTGTTACCAAATAACAGTAATATTATGAGCATTTTGTTGTCAGGAAACATAGCTGTCATAAGTCCACATATTGACCAGATTTGTCTTAATTAGTTCAGTCAACATAGCCATTCTGAATGTTGACTGAATTTGAAAATAACCATTCACTAAATGTTTTAAACACAGATTTATCTAGACTTAAAATAATATGTCTACTCAACTAAGCCCAAACAAGAAAATTGGTTTAACTTATATATTTTTGCCCTTCCAACATTTCATTAATTGGATTTTTTACAGTGTACACAAGTTTATTCAGACAATTTAATCCAGACACATGTTGGAGGAGGAACAATTTGGCATCTCCAATTTGCCTAACTTGCATGTTTTTGGCCTGGGGAGAAAATATTTTTTTGGGGGCTCGAACCAGGGACCTTCTTGCTGTGAGGCAACAGTGCTACCCACTGAGCCACTGTGCTTTCACAATAATTGAATTGAATAATTTTTTTTTAGTTATGGTCAACACAAATAAATAAATAAAGTGGAAATTAGTATTCATGCCAAATCCACAAAGCTCCACCCGATATCTATAATATTTGTCCATAACTTTTTACAATGTGATGTAAATGAGCTTTTGCAATTCTATATCATTGAATCCATTTGTCCTGTTTTGATAAGTGTCTTACCATATAAATTTAATTGTACATCATAATTCTTACTCAAATTAATTTGATAAAACCCATGTTTTTGAGCACTTTATATTTCCAGCTCCCAGAATTTTACTTTCTGGTGGTTAGACTTTTCTTTAGTCAACTAAATGAAAGTGGCAGTGTCACATTGCAAAAGGCTGTTCACTGGTGTAGACATTCTTTTATAACTGTATAGCAAACTCCATGTATTATTTATGGTTTTCAATTCACTTTACAAAGACACAGACTTGTACAGACCATGTAGAAGAATAACAGTGCGTTTGAAGTGAATAAATAATAGAACAGTGTTTTGGTTCATAATAGAACAGATTTCAAGTTAAAACTGAGAAATATACAATATATTACACTGGGATCTATTGCTTCATGTTTATGTACTGATTTTCTATTCCTAGTTTTTGAAGCTCAGCTGACAAAGCACAATAGCAATATCAAGGTTAAGGGTTTGTTTCTCAGGGAACACACAAATTGATAAAGCCGAGGGGCAACCTTCTGATCTCTCTGATGAAGCCAATACAGAAGTGACTTAAACTGCATTTCACTGAATGGCCGCTAGAGACTGGGTCCAAAAGGGAGACAATTTCTATAACCCCCTTATGTTAAAATATTCTCAACTTTTCAGTAGAAAATAATATGTTTACGGCCTGGTCCAAAAAGTGTTTTTGGTCTATATTATCCTGCATGACAACAGTGAGGTGGGTGAATTTGTTGTAACTCATCCGTTTTAATTATGTGGAGCGGAGTAGAAGCGCGGAAAAAATTTGTCAAAATACCTAAATTTCAAGGTGCACCAAGTAGAGTGACAACTGACAAGCTTTAGTTACATTATTCAACAAAGCTGAACTATTAAAATTAAAACATTATTTATTGCACTAAGTATCTGAATGAAATGAGAATTTTCAGAAGACCCCCCAAAAAGTTTATATGTTGCTCTATAAAGTGGTGGTTTGTGTGAATCCAAAGGGACAAAACATTTATAAAGCAGTTAAACACCTTATACATCAGTTCAGACCCAAAACTGTCAAACTCTGGTTTATACTAATCAATTGAATTAAAGTGTGGTTACCGCTCTAAAATTCCCACCTTAGAGATCAAGCCTCAATATTATTGGGTCAATGTGGCACTTTATCAACAGTTAAAACAACCAAAGCAGTCAAATTCACCTTATGTTTTGTTAACAACCTAATTTACCTCCACCCAAATTCCCATTGCATTGTAATGTTGCATTCCATTTTAAATGAAAAGTTCCCGCTTGGAACTCAGAGGTTTGAAAACATGGGGTAGCTCTCTCACAGGTATTAAGCCATTAATGAAAGCCTTTAGGAGCCATAAAGTCTGATTTGAACACTGGGGGCTGAGTGACATGTTAATCAGAGGATCAACAAACCCAGCAGACATGGTCCAGAGGTGGAGGTGTACTTACGCCTTAATCCTCTTGTGTTCTACAGAGGTCCGGAGGCCACTAGAAGAATGACAACTGTAGATGTCCAGCTTAAAGATATTTTCGTTAAGATGTGTTTGGAAAGACAGAAACAATCTAAAACCTTTTAAACATCCATCAGGGATGATAGTTCAAACTTATGGTGATGAATTGATGTCCTTTGCCTGTACACTAGGGCAGTTTCAAAGCAGGTATTTCTACATTTTTGTGTACTGATTCAATCCAAAGACGTTATTTGGTGTAAACAGATAATTTTTTAAGAAAAAAGATATGCCCTGCCTTCAAGTTAAAAGGGACAAACAGCTTTTAAATAGCCTAGAATCATGAAGCAGCAAAACCTATAATAAATTATTGTAAGATCCACTGTCAGAACAAAATGATCAAAAAATGGTCTCTAGTCACTGGAGTGGTACCCTTTCAAAAAGCATACCTTTGTATCTAAAGAGTTCATATTAGAGGTAGGCTATTGGTACCAAAGAGTGCAAAAATAATTATCTTAAAAGAACATATCAGTACCAAATTTATACTATTATTATATGTACCTAAAAAAATCCCACTGTGCAAAGCAACATTGAAGCAACATCTTCTGCACATCTTTTCTGCATGTCCAACTTTGGTCTCCTAAAGGTGCAGATTGTGATGTCAGACGGCATCTTTTTTCCAACCTCTTATGAATGTCCAGTATTGACGTCCATGGGACCTCTGTATAGGGGCTAATTGTAGTTCAAATGTGGTCACAGACAGTGTGACTGCTTGATTTATTGAAATGTAATGCTTAATTAACTTGGTTTGGATATTTCAGTTCTCCCCCATTCAAATACACATCAGCTCTATTTGTTTGCATTTATGCATTTGACAAATGCTGTTATCCAAAGTGATTTATTTGTATACAGTGCATTATGTGACGGTGTTCCCTGGGATGCAAACCGATGACCTTTGCACTGCTAGCACAATGCTATCAGTTTAGCTGCAGAAACACACCATTTGTGTTGCCTACATACAATGTAGCTGCCTGGAATTTTCTTTTTTTTTTGTTATTGATATCTTCCCCTTGTTATTAAACTGGTCCAAACAAGCTTTCATCAAATGGACTCTACTATTTCTGCACATGCACACACTGGTGACCCCCTGCAAATGAATGTAGCCATTGTGCAGTATCTGTAGATCAACTACTTACTGTTGGAAATGTACTGTAAGTGGTGCATGAATCAAAAAGTTTATATCTGTCAAAAAGTCACCTGAGAACGGAACAGGGGCTTAGTGCCTCACAGCAAGAAGGTCCCTGGTTTTATCCCCAGCTAGAACCTAGTGCAAATGGCTTTTCTTGTGTAAAGATTAACCAGTTCTCTTCACAAATATAGCCATAGATATTGGAATGGCGTAAATAATAAATATATAAATAAATAAATATTATCAAGGCATTTTTCTGTACTGGACCCATGTGGACAGAAGGATGGGATGGGTGGTTACTTACCATATTTTTCGGACTATAAGCCGCGTTTTTTTTCATAACTTGGCTGGTGCTGCGTCTTATAGTCAGGTGCGCCTTGTAAGTCAGTATGAATTAATTTATACATTCTTGAGGCAAGAGACATCATTACCGTCTACAGCCGCAAGAGTCCGCTATATGCTGCTTCTGTATTTATGAAATTCAATGGATTCAGTGATGCGGAATGACGAGTCTAACCTTCCAGGTAAGTTCAGTATGCTATGGTTTGTCTAATTAACTGATAATATTACTTTAACGTACAATATCTATTCAGCCTGCTGTTCAGTCTGCTATTGTTTAGTTGAATAACTTGCCTTTCCAGACTAAATGTCTGTTCTTCGGCTTGGATTTTGTGAAATCATTTTCTAAATAAGCGCAATGTACAGTCCACTGCGACTTATATATGTTTTTTCGTCTTAATGATGCAATTTTGAATGATGCGGCTTATACTCCCGTGCGGCTTATTCAAAACTGGAAAATACGGTACTAGCCAAAGTCAAAATAGCTCACCCTTATATTTCTAAGGCGTGTTCATTAGCATCTATAGGATTTGGATTGCTTAGAAAAGCAATAATGTAATTGTCCTCCAAACCACACAGTTTAAGGCATCATTCATGTCCGTGACACAAATGTGCTTAAGTAATTTGTTGGTGTAATAAACTCAAACTGAGCAGCGTAAACAACACACAACTTTACTTGTACTTTGCAATGCACTGACGTCACACACAGTACAGGCTTTTTCTCTTAAAGGGAAAGTGTTCACATTAACTCACAGGAACTCTTAAAGGAACACTACATTAAATCACTTTATAACAGTTGGTATGTCGTCAAATCTATCTGGTGATTTCTGATGCATAGATTTGGCTCTCCTTAAAGTTTTAGCAAAGCAGATGCTATCTGAGTCACTAATCCCTACACACATACTGTTGAACATACTGATTTAACAGTTAAGTACTGTAAGGGGCCAGTCACACCAAAAGCGCTTTAAACGCTTGCAAACGCAAGGCGCGACGCACTGCCTTTTAAAAAAAAAGAGCAGTGCGACGCGGCTTTTCATATTGCTAAGCAACCACCGAGTCAGCTGTCTTGTCAATCAAATATTGAAGCGTGAGCGCTCTTTTGCTGTTAACTGTCATGTTAGCAGAAACTTTAAAAAGAGGACGCTTGCTCTGGCCTTGTTTGAGGGTGAGAGGTGCACAAACACGCAGGAGAAAGTGAGCGAGTGGAGTCCGGTTCGTCAAAGCAACTGTAAACTTCCCTCACTACAACGTAAGGCCCGCCTCTCCCCTCATTCGATTGGATGATGGAAAGCCGCGAATGACGTTGGGCGCTTTTCCGCTCTCAGCGCTCCTTCAAAAACGCGTGCGCGGCAGGCGGCAAAAAACCACAAGGCGCTCGGCGCGCATAAACAGCGCGCAAACGCGCCCTGCCCATAGAATATCATTCAAAAAAGGCGCCTGCAACTGCCATAAACGCTTTTGGTGTGACTGGCCCCTAAGGCTTTTCAAATGGGTTCAAATACCCATCTGCATTACCCAATATGTTTATAAATTATAAAGACCTTAACTGCAATAGTTAAGAAACTGTGCACACAGGTAACTTATACAGCAAATTTCCACAGACCTTAATGTTGTTTGCTTTGCTGAATATTTTTTTTCTTCTTCACAAAGGTCCATGTAATTCCTAGTTGAAAGGCTTGAATGTTCATTTGGATAGCGTCACCTCTCATTTCTAAGGCTGTTTTCAATTTGTTAGTCTCTGAATCCCACGTCACCTAGCAGCTTTATTTGCATCTCCACGGACAGCAGACTCATTATGTAAGCGAGGCAGCGGCAGTCGTAAATTAACAAGGTAAAGTTTAACTAACATTGTAAACAGTGAGCGAATGCAGATCAAATAGCTCTTTTCTAGAAATAGGGATCAAAATATAAATAAAGCATGGGGCCAATTTATGTATTTTTCAGCAAGTTGTGCATAACCTTCAGAAAATATATGATAAATATGATATATAAGCTTTTTTGGTTTAGTTTCTTTTTGCATTTTACCATAAATTCAGTCAAAATTAATTTCTATAGTGCCTTTCACAATTTTAAATTGCTGCAGCTTTAAACAAAACACATTATAGATCAAACCACAGATACATAATTGTAGAAAACAGGAAAAGTGAAATACATAGGATACACACTGTATAATAAACATCAACATTAGGTATAGTAAAACACGTCGGGCTTAGCTAAATATTTACGCCTGTTGCACCTTCTGAAATTACGACCGGACGTATGCCATGCATGAAAGCATTGCTCGCATATCCTGTGCATTAAAGGGATACTCCACTTTTTTTGAAAATATGCTCATTTTCCAAATGATATTACGCAGTGCCCGAAAATAGTCTGCTATTGAAAGTAACCAAGGGGACTATTTTTGGCTGCTGTGTAATATCATTGCGCTCCTGCAGCCATGTTACCGCAGAATAGTCTTTAATTATTATTACGCCAGAATGAGTAGTTCCAAGCCATATCTGCCTAGAAAATCACAACTTTTATTTTTCCGTCATTCTTAGTACACGATGTAACTACAGAAGAGTCAAGTTTTAAATATGAAACATATCGAAACTCTTGCTTATTTTTAGCGCGATGCTAATGGTCTAATCAGATTTAATGGATTATGCTGAGCTATGCTAAAAGTGGTACAGCCAGACCCGGAGATCGGCTATATGGATTCCAAAACGATAAAAATCAAATGTTTAACTCTAGGGGAGCTGGAAAATTAGCATATTTCCAAAAAAGTGGAGTGTTCCTTTAAGGGACGGGTATACTTTTTTCTGCATGGATGACCATGTTCGACATGCATGCAATACAAATGATTTCTAATTCAAATTTTTACTCTACCAGGGCAGCACTGATTTCTGTGATGCAACAGGTGTAAATTTCACGTCCGACGTAAAGCGCATTTTACGTTCAGACTAGTCATAAGACCAGGTTTACGCCCAGTTGGTGCAACCGGCCCCAGGATGGGTAATGGGGTTGCAATGTTACTAGGTTTGGGACAAAATGTTGTTTTTTAATAATTCAAAAAAATGCACTGTACACTGGTACAAAAAAAAAGTGCACTGGTTTCCTCCTACAGTTCAAACACATTTGAGAGGCCAAATTGCAATTGTGAAGATTAAATCTGTATATATTAGTTTTGAGTAGATTAACGGGTTCTACCCCGATGTATGAATAGGGCCAACTTGGTGGTGGTGGTGGGGAGGATGGAGGTGAACATCAGCGTCAGCATCTCCACATGCAAAAAAGGTTGAGTAGGGAACTTATATACTCCAAGAGTCAAGTGATGATTGGCTAGATCAAAATGTAATGAATGACGTGGCATTTAGTCTTCCTAGTAGAACCTACGCTATAGCTTTCTTTTCTTGAAATTAATAAAGAAATAATTGTGTTCCTACATAGCTTAATGGTCAAGTATTGCGTTAGTAAAGCAAAAGGTCACGAGTTTAAACCCAAGGAACCCACAAGCTGATAAACAAGTACTGTGTAGCCTATACTGCTCTGTAAGTCACTTTCGATTAAAGCGTCTCCACTGTCAAAAAAAGTGGTTGTATACCCTTTAAAAAAGTACACATTTGCACCTAAAGAGTTTATAATAGTACATCAGAGGTACATATTGGTACCAAAGTGTCAATATTAGTATCCTAATGGTTTACATTAGGACTTTTTAAAAGTAAACTTTTGCCCATTTTGCATAGATACAGTAGTAATGTAGTCTGAGGGCAAGAAAGTACAGGGTCAAGAGAGGAGTACGAGATAGGCAAAGGACCTTAAGTCGGGATTTGGTCGCCGAAAGTGCATCATCGGCTCCATCAACACATTAAGACTTAAAGGGATAATATACCCAAAAATGAAAATTCTGTCATCATTTACTCACCCTCATGTTGTTACAAACCTGAATAAATTTCTTTGTTCTGATGAACACGCAGGAAGATGTTTTGAGAAATGTTTGTAACCAAACCGTTTGTGGACCCCATTATCTTCCATAGTAGGAAAAAAGAACACTATGGAAGTAAATGGGGTCCACGAACGGTTTAGTTACAAACATTCCACAAAATATCTTCCTTCGTGTTCTTCAGAACAAATAAATGTATACAGGTTTGTAACAACATGAGATTAAGTAAATGATGGGAGAATTTTTATTCTTAGGTGAACTATCCCTTTAAGAGTACTGCCCTAGTAACAGTTTGAAACCATTTTCATGACAGTGTGCCAAATGTGTAAATGTAATATAAATGTAACCCTTGAGATGCATCATTTAGTTGCATCTCAAGGGTTATTGATCAGGTTTTATTCCCCATAAATCTTTATCCGTGCTTCATATAACCTTTAAATCTTTGCTCATACTTCTCTTTCCTCTATTTACTATAAAGCTTCTTCGACACACTGCAATATTGCAAAAGGAACCACAGAAATAAATTTGAATTCAATAAATAAATAAAAAATCTGTTTGGCAACACGGCAAAATGTGGAACATAACTAAACATTGCCATTTTTGCTTATTAAATAAAATCTTTTTGAATGACCGAGCAATAATGATACTTCTGTGTGATTTTAGTTATTGGAGCAGTTTATACTTTGCTATAATAGCCATGCTATATAGTTGTTAGTAGTTCAGGCAAAACATTTAATACTGCGCAGTAAAAGTAGTAGTTTTACTTTCTACTGTGACGAGGGACCAGTGATGAGCAGTGATGTCACTATACACATTCTATCAGTACAATTCAGATAGACAAACGTGCTGAGAATTACGTGTCGAACCTACCTGTATGGATTGTACCGCACTGAAATCAGTACAGTACATTATTTGTTTTCCATCTACACTTCATAGTTAATGTATCCAGTCACATGAATACAGATTACAACTGTTGACAGAAGAATTATTGATTGATGCTGTGCCCATGAGCTTTTCACACTTAAAACCTACATACAGACAATTACACTTCATCCTCATGTGTTGTTGCCAGAGTGTCTTTCTTTCGGTTGCTGGCATGTCTTTGCTGGACTGGAAAGCCCTTTAGCGCAAAACTGTCTCATGGTTGAACACCTCCTATTCCCTCTCAAGTGCCTGGAAATTGGACTAATTTATTCTTTTTGTTGTGAAGGTGCCTTCTTCATTTGACAATCAGTTGTGGGTGAAATTAGCCTTGTCATTTCCATGCCTTTCTTCACTTCTTTCTGTTGCCCTCATTGTTTTGTCAAGGCTGCTGACAGCTGAATTTGCCAGCAGTGATTTATGTTTTCCAGGCTTGGATTACAGTTTCAAAGAATTGGCCTTCATGACAGTCATGATGTTAAGCAGGCCACACACATAGAGAAGTAAAGGAGCTTTTCACTCCAGTCTTAAATTTCAAACATTAGAATGATTTCACATGAAGGTCATAAATTGTGTATGGTATACATGGTGTATATACCTGGATCTCAATAATGCTTAGGTGTAGGGAAGATATTGTAATACCTTGTTCCACTTCTGCACACAGTATTTTAGGTCTCGTTCACTAACCAACCTATCTGTACTTAAATAGCAGTGTAAAAATGTCTTGAACAGTTGGATGTGTATGCTCAAATCAGTCTGTCTTTGAACCAAAGCAATCTTATCGGCTAAAAGACCTTTGAATGGGATGCCTGATTAGAACATTATGTAAATTTAACCCTTAGGGCCCTATCTTGCACCCAGCGCAATTGACTTTGTCAGTGACGCATGTATCATTTCGTATTTTGCACTGGCGCACAGTGGGTTTTTCCCTCCACAGACGCACGTCGGCAAACTAGGGAATGAACTTGCGCTCCCTGGGCGGTTCAGCGCAAAAAAGGAGGCGTGCTCCGGCGCAAACCATCTCTTATGCTATTTTGCAGTTTCAAAAAACAATTGCGCGACTAACCAAAAAAACTAGTCTAAAGTCAGTGACGCGTTGCGCGTGGTTCATTATGCTATTTTAAGGGCGCATGCTTGATCATAATGTATAGCGTGCACAACGCGCATTGCTTATCTAATCTACACAGATGCAACCGTTATTTTTGCAAATCATAAATTGTTACAATAAAAAATATAAGATAAGGGAAATCATTAAATCATAAATTGTTACAATAAAAAATATTAACACATGAGATAAGGGAAATCATTGTGGTGAGCATTGTGGTGATAGTTTTTATTTATTTTGTGTGGCAGCGTTAAACAATTATCATGCAAATAACGATTAAAATATTTTCATAAATTTGTTGTGTGGCTGTATTACGTTTATTTTATCTAAATAATAATTAAAATGTTTTCATAAGAAACCTTCATGTATGTGAACTTGATTTGTAAGTGTACTTTGGGGTTGGACCTTGCTTGCGTTTCTTGTGTCCGATTTCAAAGCCCCCAAAACCCTTTCAGCAGTGAGGGTGGACGCAGCGATGTCCTCCTGTGTGCCCGGCGTGCCCGATTTATGCTGCCAAGCTTGGGATCCCCCCGTCTCCTGACATCATTGTAGTGCTTGGCGCAGCTGATGAGACAATTGTGGCTAATTCCTTTCACGCCTGTTTAACCGACGCTGATTTGGGCGGGTTTCTCCCATCCCAATACAAAACAACTTCTCTGTCTTTGACTGCTCTTACAAGAACGTCGGTCTCCTCGGCTGTGAACCGCTCCTGGCGTGCGCCTGTCAAATCCGTCATAATAATAGAAACCCGCCATGGAACTTGCGCCCTTGCGTTTAAAGGGAATGTTGGATAACGTTCTGATTGGTTTATTTGACGTTATGCCCAAACCACACCTATGAATAATGAACCTACTTCAGACCAACCCCTTATTGATTTGCGCCCGGCGCAAGACTTATTTCTCCCGCCGGGAAAATAGCAACAGCGCCCAAGATCCGCCCACAAAGTCACTTGCGCTTTGCGCTTCGGACTTGCGTTTCAGATCGTTAAAATAGGGCCCTTAATGTCTTTTGAATTAAGTAATTCAAATAATGATGTGTAACTTACACTACACTATACAATGTATAGCTCACTGGTAGAGCATTGTGTTTGCAGCGCAGAAGGTCATGGGTTCAAACCCAGGGAACACAAGTACTTATAAAAATATATAGCTTGTAATGCACTGTAATTCGCTTTGGATAAAAGCGTCTGCCAAATGCATAAATAAATAAATAAATAAATGAAAATTAAGGTATATATCGAGAAATTTACAATTACGCCTTTGACAGATGATTTTTTTTCCAAAGTGACAAAATGTTATAATAACAGTATAATATTTTTTTATAATACAGCATAACATATTTTTATGTTATTTATAGATTTTTTTCTTAATAGCTTACCATACACTTGTGCATTTATACATAAAATCACAGCTTTCCTTAATTCCAGTGTTCCAATGAGGACTTATGCGACTGAGACAACCCAATTGTTTTACAGCACCCCATATAAATCATTGGCAATACATTTGGTGTAAATCTGCCTCATTTCTATACAAATTAGGCCTATTATACACTGTCTCATAATTACAGACTCAGCAGTATTTTGCTGGTGAAATTAACATGAAAACAGAATTTCATTATGAGGAAGTGTTTATGGGATTTTGTCGATTAAATCCAGACACATGGTACAGTAGGGTACAGTCAGTCTCCACTATACTCAAACGTGGATATCTTGGTTCTTAGAAGTTGGACCAGCGCAGAACAGAGACCTTAAATCGCTCTGGGTGTTTTAAAAGTGTAAGTGTGTATGTTGTGAAGTGAGCACTCAGCCAACAGACACGATGCCAGAGGAAAGCACTATTTTTGGCCTCATGTATAGATAAGTTTGGCAGCGATCCTCAACGCCTCTCAGAAAGCTACAGGTCAGCCAGCAATGGACCTTAAATGAGTAAAAGAGAGAGTTATAACGAAAGATTTTCAACCTTGACATCAGTAAGACACCCCAACGCAGACACCTCTTCAGGAGACTGGTGCGAGAGCCAGATATAGGCTGAAAAATCATCCTGTAAATGGATAGAATATAGATTATGCCATGCAGAACAGAATACTCTTGGAGGCGGTATAGTCTGATGCCGAAGTTTGTTCATCGATAAGTAAAATAGGATTAGAAAGTCTGCTATGTTAACAGATATAGATTTGTTAAAATCCTATAGGTACTGTATTACATTTCTTAACATTATTTATGGATGTATCAGAGTTACATTTATCTCATGCCTTTACGGCTAAAATATTATGTATTGATCCGCTAACCTAATTTTCCATTCATAGCTGCCGCACAGAAGGAATCAATAGGTGGCTTTATAGAAAGGTAATAGTGTTATAAATATTTTTAGATAATGCATGTTATATTTAAACCCCTTGGCAACCCAATAGTACACCAAATTGTTTAATTGTGCAGCCCTTTCAAAAAATATATTTATATGCATTGATGCAAAATACAAGGATGGTTAGAAGAAGGATCATGGATGGATGAATGTGTGGATATCTATCTAATATAGACATATATATAAACAATATCCTCCTTTAGTATATAGATAGAATTGTATTGAATTAATGGTTTTTAAACCAAATTTTCTAGCAGGTGTTACAGTTAACACCTATAGGGTGTGTTATAACGTTTGCACTCCTGTCACTTTCGGTGTAATTGTACAATAACGGTAGGTCCTATAAACAAACATTAAGTGTTTATTTGTAGCAGAGATGTGTGTGTTGATTGTGTAAAAAAAATTAATCTAACATTTTTTGAATGATAGAACCAAAGCCAAAAAGTGTTAGTTTGTGCCTCGCTCTACCCTACATATTGGTAACCATAAGGTACACACTGGTATATCTTTTTACAATCCCAGTGAAAAAAAGGTACAATACAACTTATGTACCTTTATTTTTGATAGTGAATATACATGTCAATGAAATCATTAACATATATAATAGCATTAATATTTGTTTTAGTATAATGGATAGCATGAGGCTTAAATTTGATGCAACATTTTACGTAATATATTATGAATGCCAAAGCAGTGTTTGAAATGACTTTAATACATTTGTCAGGTTACTTTTTATAAATTATGTTCAATCGTTAATTTCTTTGGTAAAGCTCATGTAAGCCAAAATCTGCACAGTTTTAGCACAAATACTCAAATCGTGAGTCATCATGGTACAGTATACTAAATACACTGGAAAAATGTCTTTCTTACTTAGGTTTTTCGTTTTGTTTTAAGTAAAAACATCTAAAAAAAATTAAATCAAGATGCATTTTCTTGTTAAGCAAAATGACCTAAAAAAATAAGTCTAGTTTTCAGATGAAAAAATATCAAATTTAAGTGAATTTGTGCTTGAAATAAGCAAAAATATTTGCCAATGGGTTGAGGATTTTTTCTTTAATTATGTGTTTAAGAAAAAAAGTAAACTTATTTCAAGATTTTTTTCTTACCCCATTGGTAGATTTTTTTTTTTTTTTTTTTTTCTTGTTTCAGCATAAATTCACAGAAATGTTATATTTTTGGTCTAAAAACTAGATTTATTTTCATCAAGAAAATGTATCTTAATTTTAGAATTGTTTAGAAAACACAACAAACAATGGTGCGCTAGACTCAAACATAATAATGTGGCGATACTTGGCTGAGGTTACTAACTAGTATAAATATGACATGGAACTTATTCATTGCTTTATTTTATGTTTATTGTACTGTGTTGATTTGCTTAGTCAAAAGGACAAGGGTGAAAGAGTTCACTCTAAAAATGTCTGGGTTATTTTTGACCCATAATGGGTCAATATTAGACAGAACACGTGCTGGGTTAAAAATTGACCCAATGCTGGGTTATTTTACCCCAACTGCTGAGTTATTATACCCCATGGTTGCATATCAACATCCCAACATTGGGTCATTTTTAACCCAGCATGGGGTAATTTTTAACCCCGCACGTGTTCTGTCCAATATTTACCCGGATCAAAAATAACCCAGCCATTTTTAGAGTGTAATGGAGTAGATGGCAGGATGACAGATTTTGTGTAAATAATATGCAATTCAGATTTTGTAATAAATAATAATAACATGTTTAATAAATGTATAGTGACATAGTTAATCTGGTTCTGAATGGCTGGTAACAACAACAAAAAAAAAATGAGTAGCTAAATTGGCTTGTGAAAAAAAAGTTCATTTCAAACCCGATACCAAGTGAATAAACAAAAATGCAAATAAATTGAGTATGTGCATTTTTTTTGTGGTCAGCATTTTCATCTGGGCCCTGTTAAGCTGTGCTCTGCTCCATGGCCAAAAAGCATACATATTCCCACACAACCTATCAGTCACTTTTGGATTTTGTTAAAGCCAAGCTTGATGGAGTATTCAGTGCATCACACAGTAGGAAAACTGTGAAAAGCTGTCGAAAAACTGTCACTTTCAAATTCCACAGGACATGTTAAAATGTTTCTAAATAGAGTGGAAATACAGTAGGATGCGAAAATCCTAAACCCCCCTGTTGTAAAAAAAAACTAATAAATATCCAAATTAGTCCCCGCCTCCACTAAATCACACCATAATTGGGTCCCCAGTGCTTTTATCAACCCAGATCAACCCAGTAACTTAGTTTTGGTTAATCAGTCTCTGCAAGCATATATGAAAAAATAGGTCATTGAAATTTGTCCACCATGTGATGTTAGAAGGGGATAAAACCGCCCATTAATCTCACTATCCAACCACTGCACTGTCATTTAGTGCAGAGATCAACTCAGTTGCATTTAAAAGGACACACACGATAACGGCACATTTTTGATCAAACCTACAAAGTGGCAACTTCACGTACATAGTCTGAGGACACCAAAGACTTATTTAACATCTTAAAAAGCCTTTTGAAATGTCCCCTTTAATACAGCATACAGACATTAATCAACCTTTAAAACTGTCCTAATATGTACCACTAGGTACATTTGGTACCAATATGTACATTGAGAAATTAATATGTATATTTGATGTACTAATAACCTCTCGTTGGTACCAATTTGTACCGCTAAGGTACTAATTTGAACTCATTAGGTGCAAAGCTGTAATTTTTGAATGTGATACATCTTTTGACCTTTTTTTCTGACAGTCTAAACAGCTTTAAAAAATGTAACTTTTTACCACAGAATGACTTTAAATCATAGATCAATTTCCCCATCCAACCCATTTAGGTTGTAGACCTTCAACCTAACCTAATCTTGCGTGTGCGTGTCCACTGTGAATTTTTGTGTAGCTGTATATGTCTATATATCTACACAAGCTACATTTAGAGTTTAGAACCCCTTGAGTGTGTCTTATCTCAGTCCTGTGAGGACACAGATAGCTCTCCAAAGTGTCCAATGAAATGTTAAATCATTCAGTGGAATTTGAGGCAAAATTTTGGGCCACTGACATAAAATACTTTGGGGTGTCATGATGTAACATGCTATATTACACCTTACACTATTTTTTAAGCAGCATTGCAATTGTTTCATGATTATAAGGAATGTAGCTGTAATGATTTAATGATATATTAAATGGTAGCTTTTTTGTCATTTTTAAAAAGCATTTGTCACTCTTGCATTATGGTGGGAATTTTGGATTTCTAGTGTGCTTACAATCTGTATTTATAAAATACTAACATGTGAACCATACAGTCTCCTACTTCCCAAACACGGATCAATGGTTTTTATGATATTCTGCACTTCAGCTTTTCATCAGATTCCAGGCTGTGCAGAAAACTGCATCCTATTGGCTATTTAAAATGGGGAGGGGCCGTTCAATGCGTAACCCTTTGCAACCTGTTCTGGTGGAAATCACGTCAAAGCATAGAACAAAATCACATGGTGTTTAACTTTAAGTAACTGTATCCAGACTGAGAGCATTTTTCTTCAGGCTATGGATACATTCATGTGGTTGATTTTTATTAAAGCTCACATAACATACGCTGTTTCTGCATTTCTGATGTTAATCTTGAGTACTTATAGAGTAGTTTTACATCCTTTATATCTTAGAAGAGTGTTTAATCAGATTTATAAAAGAAAGATTAGCTTTACCGAATCTTTCATATAACGTACGAAAAAATGAAGGAGAAGTTACTACCGCAGGAGGAGCGAGTACAAGTTATGCAACACTATACAACACTGTTTAACTTATGATTCACTATATGTTCGTGTCATTTATATAATATGCACGTGCCTTTTTCCAACATAAGACAGACGTCTTACTTACCGCATGCAACTCATGACCCGGTTGGGAAAATCCAGTGCATCAAACACACAAGCAAAACTCCGCTGCTACCCCGGATAATAAATAAACTATATCCATTGTTTTCATAAGGCTGGCTTTCTTCTCCTTACATCCAAAAACACACTTCTTCATTCATGCCATTGTTGTGTTTTGAAATTAAACCAAGCTGTGTCGCGTGATAAGATGTTTGCAAGCTCTAGCGTCTCCCACTGATTGACGGGTGGGCGGGGTTTCCGGGGGAAGTGCCTATAAAAAGAAGTGATACGTATAGAAGCCCCTGGCGAAGTGCATTCGGCACAGAAATTCTCTGTTACACGCCCAACTGCTTTTTTGACCCTTTGCCTTTTGACCGTTTAGCATGAGGAAACAACTCTATAACTGTGTTAATAAGTCAGAATGCATGAAATACCATTGAACCACCCCTTTAAAATATACAGATTGTGTTTTATGTTTTGTTGTTACTAATCCTAACCCTAAATTCACATTGACACTGTCTTGGAAGCAGTTTTTGTAGGTGGCAATAGTATCAGTAAAGACCCTGATGTGTGTGGACATAAGGTGTGTCATTTCTAATTAAGCAATTTAGTCATGTTATGCAAAAAGGGAATTTATTACTTATATAATGCATGTCTCAGTATGCAAACGATTTATTGTTTTATAAAGCAAGTCCCAGACAAATGTTACCACGTTTGAAAGTTTCAGTATACTGTATTTCACACCACAATATAGATTAAAAACTTTGTGGACACATTATACAACAACTACTCTAGTATATGTAAACAATAAGCTACGACAGGCTTTGCTGTCTCGTGGAATAATGCCGCATTCCAGGCAACCTGTTTTACCAACCTTCAACCCGTGAAAGTGCACTGGAACGGCAGTCAAACCCGTGACTTTCCATCCGTGAACTCGTATTAGATCGATGTACTCCCAATTCTGAGTCATGAGTCGTGATTTAAGGGCTCAAAAACGCAGCATAAGTCACGGCTGAAAGGCGTCGTTAGGCACAAGTTAATGTAAGCACTTTAGCCTTGACCTATTCACAAAACAGCACTTGCCTCCATTACTTTTTTTAGTAAAACACATAATACAAATATTAAAGCAAAAATATATGAATCAGTGCCACTCTCATGAAGTAAAATCACTGAAAGTCTTCATTACGCTGAAAAAGTAGTCCCTGACGGACTGTGAGGAAGTAATACATATATATTTCACATATGTTTACATTGCAAAAGGTGCAGTGATACACAGAATCATTGGATGCTGTGATCATAGCTATCATAAATAAAATACAGCTACTGACCAATCAAAATCAAGGACTGGAACTGTTTTATAAAAGCCCATTAAGCATATATCATCATCACTAAACATTAAAGGATTAGTTCATTTTCTCCACCATGTCATCCAAAATGTTGATGTCTTTCTTTGTTCAGTCGAGAAGAAATTATGTTTTTTTGAGGAAAACATTCCGGAGTTTTTCACATTTTAATGGACTTCGGTGGACCCCAGCGCTTAACAGTTTTGATGCAGTTTAAAATTGCAGTTTCAACGGAGTTTCAAAAAACTCTAAACGATCCTAAACGAGGCATAAGGGTCTTATCTAACGAAATGATTGTCATTTTTGACAGTAAAAATATGCACTTTTAAACAACAACTTCTCGTCTATCTCCGGTCCTGTGACGCCCCAGCACGACCTCACGCAATACGTCAACACGTCAAAAGGTCACGGATGACGTATGCAAACTACACCCCAGTGTTTACAAGTGTGGAGAAAGAGGACCATTCCAACATTGTTGTATGTCGAATGATACTAATTAATGTCTTTGTGTCAGTTTATTGTTTAAAATGGTCCGCAAATGGGCATTTCGTATATGTAACACGTGACCTTTCCGCGGCATTACGCGCTGGCGCGTCACAGGACCAGAGATAGACGAGAAGTTGTAGTTTAAAAGTGCATATTTTTTATTTTTCTTGTCAAAAATGACAATCGTTTTGTTTGGGATCGCTTAGAGTCCTTTAAAACTCTGTTGAAACTGCGATTTTAAACTGTTAAGTGTTGGTGTCCATTAAAGTCCATTACAATGAGAAAAATCCTGGAATGTTTTCCTCAAAAAACATAATTTCTTCTCGACTGAACAAAGAAAGACATCAACATTTTGGATGACATGATGGTGAGTAAATATCTGGATTTTTATTTAAGAAAATGGACTAATCCTTTAAATGACCAAAACATTTCTGATGGATCTCTGAAAGCACCATATTATACCCTCGAAAAGAACTGTTGGTAGAATTTACAAGAAATTTGCTCTGTGATACCTGCAATAAGGCAAAATACTGATTATTCGTTGCCTCAGACTCAATGCAGCCTCTAAGGCGAAGCCAAAGTATTTCCATACTTTCATCGCAGCTAAACTCGGCAATCCATCAATGGGCGAGATAATGACAGTCGATGATTACAATAGCTTATACGTTACCCCAAACTCCTGCAGGGTGTAACATGAAGAGAGGGATGCTGGGATTACCATAGGAAGGAGTAGAGAACCGGAGAAAGAAGCGGGATGGGAGGGGTGAACCAAAAACAAAGAGGAATCTATCTGTGATCCCCATCGTCAGACATTTCTCTTGGGTTTAAGCGAGACGACTCTCCTGTGCTCTGTGAGGAAAACTCAGATTAACATTCTTGGAATGTTAATGGAGGATGGCGGTAGGGACTGAGCTTCAACCAAGAGCTCTGAAGCTTAAAGGATAGATGTGTTTGACTGTGTTGTTGATACAGGGAGTCCAAAGGCACTCTCCATTATTGCCGGCAGCAACCTCAAGTCCTGAATGAAAAACAAGGAGTGAATCTTTTGTGGTCAAAGAACCTTTTGTCAAAGCACAAAGCATGTCTCGGTGCAGCTAGCGTACCTGTAGCTCAACTAGTGGAGCATCAGTATCAGAAAACATTAGAAATGTTGCTTAAATATTTAGCTCGTAAAATGATCTGTAAATTGCATAAATGTAAATGTCAAGGATGCTTAATATTGTAGTATAATGTCTGTTTTGCCTAAACAAAAGGTTATTGTGTGACATGTTTTGTGTGTCCTACTTTGCCCAATCATTCTGCATTATGTTGCCTTTACGTGCCTGACATCTAATCGAAATATATCCATTAACCACCCTAAACAATTCACATTATTGTCACAATTATGTCAATATAAATATCATAACCATGGGAGCAAAAAGCAGCATTCTCTTTTAATGGTTATTCATCCTATTTTTGCAGGTAACATCCATTTTATACACAGATTGTTTGTTTAGGAATCACATGGGGTACTGGGACCCAACCTGTCTAAATCAAGTCAAGATAGGGATACAAACTGGAAAAGAAAGACATTCCAGAACTCAAAAATGTAAAAAAAAAATGGTCCCTAACTGTCATTGGGGCGGTAACCTTAGATGTACATAAAGGTACCAAATATATACATTCTGTACCTTAGTACAGAATAGTAGTAGAGATTAGTACCTTTTTAAAGGGTACTGCCCCAGTGACAACTTGGGACCACTTTTGTATCATTTTGAGTCCAAGCAACACTGCTATCCACTAAACCACTGTCTTATCTGGCTATCAAGGGTATTTTAAGAGGTTCTTTAAAACAACAACAACAGTATATATTTTCTGTTGACAACACAGCTCTGGATAGTTGTAAAAGGCTTAGGACTTCGAATAAGTTTTCTTTGGTATAGTCTATACATTTATGTCACTTGATTGAGAAATATTCATTCATTTAGCCTCACTGGAGGGCAGTAACATGTCCTGCAAGTAGACAAATATTAAATCTATTTTCTAAATGTAATACTTTTTAGATATAATTGCAAATATAATCAAGGGTCTTTAACTACTATTTAGTTAGAAAAACGAGAAAAAACATTTCCAATATTATTCTTTTTGTAGGCCTATGTATGCAGGCTTAGGGGACGTGCACACCAAAGCTTTTTTGCCCGCGACCGGCACATGTTGTCAACTGTTTCCAGTGGAAGCTCGGCGTTTTTCAAATGAGTCGCTAGCGGTTTTCTTCCGCGCTGAAAACCGGCGCTCTGCGTTTTATTTAAAAATATTCAACTTTGGCTGAAAAGCTCTGCTCGTAAATGTCAGTTCTCACAAGGCTGTTCAATCACAGTGGAAGAGGGGCGGGACTTTACCACAGCAACCAACCGGCTCACAGCTGAAGTAGCACAGCTACCAATGCGCTCAGCTGTAAAAGATTTTTGTTTTGTTTTTCTAATTTCTTTTGTTTAAATGTAGCTTAAATAAATTGATCGCGACCACTCACCTTATTGAGTAAATTGAATGAATCATTTTTTTCAGTATACCTCTACATAAGATTTAGCAGCTTTACCTTTTTTTTCTTTTTAATGATGTAAATTCCCGACCTTAATTTCTTGCACTGCGTCTTCAATCTTCATTTATTTCTCCGTTTGTACATAAATGTATTTAAAACATTTATATTTAAAAGTATTTACAGTTTTTCTCAGTCGCTTTGGTACATTTCTCGAATCATACTCACAATTTGCAAAACAGTAAGTGCATTTCTCACAACAATTTGTACAAATAGCAAAACATCATGGATAACCTGCAAAAGCCACTCTTTTACTCAAAATACTTAGTTCATCTCTCAAAATTAAATATCTGTGTCAATGAACATGTCAGTGCCATCAGAATAACAAGTCATTGTGTCATTGTGTACGAATAAGACAGTCAAATTGTTTAGTCATGTTGTCAATATAACAGTTTACTCTGGAGGAATGTTCTGATGTAAACTATGGCTAAAGTTTTGAAGACAAGTATTGTAAATTGTAAGTTACACTTAGTATAAGTTATGTGTGAGTTTGATTGCAAGAGACTTGACAAAATTTACATGTACGCTTTTACTGTTTGTACTGTAATTCATTGAAAGACCCTGTCATTGACATAAAGAAAGATAAAGACAGCAGCACTGCAAGCACTGCATAGCATAAAGAGAAAACAAAAGTAGAAATGTGAACATGATAGATGTCTAAAAGATGTCTAACCATAGCCCAAGAATAGATGATGCATATACATTTAGAACATGTAAAGAAATGAAAGCAAACACCTTGAACACACTTTGCTTACATGTTGGAATATCATACATCTTCAAGTTATTTTGGCAAAAATGGCATGTAACCAAATTCAAGGTTATTTAGGGTAGAAGTGGGTTACTCATAGCCGGACTATATTGGGTCAATAGTTAGCAGTCATTTCAACTTCTCGGTTTTTGCTTGCTGGGGACGTTTCTGTCTGTTAGAGAAAGTCAAGATTCACCTAGGAGCAATTTACCAATTCAGGACAGATTTAGAAAAAATGTCTAATGGAAATGTATAGAAATATGTTTGACCATATCCTGTATTTTGACAACATGTTCAACAATTTTGCAAGTAAAGACTTATACTATGAACTAATGCCTAAATGTTGTGTGGGGTGAGACTATTCAACAGAGACCCATTATAATACATTTTGATCAACATGATATAAGCAACTGATAATGTAGGAAAAAGCAGAGAATTGTACATAATCATTTGCATGGATGTACCAAAGCATTTGCAACTTGTTCAAAGAAATGAGAATCTGCTTTTTTGATGTGCACAAGTGACACAATGATGTGAGAATTGAACAAGCAGTTTTGAGAATTTCAATTCTGATCTGAGAATTGTACCAAAGCGACTGAGAAAAACTGTAAATAATAGTTTGTTTTATATTTGTTATAATACATTAAAAACATGAAGAAACATAGTACAAGTTGCATTTTTTTTTTTTTTTTGCCATATGGGAAGTAAACAGTTGACAGTGGCCAACAGACTTCACTAGCAACGTCTGAAAGAGTTGTGAAACATTGTCCAGAGCTTTGATTGACTTGCAGAACTTCACACTTCATAAAGACCAGAAGGAAAATGTTCTCCGCTGAGAGCTCATTGTGTCTGTAAAACAGTTCAAAGGCCAACTCTGTGGACAACACTGGGTGGTCCCTGGTAGACCAGAAAATATAAAAAATACAGAGACTTATATCAATTATTAAAATAATTAGTCTTGTTCTGACCTACCATTTCAGGCAGAAGAAAAACACACTGGACATAAAGAATAGGATTTTTTGTATTTATTTTTTAATTCATTAAAACAGAATCGCTATATAGTGATCACACAATCTTTATATTCTCTCCAAGGTCATATGTTATCTCGCATGCTTAAATTCTAGTATGATCATATCTTAATAAATGTCATGATGGGTAATGCATTTTAAATTTACTCTCAAAATAAAGTTCAAACAGTAAAAAAATGTAAATGAATGCAGGCATTCTCAATTTGACATTCAGAATTAGCATGCATGACAAATTGATTTATGATACAAATGTCTATCAGAAGTATAACAGTGAAAATGTACTTTATAAGCATAAGATTGCGTGATAATACTGTAGGTATTTGTCTTTCTGCTCATTTGTTATACTAAACCAAGCAGTCACAAACAGGCTAATGTTAAACAGGTTAATGATGTAAAGTTGCTTTAACTTTAAAATAATATGTTGTTTAATTATTAATAATGTGCTATAATCATTGTTAACAAATAAGAAAAAAGGCTGATCATTAGCAAATGAAGCCTATTAATTTTAATACTAGCATTTTAATGTTAATAGCTTTAATTGTACATGTTAAGTGAAATTACAAACCTTTCTATTTTAATAGAGGTATGGGTGCTGATACCAACATATGGCCTTGATGCAGATATGAACATATGGCCTTGATGCTACTTTTTCATCAGAACTAAAAAAATATAAATTAATTTCTAACAAGCTAATAAAGATCATTAAATTAAGATTAAAGTGAATCTTCAAAACATTCAAATGGTGGTCGGCATTATTCACATATTAACATCAAAATTAATATTAACTTAATATTAACAAAATTAAAGTATTGAGTATTGCATATAGTACAAAGACTACATTGAAGTCTATAAAATCAACAGAAAACAGAATAATAAATCAGGTAATGTGAAAATGGACGGCTCAGGACAGAATTACAAGAAGAGGTCAAAGTTCAAATGATTTAAGACATACAATGAAAATGAGTTACTGTAAGTGAAGCTCAGATGGGAAAAGAATCAATTCACGGGGAGTGAATATGTGAGCTGAACTCTTTCCCCGTCTGAATCATTTTGTGAACCATTCCTTACGTGTTTTTTATGTTAGGGTTTCGTATGTGCTGCAGAGGCTTATGAGACAGATGCAGGTTTGGGACAGGGAAATATTCATCTACTGCACTGTTTATTGCCTTTTTCCAGGACCCTTTCAAGATTTACTGCGGCCCACATCTTGAAAGCTTTTTTATTGTTGCAAAGTTAACCCCAAATGAACATCCCGTTCCCCTGACACAGTATATATCATGTATATAAACTGAATGTCTGTCTACAACCTCAACATTCTTTTTCTGTTTGCTGTTCACTTGTAGGGTAAGCGGATTATAATAGGTTTTAATATGGACGTAATGTTACAGAAATTATGATATTTAATTCTCTTTTCTCATTTGTTGCAGTTGTATTACACTTGACTTGACTGTTTGTCTACATAAAATCATGCTACATAATGTAAATAACATTTTGTGAAAAGACAACATTGATATCTTTAATATTAACTGACTGAGTAAGGCCTGGCAAATACTTTCTATTTTATACAAATAACATATTTGCCATGCTTGATTTTAAATAAAAAGTTGTGTTGAGTTCAAATATTTTGACCCACATGTGTGTTTATTTAGATTTAATGACTGTTTAAAATGTGAAAAGATTGATATTTGGCCTAAATTTCCTACAGAAAAACTACAAGAAAATGTTTTCACATTTTGTCTCTGAATGGCTGTTTGTTTGGTGCAAATATTAGCTGGTTACCGTTAGTATATTTAAGTCTTAGTTGGACAAAAAAGCCTTAAATACATTTTAAAACCTTGACTTTTAAGTACCTTTATGACCTTTTAATAGACATTTTTTCAATTACAAAGAAGATTTTGTGCAACTAACTTTATGTGTATGTATAGCCTGACAAAGGTTCATTGTACCCTTTATTTTTACAAGTGAAGTATTTCTTCAAGAGTACCATAGTAATTTAGTAGGGTAGTAAGGTTTTAGCACGTTTTTCCTGTACCGTGGTATTTTGAAGTACTTTGTACCATAGTATAATATAATTGTGACATTTCGTGGATAAGAAGGCAGGCAAGAGCAGCGGATCCAAACGCAGCACATTTATTAAACAATGAAGATAACAAAACCACGACAGGAACAGGGATAATCCACATGTATCGACTGCGTCCAAAAACTCTAAATTGCTGCCTTCTGCGGCAGGTTTCCAAGGCAGGAAGGCATCAAGGCATGACCGAATCCAATGTTAGGTTTACTTCCTGACTCCTGAGATCTTGTCCCACAATTCTATATGTGTGCGCGGCCCGCATGGGGAATGTGATTGGTCGAGCCTGGTCAAGTTCAAGGGTAAATAAATGTATATTCTCACTTTTTACACCTTTAAATTGCATTTCTAGCGAGAAATTAGTATTGTAGTTTTTAAATATGTGATTAGTTATCACAAAGGCACTCTCTGTTTATATTTCAAACACGCTGCCTTTGAAGTGTGTACGAAAGTATTCTCTTAGCTGCCTTCATGCCTCCGAAGTCATTGCCTCATGATGCAGCGAGGCAACAAGTCAGCTGCCTAAGTTTTCGGACGCAGCCATCGACTCACAAAAGACAATGGAAACACTGCGGCTATATATATATTAATGGGTTAACAAGATAACAAGACACACCTGGAAAGACAATCAGACAAGAACCAATGAACAAAAGAACTACAAAGAACTACAAACATGGCAAACAAAGACATAACTTCAAAATAATAGACATGGACTGGGGAAAAAACAAGACATGACTGTGACAGAGCCTCCTCCCTTCCAGATGCCCCCCCAAAAGAGTCTAGGTGGGTGGAGGAACAAAGGCAGACCAGGGGGAGGGCCAGGCCGTCGTGTGGCAGAGGGCCTGGAGACCATGGCAGATCAGGAAGCCATGGTGGAGCCGGTGGAGCAGGAAGCCAGGGCGGTGCAGGAAGCCTTGGCGGAGCAGGAAGCCAGGGTGGAGCAGGAAGCTAGAGCAGAGAAGGAAGCCAAAGAGGTGCCAGCAAAACAGGAAGCCAGGGAGGTGTTGGCAGAACAGGAAGCCAGGGAGGTGCCGGCGGAACAGAAAGCCAGGAAGAGCCGGCGGAGCAGGAAGCCAGGGTGGAGCAGGAAGCCAGAGCAGAGAAGGAAGCCAGAGAGGTGCCAGCAGAACAGGAAGCCAGGGAGGTGTTGGCGGAACAGGAAGCCAGGGAGGTGCCGGCGGAACAGAAAGCCAGGGGGAGCCGGCGTAACAGGAAGCCAGGGAGGTGCCGGTGTCATGAGCAATTCGGTCCCCCCTGGCAATTCGATCTCCCCTAGGACCCCGATTGGTACCTAGCACTAATGCCTGTTAAAAAATTTGTCATTGGAATTTCTCGTCTGCGTTAGCGGTCTAGCAAGCTAATTACGTTGTACAAAATAGAAGCATACCATTTTTTTAAAGTGAAGTTAACAACAAATTTTTTTTTATAATAAACTAATATTCATGTTGCAGACACGTCAGTACTTTTGTGTCATCATCTGCTTTACAAAAACAATACTTTTTTTTTTTGTAAACTATTAACATACCTTACGAAATTTATTTTTTAATAGTAAAAGTGTAGTAATCATGGCTTATAAATTATAATTTTAATGTGTTATTCAGCTATGTAGTAATCATGTTTTGTATAAGTAATTTATTAACTTTAAACAGTACAAAAGTGGAAAGGGTACAGTATAATAATCTAAATAATAAAATGACACAAGCAATGTGTAGATCTCCCAGGAGGCGCCGGCAGAACAGGAAGCCAGGAGGCGCTGGCGGAACAGGAAGCCGGGAGGCACGGTGGAACAGGGAGGCGGCGGCAGAACAGGAAGCCAGGAGGCGGCGCGGAACAGGAAGCCAGGGGTGCTTCTCAATTCTTATTTGTGTATCCTCGTTTCCTTTCCGTGCTTCCTTTCCTCGCGTCTTAGCTCCACCCTCATAGGATGCAAGCGAGGAAAGGCGCGAGGACAGAGGAGACGAAGTTTTAAGTGAAATTATATCCTCTTTCCTTACTTTCTTTATAACGTTTATTCTCTTTTATCAAATTATCAAGTGCATTAAAACCCCCAAATATTTAATAAAATAAAGTTAAATAAGTTATAGTTCATATTCTTACTATATTAAAATAAAGACATTATTAAAAGTGCTGTAAAATGAATATATATGTCTATACCACTGATCATTTATATAGATCGGTGGTTTATATAGAAATATTAAATATACTGTTTGAAACGAGTCTACATCTACATTAATTTAATGATTAATAGCAAGATTTATATGTGTTTAATGACGTGACGATGTGAAGGAGGAGGAGATTTATACGTGCGTCAGGTTTAGTTGATAAAACACTTCCGCATAGGATACACTTGTGTATCGCCGCTCATGACTCCTCAGAAAGCCTCCTAACTCCTCGTTCCCCGCCTCCTCGCGGTGCAATTAAAGAATTGAGATGTCCTTCAAGATGGCAGAGCTCGATCGGTTTCCGGGTCGTAGGATGTAGGATGTAGGAGCGAGGAGACGAGGAAGCATATTGAGAAGCACTCCAGGAGGAGCAGGCGGAACAGGAAGCCAGGAGGCACTGGTGGAACATATTCAGAAGACTCATGAGAACCAATGATCATCTTATGTACCATCATATATATATATATATATATATATATATATATATATATATATATATATATATATAAGATGGCGTTAAAGTGAAACATTTATAGGGTAATTTTCAGGTGAATTATTTCTTTAACAACAAAAAATAGATTTTTGGTCATAATGAAAAAGTAGGAATTGGAATTGATTTTAACCCATTTTATAGGTTTACTATAGTAGAGAAGAAAATTAAAGTAATGCAATAAAAAGTTTATACGACTATATATTTTAAAGCTACAATGATTGTTTATAAAAAACTAAAGCTAGTCGTTTTAGGGGACAATAAAAAAACTTTAAATTGAAGAATATATCATTGCTACATTTATTAAAGTAAAACAGTATTACCGTCTGATAACATCACTGGACAACAACAAGGCCCCTGTTCGTTTTTTTGTAAGGGAAATAAGTTAAGTAAATTCTTTGTAGAAGACACTTAATGCTTGGAGACCCACAGATGGTGTTTAAATTCTTTCATGCAAAACAGACCTTTACTTAAAGCATTCGGCCCCAGGGTTTACGATTCCTAGATCAGATCCCAACTGCACCTAATCCTCTATCACCCACACAAACCCTTCTCTTCACAGTCACCGAAGGCATTTACCGGCCTTACCTCGCACCTGGTGGCCACATGGGGCAGTCTTTTTGATCTTATCACCATTGCAAACACACTCTTTGCTCTCTGAGGCCTGGCCTTCGCAGGTGCGCTGAACCATTTGCCAGGTGCATTAGCGTGTATCGGCGACAGACATTGCACTATTGTAAAGACTTCAAGCAAATCGGACTTACATCAAAACATGTCATTGTGTCACTCATAGACAGTCCTTACTTTTCCAGATTGCTAAAAAACCAACGGATATGGATAGAGCTTTTAGGTCACCTTTGAGTTTGATAAAGTCTTTTAAAACAAGCACTTTGGGCTATTTTGTGGGTAAACTGAAGCTAAGCTTTAAGCATATGATCGAAATGTCACAATATGTGGGTACTTCTGCACACATCTCTGACTTGTGCAAAGCAGCTATCAAGCAGGAAAAACAACTTTTAAGCCTAGTTTAACATGAAAGGAAATCTGATCTGAAAGATATCAATACTCCATGGATAAAGCCAAGACTGAGCAGCTGTTTTTGTAGCCAAAGTGGCTGTTGCAACCGATGCATGTGCCGTCTGTCAAAGGTGAACTTGTATGCTCTCGCACACCTGATTGTTTGATAGCTACATTTAATTTCTGATTGATGAGTGATTCTCTGGCATAATAAGGCTCAAACGTATTTATGGCTCTATGTATTTTGAGCTAATATAAAATAACATCATGAAATGAAGAATGACATTGTATTATTCATTTTGAGATGTTTTAGTAGCACTTTATTGTACAGTCCAGTTTCATATGTGTATTATGTACTCATTGTGCAATTACTTTGTACCAACCCTGAACCTAATCCTAACCCTAACCCACATAAAGTACATGGCTTTACAAGTATTTTAATTTTTAGAGTAAATACACCTGTAGTACATATACTGTAAAATGTAACCAATGTTTCTTCTATTTGCTTAAATTGCTTAGAATAAAACAACAATGCATACAAATGAAACTTAAGCAACAGCATCTATCTGCAGTTCATTTACTGTACTCTTATTGATCTTTAAAAAAATTAATGAGATATTAAAGGCGGGGTGCATGACATCTGAAAGCCAATGTTGACATTTGAAATCACCTAAACGAACACGCCCCTACCCCAATAGAATCTGGACCTTCTTTTGAAAGACCCGCCACATACATACGCAACCCAGGCAATGATGTCAGTTAGTAGACACGCCCCTTACTGCTGATTGGCTACAAGTGTGTTTTGGCACTCGGCTTGACTCCCTTTTCCAAAGTGTTTTTTTTTTTTAATCATGCACCCCACCTTTAACTCTTTTTCCACCTTTTTTCTGACTTTCCATGTTTTCACTGTTTTATGGCAGGGGGCGCTGTTATGTATCTTCTGAAAGAGCACCACATCACCGGATCCAAAAACTAGCAAATAAGATGATCAGCGTAAACCAAGAGAAGATTTTTTTTTAAGCACATGTAAACTAACATCATCATCAAACATTTAACATGCATGAATCAAAACTTGTTTACATTACAAAATAACCTATAGAATTCACAAAAAGTTTACAATTCTGCAAACTTTGGAAGTAATGATATAGAGGATATGCATTGACGTCACTTTTCCACGTGACCACGCCTGAACTCGCCCTGTTGAGTGGCAAACGTTCAACAAAATGGCTGGTTTTCATAGGGGGTGCTGCGAAAATGCCAGTAAAACTGGCTATTATCAGCTTAAATTGAATTTAGTTGGACTTGATAGCAGAGGTGGACAATACTTAGTTACATTAGTTACATTTTCCAAGCATCTGTGCTTTATTATGTTGTTTGTATTGGAAATAAATTTACTTCACTACATTCTAAAGCATAGAATCATACTGTGCATTCTTTAATATTGCATATTAAAATTTATTTAATACCTAATTAAATTTAAACTGGAGTAAAAGTATGTTAATGTACTTAAATTTTAAATGTAAAACAAAAACGTATTATTAATGAAATGTAATAGAGTAAAAATTATGATAATATGCTTTCGAGTGTATGTTTTCCAAAGAAAAACACGGATAAAATACAAATACTTGAAAAAATATGTAGAAAGTAAAACCTCTGCTTGATAGTGACCCTAGCAACTTGTCAACCCACCTGTGGTCTGTGGACGTTGGAATGAACGATCTAATTACTTCTCCTTTCTGTGTTTTCTGTCAGTCTGTAAAATGACAGCTCCGAATTCTTGTTAATCTGTTAGTACAGTCTATCGCACAACAGCTTTTCCCCATTTCAACGCAATTTCATCGTGTTTTCGCCGATGTCACGCTGTACTCAAATGCTGCCGATCTGTCTTTTGCCACTCAGTGGGTGTAACCACAGTCCCTCTCGTCGACGGGGACGTCATGTGCATACCCTCTATACTTCTTTGAACAACTGTTTTGATAACGGTTCTGTATCCCATCTGGAAGTCTTTGGCAGAAACTGTATTTTTAATGGTTATATGTTGCTGTTTATTACCTAAAAAATAAAGCTTAAATAAAATCCTGTTTGTTATTTTTTAGAGTTTTATTTGAAATAATATTATAAAAATTTGTAATATTTGATATATTGAATGTTTTAGGGCCGTAGAAGTTTTGTGAAGATTATAAAAAAAAATAATAATAATAATAATAATAATAATTAAACATTTAAAAACTTTTTTAAAGGGATAGTTCACTCAAAAATAAATAAAATCTGTCATCATTTACTGACAATATTTTTATTTGTAACCAAAACGTTTTTGAGCAACATTGACTTCCATAGTAGTGGTTTTTCCTATTATAAAAAGTGAATGGTGCTTCCTATTATAAAAAGTGAATGGTGCTTCTGCTTTATTTTGTGAACTATCCCTTTAAAAAGAGAGAGTTTACAAAGAGTTAGTAGAAGTCTATAAGAGTTAAATAGATTTAATCTGATTTTTTTTATTAAGATTATTAGACTCAGTTTTTCATGATTTTGTGGCACTACAAACTAAAGTTTAAGCTTAATTCCTATTATCAGGCTGTGTCTGGTATCCCAGTACAACTGGTTAAAGAGAGAAAATCTTGAAGCGATGAAGAGAGTTCAAAGGATTAATGGCATCAAGATAATGACCTTTTGTTTTGCACAAGCAATAAGCATATTACATGATAGCAAATATATATGAGGATAACTCTTTACTTCAGGAATATATCCTCCTCCAGTGCGTCTTCCATTGTTCTTCTTCTCAGGTAACATTAACGTTAAAGGGAAAATAAATAGGATTTACCCCCATCTAGTGGTGAAATTGTATTTTGCATTGAAACGAACACTGCACTCTAGCGCCTCGCCTTTCCAAATGCGTGTTGCAACTGCGGTTGCCGTTATGTAATCGCTGATCTCCTTGTCTGTTGCAGCTGGTTCAAGTGTTCTGAATGAAAACATGTTGTGGTATAGCTTTGTACCAAAGTATAGCTTTGTACCTAATGAGTTGCAGTGTTGGGCAAGTTACTGAAAATTAGTAATTAGTTACAGTTACTAGTTAATTGAATTACTCTCCCAGTTACTGTGTATCAAAAGTAATTAGTTACTAGGGAAAGTAACTTTTACTTTTATGTTTGATTTTTAAATGTAAATATGAACAGTACTGAACAGTCAAACACAACATTTTTAGACTTATTTATTGTAATCAACAGGTAGTTAGTCCAGTCTAATACTTAAAACGAAATAACTGTAAAAGTCTGTAAACTTTAACTATTTACAACTTATTTTAGTAAAGTTTCTTATATGGATGGGCTCGCAAGACTCTAATCACATACTGTAGGAGCATATTTTGCTTTAGATTCAGCCTTTGAATATTTTTGTTAGAAATTAATAATATGTAAGCTTACTTTATTTATGTATATCATTTAGACCATTTAGACAAATATTCTGTATGTTTACATATATAATGTGTTAAAATTGTGTACCGTCTCTTTAAGAATTTGGGGACTGTGTGAAGCTAGCAGCTTTGCGCTATCTGGAATGCAGTTTTCCATGTATCCGTGATATTTTAGATTTAAGATTATGTTTGTATATTTTTTATGTTTGAATTAAACGAGAAACAAGATTAAAGGAAGATATTTAATCAGAAAACGGAGTACGTTGATTGTTTTGTCAGACACGGAGTGAGTGAAACCGAAACCCAAACTGAAACTTGCGCAATTGCGGATTGATCTCTTCCATGAAAGCCGTTGTAAACGTCTGAAAACATATCAACATTTCTCAGATTTATTACTTTTGTGGACTACAAATTCAAGTTGATATCATAATGGGAATGCTTGGCAAAGATAATTTACACCTTGAGACCGGACACACAATTTTTAAACAAAGGTATGTCGTCCGGTTTTGATTTTTCATGTTCATTCTGTATGCACTGTCGGCCCTGAAGAAGTTTAATGATCCATTGCGCCGCCCACCATGGTCTTGTGACGTTAGATCAGAAATGTCTTTTCTGCAAGTGTTAATTTATCACAAAATAGAGTAACGCGAGTAACGAACTCATTTAAATTTCAGTAATTGTAACTGCGTTACTTGATTTAAAAAAATACTTCATTACTTGCTCGTTACTGCTAAAAGTAGTGGAATTACAGTACACTGAAAAAAATGATTCGTTGAGTTTGATCAATTTTTTTAAGGTAAGTGGTTGCAATAAATTTATTTAAGCTACATTTAAACAAAAGTTTTATATTTTATTTTACGTTACTAATCTTTTTTGTTTAAATGTAGCTTAAATAAATTGATTGCAACCACTTACCTTAAAAAATTGATTAAATTCAATGAATCATTTTTTTCAGTGTAACGCGTTAGTCCCATCACTGATGAGTTGGTATAAGTACCTCAAAGGTACATATTGGTACCAAATGTATACATATCTGTAACTAATGGTACATATTAGTACGGAGCCCTTCTGATGACATGGTAAAACTTTTTTTTTAAATCGTGGCCACGAATTAGCAATTCGTTCCCACGAATTATTAAATCGTGCGCACGTTTTAGTAATTCGTTCCCTCGTTTAAGATAAATCGTGCGCACGATTTAGTAATTCGTTCCCTCGTTTAAGCTAAATCGTGCGCACGTTTTAGTAATTCGTTCCCTCGTTTAAGCTAAATCGTGCACACGTTTTATTAACTCGTTCCCTCGATTAAGTTAAATCGTGGCCACGTTTTATGAATTAGTGCCCAGGATTTCATTTAAACCATCTGGACATTAACACAACGCTAACAAGATCAAATTCACTCTAGCCATTATTAATGACGCATACTTAATGCAGTTTTATAAATTCCTGCCAAGAATTTCATTAAAATCATCGGAATAGTGACGCTTATTGCAGCTCAATGCATTAATACATTGCTATTAAGTATAAAATTCATACACCTTATGGCTTCTGTATATATACAGTTTATTAACTCCTTCACAGAATTTCATAAAATATATTGGGACATAACGTGAGCTAACGCATTGATACAGTGCTATATAAGGATCAAATTCATACATCTTGGGTCTTAAACCGTTTTATTAATTCCTGCCCGGAATAATAAAAAAACAATAATCGGGAAATTAACATGACCCTTAACGCATAAATACAGTGCTATTTAAAGATCAAGATTAATCTATATACCTTATTAATGAGCCATACTTCATATACAGTTTTATTAATTCCTGTGCAGAATAAAAAAAACCTTAACACAACCTTTAGGACATTAACATGACGCTTAATGCATGCTAATGCATTAAATACAGTGCTTTTAAGATCAAAATCACTTTATTAATAAGTCACATATTCCTGCACAGAATTAAAAAACATATTGGGACATTAACGTGACGCAGTAATTAATTTTGTCATTTATTTTGGTTTGTCCAACAAAAAAATCACCCAAGTGACATAAAGAGATTTTATTAAGTTGTTTTATTTTAGTGATATTTAAGCCCCTGAATTATTTAGTTTAATTAATTCCTGCGTCACGGTAATGTCCCAATATGTTGGGACAATATATGGGCAGGAATAAATAAAACAATATGTATATGACTTATTAATAATGATTTTGATCTTTTACTGTATTTAATGCATTAGCATGCATTAGCATCGCTGGTCAAACTGTGCAGCCTCTTTGCTTAACATAAAAGTGCTCAACCTGTTCGGCAGGTCCAACCATAGGGATTTTTAAAAATATATGGGGATCATTGAACGGCTCCTCCCCAAATGACATAGCCTGTCGGCCTTTGATGTAAAAAGCCGCGCCGCTCAATTGTTTATTGCAGTACATATGCGGTCGGATTGATCCATCAAGCAGATAGACTATTTGATAGAAAGTGTGGATTAAGAATGTTTAAAATCTCTAGCTTGGTGGTCAGTACATGAATGGATCAAATCAGCACATTTGCAAAGGTTGTCTCCATATGGCTATATAATAAATACAAATAAGAAGGGTAACTTTGCAGTATCACATTATATATTTTCTACTAAGTGATTTTCATATTATAAACGAGAGTATTCAACTGCAATATGGCAATATCCTAACAACATTATTATTTCTCAAAACTTTGACAAAAATTTTTTTCAAAGGAACTGTATTATTGCAGTTATTCAAAGATGCACACATTATTCCGCATATGATTTAAATATTAGTCGAGAGTATATAACAGCAATGAACGTCTTATATGGCAATAAATATCCACATAACTTCAAATAACAGCATAATGAAATTAATAAAAAGACAAGGAAGCAGGATTGGCATGTAAATTGTATTATTATTACCGGAAAAACAGCAAAATAAGTGAAATAAACTCTGAGGTAAATGAGCAATAACAGTGGAAAAAACTTTATTATCTATCAAAACTTTATATGACAAAAATTATATTTAAAGTTATTCAAAGATGCACACATTATTCATGAACACGTTCATCTCTGGCCTGGCTCTGTTATGTAATAGCTGATTGACAGGTGCGCAACTCCGTCTTTCGAACAGGTATAATTTTGTATAGTTACTAATTTAGGAATATTATCCATGATTTAATGATTTTATTATTATTATTAAAATGTTGTTGTTTTTTTGCAGATTGATTACGATTTGTATACCTACCCTAGTTTAAATACAATACCTTTTTTTACCACAGAGGGCCGGTGGTATACGGAATTTCCCGATAGATTTTTTGGTCCCACTCCGCCCCTGACTATAATGCGTTAGGCGTCACATTAATGTCCCTACTTTTTAATGGCCTACTGGGCACGAATTAATAAAACTGTATAAGACCCAAGGTGTATGAATTTGATCCTTATAGCACTGTATCATGAGCCAGCTCACGTTAATGTCCCAATATGTTTTTTAATTCTGTGCAGGAATAAATAAAACGGACTTTGTGACTTATTAATAAAGTGATTTTGCATTAAGCGTCATGTTAATGTCGGTTGTGTTAAGTTTGTTTTATTCTGCACAGGAATTAATAAAACTGTATATGAAATATGGCTCATTAATAAGGTATATAGATCAATCTTGATCTTTACATACTGTATTTATGCGTTAAGCGTCATGTTAATGCCCCGATGGTTTATTTTTTATTATTCCGGGCAGGAATAAATAAAATGGTTTAAGACCCAAGATGTTTGAATTTGATTCTTATGTAGCACTGTATCAATGCGTTAGCTCACGTTATGTCCCAATATTTTTTATGAAATTCTGGGAAGGAGTTAATAAAACTGTATATATACACGAGCCTAAGGTGTATGAATTTTATACTTAATAGCAATGTATTAATGCATTGAGCTGCGATAAGCGTCACTATTCCGATGGTTTAAATGAAATTCTGGGCACTTATTCATAAAACGTGGGCACGATTTAACTTAATCGAGGGAACGAGTTAATAAAATGTGGGCACGATTTAACTTAATCGAGGGAACGAATTACTAAATTGTGCGCACGATTTAGCTTAAACGAGGGAACGAATTACTAAATCGTGCGCACGATTTAGCTTAAACGAGGGAACGAATTACTAAAACCTGCGCACGATTTAATAATTCGTGGGAACGAATTGCTAATTCGTGGCCACGATTTAAAAAAAAAGTTTTACCATGTCATCAGAAGGGCTCCGTACATCTTGGGTCTTAAACCGTTTTATTCATTCCTGCCGGGAATAATAAAAAATAAACCATCGGGGCTTTACCATGACGCTTAACGCATAAATACAGTATGTAAAGATCAAGATTGATCTATATACCTTATTAATGAGCCATATTTCATATACAGTTTTATTAATTCCTGTGCAGAATAAAAAAAAAACTTAACACAACCGACATTAACATGACGCTTAATGCAAAATCACTTTATTAATAGGTCACATAGTCCGTTTTATTTATTCCTGCACAGAATTAAAAAACATATTGGGACATTAACGTGAGCCGGCTCATGATACAGCGCTACAAGGATCAAACTCATACACCCTGGGTCCCATACAGTTTTATTAATTCGTGCCCAGTAGGCCATTAAAAAGTAGGGACACTAATGTGACGCCTAACGCATTAATACAGTCAGGGGCGGAGTGGGACCAAAAAATCTATTGGGAAATTCCGTATACCACCGGCCCTCCGTGGTAAAAAAAAAAGGTCTTGTATTTAAACTAGGGTATACAAATCGTAATCAATCTGCAAAAAAAAAAAAAACATTTTCATAATAATAATAAAATCATTAAATCATGGATAATTTTCCTAAATGAGTAACTATACAAAATTATACCTGTTCGAAAGACGGAGTTGCGCACCTGTCAATCAGCTATTACATAACAGAGCCAGGCCAGAGATGAACGTGTTCATGAATAAAGTGTGCATCTTTGAATAACTTTAAATATAATTTTTGTCATATAAAGTTTTGATAGATAATAACGTTTTTTCCACTGTTATTGCTCATTTACCTCAGAGTTTATTTCAGTTATTTTGCTGTTTTTCCGGTAATAATAATACAATTTACATGCCAATCCTGCTTCCTTGTCTTTTTATTAATTTCATTATGTTGTTATTTGAAGTTATGTGGATATTTATTGCCATATAAGACGTTCATTGCTGTTATATACTCTCGACTAATATTTAAATCATATGCGGAATAATGTGTGCATCTTTGAATAACTGCAATAATACAGTTCCTTTGAAAATAATTTTTGTAAAAAGTTTTGAGAAATAATAATGTTGTGAGGATATTGACATATTGCAGTTAAATACTCTCGTTTATAATATGAAAATCACTTAGTAGAAAATATATAATGTGATACTGCAAAGTTACCCTTCTTATTTGTATTTATTATATAGCCATATGGAGACAAACCTTTGCAAATGTGCTGATTTGATCCATTCATGTACTGACCACCAAGCTAGAGATTTTAAACATTCTTAATCCACACTTTCTATCAAATAGTCTATCTGCTTGATGGATCAATACGACCGCATATGTACTGCAATAAACAAGCATTGAGCGGCGCGGCTTTTTACATCAAAGGCCGACAGGCTATGCCATTTGGGGAGGAGCCGTTCAATGATCCCCATATATTTTTAAAAATCCCTATGGTTGGACCTGCCGAACAGGTTGAGCACTTTTATGTTAAGCAAAGAGGCTGCACAGTTTGACCAGCGATGCTAATGCATGCTAATGCATTAAATACAGTAAAATATCAAAGTCGGTATTAATAAGTCATATACATATTCTGTTTTATTTATTCCTGCCCATATATTGTCCCAACATATTGGGACATTACCGTGACGCAGGAATTAATTAAACTAAATAATTCAGGGGCTTAAATATGACTAAAATAAAATAACTTAAATCTCTTTATGTCACTTGGGTGATTTTTTAGTTGGACAAACCAAAATAAATTAATTACTGCGTCACGTTAATGTCCCAATATGTTTTTTAATTCTGTGCAGGAATATGTGACTTATTAATAAAGTGATTTTGATCTTAAAAGCACTGTATTTAATGCATTAGCATGCATTAAGCGTCATGTTAATGTCCTAAAGGTTGTGTTAAGGTTTTTTTTATTCTGCACAGGAATTAATAAAACTGTATATGAAGTATGGCTCATTTATAAGGTATATAGATTAATCTTGATCTTTAAATAGCACTGTATTTATGCGTTAAGGGTCATGTTAATTTCCCGATTATTGTTTTTTTTTATTCCAGGCAGGAATGAATAAAACGGTTTAAGACCCAATGTATGAATTTGATCCTTATATAGCACTGTATCAATGCGTTAGCTCACGTTATGTCCCAATATATTTTATGAAATTCTGTGAAGGAGTTAATAAACTGTATATATACAGAAGCCATAAGGTGTATGAATTTTATACTTAATAGCAATGTATTAATGCATTGAGCTGCAATAAGCGTCACTATTCCGATGATTTTAATGAAATTCTTGGCAGGAATTTATAAAACTGCATTAAGTATGTGTCATTAATAATGGCTAGAGTGAATTTAATCTTGTTAGCGTTGTGTTAATGTCCAGATGGTTTAAATGAAATTCTGGGCACTAATTCATAAAACGTGGCCACGATTTAACTTAATCGAGGGAACGAGTTAATAAAACGTGTGCACGATTTAGCTTAAACGAGGGAACGAATTACTAAAACGTGCGCACGATTTAGCTTAAACGACGGAACGAATTACTAAATCGTGCGCACAATTTAGCTTAAACGAGGGAACGAATTACCAAATCGTGCGCGCGATTTGGCTTAAACGAGGGAGCGAATTGCTAAAACGTGCGCCCGATTTAGTGATTCGTGTGAGCGAATTGCTAATTCGTGGCCACGATTTTAAAAAAAAGTTTTACCATGTCATCAGAAGGGCTCCGTATATTAGGACCTTTTTAAAGTATACTGCTCCAGACAGCTGGGGTACATATATTTTTTTTCTAACAGTGTATTATACAATTGAATAGATTTTAATAGTTAATTGTTAAATTAAAACTATAATATAAACATAACATAACGTAACCTGACCCAACACAGAGCCAAAATTGTTTACTAAGCAGAAGTAAACAAACGTATTCCTATATTCAAACTTTTATTCTCGTGTAAACATATATTGTTTATTATTGAAAAGCTTAACATGGTTGCCTTTATAGTTTGAGTCTTGAATGTCAATGGTTTCATGATCTCTGCAGCCAAATATGTACTGCACAAAACACATTGTGGCTGGCACCAACCCTGTTTATCCCTGTATTTAATGTCACGTGGGTCGTATCGTTTATGTCCATGGTTTTCCAGGCTTTGGATGACACATGACCTGTCCATATTGGCATCTGCCTAAATTGGCTAGCATCCATGAATGAATTTTCATTAGTGTGGTTTTATTATCTGCATTTAGCTTTGTTTTTCTCGTGCTCCCAGAAGAGAACTGCATTCCATTTTTGGGTCACGACCCACTGGCCGCGCCAGCTGTTGTACGGATCTATCGTTCTCTTCCGACGTGCGCATTATTCATCCAGTTAATAATTCTCGGATGACCTCCCTGCCGGATCTGAACCAGATCTTCTGAAACAAGCACCAACAAGTTTACCCTGAGGGTGGTATTAAATCAGGAGACGGCCTCCCTCTGTATCAACACAAAGGTTCGACACAATCTGAAGGCAGGTTGCTGTCGGAGCAGACTCTCAATTAATGCCTTTGAAATGCCATCTCTCATTAAGGCGCGGTGCCGTTGGACGTCTCGCAGGAGTTTGCTACGGAGAGAGAGTTCAATATCAAAGAGGCTTCTGGTCAGACAGGCAGAGGACCGCCCTTCACTCTCACATCGTGAATGCAACGACTTGCTAAGATCTGAAGAACGAGAGAGAGAGATGACTGGGAAGTAGTTACATATGCATGGATTAATACTTGAGAATTGCAATTAAATCTATGCTTTGTGGTTTTATTTATTTGTTCATTGCCATTTTATTTACAGTAGAGATGTGTTATACCTCCGTACATGATGGCTGTGTCTTAAACCAAACATTGTGCAGCGCTGGAATGACCTCATTCTAACTTCTGTACTGCACAAGATGAAGCGCTGTTTGCTTCCAGCTATTGATTTCTACAGCCGTGGTTTGTGTGATGTGTATCGGTTGACTCTCAGGACACGGACATCGAGCTGTTCACTTTGTTTAGTTCCCAGTGAGGATTGATCCAAATGTGATTTAATCTGTCATGCTATTTGCCATGTTCTGAACGAGTTTAGGGATGTCACTTGTGAATGGACCCAGCCTTGGGAAAGTTGGCCTGCGGTACGGAGGAAAGACCTCAAACCCTAAAGCCCAATGGAGAGTATGATAATCATTACCATGGCACAGGATCTTCATTTTTGTGGGATAGCACTCTATCACTTTGACAGAGAGCGGTAGACCGCACTTTATGGTGGAATATTGTCTTGTCATTGATATTAAGACACTGTGCTGTAGCTCTTTTTTACAAGCTGGACACGTGCAACAAATGCACGATGTGGACTGCAACTACTGTATGCATATACTATTTGAATTTGTGTGGTGGGCTGATGTAATCTTGTTTGGAGAGGAATTTGCATACAGTAAAAAGCACACTAATGTACATGTATTGTCTCTAAGGCAGCATGCATTAGTGTTTGGGATCGGGTGGAAAAGTAGGGATGGGGTGGGTGAAGTTTCTCTCCCATCATTAGTGCACAAGAAAGGACTGGTTTGTCTTTGTCTGGTCCGTTCACCTGCGGGCGGTAGTAGAAAGATAGCGTCTCCCTTCAACTAATCGGTCTGCGCCCTGCTGGCGACGGATGATTTATCCTCTGGGTTATCAAAGCAATGCGGTCCATATGATTTTACAGTGCAAGTGGAATGTTCTTTTTCAATTTGGAATTGTATTCATTATTATGACTGAGCGATATAGCTAATATCTCCAAATGTTTCCAAATGTTGACGGTAATCAATATGTATCTATGTATGTTTGCCTTTGCTTGATAATAATAAAATGAGGTAATTAATTATATTTAACCCTAATTAAAAAATAAACATGATTTGGATAGAACATTCAAAATGTTTAGTTCAAAAACATTGTTAAACTATAGACTTACTACAGTTTTCATACATGTGTTGCTTGCGGTCACCATTTTAATAATGACTTACAGTTTGCTGCACTGTTTGGGAGACATAATGGGGAAGTACAATTGTCTACTGGTGCTTTCTTTGGCACATTATTCTTAATTTTCAACAATATTCAATACTTATGATATTCGGTACATTTATATCATCACCACAATTTTCTTAACACTAGGCCTATCTATTATTCAAAATATTGCATAGAAATCTAGATTGTTACATAATTTCGACAGACAGACAGACAATCTAGAGAGATATACAGACAGACAGACTTACAGATAAATAATCTTAAATCTAGACAGACAGACAATAAAACAGATAATCTTGAATTAACATACAGACAGACATACAGACAAACAAACAAACAGAAAGAGAGAGAGAGAGAGAGAGGGAGAGAGAGAGAGAGAGAGAGAGAGAGACAGACAGACAGACAGACAGACAGACAGACAGACAGATAGATAGATAGCTTTAATCTAGACAGACAGAGAGATATATAAACAGACAGATAGATAGACAGATATATAATATTGAATCTAGACAGACAGACAGACGGGCAGGCAATCTTTAATCTAGACAGACAAGAGATGTATAGACTGATAAATAGACAGACATACAGATAGATATATAATATTTAATATAGACAGACAAGGTTTAATCTAGATAGAAATGTAGACAGACAATCTTGAATCTAGATAGATAAACAGACAGACAGACAGACAGATAATATTGAATCTAGACAGACAGACAAACAATCTTTAATCTGGATAGACAGTTAGACAGATGATAATAATACAGATAAATAATCTTAAATCTAGATAGATAGATAGACAGACAGACAGACAGACAGACGAACAGACGGACGAACGGACAGACAGATAATATTGAATCTAGACATACAGACAGGCAGGCAGGCATACAGACAGACAGACAGACAGAGAGACAGACAATATTTAATCTAGACAGACAGAGATATATATAAACAGACAGATAAACAGAAATACATACAGAAAGAAAAATAGATAAATAATATGGAATCTAGACAGACAGACAATCTTTAAACTAGACGGACAGACAGACAGACAATCTTTAATCTAGACAGACAAGAGATATGTAGACTGACATATAGACAGACATACAGATAGATAGATAATATTGAATCTAGACAGACAGACAGGCAGACAGACAGATAGATAATATTGAATCAAGACGGACAGACAGACAGACAGACAGACAGACAGACAGACAATATTTAATCTAGACAGACAGAGATATAAACAGCCAGATAGACAGAAATACATACATAAGACAGATAGACAGACAAACAGATAATATTGAATCAAGACAGACAGACATACAATCTTTAATCTAGATAGATATGTAGACAGACAATCTAGATAGATAGATAGATAGATAGATAGATAGATAGATAGATAGATGAGACTGTCCTCCTCCAAAATACGACCCAGTATGTCGTATGTGCAAGCCGCTTAAAACGACCTACTGTTACGTTTTAAAGTTAGGGCGCCCTCTAGTATCCCTTTAAATAACGACAGTTTCGTTTGTCATGAAATGGCGTTTGACTGTCATTACCAATCAAAATACTATTCGTTTTATAATCGTATTTAATCAAGATTATAATACAGGAGAAGTTGTGTAATTAAAAGTTATATATGTTTTTATGATGTTTTTAAATATCTTGGAAAGTGATCAGCCACATCAATAACTCTTATCACATCAAATGATTAATTAAATTATAAACCTTTTGTAAGAAAAAAAGATTTAAAAAAACTAATAAAAACGGATACAGTTTAACGTTATATCATATAATTATTTGTAACGTATTGAAAATATAATATATAATATAATTATACATTTTACATTTGCGGCGCTGAATATATATATTCAGCGCCGCAAATGTATTTATATTATATATTATATTTTAATTATTCCAAGTTGCGCTGAATGAAAATAAATAATAAAAATAAATAATTAAACGAACCAAGAGGAAGTTGAAGGAAACGACGACGAAGAAGAAGAAGGCAGGCGTGGCTAGGTGTTTTCCTGACGGACGTAGGTAAAATGATGTCTGTGTTGTTTTTTAAAATATGTATTTGTAGTCGTGTTGATTGTTTGCAATTCATGTGGAGCTAAGCATGCAAGTGCATCTTGGCGTTTTAATTACAAGTCTGTTGAGAATACCATTTTACCCATTAAGAAGCTAGCCGTTGCTACCTACAGTAACGTTATCTTGCAGGTGCTGCTAACTTAGCTACCTCAGATGCAAAATCCGGCTTCTTAATTAACAAGCAAAACACGATTCTTTATGGTGCCTACCCTAACTTATACGGTTAATTTATAACTAAAATAAAGTTTGAATTATGTATATGTAACGTTACCGAGTTCTATGTCGTGTAACGTTACTGCAATGTCTGTCATATTGCCACAATAAATTTCAGTATCCCGAAGGTGTTTTCACCATATATAATAATATTATCAGGGCATAACAGTTTAACAGCTTTCTAAATGATTTAAATTCAGGGTATCAATTCAACCTGGAATATTACATTTTAAAGAATTAAAACATCACAGATGAATTAATTACAAAATCAGGTTCATTATTATAGCCTATTTTAGACTATAGTCAAAGACAATAAATAATAATCATTAGTAAATTCAGATTTACAGGCACAGTTTGGCATGGACCAGTCTGTGTAGTTGTTTTGATTGGTGCACTTGGAGCTTGTGTAGACACTCTGCTTATTTCCCTTTGACCCTGTTTAATTCCCGTTTTAGTCATTTACTTTGTATTTATCTAAATGTAACTTTCAGAAACAAGTTGAATGATAGTATAACTAATCATCTCATCTCTTTGTTTTCAGGTTTTTGTACCCATCCTTTATCAGCGAAATATTTTACAAATCAAACGGCTCTTTTAAGAGCCTCTCTCTGTTTCTCTCTTTTTTCTTGTGTTTATCTCTCTCCCTATTTGTATTTCTTTATACCTTTATCCTTTCGTTATTTATCTTTAAAAAATCGTCAAATGGCATCTGAGGCATTCAGACAATGGCTGGAAGCAGCAAAAACCTTGGCAGATGAGTTTGAAACCACAAATGTAATACTTTTCATACATTATTTTCCTAAGAAAATAGCTCTCCTTATGTCTCCCTCATTTAGTTTTTACTTTCAGACCAAAAAGAAAAGAAAGCAAAAGGGACCTAAAGTCTCCAATGTTTCGTGGAGGAAGAGAGACCAGCATGGGAACATCCTACCACAACGTGTTAGGATTATGAAGAATCGATCTGGTCAGTAAATTGTACATGCATGCTGTTGTCTACAAGTGTTTATGCTTCTGGTCAGAAGTAATGTTTTCTATAGCATTGTATTTTGTGTTTGCAGTGAAACCCTCTGGCACTAAGGTTTCAGAAGTTGAGGAGCTCTCTGAAGTTGAGGAGGTGAATGAAATTCAACAGGAGGTCCCAAATCTTGGTAAGCATATTGAATTGAAAGCCTAAATAATATCAGCCTTAATATTTAAATGTAAAAACTTCAAAATTAGGAAAGTGTCAAAATGTATGTAGTGACCATTTCCGTAATGCACATGAAGTGATAAAGCCATATAAGAAATTGCAGTAAAACTTTACTATAAGTTTCATTACTTAAACTAGAACTAACCATGTGCAATACATTTGTTACTGTGCGTTTACACCGGCGAGAGCGTCAAAAAAAGCTCCGGCTGCCCTGTCAACGACGCTATAGAAAAACTGTGGACGCTCTGATGCTCGAATGCATTCTCTGGAATCCTCTCAAGCAGAGGTTTCTGCCCTCGGATTAGTTGCTGCCGAAGGTTTCCGCCTTCCGATTTGTTGCCGCCAAACCGTGTCATAGCTCATTACCATAAAGTTGAGCTGATTTCAACTCTCCTTGATGCTCACCCTGTACATGACGCGCCGTGCCGGAGCTTGTCGCCACTCTCATTAAAAAATGAATGACTTCTGGCCACTTTGATGCTTTCGCCTGTGCGGTGTGAACGCACAGTTTCTGTATACACTAATGTTTTCTTAACATTAGCTAATGAAAATACAGTTGTTCTTTGTTTGTTCATGTTAGTTTACAGTGCATTGATGAACCTTTTTTATCTTATTATTATCATTATTATTAGTATCTTTTTTATTATTAATTTAGATCAACATCTTCAGAGACTAAAAGACCTGGTAAATTCAGTCACTGTCACTGCATCGGTGGAAGAAGACACAACCACCATGTCTGCGTGGACAAAAAGACAGGCTATATCTGAAAAAAAATTCAAGGCTGCGATGCCAGAAATTTTAAATTGCATGTTGACTGCAGAGACTGTAAACCAGCATTGCTGTCAACAATGCAAGATGACTGATGCTGTTGTCCGGTGCCTGGACTGTGTTCCCTCGGGAATTCAGTTTTTCTGTTCCACATGCGACACAGAGATCCATAGAAAAAATATTTTGCATAACAGAGAAGTTATGTTTGATGGGTTTTTTAATCCTATTCCACCAACATCCTTTGTGGTGGTTTGTGGTGACCAGTATCACCTCAATGAACAAGGTATGTTCAGATATTTTAGTATGTCCTATTACCGTGTTTTCATAATGTTCACTTCATGTACAGTGGTACTATAAAAGCTCTGTCTGCTGTTTCCTTTATCTGTTTTTTTATTTGTTTAGTAAATGTGTAGACATTACTGATATTACTTTCTAAAAATGTGATTTACTGCAGTGTGTATGCTTCCAATTCTTCCGCCACTGCAAATCTGCTCCTGCGGTCCAAACCAAGACCTCATAATCACCCCAGGAAAGCAGACTGTCTTGGTGACAATCAATGGTATGTCTTTTCACTTCCTTCTACATTTTATATCCCACTAGATGAAGTTAAGCATAATAATTGATTACTATTATTATGTTGTCCTGTGCTGTACAAATACTGGTCAAATGGTTAACACATGTTTGTTTTAAGGTCCATACAACCTGTGCCTGCCTAGTGTATGCTGTCCACTGTGTTCTACTAAATGGACTCCTGGAATTGGTGACTTGCTTAAATTTAGATATTGGCCAGCAACCACCAGCTGCCAAATGCTGTTTAAGTTTGATGTGTTCACATCATTCGAGCAGATGAAGTTAGCTAGCCCATCCTTATCCCAACAAGCATTCCTCAAAATGCTTGAGCATCGATCTCTTTCCACTGGTCGGGTAAGGGCTGTTTTCATTTAGAATGTTTCTTAAATTTCAGACTTTAAAATCTTTTATTAACCAAAACTGTTCCATTTTTTTTTCCAGATGGGTAGTATTTGTGGCAATACGTTTAATAGAGTTTTTCGGGAGTTTGCCTTCTGCAGTTATAAAAAGGAAGATCTGTGCTTGATGGAGCCTTTTAAATGCCCAGCATGCACACCAGACATGCTGGCTATATCTGCAGACGGCAATAGAAAACATTACAGATTCAAGAAATCCAAAGGGACAGTGGAATTTTTTATTATCGTTTACAATTTAGATATAGGATGGCACACTTGTGCACTTTTTTAGTCTTTTTTAGTCTTTTGGTTTAGCCAAGAAATACAGTGACAGCCTGTCCATGCGGCAACTCACGGCTCTAGACCCCCCATGCCATGACCCTCTAAAGAAAAACAAGTATAGCTATTGGTTGGATGGACTTGATAGTTATTTATAGAGAAACTATGCTGCACCTTATTGCTATAACATGTAAGTTTCTACATACATACAATTTCAGTCATGTCCTGGCATATGAACATATTTCTTTAATATAAAAATGTTGGCTCTTAGCATCATAAAAACAATTTTGAGTTTGTTGGTAAAAAAGTGATAAAAGTACACTTATATTTAAAGTTCAGAAATAACAAAATGTGTAAATTGCATGATTGCTTGCTTAATATTCAAATAATTTGTATCCAAATTGGTACATCTTAAATACTCTTTGCTTGTAACATTAGAGTTCTATGACAATAATATTGTACATTGTTTAATAACTTTTGTCTCCCTTCTGTAGCCTTAAGACATATACTAAAACTTTAACAATGTTATTTATTTTTGTACTTGATACAGTATGTTTTTAACTTCTTGCACAAGTTCATGCCATAGGACAAATTAAAGCTGATACCCTAAACACAGTGTTCAGATCAAATTAATACTGATTAAAATGCGTGGCACGTTTCTGGTTAAATTTCATATTAATTAAGGTAAATGCAACATTTATGATTATTTAATTGTGTTGTTGATGAAAAATTTCTTATTTAACAGGACAGACGAACCACCTCTTTTTGATGGACTGTTCATCGCACAAGATGCCAAAGTATCTGCCTTTGTTGAGCAAATAAGAAGCCAGATGTGTAGTGTAAGGATTTATTCAACTCTATTAACCTTAGCTTTTAAAAACTTGTCCTGGTATTACATGTACCATATTGTTTTTACTTTCAGAGGACAGGTCATGATGTCTGTGGGCCAGCAACATTTACAGCAGGCAGAGAAACATCACAGAAATCCCGGGCCAAGGTGGATGAAGAGGGCCTTGAAATAGCAGTGTGCAGACATGGAATCTTGCTGCAAGGCTTGAATCACTATCGTGGTGAAATATATGCCTACCCAATGTTCCTGCAGAAGGAACTGGCACAAGCTGCAAATGTGACATTCTTCTGTATGGACATTGCTTGCAAGTAGATAGCCATTGCCAAATAACAACTAATGTCTTACAGTTAGTAATCTATGCCATGCATGAGAAAAACACCATGTCTAGCTAAAAAGAACACATTTAATATATTATGGACTTAATATAAGGTTAATATGGGTACAGTTTCATCAGTTTACATCTACCACAGATTTTCTTGCAGATATAATGCAATATTACTATTCATATGACTACATGGTGTTCATGATTGTTTACAGGAATTGTACATGGGTAGTAACATTGGTCCTGGTTTGTCTCCTTACCATTTTTGCCACGCACCTCATAAACTAAGCGTTTTTCCCATTACAGGTATTGGCCTTATTTGGAAAAGATGGCAGAGAAGTTGCCTGAGCTCCAACCACTAACCATGATGAAGCCTTTCCTCTCCGTAATGCATGCTAAGGCCCACACTGGCAAATGTGAGGTACAGTGTACAGAGTTAAGTTTATGTCACAATGGACCTGTTTCACAGACAAGGCTTAGACAAAGCCACGATTAGGCCTTAGTTCAATTAGGATATTTAAGTTACACTATAAATGTACACTAGAAAAGTAAAAACATTACTGGTGTACATCTTGAGACAAAACAATGACTCTGACATGTTTTAAGATATGTCAGTGCAAGTTACTTTCCATTAAAACCACTCAAACATGCATTTTAGTCTGAGACTAGCTTAAGCCTTGTCTGTGAAACTGGGGAAATATGTTTCAGGAGCATATCCTTACGGCATCAGAAAAACATTTGCTGGATTTCTATGTCTTTCAATATGCATGTTTCAGAAAAGGTTATGCACATTAGTGATATACTTGCAGTGGTTGCCAAACCTGTCCTGGATGACCCCCAGCTCTGCATTTTGTACAGTATGTCTCCCTTTTCTGACACACCCAGTTCAGGTCCAATTCAAGTCTCTACTAATGAGCTGATGAGTTAAATCAAGTGTGTCATATCAGTGAGACATCCTCAAGGATAAGTTTAAAATAACTTATTAAGTGTGCGTTTTGGGTAATATACACACAACACTGATGAACTTTTAAAACATTATTAACATTACAGTTAAAATTGTAATTGCACAACTGCTGTTATGAAAGCTTTGCTTTCATGATAATTCTACCTAAGATCATTAAAATAATAAAATTTGCTAATGGCACCAAATTCATTGAGGATACACCAACTAATAAATAAGATTTTAAGACAAATGTCTTGATCTTATGTTTTGGAGCAGGTTAGGTGGGGTGGTAGAAGCCAAGATGGTGCAGGAAATACTGTCGGTGAAGAGGTGGAACAGGTCAATAGTTTCCTTTCAAGGGCAGCTCTTACTACAAAGTACATGACCAAGTCAGGTTGGTTAAAAAAAGAAATAACCCTTGTGTTGGACACATAATACTAGATTGTACAATTAATTTGTTCTTATCTGTTTTGTTTTAAAAGGCAGAGCAGATATGATAACTGTGCTTGCCATGGCATGGAACAATAGGAAGGTGGAGAGTCTTCACAAGACACTGGCAAAAAGATTTGTCAAAGTAAGAAGGCTACACTGTATGTTTTAGGTCCTGAGGTGTTTTCTGGGCCCTGGAGGTGTTTTGACATAAATTTGTATTACATGGTCTACCGACGTTAAACTGGTGTCGATTACCTACAAATATTAACTTCACATTTTTTATAGTACAAAGATGTTTCAAAAATATGTCAAAAGACAGTAGGTACTTGATGCAGTAAATCAATTTTGACTATAGATGTTGTTGTCATTTACTTAAAGCACCATGATCAAGGAAGTGATTCTTCTAGGGCAAGGCTCAGCCATTGCATTCTAGCTGTGCTGACCCCTGAGAATTTCCCAAATCTTGACTGCATAATTTTTGGTAGTGTGGGGCCGTGTTCACTAATTTTGTAGTGATACTAGTAATTTTTATTTTTTTAAATAGACTACACAGAGGGCTGAAATGGAAGCAGCCAATCTTGAGAGTCTCAAGCAGGAGTTAAACATCTCTGAGGAGGATGCAGATCGGTGGGTGTGTGAGGTGCAGCAATGGGCAGCAACTGGTATGTCATAATTGCGAGTGTATACAATGGTTCCGTATTTTCCAGACTATAAGTCGCTCCGGAGTTGCATCAATTAAAAATGCTTCATGAAGACGAAATAACATATATTAGTCGCAGTAGACTATACGTTGCATTTATTTAGAAAATTATTTCACAAAATCCAAGCCGAAGAACAGACATTTAATCTGGAAAGACGAGTTATTCAACTAAACAATAGCAGACAGAACAGCAGGCTAAATCTGTGTCTGTACGTTAAACGTGACATTATCAGTTATTTAGACAATCAACAATAGCATACAGAGCATACCTGAGAGGCTGAATAGGCGATATTAACAGAACAAGCCAGCATGCATCAAGTTCGCAGGCTCGTCATTCCACATCACTAAATTCATTAGATTACATAAATACAGGAGCATCATATAACAGACTATTGCGGCTGTAGACTGTAATGTTGTCTCTTGCCTCTCATATGTCCAAATTAATTCATTCTGACTTACAAGGCGCACCTGACTATAAGACGCAGCACCGGCCAAACTATGGAAAAAAAAACACTTGTAGTCCGGAAAATATGGTACTTTTTCCATACATTTGGCTACATTTCTGTGGTGATACCATGTTTTCTGTAATGTTTACTTTGGCTATTTCTGTTTTTCTAGAGAGAGACAGTACTCCCGGTAGCCAGGAAGAGCTCCAGAAAGAAATTGATGAGATCATTTATTCGATCCGAAGAAAGAAGCGTGATCTGTATCGACAGAATGGTATTTGGTACTTTTACTCAGCTTGCTTTTTTTCTTTTTCCTAATCACTTTTTTTAACCTTACAGACAGCAACCAAACAAGGCAGCGCAAACGGAGAAGACTTGGTGAGCTCAAAAAGACACTCCGAGAGAAGATAGTGCAGTACAACACCCTTCCTGGCTGTGAAGAGAAAATTGACACAGAAGCAGCATGCTGTCTCTCTGATGATTTCATTCTGCCTTGGGAAGCACAAGGAGATGTGGTTAGTATTGTTGTATTTTTGTGCTTTTTTTAATTCACATAATTCGTTTGATTCAATGAATACCAGTCAGCAATTTAACACTTTTATCCTAACACTAATATTTAATATCCTACATCATGCAATATGTAACACAGCCAACTAGAGCTGTGCAAAAAATCGACTGCGATTATCATGCGCGTGTCATCAGTAAAGCCGGTTCAGTGATTAGAAGTAAATCGGCATCAGCTGCTTTCAGATGGAGCTGCATTTATTACACAGACCCGTAGTTCACCGAGAAGCAAAATCGCATAGATAATCGGAGTCGATTTTCCTCGATTATGAACCCGATTTTGCCTAGCTTCTCGGTGAACTACGGGTCTGTGTAATAAATGCCGCTCCATCTGAAAGCAGCTGATGCCGATTTAATACTAATCACCGAACCGGCTTTACTGATGACACGCACATGATAATCGCAGTCGATTTTTTGCACAGCCCTACAGCCAACACAGTATGTCTTAAATGAAAAGCACACATCTTGATACTGCTATTAGCATTTCTTTAACTTTATTTGTTAAATTGTAGTGTTTTGCTTCAGTTGTTATCATTTGGGTGTTTTGGCTGCATAATTATATTTATAATTTGGGATGATAGGATATTTTATAGGGCATTATCTAGATTATTACCCTTATACATTTTCCTTGTTGGACAAGTTTATTTATCAATATTATTATCAAGGCACACAAAATTATTAATGAAGAGCACTGTGCTAGGCATAAAGCTGAAAAATTGAATGTGTTTTAATTTTTTTTACCTTCCAATTTTATTTAAACAAAATAGTGGTTAGTCTCCGCTTGAAGAGGCGGCTGTTTGACCAAGTCATGCTGGCCAAGCGCATGGATGAGGAGAAGATAATAATAGTGAAAGAGATGACTCAGCATTATCAACATCTTAAAAATACATTGGACCAACTGGACACCTTCCTTCGGGAGATTAAAGAGGACATCAAGATCCATAGTATGTATTATAAATGTTGTTGCTGTTGTTGTTTTAATAATGTCAAAATATGTTAATGCCTGTAAGCAGCAGGATATTTGTTTCTTGTAAATATTGCTTCAAATTTAAAAGTATTTTTAAATCACCTCTTAAAAAAAGTTTTTAAGTTTTGCTAGCTGTTTTTCTATTTATTTATTTATTTATTTATTGCACATTAATGAACAGTAAAACACCAGAGTTGGGCACTCAAACTGCAGGGCATTTTCCCCACTATATAGTTCCTGAAATGCTGCCTGATTATCAATGTCAGTTTTCTTCACTTTTTACTTTAGATCCACCAAGAGAGCTGACTGAAGAGGGACACAGGGGGCTGCACTGCTGTATCTTACACAAGCGGCACATTCTGCAGCAAAAACTTGCAGCAGTCGCCAGCACCTATGGCAGTGTCAACACAGACCCTTCCTTCTTCATGCTGCAGGAAGATGCTGAAGAGGAGATTGAGGACAACAGCAGCTCAGAATTTTCTGAAGATGAATTTTAAAGAATTTTACATTTTAAAGCCGCAAACATTGGAAGCACTCTTTGATTCTTTGCAATTTATTTAAATATTTTTCAGATTTATTAAACAAAATAATAAGTAAAAGTCATTCTAAGCATGAGCTACTGTGTTTGTTGTTTTTTCTTACACCAACATGTTCTCATTTTCCTCAAATTTGGATATCAGAAGGCTTTACATTAGCCATGAGCATCTGTCACTATTGTGACAGAGACACAGCTAGCAAAGCCTGCTTACTTTGATCCTTTTTATATTTCAGATTTTACATTGGGCAGTATGTTGCAGTATAACTGTTACATATGTTATTTATTGCATATTGAATACATATTTATATTCACATTTTGGTTCTAAAGGTAATATATTTCATATTAATTTGTATAGACATATTTAATATTTAATCTTAAGTTTTATATTTTTATTCTTCTAAAGCCAAATTTTCACATGTTACATTAACTACTATAGTGATCATGAAAATACAAAATACTTATGTACTCATTAAGAATTTGTGGAATACAATGTCTTTATATTTTATATATTGTAATAGATCATGGTGCAAAATAACAATATATATGCCCTTAACAATATCAATGTGATCATAGTGCCCTAAATGCTGATACTGAAGGTTATAAAATAATAAACAATGGCATTTTGGTGAGATGTGGCCAAAGCAAGATAATAGTGTTCATAATATATAAAAGTTAATGTAAACACCATTCATATTGCTTTATTTTTTGCACCAAATAATACAACAATTATATAAAATAAAATGCCTGTGAATCCTTGTGTTGCAGTACAACAAATATGTGTACTAGCCTATGTGAAAATTAAACTAGATGTATCATCAGTACTTAGTTTTGTAATTCATAAAACACCTTTGCTAAACATGACACACAATTCTCTATGTAATACAACAATCTAAGAGGAAGTAACTTGATTTCCTTTTTTAAACACAACCAAACAAAATACCACACTAATTCATCAGTGCCTCACGCTTTTCACATGTCCAAGCACTCATTGCTTAGCTTAACACCAACCCATCGTGGCTTTAGAGTAGGCCTAAGATCAAGTTATAGGTTTTGAATGGATGTAAATAATGATTCAGATTTATTTGTCACATACATACAATGCAGTGAAATGTTACAGACGGCTCCGTGCTACTCAACCCAAAACAAAACAGTAACAAACTAGAATAACAATACAATCAGGATATCTGGAGGTTATTGCAGATCCATACATACATACACATGTACACATATACATATACCTACGCATACACCTACATAAACATACATACATACATACATATACATACACATGCATATATAGACACATATACATACATATTCACATACATACATACATGTGCATACTTAAAGTGCCTACAAACTACCATTTAGATACCGGACGGCCTACTCAAAGAAACTCTTGCTAAGTCTCTCAGTACTTGCCGCCAGTGTACGGTATCTATGTTTTGAATGTAGCGGAGTGAATAAACCATAGTCAGGGTGGCAATGCAGAGTAAGGTTAGTTGTATAGGGGGGCCAGCTAGAGGATGAGGCAAAAAGGTTTACAAGAAAAAAATAAGTAGTTTAGTAGGCTACTGTGGATTTTTAGAACCTTAGAAGAACATGAACATTTCATATCAAAGTGTTTTAACATATAAACACACATACTGAGGGTCACTGTTGTACTGTAGGAAAACACATTAAGGTCAGACACACACACAACATACATTCACCTGCTGTCTCTCAGGCTGTGGCACATCCACATGTATCTCACAGCCACTGCTGTCTGTCCGTCTCCTAATATAAAAATTTGTGTTTTACTTCATGGCTGTACATTTTTTATGAAGTTAGTGTATTTGGTGAAGTAGAGATCTCTTATAGATATTGTGGCAGTAAAGGAGGAAGTGCATCTCTGTCTTGATCTCTCCTGTCCTACAGCGAACACCCTTTGCTCTCTGGGTAACCAGCTCTTTATGTTTTTGCCGGTCTAGATGGCTATACAATTTGATCTCTCAGTAAAGTCACCATGATCTCAAAAGATCCTCATAATGTTGTCACAGTGTGCTTAGGTCACAGTATGAGGTCACTGCACGCTCACTGTGAGCTCATACTACCCCATAAAGGATATGACAAGTACCAGATGTCTCTCAGAGAGCTAATATAGGTTTACTAAATGAAAAACATGTTGCCGAGACATCCTTTAATTGCGAATGATATCTGCCAATAAAACAAAAAGTGAAAGAGACATGATTGTCTCTGCATTTAACCCATCCACTGAATAGTAAATCCATTCACTGCAAGTCATGAACACACACAAACGCACATAGACACAGGGCAACTATAACTGCAATAGGCCTACCCCAAAATTCAATCACTTCCTGCCAGCTGTGAAAATCGAACCACCACACTCTGGGTTACATCCCAGTCTGACTCTCTAATCATAGGCCACAATGCTTGGATAAAACAAATCTGTGAATCCTGGTCACTTTTACCTCCAATATGTGTGAGCTTTCTAAAACCTTTATTTAGGCTTCTTGATGCCATAATGTTGTTGTTATTGTTGACATTTTATCGCTTATGTATACACATTAGGCAACACACCATATGGCTGTATAAAATGCTGTGTAGAAAGTGTCCTAAATTTGATCCTATGATAATTCCTATAACATTCCTTAGAAGTTATAGGCAAGACAGGTGACGTTCTACTCTTGGGCCAACATTTTCCAGACATGTGTGCTGCCCTGCTATAGCAGAGTGTGTGTGCATTCACTGTGCACTATGTGAAGTCATGGCACCCTCATTGTGCACTCATACTGTACAATGAACTCAACATTCTGAAATCACAATTAATGAACTCACGTATAGCTCACACTCTGATTATCACCGTATGTGAATGGTGTAATGTCACTGTGATCATCGTGTCATCTCACGTGTTGACTGACTGTGCTCACTGAGCCTGTATTAACATTATTATTGTTGTTGTGGCTGTTGGTGTTGTTTCAGTCTGATGGCAGTTATTAGCCAATATTGTTACAGAATTTGCCCCTTAAATATTCTGTAGATAGATAGATATGTGGAATTAGGGTTAGGGACATTTTAGTGGTGTATGTGTCTGTCTCTCTCTCTCTGTATGTGTGTGTCTTTCTGTGTGTGAGTGTTTACTGTATAAAAACTATGGAGAGTCCCTACAAGGATAGTGAACCAGACATGTGTGTAGCCTAATAATAATTATTATTCATTACATTTATATAGCACTTTTCTGGACACTTAAAGCGCTTTAAATATTAAAGGTGGACATTCAACCACCACCAATGTGCAGCATCCACCTGAATGATGCGACCCCAGCCATATTGCACCACACCAGTTTATTGGTGCAAAGGAGACAACATATGTGTGTGTGCTTGTTTTGACCATACCTGTAAGGACCAATTGTCCTCAATTATAAGTTGTTATACTTTACAATAGTGAGGACATTTGACTGGTCCCCACTTGTTAAAAAGGCATATAATCAGCCAAAATGTTATTTAAATCTAGTGCGTGAAGATGTTTCTGTAATATGGGTAGGAGCAGAGGCGAGGTTAGGTGATTCATAACAGATGTAAATTATTGACTACATTGTTCAGTTATCTCAAAACCCAGAGGTGTATATGAATGGTGAGGGGCATCATTTAACAAAAAGTTTTGTTCTGGTATTAATAGTATTTAATCCCTGTCTTCCTTGTGTTCTTACCTGCAGAGAAAGGAAATGCCAGCTTCAGTTGTTTGCTCATTTGGCAAGGTCCAAATATGTATTGGTCTATCTTACATATTTTAGATTTAAAAACCCATCTTGACTGTGAGCTAACATGTGCTTTATGGTAATGAATAACAATAAGAATAAGAATCTGGTTTTATCAGATTTTTTAGCAGTAAACATCACTAAATACACTTAGTTACAGTGAATATATATTTGGCCTTAAAAGACAAATTATAAACAATCTTTAAAATGAAGAGTATAGGAAGAAACAGAGCCAGTGACATATTGTTTTTAATGTTGTTTAGTCATCAAACACACAACACAGAATGACTATATGCTTTACAAAGCAAGCACAAAACAAAACAAAACAAAACAAACATACTGTATATCAGAACTCTGTAACTGTCATAAAAGGCTTGACACATCTTAACACAACAAACACACACACACATCTTCAGGATAAACTCTGAATGTTTCCACTTGGCTCCCAGGAGTTCTTCCACTTTTTCCCACTGTAAGACAGCAATAGTGTTACTATAGTCACATTATTTATTTATGTTCATTACTAGGATACAATAAATACCAACTTGTCACTGTACAATAAGACATGTAGGTTTTAGGTATGCATGCGTTCTATTTTTTAATATTCCATGGGGTAATGATGGTATGATCATAATGATGGGAAAAAAATCATTTTTAACCATACATTTCAATTTATTTTATATTGAATGTACTACACTGCAAAACATTATTACTTTGTTATGTGACTTGCTTGACAATTTGACTTTAGTGTCACTGATCGATCTTGCGGTTAAAGATGAATAAATGTTAATGTAAAGTTTATTATCTTTATGTTATTGTGTTTATATAAATAAATGTTTTTTGTTGTTGTTAATTCTGTTCAATTTTCAACAGTACAGTAAACATCAGATAATATGCATACCATCCAGAGCAAGGATGCCACTGAACCAACACCTCCGTATGGCCCTTAGCAAAAACAAAAAGAAACAAGGAGAAGTTAATGACATTATTCTAACACATACAGTATAAGTTACACTTTTACTAACAATAATACTGCTAAATGGTAAAGACAACATTAAATCCAAGTGAAATCAAAGTAATATTATTAGTCAGTGGAACTAAGTGTAACATAATAAAACTAATGGATTTTATAAAATAAAACTTATGGGATATATAAAACATGGGACCAGTTTTTATTTTTTTGTCAAACTACGTAAATTGTGAAGTAAAATATTACTTTTTAAAATCCATAGTTGAACATTTTAACATGAATTATTTGAATACCTAAACCCTACATTATTATTTAGTATATTTGGCAATGTTTACAACACACAGCAAATTGATATTGTTATTGTCAATGTGTTTTTTTTTCTTTTTGAAACAAACCTCCCTGATTCTTTTCCTTATTATTTTTTTGTAAGGGAAACTGGTTGATTCTTCATGCATGGGGCATTCTGTAACAAATTAAAGGATGGTTATTATTTGTAACAGATATAAGTAAAACATAAAGTCCAACAAACATCTTAACATTACCATGAGTGTCATGGATAAAGACATTTTTCAAAGGACAATTAGACTTTTAAAAAGTTGTTAATGTAATCATTTTATTGTTTTTATCCAAAAGGGCTTACATATGAAGCACTCAGATCAAAGAGGCAACAAAAAGGACAAGCGTGTGTTAAAATAAATAGATAAATAAATAAATGTTGCAATATGTGCAAAAGAAAATATTACAATATGTACATTTGTAGAATTCAAAAACAGTCCTTTTCAAAAAACTATGAGAAATGCATTCTTACAATTGACAAAACTGTTTCACAGTGCAAAATCAAGCATAGTTTTTATTTGTCAAATAAATAAATAAATAAAAACAAAAATTAACAAATTCACACATACCTTTAGGGTCTGCTTTCCTCTTTATTTGTCCTTTTTTCCGTGAGGAAGATACTGGGCTTAGACTGCCTAGCTCAGTGGAAAGTTTAGAACAGGTAGAAAGGGTAGAGGTTGGTGGCAGAGGAGAAGCCGGGGAAGAAGATACAGAACTAGACAGAGAGGACTTGAAAACAGGATGAGTCTGGGGGGACACCAGAGGAGCGATGGATAAAGGCATAGGAGAGGGGGTGGTAAAGGAATCAGGAGAAGCCAAAAAGGAAGATGCAGGAGGAAGGAAAAAAGTGACAGGCTCATGCGTAAGCTCTGAATCAGAGTCTGCTGTGGAGTCTGCTGGTGGAGTCTGTGTGTTGTTTGTTGCAGGACTCTCTTCCATGCTGCTTGCTGCTTTATCTGCGTTTGCCACTGTTGGAAAAATACAATTGTGAAAAATTATGTAATCAACACATTTTAAACAAATCTATTTAAAGTCTGGAATACACTATACAATTCGTAACCTCTTTCCAGGCACAAGAAACTAAAATGCTTAGGAGACACCTAAACAATAAAAACAATTTCACAGACAGGGCTTAGACCAGGGGTCTTCAAGAGTTTAGCTCCAACTTGCCTTAGCAGACCTGCTTGAAAGTTTCTAGTACACATAATTAGACCTTGATTATGGAAATAACTTTTAGCTAACACAGAAATAGCTTTTAGCTATTTCTGTGTTGTTGATCTTGTTCAGGTGTGTTTAATATGGGTTAGAGATAGACTCTGCAGGACAGTGACCCTTCAGGACATAGTTTGGAGACCCCTGGCTTAGGCTATGTTTACATTAATGTGGTTATCCTTTAAAACGCGTTACTTTTGCTACGTTTACGCCTTTCATCTACACTACACCACCGTTTTCGACCCTCATAAACGGATTCGTTGCAGACCCTGTTTTAGTTTGAGAACTCAGACGTTGCGCTGAGTGTAAATGTAGATGGAGTCTTATGTAAACTAACAGCTGATGTTAACGTGACAGCGCATCATTTTCAAGGTAAAAATTATTTTTATTCAGGTAAATGGAGGTTTGCAATGGAGGTTTTGCCAAAAATAGTAAACATCTACCAACCAGCTATTATAAACACTATGTCAGAATGTTTTAACATGTATTCTTATAGATAATGTCTGTTTTACATTTATGTTTGAGTATTGTTAGGTTTGAATATTGTTGTAATGTTGTTGTTGTTTTGTTTAAATTTAGTTAGCTTATTACAAAAGATAGACTGTAATTTTAAACGCCATATAGGGCGTTGTAAAGGCCAATATGACGGGAGAATTGTAATGGGTCAGACATTATTTTTGAGTTTAATTTAAGTTTTGTTAGCTACTTTAAAATAAATTTCGTTTCATATAATTTGTCTCCTAATTTTAATCAATGTTTTGTTGATACGTTTTGTGAATATAAATTAATAAAAACAATAAACTCAACAACGTCATTAATATTTAATGCTCCTTTAGCCACTTGAGCTTTTAGCTATTTCTGTGTTGCTAGCGGAGGACGTGCACATACCTCTCACACTTTTAAAAATTAATGCAATACAGTAAGCATTTCTCTTACTATGTTTGATTGAAGTTTGCATTTGCTGAAATTTATTTTTGCTTCAAGTTAGTTTAGTACTGTTCACTTGAATGCTTTCTTTTTAAATCATAAAGACCTTTCTGTTTAGTTATAAAATCAAAATTAACCTATTAATCATATTAATATGTTGCAGGGGCAAGCTAAAACAGTATAAGACTTTCCCAAACACATTTTTATAGGTTCAAAATTAGTGTCTGTTGTAGTTGCCAGCAAAGGACCCAGGTATTAATTTTTTTCAATATCGCACACCCCTAGGCTGCATAAATGTGCAAAGGTAAGCTATTATTAGAGTAATAAGTTATTTTACACTTTTATGTGCATGCCCAGTTACGTGATTGGTCATGTTTCATGCGTTTATGGTGTGGATGAAGATTATTTTTAAAATGCCAGTATAAACGAGGATCGTTTTCATTTTAAAATGCTGTTTTAAAACGCAAATGCTCTAATGTAAACAGGGCCTTAGACTACACCCGGATTAGGCTATAGTTCAATTAAGGGATTTAAGTAGCTTTTATAAACTTGCCTTAGTAAAACAACAACAACAACATGTCAGTTCTATTGAATGAGACATTTTACCATTACAGGTGGAAAGAGGTGTGGAGTCTGCTGGTGGAGTCTCTGTGCCATTTGTGATTGTGACAGAACTTTCTCCCATGCCGGATACTTCTTTATCTGCCATAGCCACTGTTGGACAAAAGAAAAGTGATGTGCATTGTGAGACAAGTTTCTTTCAGTTACAACAGCTCAAACAAGCATTTTTTTCTGGGACTGGCTTAAGCTTTGTCTGTGAAACTGGAGGGAAAGTGTTATTAAATTGTCTTAAACATGTCTTAAAACATGTTTCATATCCTCCTGTGGGATGGAATCATAGCCTTAAGCTATGAGTCTGTGTCCATCATACACTACATTATTTTCTGTGAAATCTTACTTCCCAGATTGTGTAGGCTGGCCCTGACTTTCGGCAACTAGCATCAATTTCAGAATCAGTGTAAAAATATGTGTGTAAAAATATATATATATATTAGCCTGGGTTTTCCCCATGCTGCCTTGTGCACAAATTTATTCACGCTGCAAGTCTAGCATGGAGACCATGGACCAAATTTTCCCCTCAAATTGGGAACCAATCACAGAACGGGGAGGGGGCAGCAAGACGATGACAACGTCTATGCGACACACACAATTGGATATGAGCTATGTACAGGTTTCCAGTAATGGAAATGTTAAATAAAAAAATATATATATTTTTTTGTTGTTGTTTTTAAGGATGAAACATTTATGAGTGTAATTCTTAAAGAGATCACCCCAAAAAATTATTCTTCATTATTTCCTCACCTTTAGGTTGTTCCAAACCTGTATAAATTTCTTTGTTCTGTTAAAACAAAAAAAAAGATATTTTGAAGAAAGTTTGTAACCAGAACACTTTGGGCCAAAATTGACTTTCATAGTAGTTTTTCCTACTGTGAAAGTCAATAGTGGCCCAAAGCGGTCTGGTTACAAACTCTCTTTAAAATATCTTTATTGGCATTCAGCAGAACTAAGAAATGTATAAAGGTTTGGAACAACCTGAAGGTGAGTAAATGATGACGAAATTTTTATTTTGGATGAACTATCCCTTTAAGTAATGTACACACCGGGACGAATATCGTGCATGATTATCGCTGATGTTTAACGGCTTGTGACTGAACAAAGGGCACCAATGTAAGTGTGCACACCGTTGTGAAAAACGGCAGGGATACTTTTTTTTTTAAATGACCTCAGGTTTGTTTTTTATTTGATGCGCAGTATTAAAAACTGGTGGACCAATGAAATCCCCACTTTTGCGCATGCCTGGAGCTGCTAAAGTTACAGTAAAACATTACTTGGTGGCACTCAAACACAAAACGGTCTTGTCTAGCACACATTTTACCAAGGTGACAAGAAAGAGCCCTACATACTAAGGGTGCTCTGCCAGTTCTTGGACACACCAATAGACGTTTATTATATACATTTTTATTTCGGTATTTTTATTAATTTTTTTATTTTACCTTCGAGAAATATAGTTAAGAACAGAGATGTATAGTAACGAAGTAGAACTACTTGACTACTGTACTTAAGTACTAAAAGGCAGTATCTGTACTCTACTGAAGTATAATTTTTTTCTCCTACTTCCACTTTTACTTAAGTACATATTTTCGATGAGTTTAATACTTTTACTTTACACTCAAATGTTACGAATCATTACAAACCCACATTATCACTGCCAGAGCGAGGATACACATTAGACACACATAGTGGTCTAAACCAATCGGAGATAGTGAAGGGCGGACCCCTCCCTTCCTCTCACCACAAATATGAGCAGTGGTTGTGGACAAATGTGAAGCGAAGAGAGAGCCAAAGTGCGTGAAAAAGAGAGAAAATGTGCGAGAAAGGGCGAGTGTGCGCGAAAGAACGAAGCCTAAATCCATTAAAACATCTTGTACCTTTACCATTATATAGACTAATATTTCATTAAAGGTGCAGTGTGTAAATTTAAAAGGCATCTAGTGGTGAGGTTGCGACTTGCAACCAACGGCTCAGTCCACTGACCAACCCTCGCTTTTGAAATACATAAAGAAGCTACGGACAAACATTTCATCGTCGGAGACAACGTCGTAAAAAGGTTTGTCCGTTAAGGGCTTCTGTAGAAACAGGGCGGCACAAAATGGCGACTTCCATGTAAGGGGACCCTCTGTGTATGTAGATAAAAATGTCTCATTCTAAGGTTATAAAAACATAACGGTTCATTTTAAAAGGTCTTTATACACCCCTGATCATATAGTTTTGTATATTATTTTGCATTTCTTTCAAGAGATCCTTCTAAAAATTACACACTGCACCTTTAATACTGAATTCTCTATCGCCATATCAGTTGAATTAATCTGAACATTCCTGTCCTTGTACTCCTGCTACAGCCAAAGGAATTGTGAGTGTCCTTTAGCTTAAACATTTAAAATAATACAAACAATTAAATTTTTTATTCAAACTTTTGACTGTTTTCTTTAATAACTACATTACACACTACTTGTACTTTTAGTTGCAGTACTTGAGTAGTATATTTTAAAATAAACTACTTGCAATACTTAAGTACAAAACATTTTTAATACTTTAGTACTTCCACTTAAGTGCTGTGCCTAAAGAGCACTTCAACTTCTACTCAAGTCACTTTTTTGATAGAGCACGTCTTGTACTTTTACTCAAGTCTGGGTCCCTAGTACTTTATACATCTCTGGTTAAGAATGTCTATTTTATAAATATGTTTATTTGCACTACTCTTCCCTTGCACTACTGTCATTGTAACTTATTTGCACCATTGTTTCTGACTACCATCTCCTCATAACATGTATATGCCATATATACATTTTATATCTGTATTTTTATCTTCTTTCATTTTATTCATATCATAAATATGTTTTTTTCGTTATCAATCAGCACAAGCACTATAACTGTCAGGGAGTGAATTTGCACGTTCACTCTGCGAATCACCAGTAAAAATCGCTTGGGTATGAACACAAAAAACGTCTGAAATTACACTTGCAATAAGCATGCACGATAATTGTCCTGGTGTGTATGGGGCTTTAAGGTCTGCCTTTGGACAGATACTAGTATTTGGTGCATGACAGGTAATAGGACCACAAAACTGTATGCTGTACAAAAAAATAAGACATTTTACCATTACAGGTGGACGGAGGTGTGGAGTTTGCTGGTGGAGTCTCTGTGCCATTTGTGACAGAACTTTCTCCCATGCCGTTTACTTCTTTATCTGCAATAGCCACTGTTGGACAAAAGAAATTGTGGATAGGATAATAACAATAATTCAATAATAATACAGCTCAAATAAATACAATTAATTAAGTTTAAGTTCACCTATGGGTTGTACTGTATTTAATAATGTGATATCAATTTGACATGATCAAAATAATACAAAGCCCCACTTAAGTGTTCTTATGTAATTTCAAATATCTAAAAATGATACTTCAAGGTTAAATGTATAAAAATATTTATAAATAACACCAATATGTGTTGTAAAATGTTAGTCCGGTTGAACAAGACATTTTTAAATAAGAAATAATGCTACAAACATCATGTTGTTCACATGTTAAAATTTTTTTTTTTAAACCTAATGTGAGGGAAAAAATGAACTCTGCAAATGTATGTATTGTCGATAAAACCTATTACTAATGTCTTTAATGTAAAGTTTATTCTGCAATATGTTAAAATTTTGTGCACATTTGTGTTTATTACCATTAAGAAGACTTTCGTATAATCTCTTTATAGTAAGAAAAGCGTCCTGAGTGTCTTCGGTTTCATTCTTCCATGGGCAGAAGCATTCAGCAGAGAAACCATTTGAGGTTCTCCTGGCAAGGAGAAGGACTGGGTACCTCTCTAAAAGTTCCCACTTGTGGAGCTGGAATGAAATTGAGACACAATCATAAGACTAAAAACGGGATAAATAATTACAATTTCACAGGCATGAAACACACACACGCGCACGCACGCACGCACGCATTATTTACTTATTATTTTATGACTAACATTTGAAAGATAAACCTACCAGAAGATTTGTTGAATCATAAATTTTGTTCACACTGCAGTTTTTTTTTTGTCTGTCTATCCATTCCTGGGAAAGCTGTTTCTTTTTTTTCTCAAGCATTTGCTTATATGGCTGTTTGGCCCTACAGTGTGGACATGTTTTGCTGGCTACTCCAATCTTTTCCCTGCATGTGTAGCAATCCTTTAGAGTAGGCATCTGTAAAAAGAAACATACGGTAAATGATGATTAGAACACAGCATGCTATGTAATGAGGGCATAAGAAATATTTTTTTCACACCTAGTATGTTGACAAGTCACCGTCTTCGAAAATATTGTCAAGAGTTTGTTGTTATGCCCCCTAATACTGACTAGTTCTACCTGTAAGACATTCGTTCATCTTCAGAACAGAAATTTTTATTTTTTTTGATGAAATCTAAAGGTATATGATCCACAAATAGGCAGCAAAATCATGTGACTACAGTGGTTCAACCTTAATATTATGAAGAGACCAGAGTACTTTTTGTGCAATATAACAAAACAAAAATAACAACTTCATTAACCAATTTGAACCATTTCCATACATCAGGAACTAATGCAGGCATCCTTGCTTACGTTCGAATGTCAACTAAATATTGCCCGAAGCAGAGCCCAAGAGCAGCATGACACATGTACAGTATGTGATGCTGAGGCAAAATTCGGTCAATAATGAGTCGGCATTCGGATGTAAACAAAGAAGCCTGCACTGAGTTTACTACGTCAACTATGTATGACAGTTTAAACTGCTGAATAAAGTCTTTATTTTTTTTGTTTTAGCACACCAAACGTATTCTCATCGCTTTATAACATTAAGGTTCATCCACTGTAGTCATGTTGACTATTTTAACCATGTTTTTAACTACCTTTCTGGATGTCAAAGGGTGCAATGGTGTTGTTTCCTATGTGTGCATCAAATACCCTCAGATTTTATCAAAAATATCTTAATTTGTAGTCCGAAAATGGACGTTCCACATTCATAAGAAGTTTGTCCATCTTCAGACCACAAATTAGGTTAAATTACAGAAATTTCAGGCATGTCACTCATCTCATTGCAATATGTTAACTGAATAACACTGGATATAACTTATTGTATAGTTTAATAGAATAATGTATTTTGGTTATACAAATCAAGTACAACCTAACTATAGTGATTGTTTTACTAGCTGTAGACCAGCATACTATGAGAATCTCTATAGCTAGTTTAATAAGACATGTTGCTGATACAGTTTTGTACTTTTTCTTGTTAACTAAATCTTTTGGGGTTTCTTATATATGGCTTCATGCATATATAGATATATATAGATGCATGTGACTGTGTTTTGTTAATTTGATGCATGATTATGTTTAAGTGGATCAAAAACATCACATTACTTGGTTAATCACCTTTGTTGTCTGTCTTCTAGCGTTATTTGTTCTGTTCCTAGATTTGCACCTGTATAAAGGAATCAGAGGGAAAAAAAACAATGTATTTGCATGATCGAGTCAGATAAGCGAAATATGTGTGGCACCATGCACGTTTTCAAAATGTGTGCACTTTTACATAGTCCCTTAACCACAACGTTTCCAATTTCGAATCAATATCGCAAGATACTAACTTTACTAAATGATCTAACCCTAAAAAATGTTAAAATTATGGGAAACATACCTTGTTGATTTGAAACGCGACGAATACTGAACAGACGACAGAATTATAACGTTATAGGCCTAACGTTCTTAATATTTGTCCAATGACAAAAATCGATTTTTTTCGAATATTTATTGTGACGACGTATTTTAATAAAAGCAAAGTTCAATGTCACTTATGTTCGTAATGTTTAACTTTTGCATTTATTTATTTATTTGTGATATTTCGTAATGTCCTTTTACTTTATTCCCAAGTAGCATAACGTACCTGAACAACTACATCACCACAAACAAAGATGAAACAACACAAAACGCCCTAGCATTATTATTTTGTTATCAAATTATTAGATTATCAAGGTTCACTGATAACATACCTGTAATCCTCGTTTATGGTAGAGACCCACAATGCATCAAGGCGAAGAGGCTGTGGCCCATCTCCCGCTGCCGGTAGGGGCGCTATTTTATGATACGCTATAGGTAGTCGTATTTGAGCAAAGGTGCATACGACCATGTTAGTCGTATGAGTTGGAGAACTTGTTGAGATAGATAGATAGATAGATAGATAGATAGATAGATAGATAGATAGATAGATAGATAGATAGATAGATAGATAGATAGATAGAGAGATGTGTGTCATGACTGTGTGTCCTCATCATTTGTCATCACTTGCCCCTGTGACACTTCATGCACACAACACTTCTCAATGTGTCAAAACATCTTAGTCCTTCTGCGTCTGCTAGACAAAACAATAGCTGAATCAAACCTTTGCCTTCAGTTCATATACATTAGACTTCTCCTCTGAATGGTCTACTGGCAGAAGGTCATGTTAGGGCTAGCTCTCATGTGAGACACTTGTAGACCTGTGCTTGATAGAGAAATGAAGAAAAGCCTTTGCAGAGTCAGTCACAACAAAGGTAATGTATTTGCAGATTGTTTCAAAAAGATAATATCTGGGGTTTCCTTTGCCACGACCAGCAACAGGATATGCAGGGGAAATATAGTTTGATCCAAGCCTAAAGTATCCAAGATACAGGTCATCTCTGAATTTTGGTTAACATTCCTGATTTGACATACCCTCCAGTCGGATTGGGCTCAATGCAGTAGCCGGAGATATTCCCTGAGTTTTTTTTACTGTAGGTGTGCCAGAGGCCTACACAACCAACAGCTCCCAGGTGCCATATCCAAAATTGTATAAACTCCAATTTTCACCATTTTAAAAATGGCCACTTGTTGAGCCAATTCTTCCTAGGTTTTGTTTCTGCACAACTAAACCTTTTGTGATTTTGCTTTCTTGCCACCTTTACCTATGGCTGCTTACAGGGGGACTCATACAGTACCTTAACATGTAAATGTTTCTGTAAAGCTGCTTTGCAACAATTCACACTGTGAAAAGTGTTATAGATATACTGAATTACACCGGTAAGGGTGAACACCAACTTCTCCTACTTGGTCTTCATCAAAAACATGAGCAGAGACTCCTAGAAAACCTTGGGGGCTGGACTTACCACCAACCTTGATGCCGAAACCTAAGACTGTCCTGGTATTACAGTTAATGTTGGGGGCTAATTAAAAAGGTGCGGTTGACAACAAAAAGCCAAGATTGCTCCGTTCACTTTTTTATGATTCATCCACAACATTAGAGATTTATCCACAATATCAGGGTTGAAATGAGCAGCCTGCAGTTTTAACAGGCCTGGGAGGCATGAACATATTTTTTGCACATAAAAGCAATACAATTCATTACAAAGCTACTGTAGTATTACACAGTTTGTATTTCAGCTAGCTATTCTTTCCCTGGAGTTTTAGAAAGATGAAGCTCTTCAGACAGAAACTTCGCCCCTGAAGAACGCTAATATGACACAGTGGAGGGTCGTCAAGTGTGCAAGTCTATTAGGTCTTGAAGCTGTTTTGTAACTTTTTACTAATGATATATCACACTCAATAGGAAAGGCTAAAGACGCAGACCCACTATAGGTCATTCTCTACGACTCCAGTTTAAAGCCAGTCAGGAGCTGATACACAAGTCGACTTTTCACAAGAATACACTGGCATATACCATATCGATTACTTTTGCCTAAGCTTACAATATTTCACATTATTTTAAATTATAAATATTTTAATAAATGATGATACTACTTAAAAGGAATTTAAATTTTTGGGTGAACTATTCCCTACATGTACTTTTTTAAGAGGCTATTATTACCCTGTAGATAGTTTCTGCCAATAAACAGCTTCTGGTCAAGACAGCCACGGTAAGTGCTAGAAGACATACATGGCCTGACAGCTGGCATCCACTGGGCACAGTCGTGGCATGCTATGATGGGAATGCCAAGTTAAAGCATGTGGGTGTGAAGGCCGACTGCCATCTGGACCTGACTGTTCCACTACGCTCTGGTCCAACACCAGTGCCCCCGGACACACAGGAGACAATCCCGCAAGCCTTTTCACCAGTGCTCGACATAACCCCGGTCCAAAGATGGATGGCACTTGCCCTCATAACTGTCACCCTTGGCTGCGGGCTCCCAACGTCAGCCAACTACCAAAGTAGGGTTCATTTCCGTTTGGATAGCTGTGACTAATGTGCGGGTCATCTTTGGAAGAATGTTGGAAATCAAGCCTGAACATCAGAATGGCTTCACACACAGCACAATCTGAGAAACCGTTCTGAAAGTCAACAGGGTACAATTTAAAAACAGCAGATCAAACATATTCATTTTAGCTTCTATTGGATTTCTGTCACTTGTTGTTATTGAGATATATTCTCGTAGTAGCACACTGGGTATACTTTACAGATGGAGCGCCTCAATGATAGCCAAAAAAAAAGAAATGCATGAAAGCATATAGAATTGTTACATGATCGCAGTTAGGTGGGTGAAGAATTTTAGGAGAAAATATTCATTACTGACAAGAGAGTTAAAAAATTCAATGTGATTCATGTTTCATGCAAAAGGGTTTCATCAGAAAATATCCACTAGGACAGATACATTTGTATGTATAAAATGCTAATGTAAAATAGTGGGGATGTTAGATATACAGTAGTATATAGCTTTTGAAAAGAAGAGTCTAAGCAAATATTTACTACACGTTTTAAAAGAGCATTTAAAGACCATTTAGCAAAATGTCTAATCTGCTGTATCATGTACAATAAAAGTAGATGCTGACAGGACAGGTGATTTAAAAGCACATTAATAACATTTTAAAAGCAGTCCATGTAGACATCTGCATTAAAGGGAACATTTCACCAGACCTTTTTAAGATGTCAAATAAATCTTTGGCGTCTCCAGAGTACATATGTGAAATTCTAGCTCAAAATACCATATAGATAATTTATTATTACGTACATGTTAAAATTGCCACTTTGTAGGTGTGAGCAAAAATGTGCCTTTTAAATGCAAATGAGTTGATATCTGCACTAAATGGCAGTGCCGTGGTTGAATAGTGCAGATTAAGGGTCGGTATTATCTTCTTCTGACATCACAAGGGGAGCCAAATATCAATGACCTATTTTTTCACATGTTTTCATAGAATGGTTTACCAAAATTAAGTTACTGGGTTGATCTTTTTCACATTTTCTAGGTTGATAGAAGCAGTGGGGACCTAATTATAGCACTTAACTCTCTTAATATCTCGTCAATCAAGAGAAAACGCTTCCCTGCCAATGACGAGTATTTCCGTCTTTCCGCAAAACCGCTATTATCCATCAGGTGGCCCTTCCGCAACTTTTTAAACGCGGAAGTATTGCCCTATGGCAAGCGGCTGCATGTCCGTGTCTGTTTTAAAGATCACTCTGAATGGGATCTCTATGAAAGTCCGTCACAAAAATGGAATTATCTTTGCTTTTTGCTCAAAATGTGGTGTTTTTGCAGAAACCTACTCATGTTCAAAAGCTGATTACAAAAGAACTACTGAAGGTAGGATGAAACTTTTTTTGAAAGCAGAGGGTCTGTTCGTTCATATTGTATGTTTATATATTTAAAGAAGAACATTTTCTGGAAGGCATTAAACTTTTGTGAAAATCATGAAAAACGCTGGTGCTGGCTGGCAACTTTTTAAAAAAATGCTGGCGGCGAAAGAGTTAAACATGAAAAAGTCCATGATATGTCCCCTTTAAATTAATTCCCCTGTAGGACATTTCTGTGTGAGAAACACAGTAAAACACAAAAAAAATGTATTATTTACCGAAACTTACAAGCTCGGTCACCATTCACTTTCATTATGAGGAAAACAGCAGCCTGGGTTTTTTGGTAAAAACACATTTTTCCATGAAAAAAAGAAATTTATATTGGTATACAAACATGTGTGGGTAGGTCAGTGATCATAGAATTAACATTTTTGGGTAAACTACCCCTTTAATATACTTATTTGCTTTAATTTAACTTACATTAAAGGAATAGTTCACCCAAAAAATACAAATTCTGTCATTATTTACTCTTCCTCATGTTGTTCTACACCTGTATGAGTTTCTTTCTAATGTGGAAAAAAAAGAAAGAAAAACACACAGCGTTTGGTTGGTACCCATTGACTTTCATAGTAGGAAAAACTATTACAATGGAAGTCATTGGGTACCGCCACCTCTGTGCTTACCATCGGTTATTAAAGGTGCAGTGTGTAAATTTTAGTGGCATTCAGTGGCGAGGTTGGCGGAGAAAACTCAGTAAAAAAAGTTTGCCCGTTAAGGGCTTCTGTAGAAACATGGCGGCACAAAATGGCCCAAAACGACTTTCTGTTACATAAAATGACATCCTAACCCAAACCCAACTCTAATGGTGCGTTTACACCAACCACGTTTCGTCAAAATCCCGTCTAATGTCGCTTGAACAGTTTGAATGCATTCGCGCGTGTAGAGCAGAGTAGACACGCGGAAAAAGCAAGCATTTGACGCACGTCAGAGGCAAAATCCAAGCGTTCTTCCAGGTCGAATAAGTGACTCAGTGCGGAGCTGCCTCCACAGCAGCAGGCAGGCTCCTAATTGGTTAATGCGGCGGGAAATTCCGCCAAAGTTCAAATTCTCCAACTCCGGCATTAGCCGCTAATTTGCTTCAAACACAAAATGCACAAAAAGCACCATTCACGCGTACTGCGCACAACGCTCAATTTGCAAAGAACAAAACACTTGTGACCCCTGCACTAAGAGTGAAAAACATTATCCCCTTTATGTTAATCTTACGTATCACAAACTAAAACTAACATAGATTCTGTGAGCTGTAGTCAACATTTAAAACTTTAATTAAAATACGAGCACGAGAATTTCCAAGCAAAGTTGGAAATGCCTTGGGGCATTACAGATTGAGGCGTTTTAGGAAGGTCTGGATCGGTGATCTGTACAGAATTAAGAATGAACTTCAACTATGCAGATCTTATACATGCACAAACAGCTAAATAAAAAAAACATGAAATTATATTATTTGACCCTCTTAAACGTATACTGATTGTGATAGGATGAAAGGTGTCAGAGATCATTCTCAAGTGTTGTGATTAGCACTGCTGCTGTTGCTGCTTGTGGCGCCACAACAACTGACAGGAGTATGACCTCAAAATACCACGAGAGCATTTTGATAGCAGTCTCCTCTGTATGATTTCTCAAATCGGTCTCACTGGATTTTTATGTTATCTGCCGCTCGGTTTTTGTGGCGCCACATGAAGTCGAAACAAGCCTGTTGGATCAGTCATTGGTTAGATAAGAGTCAAAAAATGGGACAAATAAATTATGCTTATAATACGGGACATACCGGTTAATACGGGACAGTTGGCAAGGATGAACTATCCCTTTAAGCAATGAATATGTCCACATCTCACTACAGTATCAAAGATGAGAACTAGCGGCTGGCAGAAATATTCTCTCATATATGTGCTAAGGTAATAAGGATGGAAATTCAGCATGGCTAATGTACTCTTAACTGCTAATGCTGCCCACCGTTTGGCCGTGGCGCAAAAACACCTAACACAACCGGCTGGGGCTTGATTAAAATCCATGTGCGACCCCGCCGGCCCCCGACAGATGAGGGTGAATATGAATGAGTGAGGTTACTCCTCATGCAGAGGAGGTCTCTTTCCTTGCCTTCACGCACTGTAGCCTCACGCCGTGTGCGCTTGGAATGGAGATGAGAGAGAGCGGGAGGGGTGAAGACATGCTGGGCGGACTGCTGGAAAGCTGGCAAAAACAAATGAGAAGGGTAAAGCTCAAGCAACACTGATCAGCAAGTCAAAAACGGTGGTAAAGGATTACCACAGTCCAGACAGTATTTAATCCATCTGCTAAGATAATGCAAATATTTACTATGCTGGAACAAAGAACAGTCACACCTGTGCCTTAAAAAATGGGTTCATCTCAGGAAAATATTTTCACCACCAAAAAATAAGCTTGTTTGGGGAACCATTAAGAAAATTTTGTAGTGACAAGTAAATGCATTTTCCCCAAAGTGACTACCATTGATTTTACATCATTATGTATCACAGTGAACACACCAGGGGCGTAGCCAGAATTTTATTTTTGGGGGGTCCTATCCTAAAATGAGGGGGAAACTCAACTATATATATGATGTAGATGGCACATTGTCACCAAATATTAATTAACTCTCATGCGAAGATGACAGCGTAAGTTACACACAACAACGCGTGACATGAGCTATTTACCGCGCAGCATTTTGATTGGTCAATCTATCAATCAGACTAAGAAATCAACATTTTCTTATTTTATTTTAAGCAATTAGAAATCTGAGGGGGCCGGACATGTAAATGTGGGGGCCAAGGCCCACCCAGGCCCCCTCATGGCTACGCCCCTGGAACACGCATACTGATTAAAAATGTATAACTTAAATGCATTGTAAGTTACTTTAGATAAAAGTATCTGTGAAATGCTTAAACTTTGAAGACACATACTTTACAAAATCTGTTACAAAAACAGATTTTTTTAACACAGAAAGGCTTTAGGAAATGGGCAGCAATTTACTACTCTCCTATATCTGACAGTTGCTTTTTTGAATAATGTCTGTATTTTGTATGGGCTTCATGATACGATTTACATATACTGTAAAAAAATAGTGTAACTATACAGCTGGTTGCCAGTAACTTACTGTAGAAGATAAAGACTAAAAATGTTTCATGTTCATTTAACTTTGAACAAACTGTTGCCAGTAAATAACATAAATGTAAAATCCACAGTAAGTTACTGGCAACCAGCTGCCAGTTATACTGTAATTTCACAATTTTACAGTGTAGTGATGCATGTATACACCATGATAAATCACAATACAATATCTTCATTGGAGACTCTTTGAAATGTTGCAGAAGAGAGACACAGAACTGATAAACACCATTCAGAGTCTTTGTTCATTAAGCTTAAATACGAATGTATGCATAAACAGTGATGATGAAGTCTCTAGTTGCTCTACTACAAGATTTTAAACCAATTTGTGTCAAGGTGAGTTTTAATAGATGAAAGTTTAGTTTGTCATGAAATGTGTGACAATGAGAAACTGTACAAATCAAAATGATGACTGCCTCCCTACACTGTCAGAAACACTGGGACGCTACCCTTTGCAAAATGTCCTAATTTGTATCAATTAGGTAGAGATATGTATCGTTGAGATACCAATGTGTACCTTAAATGTACTAATATGCACTAGGTACAAGGGTGTGCTTTTTATACAAAAAAAATAAAACATATATATTTTCTTGCTGCTTTAACTTAAAAAACAACTTCAACTACTGTAGTTTTTTTATGTCAACTATTCACAAGCCAAAACATAAAATAGTAGGGTGAATTGACTTGCAAAACCAAGTTGTTTTACCTTCATGCTGCATTTTTTATAGTGTAAGAGTGTACTATATAATGTGAAAAAAACCACTATGACCAATTAGTAGCTTGTCTGATTATGTAATATTCATGAAGTAAAAGCGCATGAATAACCTACCAGTTAACTACACTATAGGAAATAAGGAAGCTGTCACTTATGAGCAGGGTCGCTGGAAGTCATTTTTAACAGGGGGTGCTGTGAATTTTTTTTTTTTTTACAAAAAACCTATGAACCTATAGGCCTATTTAAAATATTTTTAAAATTTTAAAAATTAATACAGTGAGTTTTCAATACTTTATTGTCATATACACTTCAGTGCACACAGCCAGGGTCTGAAACACACAGACATCATCAGTTCTCAGATGAATATATGTGGAATTACTTTCGTTACAACTTTTGATACATACATATATTTACATACAACATATAATATTATAACAACATATGGGGCCCTATTTTAACGATCTGAAACGCAAGTGCGAAGCGCAAAGCGCAAGTGACTTTGTGGGCGTATCTTGGGCGCTGTTGCTATTTTCCCGGCGGGAGAAATAACTCTTGCGACAGGCGCAAATCAATAAGGGGTTGGTCTGAAGTAGGTTCATTATTCATAGGTGTGGTTTGGGCGTAACGTCAAATAAACCAATCAGAACGCTATCCAACATTCCCTTTAAACGCAAGGGCGCAAGTTCCATGGCGGGTTGCTATTATTATGACTGATTTACCAGGCGCACGCCAGGAGCGGTTCACAGCCGAGGAGACCCACGTTCTTGTAAGAGCAGTCAAAGACAGAGAAGTTGTTTTGTATGGGGATAGGAGAAACCCGCCCAAATCAGCGTCGGTTAAACAGGCGTGAGAGGAAATAGACACAATTGTCTCATCAGCTGGCATCCCCATCGTTGCGCCAAGTGCTACAATGATGTCAGGAGACGGGGGAATCCCAAGATTGCCTGCATTAAACGGGCACGCCATGTAACGGGAGGTGGATCTGCCTACACATGACCTGACGCCAGCAGAGGACATCGCTGCGTCCACCCTCACCGCTGAAAAAGTTTGGGAGCTTTGAAATCGGACCCAAGAAACGCAAGTAAGGTCCAACGCCAAAGTACACTTACAAATTAAGTTCATATACATTAAGATTTCTTATGAAAACATTTTAATGATTATTTACATAAAATAAAGGTAATACAGCCACACAACAAACTTATGAAAATATTTTAATCATTATTTGCATGAGAATTTTTTAACGCAGCCACACAATAAATAAAAACTATCACCACAATGCTCACCACGATTTCCCTTATCTCATGTGTTAATATTTTTTATTGTAACAATTTATGATTTGCAAAAATAACTGTTGCATCTGTGTAGATTAGATAAGCAAAGTGTGTGCGCGTTGTGCACGCTATACATTATGGTCAAGCATGCGCCCTTAAAATAGCATAATGAACAACGCGCCATTGACTTTAGACTAGTTTTTTTTTGGTCAGTGGCGCAATTGTTACAGTATTTGAAACCGCAAAATAGCATCAGGGATGGTTTGCGCCGGAACACGCCTCCTTTTTTGTGCTTAACCGCCCAGGGAGCGCAAGTGCATTCCCTAGTTTGCCGACGTGCGTCTATGGAGGGAAAAACCCGTTGTGCGCCGGTGCAAAAAACGAATGATACATGCGTCACTGACAAAGTCAATTGCGCTGGGTGCAAGATAGGGCCCATGATATTAATTAAACTTCACAATTTTCAATGTCCATGCGGACGAACATATTTTACTTTCGTTTTTAAGTTAGGATCTCACGTCGATTAACAGTGGTAAAATATTCTCACGGTAACATACCTAGTATATTTTTACATGGATCTTTTTTTACTAAATAGTACTATTACTGTCCGTTTTTAAACTTATAAGTAATTCATAAATTGAACAAAAATAATAATGTGTTTAGTTCTGATATTGTAGCCTATATTTTTATATAAAAAAAATACATTGTGTATAATTACATTTTTAGAATATATTAGGCTTTATATAAGGTTTTTACTCTAAAAATACTTTATTTGTTACAAACAAGAGATAAAGAATTTACAAACGTTCTCATCTCACCATATCCACAGGTACAGAGTCATTATATACAATAAATTCGTGGGGTAGCATTTAAAAAACATTTAAAAATAGATGCATTTGTTTAAAGCAAAGCATTTATTTACTTAGCTACAGATGAAGCAGCTCTTTACGCCTTCTAACGTCTCATAATCGGTCATCATTTATGTCCAAGAGACTCAATAATAATCTTTTACATTTTAATCTTTTAATTTTTCATATTAAAAAGCGTTTTTGTGCTGCTGCGCATCGATGTATGTGATAAGCAAACCCGGGTTGGCAACCCGTTAATACTGTATGCGCATATTACTAACGCGCTCTTTACTCTAGCAAAAGACACTCGCGTTGCGCATTGCGTTGTATAATAAAGTCCAAAGTCTCGCATGAGCTAGGAGACGAAAGCCCAGGGAGTTCAGAATTTCTGTCTGAGCATGTATCACCGAAAGGTGTGCGAGTCTTTTCTGGGTCATGGTGCTGCGTAGCCATGTCTTCAAAAGATATTTACACTTCCAATAAAAATTTTCGAAAGATGTTTTTGGTCCTTTAAGGTAGTTGTTATCACGCTGATATATATATTAGGAGCGTTTTAAAGGGTATTGTTCCAATAACAGCATTTGTATCTTTTTCTGACAGTGTACAACCAACTACAGTATAATCCATCATTTTGTAAATGTTAAAGTAAACGACAGGGGTTCACAAACTTTTTTTTCACAAACCAAGACCTACATACAGTACGAAGCATCTTAAGACCCACTCAAATCTTTTAAATAGAAATTACAAAAAAAGTAGTTTTACTTTTCGTGTATGATACATATTGTCAGGTGCGCAGCACAGGATTATGGGCCCTATACAAAGACTGTGCGAGGCCCCTATATCACTTTTTTAAAATGATAATAAAAACAAAATAGTAATTAGTATATTAACATTTTTATTTTTACACAATGGACACATGATTCACAGAAAAAACTTTTCACACTTTCCTTTTAGTCTGAAACACAGTTTGAAAACCCCAGAACTAAGACATTTATAAATGCTATAAAAATACTATATGGTAACGTAATCAAAACCTCATATCTAAGGTCAGCCTTATCTAATAATACATTTTGCCTGACAAGCGTATTTGCCACATCTTGTCTAGTTAACGCTAAATAGTCAGAATAGCTATAAGAAATAATTGACGACTGGCCATTTTATTATTCGAAAATAATGCACACCCAAGGTGGTAATGCAGCATGATGTGAAGTGGAGTGCCGTTACACCGGTGTGAATTATTGTCAATTATACCACCGGGCTGTTAAATGCTTTATTTTGATTGGTTGAGAAATATTGCATAAAATAATGTATGCATTATTTTTTGATAAGAGCACACCTTACCTGTAAAAAATGTCTTAAAAATAGCCACGTTTACCACAAATATTGCTCTGGTGGTTATATTAAGATATTTGACAGGTCAGGTGTGCGATTATCAAGAAATAATACATACCTGTGCAACATTCCTCAGAATGATGCATTCAACAGCCCTGTGGTATAATGCATTTCTAAATGTCTAAATGTTCATCAGTTGTACAAATACAGTAGTTTTGTGGCGACTAAATAATTGTATCAACAAAGCCATATACTACAGTACACAAAAGTGAGTGATAGTCCCTGCTGGTTGTACTGTAAGACCTCAGTCCCCAGCCACAAATACACACACTGACACATACACTCACAACTTCGACCGCCTTATTTTCTGCCTCTCATCAAATCTCGTCCAGCTCACTCCCTGACAGATCACAGCTCCAGCTCTGGATGCACTACAGACAGCGCCACGAGAAGACACCACCACTGGAGTCTCTCCGCCTGCCAAGAACTCAGGGCCTGAGATGCCTCCAGAGACCCTGGGGTGTGAGAAAGCACTGCATGCCTTCCACTCTTCCCATCCACCGGCCTCAAAATGAAGGCCATATCAAAGGCCGCCTCGCCGCAGACGTGGGTTTATAACCCTCCCCGAGGTCGACTTGCTTGAGCTTGTTTAAGTTGCCGTGCATCATTGTGCTTGGACGAGCAAGATTTAAATGCTGTTGAAAAGAATAAATTATTACTGACTTTATATTTTCCACTGAAATAAGTAGCTCTTGTCATTACAGAGAAAACCCAAGCAGAACAAACCGCTTGGAAAGCCACGAAGGATGAAAAAATTTAAATAGAAGCATTGTTAAGCTTATTGTTGTGCTTCGCTTTGCAATAAACTAATTGTGGATGTTCGAGTGGCGGATGCAAAATTCTTTGCTGACGCCTCCACCAACTCATCTTTTCTTTTGTTTTACAGATATATGCCCACGTGGACCTCCAGGGTAAACCAGAGCAGTGTCAGTATAATTTACCAATGCTAACCTTACATTTTCGGCAGATGTCCCATTATACTTCGCAGGATAGAGCGCAAAACCACTCAGTTCCGAAAGTTCACTGTTAGACTTTTTATTGTATATATGCGGTAACATGTCGCCAGTGAGTTACTGTAACTGCCCAATTACAGCACCATAACTGTACATGTTTTTTACAGTATGATGCCTTTACCGCAGTTCCATTTTACAGTATAATACCCTTACTGTAACCTAGTTTTAAAAAGATATTGCCTTGAAGGGGAATCAAACCTGGGTCACCTGTGTCGTAGGTCCATAACAGTACCACAGTGTCACATAGTCACTTGATAAAAGTTACTCGCTACACTCCCCAAGCAGCCTCTTCTGTCACTCTCCTGACACTCAGAGGATTGAAATCTTGGCGTCACTAGTGTTTGAAGTTTTGAGGTAAAATTCAGATCTGACGGTCAAGCATTTAACCATAATCCCTTTCTTGTTTCTATCTACAATTCTCAATAAATTATTTTGCACTGCTGAAAAACAATTCACATTTTGAAATTTGCTTCACTGCTAAAAGCATAACAAATGAAATGCATTTAATTTCATAGATATATTTTATTTTTCCATTTTATATGCTTTTTATAACACTGTTTTATTCAACTACAGAAGCACTACTGCTGCTTTTTACAGCAGTCTACCGCAAATTCAAAACATACAGTAAATCACTGTAAATTAAATGTTGATACCCATAATGCAATGAATATTACAGTAATGAACTGGAAAAGAAAATGATGGTATTTTACTGGTATTTTTATGTTACTACATTTTGTGGTAAGTAACTGTAGAAATTACAGTTAATCTAACAGTGTTGTTTGCCTTTGAAATAAAAGCACACGGTTACTTTTCTTTTGAGGATATTGATGGCGTGTCCTTTAGAAATAGCTACACAGGGAAATCATAACCTCTGGCTCGGAGGAGCCGTCAAAGAATCCCAAGAAGCAACATGTTAGGTGTATGATTAACGACTCCCTGGGAATAAAGAATGGAGATTTATTTGCTGCTGAGATGTTTAAGGTAAACATATGTTCGAAACCGTGGGTGTAAAGAAAGCTATGAAGACAAAGAAGAATAAATGGACACTATGCAGATACCATTAAACTTTCTCTACCAAAGCCTTGTGTCAGAGATCATCATTAAGACTAATGTGGAAGATCTCATGGTAATTTGTATAAAATGGCAATTCGAATTCACACAACCAAGTTTGCATGATTTGTTTGTATACAATTTGATGAGTTTAGAGGCCAGGTTACTGTTGGAATATTTTTATTGTTTCTTTCTAATAATCATATGTTATTTGTACAATTCACTATACGAATTAATACAAATAAGCCACTTGTTAAATACGTACAAATTCCCATAACATAACATAACGTCACATTTTATTTTATTTATTTTTTATTTTATTTTATTTTATTTTATTTTATTTTATTTTATTTTATTTTATTTTATTTTATTTTATTTTATTTTATTTTATTTTATTTTTATATGATCATGTTAAAGTATTTGATGTGCAAAGACTTTTTCTCCAATCTGTCTTATGCTGCTTTCAACATAGACAGTTTTAGAAAGCAACATTGAAAACACTCTGCATGTGCAGGGGTTTGGTACCGCATATCATTTAGACTAGGCCCAGGTTGTTGGCATCTGGTTAAAGACATGTGTCAAGTTAGCGGTCGGTGTTTGATTAACCAGCAGGGGGAGAGCAGACTCCTGATGTGCATCATATTAGCATCCGCTGATGGACAAGATAAAACTAATAAACGTGAACATAATTAAAAAACTTTACATCTGCAGCCAGATTCTTTTAGAAACTTTTTAGATGAAGGATGAGATAATGGCAAGCGATTCCTGCTGCTTGATATTACGTACCAAAAATGAAACGCTGTCAAGATTTTTTGCTCAATAAAATATAACTGATGTAAAACTGTAGCACAGTGAAATTATATTTAGACCTTTCTTCTGCAATGCACATTTTTTTTAACGAATAAACTTTAAATGCAACTATGCTTTCCCATCAAAGTTTGTATTCTACGGAAGTCAGAGAGGCCCTGCACTATTATTATTTTTGCTTGCTTGTTTTCTCGTGATCACGACTTAAAGGGACACAAGGCAGCATTTTTATGTTAATAAATCATCTTCGTAAGTCGGTATATGGTTAAATGACTCATTACATGACGAATGAAAACTCTCTCGCCCGCCCCTACCGTCTGTAGGAAGAATACCCCACTTGCAAGTTCGCTGTATCCGACCCGGTGTCCTTCAGTCTCGTAAAGTCTCAGATATAGAAAGCATTTACTCCCAGACACTAGGGGGAGCTAGTAGAGAAATAATACTCAGACATGCCTTGTGTCCCTTTAATTTCTCGTTATCTCGAGATAACAAAAGTTGTTTTCTCGTGATCTCGACATAACAAAAGTTGTATTCTTGAGATGTGATTTAGGCTTACGTTTTTGCTACCGAAGTTTGAAATAAATAAATAAATAAACAAATAAATAAATATATAATATAAATATAATTTTCTTTCCTCAAAACAAACATTTCAATAATCTCAAGCAACAAAAAATAAGTTTAGTTATTTTTGTAAGAAATATATGAGCTGTCTAGGTGCCACGTATGCCAAGCTCTAGTATGTTTTATTGAGTAGAAATTATAAGTGGGATTACCTTCAAATTTTGTAGTGTTCAATAGGGGGGCCTTGAATTGAAAAAGGTTGAGAAACCCTGTTCTAGGCATAAGCACATAAGTTTTGGTCAAGAACAACACTGAACAATGGCGACATTTACTCCTCTGTATCAATATTTTGCATCTGGGGAGGTTTCATCCTCGCTCTGTCTGAATCAAACTCGGCTCCAATTTTAATCAATTACCACAGGAGGCTGGTAAGTGTTCAGCATTTCGGTCTGAGAAATTGCAAGCGAAAGAATCGACTGTATGATCCAGAAATCTCAGTCCCTCTCGGTTTCATTGGAATGCCGATACTGAGTCTGATCTCACTTTGGAGCTCACTTATAATTGCCTCATTTGTAAAATAGTCTGGATTTCCACTGGTCCTTAAGCGCTGATGGCTCAGACAGAAATCTATGAGGCATGCAAAGATGATGGAGGAAAAATGCACACCACTTATTTGAGCTTCTGAAACGACAACCTCCTACAGGCTAATGTTAGGTGCTATGACAGTGAAATAACATGGATTTGGATTTTGTTTGCTCAGTTTGACAACCCAGTCTATTAAATGAAACTCAAGTTATACATTGATACATTTGCTTGGTTTTTAAGAAGTGTTACAAAATGAGGAACCGTGTGGGAACCAAAGAGTTGTCTTTCATTGCTGAAAGAAAAAAAAATGATCTGGCTCTCTAAAAAAATAATTCCAATCTCTTAATGTGGGAATAACTTTAATAAGCAAAAAAAGAAAAAAACGAGTTCCATCATCCATTAATTTCCTTGTTTACTCTTTATCCAGGCATATTCTAGTCTCAGACTAAAATGCATGTTCAACTGCCTTCGGGTGGGTTCACATTAGGAGAAAGCCTCAAAGGCTTGAAGGGATGTTTGCAGACCCGGCGCCAGACACAAATTCACGGATGGGCATTTAATTTTTTCAGGGGGGCACAAATGAGATCAACCTCACTGCAATGCATAATATCATTTATTATGAATTAAATGGACAAAAACTAGGAAGAACTGACATACGCAATACAACGGAGTCGTAAAGATTTTACCTAGCCTACTTAAGCAGTCAAACACACGTCGCAAGGCTCGACATCAACGCTTGTCCACTTATCAGGGACAAGTGGATTTTTTAAAAGGCCAAGTGAAAGAGAATTTTACTTGCTCGACCGGACAAGTAGCCTAGTCTGAATAAAACGCCAATAACAATAACCAAAACACGATAATGATTCTGCATCCTTTAATCTTAATGGCGACCGAAAGTGCATAATGTAACGCTAAGTTCAACCAATAAGTGCAGCAAACACAAAGTGAGTTAACAGTGTGTTAACAAAGTGAGTTAAACATACTGCGGTAAAAATGTGAAGTTTTTAATAACGTGATACAGTTAAGCAACATCACATTACGGTTAAAAATGTACAGATTTCATATGACAGTTCACTAAACAAGTAATTAATATTTAGTCACTTACATTTTAGACGCAATGTTGACTGTTTTTATCAACCCATTCTCACCAAAAAGCGTACAAATGACACGCAGTGTGATTATCGTGCAATAGATACGCCAAATTCCGATTTTGCGTGCATATGATACGCCAGTCCTTCCCATTCACTTATATGGCGAATCGTTTCGTGACGTTTTATTTATTGTTTTCTCATTTGTTTTCTGTTTTTTTTTTACCATTTTCGCTTGGGTTTAGGGTTAGAACAACTTTTTATTATGTAAAAATGACATCCTAACCCAAACCCCAACTCTAACCCCAACTCCAAGCGACCATGGCTTAAATATAGATAAAAACATAGAGAAACCTGTATATTAAATAACCTGCTTAAACAAATGTGAAATCTTACCCTAAACCCAAGCGAAAATGGTTTAAAAAACAGAAAACAAATGAGAAAACAATAAATAAAATGTCACAAAACGATTCGCCATATAAGTGAATGGGAAGGACTGGCGTATCATATGCACGCAAAATCGGAATTTAGCGTATCTATTGCACGATAATCACACTGCGTGTCATTTGTACGCATCTTGGTGAGAACGGGTAGGTTTTTATTGTTTCAGCAGCAAAAATAATTCAAAGATCACAGCAGAACCATAACATGTCACTCTCACTGCAACACCCAATCGTGTCTTAACGTTAAGCGGTGGCGCTTTGCTTAGCAAACAACCAAACATTTCCACGCTCACTACCGACAAACCAATTAAATACATTTAAAATATTTTCTTTTTTAAATCAGACCAAACACATTTTTATTTTTATTCAGGAGTTATACAAAACAATAACTTAAAAAAAGTGCAAACAAGCAAGAACTGTTGGTTGGTGGGACATGGAGTTGGTGAACAGGTGAAGGGAGACCGCAGGCTCGTCCAGGGCGGGCACTAGTGACTTACAGCCCGTCCATGGTGCCGGGACTAGATGTTTGCTCATTTTCTTAATTTGAACCTTTGGTTTTTTTAATCAAATAATAAATAACAAAAACCCACCTGCATCTTTATGCTGCAAAAAGTACTTAACTCTTTCTCCGCCAGCGTTTTTTTCTTTAAGTTGCCAGCCAGCACCAGCATTTTTCATGATTTTCACAACCGTTTAATGCATTCCAGAAAATGTTCTTCTTTAAATATATAAACATTAGTGCTGGGCAAAGATTGGTCGCAATTAATCACATACAAAATAAAAGTGATTTTTAGCATAATATAAATGCGTGTGCTTTGTTTAATAATTATGTATATATAAATACACACACACACGCACACACACACACACACACACACATTTATGTATATATTAAAAAAACATATATATTTCTGAAAGTAATATATGTATGTGTGAGTAAGTGTTTAAATATACATAATAATTAGACACAGCACCCACACATTTTTTATGCAAAAATGAACTTTTATTTTCTATGCGATTAATCCCGATTAATCTTTACCCAGCACTACTAAACATACAATTTATCAAATAAAAAAACAACAACAACAACAAAAACTGTTTCATCCTACCTTGATTAGTTCTCTTCTTATCAACTCTTAAATATGGTTAGGTGTCTTCAAAAACACGAAATTTTAGAGATTATTCCATTTTTTGAAGAACTTTTGATAGAGATCAGATTCAGAGCGATCCTCAAAACATGCACAGAGTTCTTACTCTTTCATGTGAGGCGCTACTTCCGGGTTGTATGAGTTGCAAAAAGATAATAGCGGTATTGCGGATTGCCGGAAATACTCGTCATTGGCAGGGAAGCGTTAAATTGTACAAAAGAACGCGGGCTGTCCATTGACAATTGCAGAGGCAAGTAGAACATGAACAGAATATCTGCAAGTGTTTTTTATCAATGCTAATGAGCACAAACACAATGTGCGAATCATTATAGCGGTTCACTTCCACAATTTAGTTCATCTCTGTTCAGATCAGCAGCAAATTGTTATGCAATCCACACGAAACGTACCCCAGACCACACTTTTCAGGCAGACTCAGAAAAATAAAAAAAAACAGTGTTCACATCATCCAAACAAACAGAATTCTGATCAGAAATCAGAATGCGAACCAAAAGTGCTAATTTGAAACCCCCCTTAATTTAAAATCATCTTCCACCGACATATATCAGTGCCATTGTTTTGTCTTTAGATGTATTTTTTGTTTGTAAAAACTAGTTAAAGGTGCAGTTTGTAATTTTTAGAAGGATCTCTTGACAGAAATGCAAAATAATATTCAAAACTAAATTATCAGGGGTGTATAAAGACCTTCCATAATGAACCGTTATGTGTTTATTGCCTTAGAATGAGACGTTTTATTTACATACACAGAGGGTCCCCTTACATGGAAGCCGCCATTTTGTGCAGAAGCCCTTAACGGACAAACTTTTTTACTAAGTTGTCTCCAAACATGACATGTTTGACCGGTGGTGGCTACCGTAGCTTCTCTTATGTGTTTCAAAAGCAAGAGGTGAGCAGTGGACTGAGCCGTTGGTTGCAATTCGCAACCTCACCACTAGATGCCACTAAAATTTACACACTGCACCTTTAAATGCCCTAGTAAAAATGACGCCTTGTCCTGGATTAATCGAAACCCTGAAACCACCCCTATGTGCTTTCTGTTATAGAGCATTGCAACTTAGCAGTCCTTAGCAGAAGCTCAAAATGCAACATTAGACACTAACTAAATTGAATTTTTTTAAAGCATGATAGGACCCCTTTAAAATCCCACTTTTTAGGTCTCTTCCCCTCTAATAACTTCTACTGTAACTACTGTACTTACTATTGTATGCTGAAATGTTTATCGCAGATACCTAATAGACAGACAGACCAATAGACAGACATTCATAAAATCTTCAGTGAAAGGCCTTTGAATACTCCAAAGACGTTTTATTATTGTGACAGATGGGTAATGCACTAAATAGACATTTATTTCCATAGATAGGTAGTCAGTTTTCCCTCTAGGGAAATTTAGTGGCTTTGTTTTGAAAGATACATTCTCAGTGCAAACAGCTTGATTGATCGTTCGGTGGGCATCGATGTGCTCACTTGAAAAAACACAGAGGAGAAGAAAACATTTGACACTCAATTTATGTACACCGCAGTCCAGGGAATTTGGATGGTGGACTACACAGAGGATGAGACAGGATACATTAAATGCCAGCATGCAGGGAATCTGATCCTGAACTCTGGGCTCTCGCCGTGCAAAGAAAATATGGTGCAGCTTATAGATCTGACAGACACATAATTCAATATAACCTTAGAAGACGTTAAAGAAAAATCACTCTGGGAAACTAAACCACTGAAAGTAGCTTTAAAGTAAGTGTACGGTTGGTTATTGGTGGTCATATTGTTTGCAACGGTGGCAAGTTGACGACAGCTTATGAGAAACACTAGATTAGTTGTGAAGACCATCACGACTTTTATTATCTCGGTTGGAGACGGGAAAATGAAGCGCCTTGATACAATTGCTAATCCGGTGAGATCGACAGCTAACCATGGGAGGCTAGCTGGTGTTTCGATGTTGCGTTATCTAAAGGATGGTTATTCTAGCTTGAACATATGACTCATATGCAAGACGTAATTAGCTATGCCACTCCGAGCATACTTTTTAAATGGAATAGCGGGATACAGTACTCGGTTCAAACGATCATTACGCCACATTAACTTAAGCTGACACTCAAACACAATGTCTTGACCTCACTGCTGTTGCTAAATTACACTGTGCACACATCCTGGGGCCCGAAATAACAAAATGTCTCAGGCTTTTCATTAGCGTACCGCAGTGAAATTGTCATGCCTGCTTGTCACCTGGGAGTTTGGCTGGTCCAACATGGTCTTTCCTAGGCGGCTGGACAAAACCCAGATCTGTACTGCCAGATCTTAATTCTGTTCCAGCAGTTTCTATCCCTCCAGTCACACAATGAGAGAAGTTTAAAAAGCAAGTGGTCAGTAGCCAAACCCTGTCACACTCTGTCAGGCCAAAGAAATGCTTTATAACATTTATTAGCAGGAGTTATATTTCTGTTTCCATTTTTTAATCACTTTGTTGTTTGGTAATGATTTAGAAGCCATTTTCACTGATCTGTTGCATCTAAAGTGCAGTCACCCTTTGCCTAAAAATTGGAAAACAGTACTCTTCATTTTATCAAGAAGCTCCTTGAAGTTTCACCTTCAACTTGTCAATGAAGAGAAAATGCTTCCCTGCCAATGGCAAGTTTTTTCTGTAATCCGTATTTCCGCTATAATTCACCAGGTGGCGCTCTTAGCCAACTTAAAACCTGAAAGTATCCCCTTAGGGCAAACGGTTCAAACTCCATGTATGTTTTGATTGTCTCTCTGAATCTGATCTCTATCAAAAGTCCTTCACAAAAACACAATTTTCTAAGCTTTTTGCTCAAAATTTTGAATTTTTGAAGAAATCTACCCATATTTGAGAGGGAGAGATTTTTTTTTGTTTGATTTAATTAATAAGTTTATTTATTTAAAAAAGAACATTTTCTGGAAGGCATTCAACTTTTGTAAAAATCATAAAAAATGCTGCCGCTGGCTGGCAACTTAAAAAAAGCTGGCAGGGAAAGAGTTAATCTCGGTACTTTTTGCCTGCTTTTCCTTTAATATTCAGTCTTTTAAATATTATTTTTTCGAATCAAATTTTTGTTTTTAGTAAGCAAAATTAATCTGTTTGGCACAGCTATATTTTTATCTATGAAAAAAAACTAAAATCCTCATCAACCTTTTTCAGTTTTTCCTTCAGATTTTGGTTCCAAGAATGCTTTGCATGAGGCTGTTATTTTACCTTTATTCTGTAAAGATAAAGACTTATTAATGTTTAATGTTCATTTAACTTTGAACAAACTGTTGCCAGTAAATAAAATAAATGTAAGTTTACAGTAAATTACTGACAAACAGCTGCCAGTAATACTGTAATTTCTACAGACATTTTTAATAGTGTAACATTTCAGTCAAAATTTATATGCGTGCTTGACACGGCATATAATATATTTTTCTCCTGTTCACAAATATTTCCATTTGAGCTAACTAAGGGATACTGGTCACAAAGCAAAAATTAGTGTGATATGAATATTATTAGTAATGACTACTAATTAGTATCATTAGTAATTTGGTGGACATACTGTATATAGTACTGTGCAAAAGTCCACCATGCCAGAATTAGATTGGTTGTTTTTACAATGTTATTGTGATCATATATAATTGTTTCTCAGTCTTTTTAATAGAATACAACCAGAAAATACAGGAAATGTGTATGTTGTATTAAAAACTGTATACAATGTAAACTGATGTGTCAAGTTTTAAGGGTTAACTCCCTTTTCACTTGAGCAATTGCAGGAAACTGCAGGGTCTCTTAAACCTAAATAAAATTAAATCCAAATTTCTAATTTTAAAGAAATTAGTCTTTTTACTTCATTCTGCTCAAAAACGCTCAAGATGTGTTTATTGCCAAGAGAGGTCACACTGAACACTGACGATGCCTAAAGAAGACAATTAGTCCGTTTTTTTTTTTTTTTTACATATTTCCTGTATTTTCTGTCTAAAATAGATTGCAAAATAAATATGGATGGACTTTAAAACTTCTAAAACAATAAGTCTGGTGGTGGTGGCCTAAGACTTTTGCACAGTGTACTTACACACTTAAGCGTTTAGGATGAAAATACCTTAATTAATTTGCCACAATTAACATATTACCTTTTTAAAGATGGTAGTACCGTGGTGCATGTTCAGAATACCATTACAATCCATTACCATATGTTAATATGGGCTAATTGTATTTATGAGCCCTACAATATCATTTTAAAGGACAGTGGGATAGAAAGCTAAGCTGTTTTATTTTATGTATAAATTCGCATAAATTGAAATGCATGTTTATTTGTACAGTTATGTATCAGGGATTTCCAACCTGACCCAGAAGTAAAAAATATAATTTATGGCTCTGTTTAGGCTCCAGACAGCAAATATTAATTTTTAACAATTTTTGGTATTTTCCATTTGCCAAAATACCAATATCTGCATCTGTATCATTTATTTATTTATTTATTTTTATTAGATTTTAAACAGAACCAAAAATCTATCCTTTGGTGTCTATTATTATTATTTCACTCTAAAAATGGCTGTGTTATTTTTTAACCCATAATGCGTAAATATTGGACAGAAAACATGCTGGGTTAAAAATGACCCATTGTTGGGTTGTTATGCAACGATGCAATAATCCAGCAGTTGGGTTAAAACCATCCAGCAATGGGTCAGTTTTAACTCAGCGGTGTGTTCTGTCCAATATTTACCCATTGTGGGTTAAAAATAACCCAGAGTGTTCTCCTAAGGATTTTTTTGGAGAATAACCTGAGAAAAGGTTGATGCATAAATTAGACAAAACTAATAACCTATAAAAGAACAACTTCTTAGAAAAGCAAAACTTGTTGGACCAGCAGAAACAGTCGCAGCATTTATAAAAATCCAAATACATACTTAGAAAACCCCCAGTTCTGAATGTTGACATATTTTTGGTTTCCCAGAATGCCTTTTGTCAGAGGTTAAATATGCAAAAGTCCAAACAAATCTTATAACCATAAAATATTTACACCATTAATTGTATGCACTGGCATAAAGAGTCTCATTTGCTGTGTTTTCCAAGGCTTCACTATTCATATTTAATGTTGGGCTTTAAACTGCTAATCTTAAGTATTGAATGTACAATTTGTGGTATTGATATAAATGATACCATGTAAACTTTGTAACCAAAAACATAATTGTGCATAAGACAGCTTTTGTAAAGCTATGACATACTTTGAAAAGCACGTCTGACTTTCTTTGGTACCAGTGCGAGACCGGTGCTGCTACAGTATTAGTTATGAGTAAAATCATATTAATTAAACATTAATGAAAAAGCCATGGATACGACTGAAAAAGTGGGACTGAAGAAGTTTTTAAACAATGAAATTCACTTTCGAAACTCTTATTTCATTGTGCTACACTCCTTTTTGAAAATAAAAATCATCTCCAAATTAATCTCAGACTTTTTAATTGCTTAATTACAATCATTTAGTCTCATATGAAAACAGACGAGAATAAAAAGCCCAATGCTTTACATCGTATCCGAACCAAGTCAAATGGCCCATGCAGTGGTTGTGAGTTCATAACTCGGCTGACTCAATGTCACCCTCTCGAAATGCCTATAAATTCCCAGGCTCATAAATGAAGTGTCCCTCTAAGAAAGATAACAAGGTCGCTGCCCCGCTTTCTCCCTGCACTTTAGAAACGGCCGTGCGGTTGAGTGTAGCCAGACGGCTGGCTCTCTCGCCGAGACACAATGTCTCACACCCTCTGACAAACTGTACGAACAAAGCAGCAGAAACGGCCCCACACTCAACAAGACACTGATAGGCCGAGCGTCCACACCGTCTGACCCTCAAATACATTCCATAACTCTACAGACTCCTCGGGAACAGATTTGACACCAGTTATCAGTGATGGACTGCGGTTGTGAGGCTCCATTATGTGTGAAAACATTCAGAAATGGATGAGCTCTTTCTTTGTAGGGCAGTCGTAAAAATTGCTCATGTCAAAGGTTGTGGGATAAAGAAGGAAGTCCAAGATGATAAAAAGAAGTTGGTAAAAATATGTGTTATGATTGGGTAAAAGGCACATATTTAATGGTGTCATGACCTTGTATGTACTGTATGTACACCATGCTGCATAGAAGGTGCATAGCAACTACAAAAAGTTATGGTGTGTGCAATAGATGGCGCTACACAGCTTTTCAGCTGGGATGAAAATGTTGCCGTCTGTCATCAAGTTTGTATCCGTTTCTATTAACCTAAAGCATAACTATCAGGCTTTCAAACTTATTTTTTTACACTTTTAATACATTTTTAAATCATAAATATATATTTGACACAGTCATGACGGTATACAGGGTCTTCTCTGTGATGTCACTTCAGAGAATTATGTTGTATTTTTATGCAACTGTATTCAACACTTTATTGATTTATAGGTCTAGACAAAAATAAGTACAGAATTTTGCACTGCAACAAATCAAACCAAGAATTTTGTTTGTTGGATCGATCGTAAAATTGCACACACATCTCGGTAATGTTTATTCTTTGGCTCGCCTTTCAACTAAGTGTTTACAATCCAAATTTTATATCTTCCCCCCTCTCTCCTCCTCTAAGCAACTTGGCACGCTCTCGTGTCATGTTCAACATCATCTCTGTTCTCACATATTCACCAACAGTCTGATGGATGACCTGGGAAAAACTTGCACATATTCACGTAGAGATAAAAGACGCTAGAACATAAACCAGACCTCTCCATACCGTATGGAGTAATCTGCCTGGCGTGCAATTACACCCCTCCCACACCGTCTCATGACCTACAGCTACAGCTGGGCAAGATCCACCGTCTCTGCGTTCATTTCTCTCGGAGATCTTTGAAATATTTTCTCATTTGCAGTAAATCTATATTAAATATGGATGGTGCTGGTTGATGGGGTCAGTGTTATTAATCACGGGTATGCTGTGTGGAGGGTTGCGGGAGTGTGAGTCGATGTAGGAACACCTGCCCGGGCGACTGTAACAGGAAACAGGAAGGAGGCGGTTTGCGCTTTGGCTTGACTCCAGGGAAGGTCAGCTTGTATGCTAATCTGCTAATATGGAGGAAATGGCCTATTTATGTGTGCCAATGTTATGATATGAAAATGGTGAACGGGGTTAAACACAGAGCTGGCGATTAATGGAGGCAGACAGATTTAATTTACGCACCTGTGTGGATGCAGATTAATGGAAGGACATTGTGGCTGCATCCTTTGGAGGCAGCATTCCAGGGCATGAAGGCGTCAAGGCACGTCCAAATTCAATGTTTGGTTCACTTCCTGTCTCCTGAGATACCTTCATTGTCTTGTCCCACAAAAAAAAAATGTCGGTCAAGAAAGCAGCTGGAGCACAAATTTATTTTCACTTTTTACACCTTTTGATTGCATTTCTAGTGAGAATATCAAATATGGGATTAGTTATCACACGGACTCCATTACGCTGCTTATAAAGTCTGTCCGAATGCATTTCCAGAGCTGCCTTCATGCCGCTCATGAGGCACAGAGGCAACAAGTGAGCTCCCTAAGCTTTCGGTTTCTTCACTGAAAGCATAACAACTGTACTTTATTTACGAATGTTCACTGACAATATATAAACCAGCTGTAAGCTTAAGGGTAGACTTAAACTGTTAATTGAAAACAGAGTTAGTGCTCCTGTATAGCTTAGTGGTAGAGCATTGCAATAAGGGCACAAAAGGTCACGGGTTTGAAACCAGGTACATATACTGCTAAAAATAAAAATCTGTACTTTTTAAGCAAGGCTTTGAACAGGTTCACGGAACGAAAACGAAAGCCAGAAACTTTGATGTTTTGCAAGGAACAGAAACGAAACCAGAAACTTTCAAAAAATATATGTTAGAACAATATATGGAACAGAAACGTTTATTTAAAATAATAGTAACCGGTTAATACCGTTATTTTTTCGTTCTTCAACAAAATTTCTGTGCAATACTTGGTGAAGTTCACTTCCGGTCGTTGTTGACTCATCTGTGAAATGAGAAGCTTGCCACCATCAAGTACCCTACTCAAGCACAAGTCTATCTCGATCATAAGGTAAATATTGTAGGCTATCAACTATCTCAAGATGTTTGTGTTTTTAATACTAATTAGTGTAACAGACTGAGTTGATCCGTTATCCGTACAGATCACGATTTGCGGATTAATACGCAAATTTAAATAGGGTGAAAGTTGATCATTTGCACGTGTTCCAAAGGCTTGCAAATGTTAACACTTAAGTGATTTTTAACAATTTAACCGCAAAAAAAAAAATTCTGTGCGCACAGACACACATGTGGTTGAATGTATCCGGTCCAAATCAAACGTGATTATCCCTATGCCCTTCAAAGATCAGAACTCTTGATGCATGAACTTGAGAGAGAGTTGCGCTACTGTGTCTCATTCTGTAGTCCATTAAAATACATTATTCAGTGTAAATAAAGCACTGAAAACAATGTAACTTTCACTTTATGTGGAGCGACTGTTTATTCTTCCCAAAGCGCCGTTTGGAATTCGTCCTCCATCTGTGTGTGTACGCGTTTAAGTGCACTCAACAAATGTAGGCCATTTTTAATGTTCGATGACAAGATAGAAAAATTATGTAGACTAATAATTTAAGTTTAATGTCGTAATAATCAGCCTATTTATTTGTATGTCCCACAGCAGACATGGAACATTGTTAACCGCTTCAGGAAACTTAATTTTTTGGTTGTAACCGGTTCAGGAACGTAAACCGGAAATTGGAAAAAATCTGGTTCAAAGCCCTGCTTTTAAGTCGCTTTGGATAAAAGAATCTGCCAAATTTGTTAGTTTTTAACCTCGCCGCTCCAACCAGCTGTCATAATATCCCGTTTCACATTATGCATGCATTATATGACATGAAAGTAGCATAAAGTGTGTTGTTCTTTCAAAAACATACTGTGATTTACATTTTTAGACCACATTCAAAAGCTGGATTTGTTGTAGCCTAGTGGTTAAAGAGTCAAGGGGATCGCACCCGGCCGCGCAGCTCAGCATCGCACCGCGTTGAGTCGCGTCTAGGACAACTCGGAGGTATTGTAAACCGGAAGTGCACATTAAATAGCGCGAGCCTCGTCAGATAGCATCTACTTCAAAATGCAAAATATACGTTAGCAGCCAATGTTAATCATTAATGATTTGGGACAAATATGATGTTATTTAATGTTAAACTATGTGAGTGGCGCTCTGTGGCGCGACAGGGATTTGAGCAACTTTCTAAGTCAAAACTGGGTGGCATGGACAGGCACCACCTGGCGGCGCCGGTGTGCTTATACTCATAGAAAACAATGTGTCCCATTTTTTTAGAATGGCGCGGCACTGAGCGGTGCGGCCGGTGTGCTATCCCCTTCAGGCTTGTAATTTGATAGTTGCCGGTTTGAGACTTATGGCTGCCAGGTTGTGACTGAGGTGACCTTGGGCGAGGCACCTTAACCCCAATTGCTCCCTGGGTGCTTTTAGGGATAGATCTCTTGTGAATATTGGTAACAGGAACCTAAAAAGAACATATTTGTACAAAAATGATATTAGGACCTTTTAGGTACCGCCCCAGTGATAACTGCTTAACTGCAATGTCTGAGACAAATGTGTATAACAAGTCACTTGCAGCTGCAATGATTTAAGGTATAAACTGCAAAAAATAACTTTCTTAGTATTTTTGTCTTGTTGTAAGTAAATATTAAAAAATTCTTAGATCAAGATGTATTTTCTTGATGAGTAAAATTACCTAAAAAAATAAGTCTAGATTTTAGACAAACAATATTAAATCTAAGTGAATTTGTGAGTAAAACAAGTAAAATAATCTGCCAATGGGTATGAAAACATTACATTTTCATTTTTTGTGTGTTCAAGAAAAAAGTAAACTTATTTCATAATTATTATTATGATTATATTATTTTTTTATACCCCGTTGGCGTGTTATAAGCACAAATTCACTTAAATTTGATATTTTTTGTTTAAAAAGTAGACTTATTTTCTTAGGTCATTTTGCTCATCAAGAAAATATATCGAAATATTTGTACTGAAAACAAGACAACAATATTAAGTAAGAAATTAATTTTTTTGCAGTGTACCCATCCAGTTCCTTGCATAGTAAGAAAAAGGGGGGATTGTTAGGGTTCGGGAATTTCCCCTTATTTTCAAATCCTAATGTTGACAGGTATGACTGGGAGGGATTACTCCACTTTCATAAAAAAATCCTGATATTTTACTCACCCCCATGCTTATGTCTTTCTTTGTTCAGTCGAAAAGAGATTAAGTTTTTTGAGGAAAATATTCCAGGTTTTTCTCCATATAGTGGACTTTACTGGACCTTAACACTTTACAGTTTCAATGCAGTTTAAAATTGCAGTTTTATTGCAGCTTCAAAGGACTCTAAATGATTCCAACCGAGGCATAAGTCTTATCTAACAAAACAATTGTCATTTTCGCAAAAAAAGTACTTTTAAACCACAACTTCTCACATTAGCTGTGTGTCGCACCAGCGCGACTTTACATATTACGGAATCACGTCGAAAGGTCACGCGTCACATATGTAAAATGCACACTTGCGGACCATTTTAAACAATAAACTGACACAAAGGCATTAATTAGTATCATTCCTTATACAACAACATTGGTACGGTCCTCTTTCTTTCTCCTCTTTCTTTCTTTTACGTATGCAAAACGTAGTTTCTAAATGGGATCATTTAGAGCCATTTGAAGCTGCATTGAAACTGCAATTTTAAACTGCATTGAAACTGTAAACTGTTGAGGTCCAGTAAAGTCCACTATATGGAGAAAAACCTGCAATGTTTTCAACAAAAAGCTTAATTTCTACTCGAATGAACAAAGAAACATAAACTTCTTGGATGACATGTGGGTGAGTAAATTATCAGGATTTTTTTTATATAAGTTGAGTAATCTTTTAAATGCAAAGGTCACATTTCAAGTATGCATTCGATACTTGAAAACATGTCACTTTCACTTTTCACTTTCATATTATTTATACACTGCAAAAAATTATTTTCAAGAAAAAAATTCTTGTTTTCAGTAAAAATATCTCAAATTTCTAAAAATGAAGATGCTTTTTCATCATGAGCAAAACGACCCAAGAAAATAAGTCTATCTTTTAGACCATAATATCAAATTTAAGTGATTTTGTGCATAAAACAAGCAAAAAAATCTGCCAATGGGGTAATCAAAAATTCTTGAAAATTTTTCTTAAACACTAAATTCAAGAAAAATTAGCTCACCCCATTGGCAGATTTTTTTGCTTGTTTATGCACAAAATCAATTAAATTTGAAATTTTTGATCTAAAAACTAGACTTATTTTCTTGGGTCGTTTGCTCATCGAGAAAAGCATCTTAATTTAAGAATTTTTAGATATTTTTACTGAAAACAAGACAAAAATAATAAGTAATTTTTTCTTGAAAAAATTTTTTTGCAATGTAAACACAATCATTTAATTTCAGAAATTGTTTGGCATTGAGGTATCAACTTACCTTAACATGGTCCTATATGTCAGACATGTGTAGTATAGACAATTTTGTTGGTTAATAAAAGTTATTAATAATTATAATTGTATAATAACACTATGCTTCTGTAACAAATTGCATTAGAAAAATCAAAGGTTGTTGGTTCAATACCCATGAAACATACGCATGCTAAATGCATTTATGTAACATAACCATAACATTTTTATCAGTATATGTTTTTTCATGTTGGTGCAGAGCAATTTGGTATTAATTCTTATCACCCCATCTAATTTTGTCAAGTCTTGATATGCTACATGTATCCAGTGCAGTCACAGTAAAATAAAAAGCGTTAGAGGATGTGCTGGCGAGCAGAAAGTAACATGTAGACACCACAGTGGATTAAGTGCACCTCTCTAAAGCTCTCAGTGAAAGTGTCGTACATCTCAGAAAGACAGTGTTACGCGTGGGGGTGGACAAGGGCTGAAGGGGAGTGAGAGAAAAACAGAGGGCAATGTCGTCTCCACGCCGCCACATGGCGGTGGGCCGCGGGAGAGGTTGGCAGGCAGCCTTTTGTGCGGTTCAAGGCTGTTTGAAATTTCAGTTGGATACGGGAGGTTCATTACGGCGCCTTTTTGCCCGGTGTAAAAAGAAGTGTCAATCACCTTTAGAGCCCATGTGCCCACACTTACAGTGGCTTAGGTTTGCAGATACACACACAAAAAAACACACGTACACCCACTTGCTCTGTTGTTAGGAAAACTCTTGCTCCATTTTATATGCCATCCATATTCGTGCACAACAAGCACGGCTTACATCATATCAAATCCGGCCCTAACCAACCAATCACACGCACAGCATGAAACCGTAGATCCTCTTTGTGACTGTTAAAAGTAAAGGAGCGAGACTCCAGTATATCTGGCTCGCTCTCCCATTGACCTTTATAGGAATTCAGGGCAACGTGAACACAAAAAAGGGCTTGTTCGAGATGAAACTCACTGCTTCCTGGAACCTTCTCCAAGAATAGCAGGGGGAAAAAAGTTTGACACAGTGGCGCTTTCGTTTTATGCGATCGTATTTTTTCCCTAAACTAACAAGCGCCGTTGTCTTTTACTCGGGGTTCGGGTTTCATCTGTCCTACTTTCGGAGGCTTTCTTGGATCGCCGTGGCCATTTAATCACTTGTTGTCTCCCTGTGTGAGCTGGGGCTAATATTTCTGTACTGACCGTCGGTTGAAGTATTATATAATTTTGCTTGTAACCGCGAGGCTGTTGTATGTCATCAACATGGCTACCGTCACCATCATGATCGGATGTCCTTTTATTGTTTTAAAGTGGGCTTACTTGTTTAAAACCTTGATGGTCAATACAAGATTAAAACGGTCAGATATAATCGGTTTTATGTGGATCTGGGGATTTGTGTTGATGAAGTCCACGCTGTTGAAAAAGGATATTCTTCTCGAACCTCGAGGGACATCTGCACTGTAAAAAAATTCCGTAGAAATTTCAATGTTATTGCAGCTGGGTTGCCGGTAATTTACCGTAGATTTACATTTATGTTATTTACTGGCAAGAGTTTGTTCAAAGTTAAATACATTTTAAATATTAACAAGTCTTTATCTTTACAGAATAAAACCATACAATAACAGCCTCATGCAAAGCATTCTGGGAATCAGAAATCATCATCAACCTTTTTCTGTTTTTTGCTTCAGATTTTGTTTCCCAGAATGTTTTGCTTGATGCTGTTTTTTTAGTTTTACTCTGTAAAGACAAAGACTTGTAAATGTTTAATGTTCATTTAACTTTGAACTAAATGTTGCCAGTAAAAAACATAAATGTAAATCTACGGTAAATTACCGGCAACCCAGCTGCAATTTCTACGGAATTTTTTTACAGTGTGCAAACGTTTCCCTCTGAAATGTGTTGTAAATCACATTACCTCTTCACATTACCGACCATATATTAAACTTAAAAAGATCCATATTGGTAATAAATGCATTCTACTAAAGCCTGAAAGATGTTTGACAGTTTCCTAAAAAGCTTTGCCATTCTCCATCGCTTCAGAAAATGCAAATGTAGTCACTGGCACCTAACTTACCACGAAGATTGAAGGAGCTTATACAATTTGTAATAAGTAGTGTACAATAGGAGTTTAATTTTCACCCTTGACTGAACAAGACATATTCACTTTTTGGGAGGAAGGGGGAGGAAGTTCCTACGCTCATGAAAAAGGAGTTCATTTGGATGGAGGGCGCTTGCTAGTTATTTGCCGGGCTGGAAACGAAGCCTCTTGCCAAGCCATCAGCTGCGACTGTCAGAGGTCTCTGAAGCGAACAAGGCTGGGGATTAGGGGGCAGATCGTAACTCGGCAGCCGTTATGGTAACCGAGAGGGAGCAAGCGTTTCGAAGCGATTGCTTTGCGGATATCTGGGGCCCTTAAGCTGCCTGTCACAGGTGAAGGGGTCTCCGAATAATTACAGCAGTCTGTCTTGCTGCGACATCGTGAGGATTCTGTTGCTGCGAAATAAATTAGCTTTGTGTTTGCAATGGGATTTGATTATTGGAGATGAGATGAAATGGACGAGACATTCTGAAACATTTCTCATTATTCCTTGTTATATTTCTCTCTGCCTTAAGGCCCATTCCCAACAAGGACAATGTATATATAAAAAACTTTTTTTTAATAATAGTAATAATAATAATAATCTTTATTTTTATATAGCGCCTTTCAATTTTACTTCCCAAAGCGCTTTACAAGAAAAAAAAAGTTTTAATTTTAGGAAAATATAAAAGTCCACACCACAACTATAACGATAAACGACACATTATTATTGGGATATTCTTTCATTTTCTATGTAATTAATGCAAAAAAATGAAACCAATCAAAATCTGTTTAACTTTAAAGGACTTGAGCATTTAAAATGTGAAGAAAAAAAAAACGGATGAACAAACAATGTTGGTTGGCGTGAAGGCTAATGTGATACTGTAGTTATATTTATAGTTATGGTTCATGATGGTTTTCTTTAGGTTAAAATATTACTCATATATAGGGTAAAGTCACATGCTTTGAGGCTAAAAGAGGAAAAACTGAATTTTTTTTGTTGCAATTATATTTACAATGCATTTAGCATTTATATAAAAAAACTTACAGTGCATTAAAGCTACACATTTTATTTGTAAATGTGTTCACTTAAATTTGAACCTAAGACCTTTGTGCTGCTAATGCAATAATCTTTACACACAATAAATATATATATTGTTTTGAATTATATCTAAAAGCATTATTTATTACCATTATAATCAGACACTTGCTTTTCAGCTGGTGAATGATAATGAAATGAGTGAAAAATTGCAAAGTCTTAGGTTGAAGAAAAGACCTGAGCCATTACTTGAATCCAGAATATCATAAACACTAATGCGGCTTTCACATAGGACGCGGTGTGCGCTGCACTATGAAACCCATTCATTTCAATGGCTTGCGCCGTGCAAGGGTGGTTTCTTGTTGAGTCGACCAAAGCTCAAGCTATTAACCGCACGACCAATTAAAATGGGCATTCAAACAGGGCATCCATCTTGGCTGCGCTGAACTCAGCGGCGAGCTCAGCGCACACCACGTCCTATGTGAAAGCTGCATAAAGGTACATTCACATTATTAGTGACTTTGTCGCTGTGTGTGATTCGTCTCTTTCAAAAGAGGCGTTTCTTAAACTGGTTGTTATAAACAAATGAGTACTGTCCACTACAGTAACTGACTGGAGACGGATGGCGTGAACTCCACTGCTTTGTTCGCATTGGTAGTCGCTCCTGAAAGTCGTTCATAATTTGCATAAAGTTAAACACAGTTTCTCAACTTTGTCGCGTGACTGGACACGCCCCATCCAGTCGCCAACGGTCACTGTTGCTTGTGTTGCCGGAAGTCGCCAAGCTTCCATCAAAACCAATGAGATCACGTTGCTCAGCTAATGCTAGTTGCTGCTAGTCTGAATGCAACTTAAGGTGTAGGCAAGTCGACAAGCATTTAGAACACCATAACAACCATAAACTATAGCAATGCCTTGATAACACACTAGCATCCTGTTTTGTACCATTAAGCATTAAAGGGACATTCCACTTTTTTGGAAAATATGCTCATTTTCCAGCTCCCCTAGAGTTAAAGATTTTATTCTGACCGTTTTGGAATCCATTCAGCTGATTTCCAAGTCTGGTGCTAGCACTTTTAGCATATCTTAGCACAATCCATTGAATCTGATTAGACCATTAGCATTACGCAAAAAAATAACCAAAGAGTTTCGATATTTTTTCAATTTAAAACTTGACTCTTCTGTAGTTACATTGTGTACTAAGACCGATGGAAAATTAAAAGCTGCGATTTTCTAGGCAGATATGGCTAGGACTATACTCTCAAACTGGCGCAGTAATACATGACTTTGCTGATGTAACATGGCTGCAGCAGGCGTTGTAATATTACACACTGCCCAAAAACAGTCCCCTTGGTTACATTTTAAATTTTAGCAGTGTAGTAAATGTTTGTAGCAAGACAAGGACGATTTTTCTTCCATGCACAATGAAACATTTCAAGACAAAACATGTGATATGTCCACAACCACTCAAGCTGAATGTCAATGTAAAAAATCCTTCATTTTCAACCTTGTCGGGCTTCTACTGCTCTCTATCTCTCTCTGCACTGTGGCATTGAAGCTAGCTGTATTCTCATTGTAGCTCCTTTGATGCAACATCTCTTTAGGATTTACAGCTCAGATGGATTCAGGTGTAGCACTCAGAACAGGGGTTAAAAGCTCTTTTACTGCACACTTTTATGAAGTCAGGACAAGGAAACAAGAAACTACGTTTTTGGAGATTAGAGAAAGAGATAACTGTTTGCATTCCTACTTGAAATTCCATTGGATAATGGAGGACACTCGTTTTATGTACTACAAAGGAGGAATTAAGGATTTACGTATACTGTATGCTCTCAAAGTGGGAGAGATTTTGCTCTGGGTTAGACGTTTAACATGAACAAGATCATTTACATCATTTACTGAATCTCATGTTGTTTCAATATGCCTTTTTGAGGAAAATGGACGTTAAAAGCAATGGTTTTAGTAGAGTAGTCTTTGACTTGTGAAATATAATCCAACAATAGAAACAAGAAAGGAAATCTAAATTAACTATTTCTCCACCATTGACAAGTTATCCTGTCAAATAAGATAAAACATTTGCATAAAAAAACATGTTCCTGATGATTTTTTATGTTAATCTGCAATACCGCGATTATCCACTAAAATTTATTAAAAAAAACTGAAGCCAAAACGTTATTTACTCATTTTAAACTCTGTGTATGTTTTGATAATCGTTCTGAATCTCTATCAAAATTCCTTCACAAAAATGCAATTATTTCAGCTTTTTGCCAAAACTGTATTTTTAAATAAAAATATCCATATTTAAGAGTTTATAAGCAGAGAAAAATATAGATAGGATGAAACTTTTTTTTCCAATTTTGTTTGTTTCTAAACTATGGCATAAAACAAATGCAACTTTGGAAATTATGTTGGTGACCAAAAGCATCCAAAATAAACCAAAACTTTGTTATATTTTATTATTTGAAGTGCAGTCACCCTTTGCCTAGAAATTGCTGAATACACGTATGCGTGTCATTTTTTCAAGAAGCTTCTTAAATGTTCAACGAGGGTTCTTATTGGCTGCTTTTTCTTCAATATTCAGTGTAAGTCATCTACTTCAAAAATAATATTTTAAAATAAAATGTAAATTTTCTAATAACAAAAATGAATCTGTTTGGCACTTGATTATTTTGTCTACAAAAGTAATTTTAAGCATTTAACCATACACCTTCAGCTTAAATGATTTTTAAGATCATAGTTAACATTTTAGTCAAGTGTGTCCAAATTTTGGCCTGTACTGTATTTGTATGTTTATATATTTTTAGAACAAAATTTTCCTGAAAGGCATTTTGTTAAAATTACAAAAAATGCTGGCGGGCAACTTTTCAAAAAATGTCTGGAAGGGAGTGTGTTAATGTTGTTGTTTTATGAAAAGTATCCCCTTCACTACAGCTCTCAATACATTCTCCATAAAATGTTCTAATGAAAAAGAGGGAGGCATGGTGGCTCTGTTGCCCCACGTCAAGAATGTCCCAGGTTTGAGCCTCAGCTCGGTCTGGACTTTGCATGTTCTCCCTTTGTCAGCATGGGATTTCTCCATGTACTCCGGTTTCCTTCCACAGTCCAAAAACATGCAGGTTAGATTAATTGGAGATTGCACAAATTACCCTTCCCCGACTTTATCCGGTTCTTGCCATGAATATAGCATTGGATGTTGGAATGGCGTAAATAAATAATTAAACAAACAAACCACACATGAGAAACAGTTTGGTGTCATTAAAGACGATGTTAGTAGACCAATGGGATCATAATTTAGCCCTAAATATCCAAGTCCGTAAATGAGATTGACAACTAACTGCTTCGACTAAGTTGTGGATCAAGGTTGCCGCCAAAGCGTTAAACCATACAGAGACAAGGCATGCAACAATGCCGGGTCATTATCATGGGAATCTAGTGTCGCTGTCTTGTCAGTCAAGTCATATTGTGATTGAATGGGTGGGAGAGCCTGGCTTACCCAACTGCTGTTTTCATCGGCCTTATTTAAGGGAATTAAAAGCATTTCTGTTCCACTTCTCTTACTTTCTCTCTTAGCTTTCATTATGTCCATCAGCCCCCCTCCTGCCTCCAATTATGGACATGCTTTCATCTACATGGCCAGGAATGACCTGATAGGATCAGGATAGTTACTAAGAAAGAGCCATTGTCCTGTAGATCATTCATGGTAGCCCTGCCGCCTCCCTATTTACCAGGTAAGGGAAAACCTTAAATGTCTATATGCCAATGTGTGCTTCCTGCCGATGCACTTACGTTTGTCAAAATGTTTGGTTTCGAAAGGTAGGCTTTCACATAAGTTTATATACGCTACACTAAAATGTGCTGTACATAAGAAGGATTTGGTTCATTTCTCATTTTAATTCACTCTATAGCGAAGTTGTAGGCTATTGTTTGACAGAGAAGTCTTTTTTTTAAGACTGTCGCCACTCCAAAGACAAAAAGCCCCGGGTAAAGCTTTTATGATTAATTCTTCAAAAACCCCACGTTCGACCAAGTAATAGAAAAAAAAAACCCTCTTGTGATGTTTGATGACTGTGGCTTATTTTTGTCGCTGTGAGTGCCCCATAAATCACAGCTCATATTTTATGGAGTTCATAGTTGAGCTTTAAGCAAGTTGAAGTTAATGCGGCTTAACAATAAATACTAACAATCCAGAAACGGTACACTTATGGTACACACGGCCAAACTTAACTGACCTCCCTGTTAAATGTTTTTTTAACAAGTTCTTTAAATCATAAATCACTTGGTTCTGGGGTGTATAAGAGACATTTATACTATACATATATATGAATGCATGAGCGCTCGTAACTAGTCCCAAAAGTGCTTAGGTTCATTCTGCTGTTTTTAGGAGTCTAGTACTTGTATAAAAGCAGTTTGGAAATCTGAGTTTCTTGAGGGCTCCAGGGGCCCAGGCTTCTCACAGGATCGCAAGCCCCAAAGGGCCAAAGTAATTAGGGCAGGTGAATGGGGTGGCGGTCTGATATAGTGGGGCCTTGTTCCTGTGGCTGTCCATCTATTGTCATGGCCAACCATCGGGACGATTTCATTCCGGAAAGAGAGTGGTGGGTTGTAACTGTGACATGGTAATTATGAATATTGCAGACATAATAGAGGATTTGGCAACAGGGAAAGGACAACGTAGTTGTGTGTTCTACGTAAAAGGATCTGATGCATTTTGTTGGCTACTATAATATGATGTCACGCATTTCCTCCTCAGATCTAAGGTTGTCTCCGACCTACTACTATTGTTGGATAATCCCAAAAGAAACCGAATGGATCTACAATAGAAGCGCCTTTTTGATTGACAGTTTTTTCTAGTTTAATATACTTTCTCACTCTGAAATAATACATTATAGAGTTGAAATGGATTTTATATTGATTGTAAGGTTGTCTTTGTCAGGCTATTTTCTTTTACGTTGGAGATGACAACTGACTTGAAATCGTTTGAGAGTTTGTAACAGGATGTTCCACACATGAATCCAAAAGAAAATGGCTAGTTTTTATACCGTAGAAGCTGCTTGGATCTAATGGATCTAAAACTCTTTCATGTGACTCACATCGGCGCTGTACATTCTCAGAAATAAAGACACAAAGGTTTTCACAGGGAAGGTATATTTTAAAAAGGTCCTAATATGTACCATCTTGGTACAGATATGTATTTTTAACCCTCATAAGCCCCTATTTTCCTACATACGTTACAGTTCCTTGGGGGTAAAAATGACCCCAGTGTGTGTGTGTGTGTGTGTGTGTGTGTGTGTGTGTGTGTGTGTGTGTGTGATTGAGCATGTCTTTTCTATATTGCATTTGTGCTCTAGTACCAGGCCTACCTTTCTGTGTTAAAATTTTCCGATTTATTCTGGATGCATTGATTTTTTGACAAATAAAAGGAAAAAAAATGTTGCATTTCCCATTCATTTCAATTGGGGTCATTTATACCCCCAAAGGGCCTCTTTTTGTGATTTTTTACGACTGAATCAAGCCCACTTTTTTATATGAATCTTGACAGATAATCTGGAAAAGTCACAAAATCTTATTCCACTGTGATAAAGGAAACTTTAGTTTCTTAACTAAAGAAAAGTGTCTTGGGGTAAGAATGACCCCAAGGGACTTATTAGGGTTAATATACCAGTATGTACCCCTAATGTGTACTTTGAGGCACCTCGTTTGTGTGCATATGACCATAAATACATAAATAATGAAGAAATGGATGAAACACAATACAAGATGGAAAATAGATAAATTATGATATTATATCCGTTTGAATATTTATATAAAAAAATGAATAGTAAAAGCACCACACATGGCATGTACCCTGATTTACGCCCATGCCACAAATCCAAGCCCCCAACATGCATAGATTCGTAATAAAACTACTCTTATATATCTAAGAAAACAGACAGCAAATGTGTGCCAAAGATGAGCAAATCAGCGGACTGAAAAAGCAGAAAGCGAATGGATATATTGTGTATTCCCGTTAGCCACGCTTACTGGCTTTTGTCTTTCGCATGAAACCCCGCATTATCTTCCAAAACTCTCTCTCTCCCTCTTTTCTCTCTAGTGCTCTGAGCTGCTGCCGGCAAGATAAGGGCCGGTCTCTCCGAGTTTAGGCTTAACGTAATCCCTCGCCCCACCCCTTGAAAAGACAGCGCTCGTGCTCATCCACACGGAGATGGAAAACAGAGGATGTGAGGAGGAAGAGAGAGGAAGGATTGTGGGGCACTGCCCCACATTTGGAGTTATTTATTTGAGCATGAAATGACTACAAAGAAATACAGCTTTCTGTGGGGCTGGGTAGGGAAATGTCCTGTACTCTCTGTGATCACAGACACTGGCTAATCCCTCAACAAGATGAACCCAAAGCGGTGGAAATCGTGACGCCCCGGGACTCGTTTACCTGGACGGTGTTACGCCTGAGCTTGCAGAGTCTCTTATTAACAGAGCTCAGGCCCAGACAATGTACTCTGTTCTGTCAGCTATATCTTTTTATAAAACCAGTGCCCTTTTAAAGCACTTTTTTTATAAATCAAGTTATGCAATGCCATATTAAATTATACATTTAAAAAGGTAACAGACATTAAGATGGTGTGGTGAAATGAAAATTAAAGTGATCTAGAAAAAGAAAAAAACATTAGGATTTTTATTAGATTTTTTCAGGGTTCTAACCCATGACCTTTTGTGCTGCTAACACAATGCTTTACCACCGAGCTACTGTATACAGGCACACGGGTAACCAGATTGACTCTGAATAATACATACATGAGAAATGCAGACTTTTGTGTTTGTAAAACATTTTGTAAAACAATATCAGCTTTGTACAAATGAATTCATGTATTGTGATTCATATCATGAGTAAGGTGACTCCCATAGTGATTCAGGGATTTTGTGGTTTGTGATGATGTTAAACAAGCCAGCTGCGTTTCCCAGCGTGGGTTGCGTCCCGCATTACAGAGGGGCTGTGAGTTCATTCAAAACTGGAATTTCATTACACAGAATAAATTTGTTTTTGATTATTATTGTATATTTCAGATGTTATGTCTGAAATCTAATGTCAGCCATGCGTTGTTGTGATAAAACATGAAGAACAAATAAAGAAATTATAGAATATGATTCACATTTTTCCCTGAAAAATAAGCTGTAACATTCCTGCCAATCATTTTGTGCAGTAATACTGTATACATGGATGAAGAGGAGCATTGAAACTAGATAAAGAGGCTTTATCTGTGCATTAGCAGCACAAAAGTTCATGGGTTTAATCCCAAGGAACACATGTGGGTCAATGATGTGAATTATTTTGTTCAATTAAATGTAAAAGGTTTAAAATTTTTAAAAAATGGCAGATTACTTGCATACATTCTCTTTTTTGAGGATCATTATTTCATATTTTGAAATAATATTTGGGGGATAACTGCAAAAATGTCAATGTGATGTGACCAGTCTGTGTCAATTGGTGTAACTAGTATTTTTTTAATGAAAATATAAATATATTAATAAAAATTGTGGAATAATACATAACCATCTAGTTTAGTGTAATTAGATTTTTTACATACATTACTAATTTATTTGTCAAAGAACATTTAGAAAACAGAGCTGTTTTTAGTACGTTAGGACAAATATTACAAAAACACATAAAAATTTACATTTGGAAATAACTAATAAAATAATATTTAAAAAAAAAAATTTGTTTGTTTTTTGATGATTACGCTTGCATGCCATCAAGGCAGTGTCGGCGCCACGAGCGGGCCCTAGGGGGCATGGCCCGGCCACTTGAGTCACTGTGCCCCCTTACTTCTCAAAATAACAATGAACTTAATAATTAAAAAAATGTGCTGCAAATACATTTGGTTATACAATGAATACTGAATAAAATTCGGAGTATAATTAATGAAAAATAATAATTAAAATACTAACCCACAATGTTTAAGAATGTGGGGCTTGTAGTGCAGACCGTGCTGAACTCTGGGTAATGTAGTCGAGGAGCGCTGTGTTCGCATGTGCGTTGTTAATAGTGATACACAGAAGGAAATACGAGCTGTTTTCATGTTTATCTCAAGTTTATTTGCAAGTTTTGCCCTGCCACCCGGGTGTTCAGATGATGTAAACCTGATAAGAAAGCGATGGAGACTGTTTCGTTGGAAATAAAAAAAAATGTGCTTCGGAACCACATTGTCTGCTCATCACTGCGTGTAAACAAACCCGAGTGAACTGTTACAACTACCGTCACGATAGCCGAGGCGGATGATTAAAAGGTAACAAATGCTAGCATAGTCAGCCAGTTACATACACGCAGCCACTACATTTGAACAACACAAATTCTTAAAGGTATCCCCAGTGTTTTGTCTGCACTGAAAGTTACTGTCACATTCGGGGGCTCAATCGCCAACTCATTTTCTGTCTAAATAATGGATAACTTACTTGTAAGTCTTGGCATTTGAGCAACACGAAGAAATTTCACGACAAATAAAAGGACCTTCTTAAAAAGTTTTAAAAAGTCCTCTCGTCGCCTGCAGCTCTTCTGAAGGTAAAACGCATTAATTCTGGTGTTAGACATGTCAGTAACATTGTTTTCTTTTGCTGTTATTTGGTTGTGTACTGGTCTTTATGATTTGCGTGAGTTATCCAGTCTTGCACTTTAACGTCATTTATTTGCGACAACAACTTGGCTGGCTGTATCAATCCTGCTAATTTCACGGCTAGTTGCTATATGAGTAAATATATAGACATAACATTTTGATTTGATGTCTTTTATTAGCTTATTTTTAAGAAATGCAAACCTTCTGGCAAAACGTTTCCAGACGCGTTAAAACAAGTTAAAAGTCAAAAGAGGAACATTCGGTTTAATCATTGTAAATACAATCTCATATACGTTATTAATTATGCATATTTATTCTGTATTAATTCGTTGGTATTAAACTGTCCCTGTTAACGTGACTCGCTCGCACTCGCAGTACCCGGGTGAGGCTGTGTTTCAGGCGGTTGTTCAAGGAATAAAATACCTTTGAATGTTGCGACTGGCCAGTGGCCAATCAGTACCAAGCATTTTACAGTGCCATGTAGTAATAATAATAATAAAATAATAAGATGAACCAGGTGCCCCACCAGTAAAATAGGAGGCCCCCTCATTCTGTATTCTCTGGCGCCGACACTGCATCAAGGTGGAATTTTTTTAATATTTCTCATTCTTTGGCGCAATTGGCGGTTACACCAATTCAATTCAATTCAATTTTATTTATATAGCGCTGTTCACAAAAGTCAATTGTTTCAAACCAGCTTTACATAAATAGAAGCAGTGAAAAGCACAGAAAAACGACAGATAGCACAAGAAAATACATCAGGGGTCGGCAAGTAACTTTGGCCGCGGGCCAATATTTTTTTTAGCCAGTAGATGGCGGGCCAACTGTTGTTGGCACACTTACGTCTTATTTTGAATTAGCCTAGTATAGGCTATCTGATCTTTTGTCAAGAAACATTGTCTTTATTTCCTATTTAAAAGACGAAAGACGGCATTAAAAATTGCTAAAAACATGGTAATGGGTCTGTGTATCATTCGTTCAATCGTTTTTTTTTTCAAATTAAAAACAAAAATGAAAAAATTAACCATCACGGGTTTTCTGATTGTGTGCTCAGATAAAAAAAATTAATTACTGGATTAGACATTTTTTTTATTTAACTCCTTTATAGGCATAATATATCAATGAAATCATTTTAAACAGATCAAGTACTATAGTGGTAATATTACAGGCATTTATGCTCTCATGAAATACTCTTACAGTCCGACTTTTGAACTATTCCTTTTTTTATTAATATTTAACCGGGACACACACATACACACCTAAGGTTTAAGGAGGTCTCCGCTGGATTGTTTTTTGTCCAGCTCCGACAAGGTTCTATTCGTAAATTCATTTGTGTTCACCCGCTTTATTTCCCGACCTGACGGATCCGCAAAACTTAACGTCACGTTTCGTTTCCAGAATCTCACATTCAAATGTCTCTAACGAAAAGAGACAGATAATTTTAAATGTTATACAAAAATTGTGTTCGTGCCAATAAAAATATTATTTTAACATTGTATTTATAATGAAATATAAATAATAAATAAAATAGGACAAAGCCTCTCACTCAAATTTCTCACCATCATAAACCAAGTTGGTTGCGGAGTTGCTGTTCAAATTGCTGAACATCCTCCTTTGCCAAATTTATAACGTTTTAAACGGAGGTAAAGATCAAAGAACTATGCGTTAGGAAAATTAATAATGGCTTTATTTTAATAGACATGTAAAACCATATTTTGGCGGATTACTTTCAGTTTTTAACGAATTTACCTGACCATTTAGTCTTCATAATTAACGGTAAACGAACTTGACTTGCTGTTTTCGAAGGCAGGTCGAACCAGTCGGGTGCTCGAGCCCCAAGTTCAAGTAGCAGAAAACAACAGTATTCCTTTCAAATCTACTTTAAAAGTGTATTAGTTAAAATATTATTGCAGTAAAAGAGTTTATTTTTATCATATTTTGTAGTGGTTTCTAAAAGCCAGCAATTACTTTTCAGTAATTTGCAATGTCACGGAGTTTAACGTCTTCACGCGTGATGAATTGACATGATTTACGAGGTAAATTTGCAAATGATTCATGAAGTCATACCTCTGCAATTATTTGATCGATTGTGTTTTAGAGTTTTAGAAGTATGCTCAAACTCTAATGACAGTTATGATCGCGGATGCGCTGGTAGAGAAAGAGAACGAGAAAAAGCGGCCCGTTAAGATAGCTATTATACGCATTTTTTTTCAGGACATTCTTGCTATTTGTCAGTGTAGCAATAAATAATAATAATAATAATAATATACGCGAATAAATAATAATGAAAAAAGTTCAAAAGTCGGACTGTAAGCGAATGAGACTTACAGGAAAGCATGGTTGCTATTCAAACCCTTATTAAAACCCTTATTAAAATGTAATCTGTTAGTACCTGATCTGTTTAAATGTATTTCATTGGTATATGTCTGCTAAGGTGTTCAATTAAAATTTGTCCGAACCCGGTTTCATTCATTTTTTTATTTTTGATCTGAGCGCACATTCAGAAAACGAGTCGTTTGATTTTAGTTCAAGAAATAAATAATAGAAAAACAAGTCGTTTTTCTTTATTTTCTTTTTGGTTTTGATTTGAAAAAACGAATGAAGGAATGATACACGGGGACATTTTTGTAAACTGTTATTGTAAAATAAAAAAGTCTGATTAAAAAAAAATTAAAAAACGGACTTCAAATTAATCCGGCGGGCCAGAAAATATTGCTGGCGGGCCACTTTTGGCCCGCGGGCCGCCAGTTGCCGACCCCTGAAATACATGATAGCATAAGCAGTTAAATTTGCTGCGGCTATGACTCAATATTATAAGCGAACGTATTACTAAAGTAACGTTTAGAAGAGGAAGCTAAGTAAAGCCCAAAAAGGTTGCCTCCCCGGGGTGAAAAACCCCCTAGGAGAAAAAAAAACCCCGGGGTTTTATCCGAGGAAGTAAAAAAAAGTCCTAGGAGGAAAAAACCCTTGGGAGAACGAATAAGGAGATTTAGCGGAGATTAAGCGGGTTCTGCCGGTGATCGTTGGTCAGGCATCAGCTGGGCATCACGTTGAAGGACGGCCAGTAGATCAGAGGTGTGCCGACTTTCACATCTACCGGAACTGGGTCTGTTTGTCTCATTGTCCTCGGGGTCGAGGACGAGACGGGGAGATAAAAACAAAATCATATTAGCATAGCGGTCGTTCATATGTAATGAAGTGTCACACAGTGATGTGGTTTAACTTTAAGCTTAGTTCCAGACAGACTAACTATTGCGGCATAATTATATTATCCACAGTTGAGGATTTTGCAAATTGGGGGCACAATGCAAAGGTATATATGGTAAATAAGGGTCACCTTCCGATCTTTAAGAGAAAATGAAACCTGACGACCCGTTTGACTAAGCCCTAAAGCCCCACTGTCATCGTTAATGCAGGTTCAGTGGCAAACGGGTCTATATTGCATACCATTTACAAGACCACGAGAAAACGCCAAACATCGCAACCCGACCATACGTGCCAAACCGGGCGGTGGCAAACTATTTAATGCAATTCATTTTTAAGTGTTCATGCAGAAAAGGTTTTTATTTATTTATTTGGTTGGTCTGTGTTATGACCGTGCCAAATACGTGCCAAACCGGGCGGTGGCAAACTATTTAATGCAATTCATTTTTAAGTGTTCATGCAGAAAAGGTTTTTATTTATTTATTTGGTTGGTCTGTGTTATGACCGTGAGGCCCCACTGTCGTCGTTAATGCAGGTTCAGTGGCAAACGGGTCTGTATGGCATACTATTCACAAGACTTACAATAGCGCCAAAATCGCAACCCGACCATACGTGCCAACCCGTTTGACTAAGGCCGGAAGCCCCACTGTACACATTTTCAGGCCCATTCAGTCTTAACTTTCATAAAAATGGTGCAATTATTATTTTTATTGCATATATAAAAATAAAAGATATCCCGCACAGTATTAACATCACGAATCACATGATTGAAACGTCGCAATAAATATTTTGTTTATTTTGCAAGTTAATGTGTTTCTGGTTTTTAAAAATCTGTAAAATGATGAATCAGACCGAACACTAGATTTATACCCTGCAAAAAAATAATGTGTTCCTTAGTATTTATGTCTTGTTTAAATGTCTAATAATTTTTTTATTGAGATACATTTACTTCTCAAATAAAGTGTCTTAAAATATTAAATATTGTTTACTGAAATAAATTATGAAATTGAAGAGGTTTATGCTTAAAAACAATAAAAATATCTGCCAATGGGGTAAGAAAATAAACTTAATTCCAGTTTCAACTTAATTGAATAAACTCAAGTTAATTTGTCATACCCCACTGGCAAATACGTTTAATTGTTTTAAGAATAAACCTCTTGATATTCATAATTCAGCTCCTGTGATCATACTTGACAGCCATGGCCAGATTTTCCAAATGCAAGTAGGACTGGTTATATTTGTATACATATTTTATTTCAACAGTTACAAAAAATAGCTCAGTACCATGAATAATCAATATAAGCCTTTGGTTCAAAATTTATTTTCATTAAAAAAATATTAGAAAAACATCCCCCTCAGATTTTTTTCACCCTATGTGGGTGATTCTCACGAAAACTTGGTTTTAAAAATGTCAAGCATGAAAATTTAAAAATTGCTTAAATGTACTTTTTTCCCCACCAGACATTGAAAAACAAAGTCTGGAGTAAATGGGAACATTAATTTAAAAACTTTTACTTATCATTTAACACTTTTTGTAACATAATTTAAAAAATTAGTCCTAAAAAATCTCATTACCGCAACAGTCAGAAAACATCAACACTGACATATTTTCAAAATGACATGACAAACCTGAAATAACATAATTTGGAGATTCTGCACATGCATTTAAAATCAAAGTATTATGCTTCTATTAATTAAATTAACATTTAATAAGCATCTGTTGTGGTAATGATAATCAAAATGTCGTGTAAGCATTCTGACAAGACAATATTTCAAATTAACGGTAAAAAATGATCTTACCTGGTAGCCATCTTGAAGTAACTGGTCCATGTGCTTGGTCACTCAAAATCAAACTTTATTAAAATTCTGTATGTATGCTTAAACTGTTCTCAAAAAGTGTTGCGGAGGATGAGAACATCAGGCATGGACACATCATTTTCCTAATTTTTCTTCATTATTATTATACATGAATATTCAGTAAATATTTTTTCTGTCATCTAAAGTAGTCTAGCAAAACATCCATTTATTTTTTTTCTTAATATTTTTGGGTTAATTTTATTAAATTACAACATAACGCATGTTCAAACACAGCCGGACACATTGAGTTAATGAGAATTTCAGCAGAAAATGAGATAAAATTTCCAATTATAAATTCTTATGTTGAAATCACACATTGTGCAAGGTAGAACACAGTATTGTGTTAATTCTGATGCTTTTTAATGTTACTATATTACACATTTTAAAGCTAAAATCATTAGTGTCGTGGTGTTTCAATGGTTTCGTGAGAATCACCCATGTACCTTTTGACAGTGGCGTTCAGCGGGTTTTGCATCTGAGCTCTTGCATCTATATATATATATATGACAAGATGTTTCTATGTTCACATATCCAGCCTGTTTGTCCCTGGGGAATAAATAATAAATCAAGTTCAATATTGAAAGAAAGCCAACGAGAGAAGATAAAAACTGAATGCAAGAACAACAAGATAAAATGTAGTCTGGAAAAACAAACTGCTTTCTCAAAACAGACAGGCATACAGTTCAGACTGATGATTTTCCGGTTTCATTGGTTAAAATCCAGACAACATTTGTAACAAATTTCTATTTGCCATTCAAAGAGCTGTCCAAACAATAGTGCAAGCTTATATATTTATTTGTGTGTTTGCAGACTTCTTTATACCTCAGAAAAGCATTGTTGTCTAAAAAACTGGTTCAAAGTCATAGCAAAGCACTAAATTGTAAAGGCTGACAAATAGTCTCTGCAATTGCAAGTTATCGTTGAATTGTATAAAAACAATCATACATTAACAGACATTTACTTAATGTGCCTGAATTACCATAATTGCACTATTATACACATAAAGTGGCATAAAAATGAAATGTGAATATAGAGTTCACTCGAGATAAAGCAACATTAATCATGCTATTAACATTTCTACAGCATTTACAGTAATAACATACTGCCTATTAAGTGATCTGTGTAGTCAGCTATTTAGCTGTCTTATCTCTTGCCTTCATACCCGGTTGGACTGCAAATTCCTGTCATCGTACATGGTTGAGTTTAATATCGTAATAAAGTGCATGGCATAAATATTTATGCATTCGCCCGCTGCTTAATTACATCCTGTTGAAATGCACAATTGTATCTGTGACGGGTCGAGTACTTACAAAATAAAGGTGTATAAACAAAGAAGAATATTGATAGCATAGTACTGATAGCATAAGTGCTTTATTGTACATAACTGTGAACACTTGTTCTCATGAGCTGGCACACTGCTAACAAAAACATCCAATGAATGAGGTTTACATCTCACCCAAGTTTGAGATATTTGTGCATAATTTTCCTGTTTTCTCAAGGCCAGATCTGCACTGGATCCGCACCGGAGCTGCTGACCTTGGTGTGGATCCGGTGCAGATCCGGCTCGGAGTCGTCTGCTGACTGTTCTTGAAGGAATTTTGTTGCTGGTAAACATTGATGTCAGAGCATGTCATACCAAAGAACCATGATAACTGTTTCACAGTTCATTGCTGAATGTGTCAGATTCACCTGTCACCATTTATCAAAACATCGCAAGACAAAACAATAATATGGGTTCAGGTTTTTAAGTTCATTGTGAGATGCCTTTTGTACATGAGCATAATTAAGAAAACTTAATTACAGGAAACGTTAATGCAAAAATATTAATGCAACCAAAACTCCAAAAACTTTTTACACCAGTCAAATTTCAAATTCAAGTTGTATAGTGCTTTTTACAATCTTGCATTATAAAAATGAAAAATTAATAAATCTATGCTGTATTAAATAATGTATAGTATAAATGCAAAATTGAATTGTGTTTATAAACATATTATACTTAAAAAAAATTGTATATACTTTTTTTGACTATTCTAGAAACCCATCATTGCCACCAATTTTACTCCATGACCGAGGGAACTCAGGCACAAAGTAGAGGTCTACATGGGTCCAAAAATTTGTTCCCGAACCCAAAAAGACCCGTAAACGTGTTACACCGAACCGACCCGGACCCATCTATTATTTGAAAGTTGGACCAAGAACCGATGCGGACCCGTTTATTATTTAAAAGCTGGACCTGAACCTAAATGCTATTAATAAGTCAATAAACAAGTAGCAAAAATGTAACTTTTTGTCTTACCCACATAGCCTTCTCCCTCCTTGTACCTGACCATGATGCACAATCCTCATTCCCAAGAAAGTTCCATCCATGTTATTTTTCTCTTGCAGATTAAAATGCTTGATCCACTCATTATTATAACTTTAAAAGTCCACTTTTAGTCATGGTTTCTCGAGTGGGTTTCTCAACTTGCATAATCATTTAGACTGTTTGCCCATTTGGATTATAATAACGATTGTTTGTTCAGTGCCAAGTCTGGTGATGTTAGCTTTACTTCTTTGCCATTATCTCTGTGCTCTTTGAGCAGAGTCTGCATGAAAACTTTAGATGTAACAACAAGACAGTCAATTTATAATATTAAATATTCCGTCACACACTGTCTGCGAGACGGAAGTGGAACCTGTTCGTCAAATGATGTTGTTCTCGCTCAGAAGACTCCCCGGAAATTGACCCCCGATTTGCATCATGCTATCTCTTGCAGCAATCGGTTGGAGCAGAGGTTGTCCCCCTTCACGATTTAAGTAAATCACTGTGATCTCTGTCCACCATGACCCTAAAACAGGTAAGTCGGCACGACCTGGTCATCAGGTTTCTTAAAGGGGCAATGGGCTTTAATCCACCTCTGTCCCTCTCTATACCCTCCTGGGACTTGTCTGTGGTACTGAAACCACTCTAGAACTCCCCTTCAGGCATTGGAGTCAGTTGAGCTCAAGTTTCATCCCATGAGAACTTTGAACCTGGTTGCATTTGCCTCTATAAAGAGGGCAGGGGACCTGCACGTGCTTTTGGTTGATGACTTGTTCCTAGAGTTCGGGCCTGCTGACTCCAGTGTAACGCTGAGACCCTGGCCCACTACGTGCCCAAGGTTCCCACCACTCCCTTCAAGGGTGGTGAACCTGCAAGCGCTCCTCCTTGTTGTGTCCCATACGTGTTTACGACTGTACGTGTATCGAACACGAAGCTTCAGGACCTCAGACCAACTCTTTATCTGTTATTGAGGACAGCAGAAGGGAAAAAGCTGTCCCCAAGCAGAGGATGTCACACTGTATAGTGGACACTCTTCTGCCCTGCAAAGGCTATTTGCAGTATCTATGCAAATGCTGAAACCAAGAAAAATGCCCTTAAAGTTTTTTACACCAGCCAGTCAAACATGTTATTGCAAATTTGGCCCACACATTTCTCTGAATGGGACAAAATTGAACCAGGAGACTTTGTGATAAGACACAACTGATCTCACAAAGCCCATTTCAACCCTTAACTCAATTTTGACCAAATGCGTAGTTACTGCGCTTTGGCTTTGTAGGGCAGTATTGCTGTAGCTAAAAACAAGGCGTGCCGTGTCCGCTTAAGGTAAGGGCGTACTCTACTTAGAGTATAATGTCCTCTTGGGCATTGGCTTGGGGTGCCTTGTGGACAGACATTTGTAGAGCTGCAGGCTGGGCGACACCTAACTCATTTACTAGTTTCTAGTGTTTGTGTCGAGCCGGTTTCCTCGTGTATTCTGACATCAAATGGGTAGAAGCACTGAGAGCCCCGGCTCATGTGTCACGTGCAGCACCCTTATGGCACTACATTATTGCCAAAAATCTTTTATTGTAGAATGTGGTACTTCTTCCAATGCCCTTGGCAGTCAAACGTGGCGGAGTGTCTACTACTAACCTTTCATCAGTTGAATTCTTGATAACCTATGTTAAGGCTAGGCATCCATTTGAGCGACCCCAGGTGATCCCATATGTGTAATGTCTGTGAAGTAAAAACTAAGCCCACGTTTTTTCCTCAGCAGATTCGCCTCTGCGGTCTCTGTACCGGTGTAGTCTCATTAGAAAACCTCGATAGACCTCGATTGCAGTAAAACCCTGTGCAGTTCAAAATTCCATATTGTAAACTCCACCTAAGTAACCTCTTAGGCTGGGTACACACCAGAAGATTTTTTACATCTTATAAGATTGTCAAAATGTGAAAGGCCACAAACATGAGGATAAAAAATCCTAGATTTAACCGTTTTGCTCCTATAGTGTGTGGTGTGCCATTATGTGTCAAAGACATCACACCACACAAACAGATTTTTAACCAGAGTCTCGACTGTGAATACAGGAAATCCCACAAAAAATCTCACGAGACTTCAGAATAAGCACGGTGGACGATATGCAGGAAGACATTTCAATGATAGTGCTTGGAATCATTTTTACAAGACACGTTGTATAAACATTTGTGCTGTTGCCACAAATCAACAAGCTGATCCTCCATCTCTGTTGTCCACATCAACTTCACTTTGGCCGTTTCTCATACGTCATGAAACCTGGTTTATTCAAGTTAACTGAGCATTTCATTCGCAAATCATAAGTATATTACAACAATATACGATAAACTAGGAATAATAGTCAATTTTATAACTGTTAATATTCTGAAATAAGACTTGATGACGTATATTCAGCCTGGAAGTGCGACCTACGGATTGAGTAGCGGCCTTTGTGCTGCACCATGACTGCTTCCTTCTTCCCTCATATCGCTTTCTGTTTGGATATGGTTTAGTTTCACGTGATAATCTCAATAGCGTGCTCGCGTTTGTCCTCGGAATTCCCCACACACATCAGGATTTCTGATCGTAAATATTCAACATGTTCAGCAGGTTCGGACACTCTTAACACACATCACACGAAGGGACAATCTGATAACATAATATGTAGAACCATCGCGATACTCGGGACATAGCTAGGATTGTCAGAAGGAGGGAAATCGGCCCTAAATCAGCCCGATTATCTTTTGGTGTGTACCCAGCCTTAGGGATGTGGCTCTGCAGCAGTCCCAGCTACTGCCGAGATGGGTACGCTTCCCAGTGCTAACTAAGGTTACTCTACTGGGTTGTTAAGGAACAAGTAGTGACCGGCCTCTCTGCATAACACCCTGTTCCGCCTACTCTAAAAACAAGGATAGGAAGACTTTTGCAGGGCACTGGAAGGGGCAGCACCCGGTGGTACCTGTGGTACTTTTGTAAGGATTCCCAATATGTTGGTAATCAACATGACATCAATGTGACCGAAAGGCAGGGAATGGTACATCACAATCCGTCGCCACGGCTTGCTGTACCACTGCTGAGTCTGCCAGGCACTAGATGCTCGGCTTTCTCAGCGAAAATAGTTGATTATGCACTGCACCTGCTCCTTGTTTTATACTGTGGGGTGACGCTGGCAGGTGCAAATACTGCATGCCAACATTCATTGGCTCTTTGGATGTTTCTTAAAGCAGAAAGGTCTCTCTACCGAGTTCCCAATACATTGGTCATTGACGTAATGTCTCCGTTCCCTTCCTTCAGGGAACTGAGACGTTATGCAGGATTGACAGTCAGTGACTGTGGGTGGGGTTTTATTAATGTAACCTCACATTGCAACAAGATCTTACAAAGTTCCGTGGTATAGTCACAGAATATTTTGCTCATTTATCCGTGTCATTGTAACGGATCTCCGCCTTTTTTCCGTGTCCGCACCACATACTTTCTTTTCCGTGTCAGTTTCAAGTATTGGTTACTCAATAGTTTTTCCTATTTTTAAACCATTGTTGTTTGGGTTTGGGGGTAGATTTGGGGTTTGGGTTAGGATGTGACTTTAACTATTGGTTTATACTATTTTTTCTGGACTTTTAAACGATTGTCGCCTGATGTTAGGGTTAGAGTTTGAATGCTATGGTAAGAAAATAGGAAAAACAATTGAGTAACCAATACATGAAACTGACATGGAAAAAAGTCTGTGGTACGGACACGGAAAAATGTGAAGATCCGTGACAATGACATGGATAAATGAGCACAATATTCTGTGACTATACCATGGAAATTCATGAGATCAGGTTGCACATTAACAAGAGAATCAAAACGGCATATCTAATGAGACTGCTTTGGTTTAATGGTGATTAAAATATAAGGAATGCTTTTTTATTGTAGGGTACACTGCATAATATGTGCCCTTTAAGATTTTAGCTGAACCATTATAAGTAAAACTTTATGAACAGAATTTACAAAATGCTAAGCTAAGCTAAGCTAATGTCAGCAGTCTTCCAGTAAGCAAACCAGCAGCATGGAACTGCACTTAAAAATGAAAGCAGTAAGCTTTTGTACAGTGGTGTCAAAATGATTTCTTGTGATATGCCATTGCCAAATTTAAATCAGAACATTTCAGGGAAAATTCTGGATCTCCAAAGAGTTTACTCTCTCTTCTATTCAACAGTCTTCTTCTCTTTCCTCTGCCTCTCCCTTTCACATCTATTTGTCCCTGTTAATACACACTGGAGCAAATACATTTCCACTTGACATCAGTTGCATCTCAGCAAAACCAGGTGATGAATTAAACACATCTGTTGTCTCCCTGAGGGAGGAATATCATGTTTGCTTGCCAACAGCTCTTGTCCTTACCCCATTCAGCTGGCAGGCCGACCATTTCCGAGGAATGTATATATCATTCTCTTCCATGTTAACCAGATAGTCTGTCCTGAGCGCATCTCCAACAAAACAAATGAAAATCCAATCCATTGTTAGACTCACAGAGCCAGACTTGTAATTATAACAACAATGTCTGGTCCACTTCAATGCTTGCCAAGAACAGCCTACTTAAACTGACATGTAAAGTGACTAACTGTAAACGAACTGTAAACAGTTCAATTGTAGTTAAATGCTGTTTAAGGCTGTTACTGTTGGCAAAAATTATAATGCCACACATTAATAAACTTTATTACACGGTACTCTAAAATGCTTGATTCTGATTGGCCAGTCGCAACATACCAAGGTATGTTATTCCAAGATAACAACCACTTCAAACTAAAAACACACGGGTAACCCGGATGCTGCAAATCATTTTGACAGGTACAGTTTAATATAACACAAATTAAATATAAATATGTCTTTTAATAACATATACAGCATGACATTATATTTACAAATGATTAAACCAAATAGTGTGTTCATGACAACGTCTTGCCTTATTTAAAACCGAAGTAAACAGGTTTTCCTCGCAGAAGGTCTGCATTCATTAAAAATGAGCAAATAAAATATTTCAAATGAATATTTAATGTTCCTAACCTTACTTATGAGGTAAATACCCATGAAATAAGCAGGATAATGTGTATGCAGCAGGTTGTTATCGCAAAATAAGCTCCTTCAGTGTGATACAAGATCCTCGGCTTCACGTTGGGTCCTGATCACACTGTCGGGGCTTATATATGTGATAACAACCTGCTGCCTATACATTATTCCTTACGTAATTAATAATCAGTACTCATGGTCAATAATGTCATGTCGGATTTATCGTAATTACATGATTCATTTTAAACTTGTACATTTTTGAGTAGTTACTGTATATTATAATATTTCAATTTATTAATGGATGTTTTAAATAAATAGCTCTTCAGTACATCCACGCCCTCGCGCAGGCTATTGTCAATTTAGACTAATAGCTTAACACAAATGTATTGTGAACATGAACAAAAAACAATACAGTGAGTTGCTATAGAAATGCATAATAAGTATGTGAATACCTCTTATTAGACATCACAGGATGTTATGTCGCAATTATGATAACTTCAACATGGCTTGAATCATGGGGGATCAGTTCAAGACACATGATTTTTTGGGCCAATCACTTGTGGTGTACATGTCATGTGACTTTTTTACTATAGACCCTTTTACCGTTTGTACACAATGATGAGGTGGCAACGTATGCGTGCGCATTTTGGCAACGAAACTACGGCGAGAATCACAAGTGAAGCAACACAGACAGAGTTGACTTTATCAACTTTTTTAACACAGCTACCAGATCCGTGTACTATAGTGAAGTGGATAAAATACGTTAGCAGATGACCAAATATAAAGTGGCCAGATACATATATACGTATATTAGTATATTATATTAGTGCAACCAAACGCAGCAACCAGACATTTGGATGCTGGGACATTGTTTTGATAAACTTTCTGAGTTGCTAACACGTTAGAACCAATGGGAATAACATCACTTCTGTTGCCAAAATGCGTGCACATGCTATTTGATCATGTGGGCTGTAAAAGGGTCTCACCAGATGCGGAAGAGGCGCCAAAAATGCGCTTTTTGCGCGTGGTTGGACACTTGAAGATTTTGGGTTTACTTGCTTCATGTGACATTCACACGTAAATTCACGTCATGGTAGGGGCTTATATAGCTCAAATTGAATAAACTTACCAGATTGTTCGACCTCCTCACTCACCTTCTTTCAAACCAGATCCTTTTAATTCCTGTAAAAGTAAAAAGATGTCTCGTGTAGCGATGCTGATTGTCTTCCAATGTTGTATTGTTTTTCTGCCTCCGCTGCCTTTCTGTAATTACGTCACTGCTAGAGCAAGCTCCTGATTGGTTAACGCGGCGTGAAAATTAACAAAAACTCTTGGCAATGCTTAATTCGTGCCATTCGCGCTTACCACGCCACATGATGCCTATTCGTGTCTTTGCATTGACTTAACATGTAAATCACTCGCAGTTGCCGCCTCTTCCGCATCTGGTGTGAACGCATCATAAGGGATAATGTATAAGTATCCAGATGTTAACACAGAAATAACCTAGACAGTTGAAATAGGACCCTTTGCAAAGTGGAGTGTGTCTAATTTTTAACCAATGCAGACTTTCCGCGAGGAAAACACGTTTACTTTCGGTTTTAACATAAGATAAGACGTTTGAATGTCACAAGCACACTATTTAGTTTAATCATTTGTAAATATAATGTCATATATGTTTTGAGCGGTAGTTTTCTGGGAATAACCAACGCTATCTCACGAGAATTCGTACAGATTTTATGAGTTGGCTAATTCGTATTAATTCATACGACGACATTCATACGTTTTTGTACGATTTGCCTTAACCCCTGTGACGTTAGGGTTTGAAGCGGGGTTAGGGGTTTGGTTTGTCGTTGTTGTTTTTCACGAGAATCGTACATTTTTGCACGATTACCTTCGTATGAATTCATACGAATTAGCCAACTCATAAAATATGTACGGATTCTCGTGAGATAGCGTTGGTTATTCCCTGAAAACTACCTGCAAATGTTGCGATGGCCAGCCAGAATCAAGCATTCCAATGAGTCATGTAATAACTGTAGCTAATATAGGCACAAAAGAATACAACAGTCGCAAACCTTCAGTAGTGTAAATGTAACTGACCAATCTAACCAAATTATTTGACAGCTTTTGCTTCCCACAAATGCACTCCAGTCATGCTGCAGGTTATTGCAGCTCGGATGAGTATGATTCCCGGTTCCTTTAACCCCTCCGAAGAGTTCCAGCGTGACAAATCCCAATCGATACTCATTACTTTGACAGTCTCTCAGCTATCAGGGTGTGCTACTGAAAACATGTGCCAGAGTATGCGTTGATCAATGCCATTAGCGTAGCATAGCTAAGCGTTTTGATTCGTGTTCTTGCTTTTAGCCTTTGCTACTCGAACAAGCCGAGTCTCTGCTTCTGATTGGAGGTTAAGAGGGAGAGGCTTTGGCTTGACATGAATTTGAATGAACTGTCGCATTATATCAGCTGCAAGTCTGCTGCTCTGTAAATTATTCATCACCTTTACGCATTAGCCTGTTATTGCCTGTCTTTTGTGTTTAAGAGCTGAAATTTTTCCACGGCCACCATAACAATCTGGTATTCACGCTGATCTACTAAAACAGGCGGATGAGGCCTTACAAGTGGAATCTTTTAAAAATAAATTAAAGGATATCAAGAGTAAAAATGATCTTAAAGTGTTTTTTTATCTACAGGGCAAGATAAAATGTTTTACAAGTCTTAAACAGTTCAACAAGACTGCATTTAGACTGTATGGCCGCGATAACTTTAATTAAATATTTCATATAAGTTTGTTCAGTTTGAAGTACTAATTACATAATTTTATGTAAGTGCTAAGAAGTCAATAAATACATAGGAATTCACAAGATTGTAGAAATTTCTAAATATTCACTTACTGTATCTGAGCACCCAACCCTATCTCAAGGCATTTCGTGGTGTATTATTATTCGTGTTCATGGACCTGGTTTTCCTATTTTTTTCATGTCAATGAGTTTCTTTTCATGTCATTTTATGTATTGTTTTTTCTATTTTTAAATCTTTGTCACTTGGGGATGGGGTTAGATTTGGGGTTTGGGTTAGGATGTCATTATAAGAATTGGTTTCTTATTTTTTTTCATATTTTTAAACTTTTGTCATTTGGGGTTAGAGTTGGGGCATGGGTTTGGTCTGAAATGTAAAAGTCGTTCTAACCCCAACCCCAAGCGATAATGGTAAAAAATTTGAGAAACATAAAATGACCCAAAAAGAAAGTCATGCCCAGGGACACGAAAAACACATTTGTGCTTATTAAAAACAAATAAAAAATGAAAATCGTGTCCATGAACCTGAATATATAATCAAGTATTTTGTGACTGTACCACGAATTACCTTGAGATTGGGTTGGAGCACCAAGTTTTGAAAGGTAATGACAAAAATCTCAGAAATCAAAAATGGAACAATTTTAACTATGTAAATGAATCTCTGTCAAAGACAGTAAAACTGAATTGTTTGATGCTGTAAATGCAGTCTAAACATGGCTTTTAAATGTATTTAAGATTGTGTTCTATCCTCTATGTATAGGAAGTCTTTAAATCACACTCTCTCTGTTAAAGCAACACTATGTAGTTTTTTTACCTTTAAATAATGTCCCTAAAATTATTTCAGTGATAGAACAACTTTTAACTGGACAAATTGTACTGTTGCTGCAACCTGAGCAGCCTCCTAGCTGCTACAAGCACACTCTGAAAATGGCGGTGGAGGGTAGGAAACACAGCCCCGCCCCTCCCCCTGCCTGCAGAAGAGTGTCTGATACCAGGCACTGTTGCGCTTTTCAACCACATGGGGGAGCTGTAAGTAATTTTTACATGGAAACTACATAGTGTTGCTTTAATATGCAAACATGATTTGTAATGACAGCTAGAATCGAGGTTGTTTTTGGTTTAATAGGCAATGTGAAATCTACTTGCTTTGATGGTGAATAAACTGTGCATCTTTACAGCCTGCCTCATTACTATTTGTGTTATTTACCATGAAACAAAATTCACGGATATGACAACGGCACATGTTTCAAGGGCTTATTGTTGCACCCCAAAAAGGGTTGTTTTCTGGTGTGAATGGTTCACTCAGTTATTTTTTTTATTTCTTTACATTTCAAATGAGCTTTTAGAAAGAAAGCTTGAATTATCTCTTTCAGATGTTTTATGGTAGACATCACAATTTGGTCTCCAATGTATAAACAAGCTCTTTAAAATCAAGAAGAAATCAATTGACCCCATTTACTTATTTACACATTATTTATATTACTGTTAAAAGAAATAGTTCACACAATTGTGATATATTTGAATTATTAGAGAAACGTTTTGAAAGTGCACTCATTCTTCGAGGATAACATAAAAGGTTATTTACTGTGTGCGTTTTAACAAAACTTGTTTTCCTCTTAATTAATGTATGGCACTGCCTAGTATTACAGCAATGTTTCACATTTACACTAAACATATGTATAAGAATATAGGAGCTCTGTTATTATCTTGTAAACCATTTTATATATTTATTTGTAGGTAAGCTAAATGTCTATAAAGCTGGTATGCATCACACACGTGCACCTGACTGTTAAGGTCACTGCCACTTTGCTCAAATATGTACAGCAAACGTGAATCTCAGCCAGAGTCAATTTATAATGCTGTTAGGCCAATAACTCTTTAACCTTGTACCATATGCAGTCTTTGCAGATTTGTAGCTGTTTGGTCCATGGCTAAAATTATGAACTGGCATTAGCATTAGCCTGGAATTCCCCACAGAGCGCGTCCAAACCTCCAAGCTGTCCAGCGTGTGCATGTTTATTTGTGCATAAGAGGCTGAAAATGTGTAAACCTGTCAGAGATTTTCCGCCAAGAGCTCCCAAGGTGAGAGAGTGTGACCTCCGCCAACTGTCCGTGAGATCCCGCCTTCCCTCTTTATCATGTCCCTCTGACCACACCTTCCTCCTCATTCTCTTCTCAGAATCAAATGTTGTGTTTGACATTTCTAGTTACCTCAGGAAGTGAACGATTTATCTAACGCCTGATATACTGTCTGACAGTGTCTATTGTGATACATTCTGCTCTGTGTGTAAAACGTATTTAAATACTATATCTGTCACGTTTTGCCATATTACTGGTTTTACAGATTGATGACTGGTTCTTTTATCCAGGATGGGACATCCGTCAATATGTTGCATTGTCTCCTATTTATAGTAATACCTGTAGGAGTGTTCAGTCTTGTTTTATCCATTTGCTTTTATTTTGTATTTTGTTCCTTTGTTTTCATGTTCACCTTTTCTTCATGTTGTATCATTGATCTCTATAGTAACTTATTGTCCTGCACCTGTTTCCGCTTTAGTTCCACCCTTTCCTTTGTCACCTCTTGTTTTAACATTGTACACATTTAGCTATAAGACGTTTTAATGGTTTCGGTTGTGGGTTATTCCTATTTTTCTCACCTGTTTCTGTCTACATTAAATACACTTGTGATTAAATTATTTTAATATCACTTCATTCCAACACCAAAAAAAAATTATTTCTGCGATTATTTACTCACTCTCGTTTTGTTCTAAACCTGTATGAGTTTCTTTATTCTGTTAAATATGTTTTTCATAAATGATGGTAAGCACACAGTTGGCGGCACCCATTGAGTTCCATTGTAACACAAACTGTAAAAACTGTTACTTGGATCTAACTCAATAAAATTAAGGCAACATTTTCCAACTAATTTTTGTAAGTTTATTGAACTAACTGATATTTTGAGTAAGGACAACTTAATAATATGGATTAATATGGATTTCAATGAATGTGAACATATTAAGTAGCATTTTAAGAAAAAGCAAATAAATTAAGTACAACCAATGTAAAAAATATCACCATATTATACACAGACTTAATTAAAATAGTTAACATTTAAATGAAAAATACTAATGTCTTCTGATTTATTAATTAATTTCATTATTATATTATTATTTATGGTTTGTAGTTGTTCTTTTATTCCGTGAGATACAGGCACGTAACGTTTATTCAATCAATGCACCCACTCAGTTTCGTTTGGGCAACTTTAAAGCACCACATACTTCAGTATGCAGTCTATGCACAAGCACTAGTCTTCTGAACAATGGTAACTACAAAACTCAAAAGAAGAAACAGAAATTCTTCCAAATGTTGAAGATAAATGAACATTAAACACTAACAAGTCTTTCTTTTTAGTTAAAAACACAGAAAATAGAGTTTAAATTCAAATTATACTCTCCAAATGCAGTCCCATGCAAAGCATGCTGGGAACTACGAGTCCACTGCCTAGTTAGTTATGTTTCAAATAAAATCATTAGTTTCAACACAAAACTATTAAGTGGATTATACATGATAAAATGAAGTTGAATTTACTCAATGATGTGTTCATTTAGAATTACTCAAATTATTCAAATTATTATGTTATTTTAACTAAAAAATAAGAATTCGAAAATTTTAACACAGTTTACTCATTTTATTTTTGTTAAATCTACTAAGGCACAGAAACACTTACCGTCAACTGTGTGCTTACCATCATGTATCGGTGATGGTAACCACACAGTAAAGATATTTTATTTTATTAAAATATCTTCTTTAGTATTCAACAGAATAAAAAAACATACAGATTTAGCACAACATGATGGTGAGTAAATGTCACTATTACATTCAAAAATAAATTATTCATTCAATTTACTCAATTTATTTCGGTAAGTCGTATCAGTCAATTTATTAAAGCTACAATTAAACAAAAGTTTTTTGTTTTGTTTTTCTATTTTTTTTAAATGTAGCTTAAATAAATTGATTGCGATTGCCACTTAACTTAAAAAAATAATAAAGTAAAAGTAAATTGAATGAACCATTTTTTCAGTGTACGTTTTTACAAATACTTCACATTATGAATAGCTGGTAGCTTTCCAGCTATAATTCAACTACCAACGGTTGATTCATTCTTCCATGTGAAAGAATTATTTCTCTTAAATCACAAATCATCAGAGAACTGATAAAATCTGAATATTGGCTCACCTCACATATTGTATAAAGCAACGTGTAGAGGCAGGTTTGTGGATTCAGACGTTTTGCAATAAGGAAACTGTTTTCTGCTTGGATAATTAGACTGTCAACTCCACATTGCACACACTTCCGACAGTTTAAACTTTCTGAAGATCAAAGAGCCGATAGTCGTAAATGAGGTGCATCCAGTCCTATTGAGTGGAACTCGTTTGGTTGCAAAAAGAAATCACTGTGTTTTCCTGGAAGACTTTGATATTGCTTAGAACACAAAGGGTGTACTCACACTATGCGTACAGTACCCAGTGAATTTGACCCCCAAAGTATTTGGCTTGTGTGATTGCTCTGTACTGTACTAGGTTTGCAGTTCGGGGTGAGGCACGTGCGTTTACTTCAGCTGTCACTGTAAAACATTTTGATACGTGCAGCACAATACCTACAGCCACGTGTCACCGCATCCCAAATGACCCCAGGTTACAGAGGTGTGCTTGACATCATCCGTCCTGTGCAGACTGATCAGTTTATGTCATTAAATCACAAAGAGAGAGAGATCTAAAACCATATTAGGAGCAGTTTATTACCTAATAAGCCACAAAGTCATAATTACGATGAACTCCATCGCAGATATCTTCCAGTATTTTTCAAAACAATCGCATAAGCATACTTGGGTATGGATCATAAAGTTTTCAGACCAGTGGGGGGGACAATCGCACTCGCTGCGTTTTGGTCTGGTTAAGTATAATATGAGTTCGCCCTAAGATGTTTTTCCATGTAAGGTTTGGATTTTAGTTTTTCGTTCATAGTGAGCATAACAGTGAGATAAGTTTAATTAATTAATTTATTTTAACTTTACATCTTGTTCAATCTTGGTAGATGGTAAGGTATTGGAAATGTTGGCCTGTTCCTTGCTCTTGTACAGCTCAGTGGAAGAGCATTGCATTAGTAGCGCAAAAGGTCATACGTTTGAACCCAGGGAACACATTTGTACATTTGGATTAAAATGTACACTTTGAAATGCACTATAAGGCTTTGTTCACACTGCAGTTCTTAATGCTCAGTTCAGATTTTTTTTGCGCTGTGAACAAGATGATCATTTAAATGCGACTGCCATCAGTCTCGTGTAAACCGTATTCATGAATATTAGCTGACGTCACTCACATTTCAAACTTGTCTTCCGCCATTGAGTACCTGAAGTGGTCGCAAAAAAACTAGAAGCTATGCCTTCAATATGTTGTGAGCACCAAATCGCTATTTTTACAACACTAAGAAGGCTCAGCACAACATGATACTTTGCTCACGTGTCTCTACACGTGAACATGTGCATTGAGAACATTGTTTGTGTACACAGAGTTTACTAAAAAAAAAGTTTGGATAGCTCCTGAAGTATATTTCCATATAAATGCACGGATCATTCGTTGTTTTGTCGCAAGTGAAAAGCAATATTGACATTCTAGTTGAAAAAGGAGCCTCATATGAGATTCATTCATTCGCATTCGGACACCAAAACAACCAAAGTGAGTTATTCCAAACCTTTCTTTTTAGTAAACTCTGTGTACACAAACAATGTTCTTAATGCTCGCGTTCATATGTAGAGATCCACGTGATCCTTCGAGCAAAGTTCATGTTGTGTCGCACCTTGTTAGTGTTGTAAAAATAGTGGTAGTTCGGTAGCAGCGGACAGCGGCTGGAAGAACGCATCAGGGATCTAGTATGGATCACACTCTTACGATGATATTTTTAACAGTCAAGGTGTGAAATGTTGTCTTTTTTTGGAGTAATTTACTGTATCCGTACGAATTATAGACAGTAAAAGACACGAAATCCGTAAATCGTAGCAAGCTAGCTAATGCTTGTAAGTAGCCTACTGGTACTCAGTAGGTACTCAAAATGGCGGAAAAAAGAGCAGATGACGTAAAAGGTCACATGACTGATATTCATGAATACGGTCCTGAAGTGACCCACATGCACAAAAGAAGATGTGAAATGCAACATGGCCATTCAGACTGAAGTCGCATTACAATCAGGGCCTGATATTAACACCCGACCACATGCCAAATGCGGGTGAATTTTGCGTTTGGCGGGTAACACTGTCAATCTACTGGCCACAACCCGCACCCGGACCGACATTTTCAACTAACCCGGCCGCAACTCGGACCAAAAATTTTGTACCAGACCCGCTGCCTGGACGGCATTTTTTAAAAGTAGTAATTGTTTAAAATAGTTAATTGGCATCGTTATTTCAAACGTCCCAATGTCATTACGTCCAAAAAGCTTACATAAAATCGTTCTGTTCTTGACAGGGCACATATAAACAAAATAAAATGATCTTCACAGTATTCTTTTTCTAATAAAAACATTTCTTTATGTCTAAAGTGTATGTATAGATTAGAGTCAAAAAAGAGTCTGTGCTTATTTGGTCTTAAAGAGACAGTTACCTCAATTAACATATTTAAGTCTGTGTCATTACTCTTACTCTTGCTGATACCATTATCGCTATAATGTAAAAGATTAGCTTTATCTTCATGCTAGCTTGCGCTGTCTCGAGCAAACATGTTATCATCTGTGCTCTGCTATAAGTTTCCAAACTACCTTTTAGCGATGAAAAACATCCACAGGTTGAGAATCAGGAACACCATAACAGTTATTTTCTAGACTTGCAGTTTGTGGCAGTACATTCGCATATCGCACGTCCGCATATATGCTTAAATGCAACTTACATGAGGCTCAGCAGACTGACGCCAACACTGTTTGTACAGAAACTTTCATGTGAGACAGAGGTAGTGATTAACCGGATGTGCAAACATCTATTTGTAGTGGCCAATTTCAATTTTGTGGCAAACAGAGAAATAATGTTAAATGGAAGTATGGGGATGTATTCCAACAATGCTTTCACTTGTATGATGACAAAGCAGTAGGCAGCGCAAATATAACAACACGCCTATAATCCCACGCACTACGAAGTGTTACTAAACTCGATGGAAAAGCTAACCAAGCCAAAATGAGGTGAGGTGAGCTGACCCAAACCGTGAGGTACTATGCAATGGAAAGCGCCATAAGTCACTATGGATAAAAGCATTATATATGTAAATGCATTATTGTATGAAGAGTTGCATAATGGTAAATGGCTACATTTATGAGGCTTCATACAGTAGTTACATAGTCACTGTGACCCATCGCTGTATGAAAAGATATGCAAAGATTTCAAATACTTTTGGCTTTAAAACAGAGAACAAACGTTTGAAACAACATGAAGGTCAATAATAATCACAGATTTTTCATTTTTGGATTCAGGTTTTGAGGCTCCCGAGTGCACTTTGAATAGACAGAAGGTAATTTTGAAAAAGATAGATAACAATTTTCAAAGTCTAGTTTATATAAATGTACTCGAACGGAGAGCAAAACCTCAATGATCTCTAATATTATAAAATGTTTGAAATTGTAAAAGCACTTTAATTGAGCAAAATGACTGCAGAATCGCCCTTACTTGGTAGAAAATGAGGCAGAAAAAATGTTATGGTGCACATAACAGCCGTCTGACACAGGATTATGATGTCAGTTCATGAGGGCGCACTAATGATCAATTTCAATGAGTCGAACGAAAGCAATAACTGCCGAAACGATCCCGCGGCAGATGGATTAACATTCAGGAGAGGATAAATAACAAGCAAAGGTGCACGGTTAAGTGTGCTTAATTGTGCTCAAACATCACTCAATTTTCTGCATTCGATTGATCAAAATAGCTAATCTGATAAGCCATTGGCGCCATGAATATTGACACAATTGGCCTGACTGGATGTTGAATGTTGAGTCCCTCTGAGGCCATTATGAAGGTAAGACAGCTGGTCCCTGGACTAAGCTGGCCAGCATCAATCTCCAATAAACAAGGTTGTTCTGGCGGGTTGGGTGGGGTGGGAAGAGGGGGTAATTGAGTTTTCTGTCATGTTATGGCGACAGAACAGGGACTCCATCAGTTGGAGCAGTTGGCTGCCGAGTATCCTGCCGGGCACCAGGACTCAACATTATGGTGTCATTTCAATTGCCTTTGAATGTCTCCATAAAAAATCAGATCGATGTAATCTTGCTAACTGTACATAAGTGCATTAGAAATGCATTCAGTCTTTATTTGTAATGGATTCATGCAAGACTTACAGTGTAGCAGTGCATTTGGCACTGTGACATGAGCCACTGACGATCGCTAATACCCACATGAGCAACTCTGCAGGTGGAGCTTTGCTTTAGCAGTACAAAATGTTGTGGGTTGATTCCAGGCAACACAAGTACTGATACAATTATAAATTGTTCAGCAAAAAGTAGCCATAATTTCAAACTTGAATTTACGTTTTTGCTAAAATAACTTGTATTGATATTCCATCATGTAAGCCAAGTCAACAGTGATGACATGGTGTTTGGTTTCTTTGATTTATCTTATTTCGTTTTTTTAGTTAAACATTTATTAAATTTTCAGTGACAGCCCAAAATTTGTTTTAGCCTAGATGTCTATAAATGTAAAATTGCTTGCTGGGTATGCATCTGCCAATTGGGTGATTCTCGCAAAATTAGACTTATGAGGTGTCATGAAACATTTTGATAAAAAAAGTAAATGCAAAGGAAGAGTATCAAAATAAGAAACATATAGTTACAAACATCTCTTCATGTATTATTTTGCACATTATTTCAAATGACATCATACAAACCAATTTTGTTGTTTTTCCACATTAAACGGAAAATTTTCATTACCGCAACGTGTCCATGACTGGATTTGGGTTCTTTGACATGAAAATAATTATAATTAAAAAATCAAAAAATTAAAAAGCTTTAGTGCATGTAATACTATAAACATTTACAGTTAAGAAACATGTGGTATTTGGTGATCATTGGTAAATGTAGAGACATGTGTCCAAGAAAAATGTTCTCATCCTCCGCAACAATTTTCAATCATTGTTTAAGCCCTCAAGGAACTAACATTTAAAAAAAATTGTTGTTAGGGACATAATTGACTGTGACACTCAAGATGGCTGCCAGGTAAGCAGTTCTTATTTTTTCTCTCCAAATAAAAGTTGAAATTTGTTTGTCATAGTACCTAGACTTTTTAGTTCTCATTACCGAAACATGAGTTTGTAAATGCATATATTTAATGTAATATCATGTTGCGGTAATGATAATTTTTGATAATGATAATCTAAAAAATGTAAATAATTCTATAGGAAATATTTTTAAATTCTCTAAAAATAATGGTTATAGTAAGTTAAAACCTCACTCTTATATGTGCACAAAAAGGGGTTCAAGAGCTTTTTAAAATTCTAGATGTCTATGAAAGCGTCATGATTATGAGTGGTCATAAACATTTTGATAAAACAAGTAAATGCAAAGTAAGAGTATCAAAAGTAGAAGCATACGGTTTTAACATCTCTCTCTTCATATACTATTTTGCACATGATTTGAATTGACATCATACAAACCAATTTTGTCGTTTTTTCCACATTTAAGCGGAAAATTTTCATAACCGCAACGTGTCCATGACTGGATTTGGGTTCTTTGACATGAAAATAATTATAATTAAAAAATCTAAAAAATAAAAAGCTTCAGTGCATGTTGAAACTATAAACATTTACAGTAAAAAAACATGTGGTATTTGGTGATCATGTAGAGACAATAATAAGGAATGTAAATATGTCCAAGAAAAATGTTCTCATCCTCCGCAACAATTTTCAATCATTGTTTAAGCCCTCAAGGAACTAACATTTAAAAAAAAATGTTGGAAGGGACATAATTGACTGTGACACTCTAGATGGCTACCAGGTAAGCAGTTCTTATTTTTCCTCTCCAGATAAAAGTTGAAATTTTGTTTGTCATATATCTAAACAACTTTAAGTTCTCATTACCGAAACATGAGTTTGTAATTGCATATATTTAATGTAATATCATGTTGCGGTAATGATAAATTTTGATAATGATAATCTAAAAAATGTAAATAATTCTATAGCAAATATTTTTTAAATTCACTAAAAATAAAGTAAGTTCAAACCTTATACTTATATGTGCACAAAAAAAGTTGGCTTCAAGGGCTTTTTAAAAATGTTGATGCTGGACACCTTCTAAATCTGGATTTTGTGAGAATCACCCAATTGCATAAATGTAAATGGTAGGACAAGCAGTGTTTGGGAAAATATAGATAGACCAACATATGGACCAGTCCGAAAAATAGGCCAAAATGTAACAATTTTGAGATTATAATTAACATAATTGCATCAGTTCCAGAATCTGTTATTGGGTTTTTCAATGAATAATGTACATTTTGTCTGAAAGCAAATTTTAAAGTTTTTATTTTACCACAAAGTGAAAAGCATTCAGTTGGCTGAATGTTTTAGGTATTTATTTTACATTGCATTCAGAGACAAAGCAGGCAGCAAAAACACATCACCAACGATAATGACAGCAAATTGCTGTGTGTCAAAATGCAAGCCCACAAAGAGAGTTAATCAATATAGCTTAATGAAGTGAAGGAGGAACTAAATAAACAGAGCAATTTGCTGCGATCGAGTGCCTCTTTAAACTTTTATCTGTGTAATCTTAGCTGGCTTTTGCATTATTGTTATATTCTTGACCGCTCGCTCAATGCGTGTAAAAGAGAGGCTTCGCTCAAAGTCCCAAAGCCTGTTAGTTTCTCCTGAGAAACTTCTGAATCTTGCTGTCGAGGCTAAAAGCTTAAAGTTGTTTAGACATAAAGTGCTCGGATTCAACCGGTCTTGTTGTTAATGTTCTTTCGCGTTTTTCTGCCCACTCCAATACGTTTCTATAATTGCACTGAGCGAGACAAGGAACATCGCGTTGGCATATCCTAGATTGGTGTCTCACCCGGGACCAGCGGTGCGATAATTGACTTGGAAGCTGTGTCTGTGTCGCGTACGGCTCCCCATCTGCGGCGTGGGCTGTAAGTACCTGGGAGTCAGTGTCAGGGGCCGGCGTTCGGATCAAGAGGTTGCTGGCACGAAACACATTAAGTCACAATGGCACTTGAGCTGTTCTGTGCCAAGCAAATGGTAAACGGGACGGCCTGTTTTGGCTGGAGGTCTGCTGGGACGCACCCTGCTGCATGTGCCAGACGTGGAAAGATGAAAGCTGTTTATTGGACCTTTAGTAATCGGGGTAGGATCATGCCAGGTACTGGATCATTAATATAAATGTTCTTAATGGTTATTAGCATGTTTGTTAAGTGAGATGTCAGGAAAGATGGCATGAGTTACTTGAAAAACTGCAAAAGTTGGTATACAAAACTATTTGCATTACATTTAAATTTGACATATGTTTTATTCAAAGTGACTTACAAATGAGGGACTGTTTAACATCTTGCCCTATACGAGTCAACGATAAACATAGTATTTTACTGAAATATAAGCAAAAGTAAACAAAAATGTCTTTAAAATAAACAATGATTTTAATTCATTCCCCACCAGCCATTTTTGAAAAGTTGTCAGCCAGCATTTTTTTGTGTGATTTTCACGAAATTTTCACAAAATGCCTTCCAGAAAGATGTTTTTCTAAAAATATATAAATATACAAATATGTCAAATGAAAGAACAGACCTTCTGCTTTCAAACAAACAATAAACAAACAAACATACAAAACAGGATAAAAGTTGCATCCTATCTATATTTTTTATCTTTGATTATAAACTCTATATGGGTATTTTTCTAAAAAAAAAAAAAACATAGCTGAAATAATAGCATTTTTGTGAAGGAATTTTGCTAGAGAACAGATTCAGAACGATTATCAAAACATACACAGAGTTTAATAGTAGTTAAACATTTTTTGCTTAATTTTTTATAAATTGGGTAAGTGGATAATCATGGTATTACAGATTAACATAAAACCTCATCAGGAACACATTTTTTAATGCAAATGTTTTCTTGTAATTGACGAGATAACTCGTCAATGGTGGAGAAAAAAATTTAAAAATAATAATGTTTTATGGGCAATAATTTGGTTCATTAAAATTTGTCATATAGGCTGAATAAGACAATTTTCTAAATTCTCTACATTTATACATTTTAATAGTACTCAAGCCCGTCAACTGTGTGCTTAACAAAATAAAGAAAATCAAAGTTTTAGAACATAGTTTTAGGGTAAATAAGTAATGAATTTTTATTTTTGGGTGAACTATCCATTAAAATTAATTTTAATGGTTACAAAATTGTGTCATGAATCTTAAATGTGAATAATGCAGAACATTTCATGTTTTCAAAGTCAACACTCATCATTTTCCATGAACATGACAACCTTTCATTGTTTAAAGGATTTCTCCAAATACACAAATCCCTCATATATGGGTAAACACCACAGCCCCCTATTGATATGATGGAGGCATTTTAAGAGAGTCAGCAGTATGTAAATAAGAAAGATGAGAAACTGAAGAACATCATAAAGGAGTGACATTTAGAGGTAAAATAATGAAACATATCTCAGGAAAAGAGATTGACTGCATAATTCCAGAAGTAGAGTCTATGTAAGGATGCAGACTGAATTCATGTGCAATGGTCCACAAATGTAATCACTGGGGCAGTACCATTCAAAAAGGTCCTAATATGTACCATTTAGGTACTATGAGGTACTAATATGAACTCTTATGGTGCAAATGCTTTTATGAAGGGTACCGTCCCAGTGACATCTACAGTAGGGACTGTTTTTGGACCATTGTTTTCTATTTGAAACTGTTTGACTATGACAGTTCATGCTAATGCACTTGTGATAATAGTGAGATTGTGTACATGCATTGTGTTATGTATTGAGGTCCATAGCATTCTAAAACAGTGGAGTCAATGTTAAGCTGGTTAGTTTTAGGAGTAGGTCCCTGATTTCATTCCTACTGTAGGCCTACATGGTAAGTTAATCCTGTATTTTTCTTTAATACGCATTTTAAGGTAAAGTGCTTGGGTCAGTGGCTGATCTAACATTTGTCAGGATGTCATTTTACTGTGACTCCAAAGCGACATTGCATTACCAAGAGAAGTGTAAAAAAAGTTGAGTAAGAATGTTTTTATAATGTAAAAGTATTAAGGAAGCCTCCTAGGTACATACTGAATGTGCCAGCAGATCAGCTGTTGTTGCAATAAATCTAAATGTTAACCCTTACAGACCCTTTCAAACCTTTATCCAGTGTTTAATCAGTGTGCCTTATTTTGATTAGTTGTTCGCTATTTTTATTGGTTTTGAGAACAAAACATGTGATGTCCATTCCAGTTGACGCAAGATCTGAAGGGGTTAACAGATTTCAGTTTAATCCAGCTACATATCTCAACACTTCTTTGTTCTTTTTCGTTTTTTTTGTGGATTGCACTTTATTTTACAGTGTCATTGTTACAGAATAATTATACATTTGTACTAAGAAATAATAATTAACAATTAATAGTTAACCACACATTCTCACTTCCCAAGGCGTCAAAATCTGAAGCATGTTCAAACGCCTTCAGCGTCAGTATGAAGACGCGAAGGGTGCCCCTATGCGTCACTATATCGACGAAATGGGAACTCCGTTGCTATCATGCTAATCCCTCAAAGGTTTATTATTAAAAAGTGATATTCACAAAATTGTCATTTTACAAATATTATTTGCTTACTAAATAAATTTCATTAAACTCACGAAATTAGCCTGTGGATTATTTGTAAACAAAACCCATCATCCACTCCATCCAATCTTTCCTCAAGAAGAGTTTGAGTACTCTGTTGTACAAATGGACTGCATTTATATATATATATTATATATATAGGCTAATGCTTAAAGTCTATATTTCTGGCATAAGTTTAAGGCCCGATTCACACCGGCTGCGTGGCGTGTGCTTCTCAGCTGCGTGGCGTGTGCGTCTCAGCTGCGTGGCGTGTCCGTTTTTATTTAGGCTCCCATGTTAGCAGGTTTGACCGTGCACACCGCCTGCATGACACGCACAACTCACACGCGGCTCAAGCCGGGCCGAAAACGCGTGCATGCTAGGAATAGGACCGACGCCTATTTTTCACACCACACGCAAGCGTCTTGGAAGCGTTTTCAGGCAAAATATATGTCACCTATAGCAACAGCAGCGCGTTAGCGCTGCGTCACACTGCAAAAAATGACTTTCTCACTTAGTATTTTTGTCTTGTTTTCAGTAGAAATATCTAAAAATTCTTAAATTAAGATGCTTTTTCTTGATGAGCAAAATGACCTAAGTAAATAAGTCTAGTTTTAAGACAAATAATATACAATTTAAATTTTTTTCTCACCCCATTGGCAGTTATTTTTGCTTGTTATAAGCACAAATTCACTTAAATTGTATATTGTTTGTCTAAAAACTAGTATTATTTTCTAAGGTGATTTTGCTCATCAAGAAAATACATCTTGATTTAAGAATTTTTTAGATATTTCTACTGAAAACAAGACAAAAATACTAAGTAAGAAAGTCATTTTTTGCAGTGCAGGCATGCTTCTGGTATGTACAGACACAGAAAACGCGACGCAGCCGCCACGCAACTGACATGCAACAGATACGCCACACAGCCGGTGTGAATTGGCCCTAATTCATTGTAGGGCTGAGAATTTCTGTTCGACAGAAGCAGTGGACACAGGAATAATCACTGCCAAACATGTCAACACGCACACCTGTCACATGTTCTTACCCAGATTTTTATGTTGAAGGAAATCAAGGATTTCAATGAAATTTAAGCTTCCAAATTACAGTCAGTTCTGTTTTTGACTCAAGCTGGAGAACGCTTGCAGGATTTATTTCCGGTATGTTTAAAACTGCTGAGGGCCAATCCAATCAAATAATGCGAAAATGCTGATGTCATTGCAAGCCTGCTAGATGGCGCGGTGACGCCAACTCAAAATCTGATTGGTAAATGCAATGATTTCCTTCATTTTAAACTGAAGGCGCCTGCACTGTTCGTTTTGAAGGCCTAGGCAGATTTCTTTGACCCTGGCAACACATGATGTCAGCCGCTGGGTGAAATATGATTGGATAAATGCTCTATCATAAATATACACTACTGGAAGCAGCGCAACCAAGAAAAAAGCTATGAAATAAAGATTACAGACTATTATGGGATTAATTTAATACACATTCATGGAAAAATATATTAAAATATAAATTACTGTTTCAGATAATGTTTCGGTCAGCAGATAAGGCTTTCCTGTCCCTGACGGTTAGTTGCATGTAATTATGCATAAATGTAAAAGTGTAAAGTAAAGTGTTACCTTTTTTTTTAGATTGCAACTACATGCAAAATGTATTTGCATGTGCATTACACGTAGGAAGCAATGTTAAGGTTGTTCACCTCTTCAATTGTTGGCAAGCACATGCAAAAACCTGCGTTATTCTTCCCACTAAACATTGTGTGCTTCAACTAAGAAAACTTTCTTGGGGTTGAAAGGATGGGAGAAAATAATAGTACTACACTAAAAGGTCAGCATAAACTCTGTAGGCCTGCTTTTAAGTCTTGCAGAGAAGGAATTCAACCGACTGCAATGTTTTTCGTTTGATGAGGTCAAGCACCAGAAGGTAATAATCCTGTCAGAAATAAAAAGGTGCTGTTGGCAAAATCCATCGCGAGCTTTACCGTGGTATCATTAAAAGTGCAACATGTCTACAGAACAGAGTTTCCTCTTACGTGACTCTATTATTTCCTGACTCCAAAGCCAGTAAATAATGTCTGCACAACGAAAATTGAGACCACATGGCCACTGAGTACCATCTGCCCTTATGCTTGGTTACCTCCAACCCTCACTGGATAAAAACGTATCGCTCTGTTAGCCATCTTTTATCATATTTACTCTCAAAAATATTGACCCGTGAACGTACAAAGTATCTCATAGCAGCTTCATCAAATGTTTTAATTACCAATGCAAATAGAGGTTAGAGGCTTAATTCACCCGACTGTGCGCCACCCATACAGCAAACCGTCCCCGATCTTGTTGATTTATTCACTACTAGATAACCATGAATAAGTGGTACTGATCTCTTTGCCTTGATTAATGGATAAAAGACCGGTGAGGGCATTCAAAAGCAAGTCAGCACTTAAACACCAGCAGTGTCTGACAGTCAAAGCACTTTATTGATGATTCAAACCCTCTTTGCTTTCCAGAGCCTAGTTTTGAGGTAAGCACCCACTTCAAGCAGAAAGACCCACACCAGGATCTTACCTTCAGTTCATTATCATAAAGAAAATGCATTAACTCACTTAATTCCCCTGGGAGGAAAGTAAAAGAGTTTGACCTTTAGGTGGCAACAAAGTTTGGTGGACAACAAATGCGATTTTGCAATGACTGCGACGCTGACTCATTTCACTGTTTTGCTACTTAACCGTAGCGGTATGCGAGTTTCACACACTGATGGAGCGTTTGATGAATAGAAATGTGTGAAATCTGTTCTGATGGTGTGGAAAGAATCTGTTTGGTAAAAAAAAAAAATCGGATTTCTGAAAGCACAATTTCACAAGACTTGCAGACGTTTTTATCCAAAACGATTTGCATTCAATTTACGCTATACATTTCCGTACCATGTGTTTCGAACAAACAACCTTTCTGCTGCTAACGCAATGCTCTATTTCAGTTGAACTACAGAAACAGAGGAAAATCTTAGTTGTGAACCCAACACTGTCTTACTTCAATTTGGATTCCACATTAGCATAATTTCATTTGAATTTAGCCAGTACATGATACATTACAAAAATAATGATGTGGGGTGCAAATGGTGAACAGGACTTTTTTCTGATATCACCATATTAAAAAATCCATCTTAATCTCTAACTAGTACACTAGTAGAAAAAAAGGTTAAAAAGTTGTCACTGGGACGATTCCTTTTTTTAAAAGGTCTAAATATGTAACATTTTGGTACAGATATACCTTTGAGGAACCAGTATGTACCTTTAAGGTACCAATGTGTCCCTTTGAGGTACCAGTATGCACCCTTTAGGCACAAAAGTGTATTATGTTGAAAAGGTACCGCATCAGTGACAACTTTTGGACCTTCTTGTACCATTTTTCTGAGAGTGTAAATAGTTAGACTTAGTAATTAATGGTTAAACCAAAGCAACATACCCAGCAAGCAATAGTTGTCATTTTACTATCTATGATATTCCATTAAACAAAGTCAACAGTGATTTAAGGGTTTTTTCTTTTATTTATTTATTTATTTATTTTATTCACTTTTAGGCTATGGTTAGACGTTTATTAAATTTCAATGACAACCCAAATTTTGCCGTGTTTTAAGTCTGGACATCTGGGCTGTATTTGGACCTACCCAGTCTCACGAAATTTCGTGATAAATTCACATAAATTTTTTTTATTCTTTTTTCGTGACATTGTCACAAATTTCCGCAGTTTTTTACTGGTTTTTCTTTTTTCAAACCATTGTCGGTTTAGGGTTAGATTTTTTTCTGATTAATTTTTTTATATTTTCTGATTTTTAAACCATTGTTGCCTGGCATAAGGGTTAGAGTTGAGCTTGGGTAAGGATGTCATTTTATGCAAATATAACCCTAAACCGAAGTGACAATGGTAAGAAAATAGGACAAAACAGTTGAGTAACCAATAAGTGACAATGACACGTAAACAGAAATTCATGACAATATCACGAAAAAATAATACAAAGTGTACGTGACTATAGTACAAAATTTTGTGAGACTGGGCTGGTTTGGACAGCTATTAAATGTCTTTTCAATGCAAATTGCTTGGTGTGATGCTTTTCTTTTAACCTTACAAGGATCACTCTGCTGTACACGGCACACCCCCTCCCTTGCACGTTAGCCTGCATAAACGTCCTTGTAACTTTGAAGCATTAAGTCTTCAAAATATACGGTCATGCGGCACATCGTTTGAAAGCTTGGACTCTCAGGATTCCATTAATCGCAAACACAAAGCATAATATGATTTATAGCATTCATAAAACTGTAATATAACTGTGGTATTTACTTACCTTCAAAATCTTCCCTTTATCTGCTTCTGTGAAATTGTCCGAACAAATTGTTCATAAATCCCCAAAAGTCCAAGGAAGTGGAATACCCAAGCCTCTTAATCCAAAATGATTTGTTCACAACTTCACAATCTTGAAGTTTCTGACCGAATTACGATATAAATACTGTATACAATTAGTTCACTACTGGACATTCGTTCGAATGTCACTTTTCATTCACGATTTATAATGATATATTCGGATATCACATTTATTGTGCAATGTCTGAGGAACAAATACGCCCCCTTGTGGAATTTCAGCCGTTCCATAAGCGGCTACTCCAAAACAACTTACAGTTCATTACAATGTATATATTTTATTAGTATATATCTTCCCTGGGTTTGAACCCATGACCTTTGCACTGCTAATATAATGCTCTACCAGCTGAGCTAGGAATTCATAATAAAGAAAAAACAGGAATTGGTTATACAACCCCATTACATGAATGTTCATTTACCAAATATTTCAGCCACTTTGATTTTCTTTAAAGCTACTAGTAAGAGTTTAACTGTCTTGGTTCCATTTAACATATTTATCTATTTAGTAATCCAATTCCCACCAAAATCAGCAAAGAAAATCTGGAAAACATCTGCAGATTGGGCAAATGCTAATGGGCCTGATTATAGGGCAAGCACATGCCACAAGAAAACAAGGAAATGGGTTGGCCAAAGGACACGTTTGGCATGTTTCATTAGACAAACTGATTTTAACCAATGGTGAGCAAGCAAAGTAAGGCACCGTGATGCTGAGAAAAAATGTGGGGGAGGATTTCAGGGCTCTAATTACCGGCAAGTAAGCCGTGGTGTGTAAACACCGGGCCTCGCAATGAATTGTTGGCAAATATTAAAGGTCTGACCGGTACAAGAAGATTGATAGGAGTGCGTTTAGAGGGACGCTGCAAATTAAGGGTCTTTCAAATCACCCTATTCTCCTCACGTTGACTTTGCCTCCTTCCGTAGCAATCCCTCTGAAGGACTTCCTTTACAAAAAACTGTCAGCTTTCAAAAATTAAGAGCGCCCACTTCCGAAAGGCCATAGTGGGTGAGGGGTCAGAGGTTAACTGCTGCTCTATTGGCTGAAAGGAACTTTGATGACAAGTTTTAAAGCTTGTGTACAGAAAAAAATGTAGAAAATGAGGAGGTCAAATGGTGGGCAGAGACGCTTTCGGTTAGTTTAATCGATTTGTTTAAAAGTACAGGGGTTAAAAATTGGTTAAAAAGTGTAAAGTGTACAATCTGAAGTATGAAAATCTAAAGTAGTAATAAAAGGTTGTTCATGAAACACGAAATGACCTTTGCATCCCATTTGACCGCTATAATGTGTGTCAAAAAAGCAGCTTAGAAATAAAATGTAAGGCTGTCGTGGTTAACCCTTAAAAGTTCAATTTTGTTTTACTTATGATTTTGCTAAATGTTTCACTGTAGCAATGGTATCATTTGGGCACACAATGTCTAGTTAGTATATCAAGTAAAAAAAAACACCAAAGCAAAAGATATGGTTGTTTATTTTGAATTATGTTGGTTTCAGTAAATGCTGCATCTTGTTTACAAGGTAAACCGTGTAAGCCCTAAATACACCACAAGCAAATGACGCAACTAAACCAGAATGCATCCCATTCTAATCAACAAGGTGTAGACATGATGTAAATAAGATGTTTATTGGGCGGTGTAGACAGCTTCATTGACTATTATGGGAAAATTTCCGAGAGTGCAGATCTCACAGTGACTGTCAGTCAGGCTTTGTTCATTATAACTGGATGTGGGTTTAATAGTAATGCTGCTTTGCTTGCTTAAGCGTTTAATTAGTTTTTGATGTGTAGACTACAAGAAAACATAAAGTTGCCGCAAAGTATTTAGGTAAATACAGGAATGTTTACAAATACAATGTAAAGAAAAATAAACTACAATGATGTTTTTTTCAGCCCTGGCTGTAGAAATAAAACTTTTATGTTAGCTACTGTAAAATGAAAAGTCAGACACAAAGGTGGTTAAATATTTTAAAAAGCAAGATTGGAAAACATATGAAGAGTTTGGTTCCAAAACGCAATAAATCCATTTTGACAAATTTCGGTAAAACGTGTTTTCTATACCAAGAAAGTTACAAGATGAAAACCACCATTTACTGTTACAAACTTTTACATAGCATCTTTAGGTTATAAAAACATAAAAAATTCGAATCCATAACTTGATTTTCAAAGATTTATTAAAAAAACGAATTAGTTTTTTTTTCAAAATGCTATAAATCTATTGAATCAATAGCCTATATAAATGTGCATTCATCTTTGACATGATATATTCATTTAGTTAAACAGTTGTACCACTGATAAAAAATAAACATTAATGGCATTAATCAAAACACTTACTTTGTCATATTAAGAACACTGTCATTGCTGCGGTTATACTTGGGATGTCATCGCTTAACATTTTTCACAACGATCAGCTGTAAAATGTTTGGTCCTGCTTGATTTTCATTGACTTTGAGTAAATTTATGGAAAGTTTTTCATAAGATCCTGGGGTCAATGTGTTAGCATGAGAAGCTTGATGCTGTCAGGAGAACAAGCACCCGTCTCCAGAGTGCCTCTCGTGTAAATTATTAGATGTTGATGGCTCACGTTTCTTTCCCGTCACAGAAAACAATCACAGGTTTATCAATGCCATTAAAGTAATATTTTGTTTTTGTTTGTATGTTGATCAAAGTAGATGAGTGAAAACTAGGACTCTGTGTACTCGACGCGCTGCAATTGTTTGTTTACATTGCATGGAATGGTGCGCTGTAATTTGTGGAGCGGATTTATTGCATTCTGTAGAAAAGGAGGAGTGGCGTTTATCGCATTTTGGGAAAAAGGGAGAAAAGATGACAAAATAATACGGCGGATATTGGATTTTGCGTAAAATTAAGAATTTACTTTTTTTGGAACCAAACTCTTTATATATTCTTCTTTCTATTAGCACAATTGTGCAGGGATGGACCTTGAAAAGTAAATTAATAGGATTTGTTTTTCACGAGAATTAATACTTTTTACGAGTTGGCTAATTCATATAAATTCAAACATACGATTTATGTTACATATAAACATACGATTTTTAAATAAATATCTATAACAAAACCCCACCCCTATCACTAACATCTCAGGGGCAAAAGCAAAGCATACAAAAATGTACAAATGTGGTTGTATTAATTAATACGAATTAGCCACTTTGTAAAATGCGTACAAATTGCTATGAGCTGGACTCATTGGTGATTAACAAAACATAAATAAAGAATACAAAAAATAAAAACAAATAGCTAAGATTCGGCTTTTTTACTTATATTTACTTGGATTTTGGAAAATATTTACAATTTGAAAAAAAAACTTTGAAAAACAAGGTGGATAATTTAACTCAAGTACATATTAATGTACATTATAAGAACAAAATAATGTACTTTTTCTCCATTAAACTGGATGACATTCTTATGGAGCCAAAAATTAAATAATGTTTAGTGAAACTATCGTGTGCACACATAAATCTATCGCGTGCGTGTGAAACATTCGCTTTCAAGTGCGCACACGATAGTGTCACATGCGCACGCGAAAGTTTCATGTGAGCACACGAAACTAAACTTTAAAAAAAATTCTGCACATGAAGGTTTTGCGTGAGCAAATGAAAGTTTCACGTGAGCACGTGATATATCACGTTGATATATGTTCAATTGTTAATTTTTTTGTGATCAATTTCGTTATAGCTAATTAGAAACAGGCCATGTTGTTATGATTGGCATGGTTGAATTGGGTGCGCAAGCGTTTGGGCAGAAGTTTGATACTGCGGTTCGGCCTGTGGCTCCACTGACGGTTTTACGTAACATGGCAATGTCCATGGTCGGACATTTTTGGCTTCGAACCATTACAATGGAAGGCAGCGACGTTGCGACGTCCATCTTTTTTACAGTCTATGATCTGTATTCACAAAGCAAAGGATATGCAATGACATTGGACCAGAGATAAATATATATAAAATTAAATAAATATGAAAATTAAGGTCTTACTTAACTAAGTTTTAAAGTCATGGCTTTTACTTAAGTTTTTTACTAACTTATCTTTTTACCTGTGCTTGTTTTTGGTTACTTTACCTACATCTGCTTGTGCATTTATTCCTTTAGAGATTAAGAGTTATGCTAATCAACACAATTCATTATTTATCTCCTCCTAACAAGTAGCTTAGCACCTCACACTTTAGATGTTTTATGGATGTCACGTTCTCCGACCACATAGCATAAACTATACAATGTCCCTCGGGTTCATCTGCTGACCTTATTCTGACACCGGGATCCAATTTTTTAAAGAAGCGCTTCGAGGCATTAAAAGATGCAAGGGGGCCACAGGGGTCTGTAGAATAATCATCAATAACCCGTTTAATGACAGCGTAAAAGGTGGGCGGACGGCGTTGTCGACGGATGTGAGACGAAACAGGGGCCATTTTCCTAAAAAGTCCTCGCGCTATTTTTGAAGTCATTTCCACAGACTTTAGTAATTCACGGCAGAGGGAGGGAAACATTAATCACATGGACAAGACACAAGATCTGGTGGGGTTAGAAGGATGATTTTTCCAGGTGAAGGAATGGTATATTGCGGCGGTGCTGCGTGCACGACTTTTTGCGTTTTTAAAAAGGGTTACGTGTGAATGAGATCTATGTCCGGCCGACGTGTGGGAAACGAAAACAGCTGCTTTCTCAGAGCTGATGAGACAGACATTACTTTAGCAGAGGCTTCTTTATCCCAATAGGGCTTTTGAGTGGAACGTTGAGCTTAACACCTTGAGATGCGATCTTTAAAATAAACAGAGACTGTACGGCCAAACTTTTTCACTCTCAACAGGTCTGTGCATGTGTCTGTTTTGAATTTATTTTATGCATGTTTCAAAACACAGCATTTCATGATTCCTTTATGTTTTTTAATGCTTGCTGTAAAGACATGAAGTGTTGGCATATAGAAAAACATGTGAAGAGTCTTTAAAAAAAAATCAAAGTTTATCTGAGCATATGTGCCACAAATTGAGCAATAGAAATCTGTATGCCAAATTCAGTCTCAGTTTTAAGCCTTTGAGTTTTTGTGTGACCCACACCATTCCTAGGCTCGTAATCCTTTTATTTGAAAGCAGATGATGTTAAATCCCATTGAGATTACATTTTTGCTCTCGTCTGATTGTAACTCAGATGTGCGCACCATATTAACGAGTAAATCTTATTTCTAATGCCCATTTAGGTCTAAACTGGTCAAATTGAGAACACACAGAGAAACGACTCAAAGTGCAGGCACGGTAAACAGCGAAGGTTCATCAGCAGTTCAATTGTGTTTGCGGAGATTATTTGAGCTTTACGTGTGCTAGAACATAAAACGTTTATACAATTATAATTACATGTTATAGGATATTAAATAATGACATCACTGTTTTGCAAGTTGACTTTCTCATGACCTAACTTTTACCCATAACCTAGTATCATGATAATCTGCTTTGAACAAACAAACTAGAAACCTTCTTTTCTTTCTACGTGAATTATTGTATAACTCTGTGATTCAGATGACAAAAGGTGGATTAGGCATAGAAACCCAGAAAAGAATAAAAAATGTTGCATTTAAATACAATTGTGTAGTCGACCCCACCGAACACAACACACACACACACACACACAAAAATCCCCAATTAAAGCAAGGTCTTGGCTTGCCTCGCTGGCAGTTTGGTGTTAACTTAATGCGGCGTGAAAAAATCATTATGCCGCATCACAAATGGGGCCAGTGAAGCAGAGGGACCCTTGTGCTCCCCTTAGACCGACATTTGACCATGAACCCGCTAAAGTGAGCTGAGCTACATGGACTGGCTGCACAAAACTATAGGAAGAGAGAGAAAAAGATAAAATACGCAAAAGCAATATAGTATTGAGGCTTAATATTGTTAAATAAATTAAATGGCATTTCAGCACCATTGATTTTAAAAATAGTGGTGTGGTAAACAAACAAACAAAAACCTCTTTAACCTCTTCAACCCTAGGACCCTGTACCGGGTCCAAAATTTCTTATTTTGACTTAATATAAAATATTCTTTTAATCTTTAATGGTCTGTTATGGACCCCAGTAACACATATGAGATACTGTTTGAAAGCTTAGAGTCTCTACACTGTAAAAAATTTATATTTTAAAAAATTGTGGAAACTGAAAGTTATGTATTGACTCAACATATTGCTTTCAAATAATTATCCCCAAACAAAAATATGCATTGTGGTAATTAAAACTAAAGGTATTGGGGTAAAACAAAAATTTATATTCACAGAACATATTAAACTCTGCTCAGCCAATTTATTATGTCAAATGAAAAATCTGAGTTGACTGAACGTAGTTTGAGCCAGAAAAGCGTATGGGAATGCACCTGAAAGTAATTGGCTTCAGTGTGGATGCGTGGGAGTTGATGATCGATATTTTCTACAATAAAGTTATGGTAAGTACTTAAATATTTACATTTAAGTCATTTTTAAGTATTTTTAAAGTCATTTTCTAGTTAAACTGAGTGAAAATCTGAATAATTACAGCATACAAACATAAATCATATTATATGTTTTCACCTCAGTGTAACGCACCGAGCTAAAGCTTCATTTAGTGAGGAAATGGCAAGGCCACTACAACTTTCACAGTGAGTATATTATATTAGAATTTTTATATAACATATTTGTGTGAAAACTGTTAGCTTTTTCGAGATTTATGTGCGTTTTTTTATTAGGATAATAAAACCTGCTTGCAACCTGCACCTTTCTACAGAGAAATTGTCGTGTTTTTTTAAATAAATGAATATATTACGAGTGTAGGGGCATCTGTATTTGGCCTGGGCATGTTTACATGTATTCGACTGCATGCAGCACTGCGCAGACAAATCAACCCATGACATCAAAGTTCCGCGAGAGCCATTCAAAAGCTTATATCTCGCGTTACATTGATCTCATGTGCCAATCGATCTGTGCAGCGCATGCTGCCGTCGTCATCTTGCATCAGGAAATCCACGAGGGGTAGATATGAAAAGGACGCTCTCTCTCGGCTGGTGTTGTAAAGCTGCCATTTATACTCAACGGCGCGAGTCTCAAATAAGTGCATGAACACCGCCCACAACGGACGAGATGTTAAAATAATCAGCGCGTTGACTGTACTGTAAGTAATCGAATATAAAACCAACATGAAGTAGCGCTTAACATTAGTATATTTTTGCTTGAACAATTCGCCCTTAGAAAATTAACCATAGTTTTACTATTGTTTGTGTTGGATAACCATATAACCAGACATTTACCATAGTAAAGGATATTTTCAGTGAAACTTATTTTCATAATGTTGAGCAGCAATATAGCAGCCGTTTTTCTATGTTCAGAAGTGTAAACTTTGAGGATATTCTATATTGATCTGTTTTTTTTTATTGCATTGTCTTCATTTGGTACAGTCTTGTTCAGAGTAATGGCAGTGCAATGTGACTGGCCAGAGTGATCAAGGTTTTTGGTATGTTTTTTGTTGCTGCGTGGCAAACAAGTTGCCAGTGGGTTCAGTGGATTCTCAGAGAGCAGATGAGACCCAGCGTTCATGGTGTGCGCGCTCTTGAGGCTGTGCAATTGGGCAATTAGTTGAATTAGTTGAAGGGGGTGTGTTCAAAAGAATAGCAGTGTGGCATTCAATCAATGAGGTCATCAATTTTGTGAAGAAACAGGTGTGAATCAGGTGGCAACTATTTAAGGATGAAGCCAACACTTGTTGAACATGCATTTGAAAGCTGAGGAAAATGGGTCGTTCAAGACATTGTTCAGAAGAACAGCGTACTTTGATTAAAAAGTTGATTGGAGAGGGGAAAACCTATAAAGAGGTGTCACAGGGTGACGATCTTTTGGGCGGAACCGAAAGTCGGGAAACTTTGGTTCCGCCCGGATGTTTCCGCCCAGACCGGGAAGAGGAAACACCGGACATCCGGTAGCATCACAAGGGCTGTAATCAGCGAAATGGAGCGCAGCTGTGGGCGTTTAAGGAAATCGCCGGTTGATTGGAGGATTACAGCCTACAGAGGAGTATAGTAGGACAGTGTAAACCACAGTTTGTTGTTGTTAGTGTTGAGTTGAAGTACGGAGCTGTGCTCGTCCGTTACGTATTGGCAGTTGGTTGCACTTTCTCTCTTTCCCTCTCATAGTTCTCAGTGGATGTTACCGTAAGCAGAAACCCTGTGGGTAGAAGAAGACAACGGTAAATGTGACACGTTTGGAGTAACCAAGGATTAAGGAAACGAAACTGGCTGTAAACTGTTTACCAAGGAGATCGCTGTGAGTATCGACTCTAGTTTTGATCTGAAGCCATAGCTGCCAACTTCTGTGTTATTGAACGCTCTAGGAAGAGGAAAAGCGGCCCTACCCCCGATCGAGCGTGGTGGGCGAGCCGCAGGAACAAGTGGATTATATCGCCATAGCAGCAGACCTAAAAGCTCCGGCCGTAGTGTCATCGCCCCCATCGGCCCTTAGCGAAGTGGAAGACGCTGGGCGTCGCGTGTGTGCACCTGTAGAGTGGTGGGTGAGTTTATGTCCTTTTGAAAACCTTTCACGTTGAAGTGGTGCTGTGAATTTGCTGTGGGTTGCTGTGCAAGTGCTGTGTGTCTTGTCAGACGTACCCCGCATCATCCCCTCCACTGAGGAAGAGACGGAGGGGCTGACGGCTGGTGAACACTAACTATTGTATGCTGTGTGCGATTTAAGTTGAACAGTGAGGTGCGGGCCGTGGGAGTCGCCCCGTCGGTGTGTTGACAGTTGCAGAGTGCGGCGGTGGAAACCTGGAAGCTGGCAGTGTGTGTGTGTGAGTACAAACACGTACCTGTATATTACTACTTTACCTGTGTGTTCCATCTGTGGCAGAGTGAAGGGCGAAGAAGTTCCGCCGCCCCGTGGTCTCTACAAAGGGGCGCCCCTGTCTGGGATTCGATCGGCCTACGGGCATTGAGGACAGGGCAGCGCTCGGCCCGGTGAGACGGTGTGACGATTCGCCCCCCTGCGGACCAGTGGATTCGCCGAGAGGGTTTTTGCCCCCGGCGCCCCCTTAGGAAGCTCGTCGCCGTTTGCCTTCTGTGTATGCCAGTTGTCGTAAGCCGCCCTGAGTACTGTCGACCAAAACACTGTATAGCGGGCTGAGGAAAAGCTGCGCTACCCTGAGCTGTAAACAGCGGAGAGGTGAGAAGAACCCAAGTTGCACTAACTGTGTTATTGTATTCGAGCTGCCTGTAAAGGAAGAGAGAACAAGAGTGAACGTCAGTAGAACGAACTGTGGACAGTCACACACGCCTGAGCTGTAAACAGCAGAGAGGTGAGAAGAACCCAAGTTGCACTAACTGTGTTATTGTATTCAAGCTGCCTGTAAAGGAAGAGAGAACAAGAGTGAACGTCAGTAGAACGAACTGTGGACAGTCACACACGCCTGAGTTGTAAACGGCAGAGAGGTGAGAAGTCCCCAAGTTGCACTAACTGTGTTATCGCATCCAAGCTGCCTGCAAAGGAAGAGAGAACAAGAGTGAACGTCAGTAGAACGAACTGTGGGCAGACACACAAGCCTGAGCTGTAAACTGCAGAGAGGTGAGAAGTAATTAAGTTGCACTAACTGTGTCCTTGTGTCTAAGTGACCTGCGAGGAAAGAGACAAGGCGAGAGCGAAGGTCAGGAGAGTGACCGGTGGAAGGAAGACCATACTTACCACGAGTTCCCAGCAGGCCAACCGGCGGAGGCGACCCTAGCCCAGGTTGGACGAGTCTTCACGTCCCAGTCAAACCCTGTGGAGATAAACACCCAGTGGAGTGAGCGGAGGAGTATCGGCTCGACGTGGCGCAGGTATCACAATAGAGAGAAAGAGATACAACCCCAAAATTCATACTGCTTGTCTTTTGCCTCCAGGAGAGAAGAGGAGGGCGCCACGGATAGTGGGATTGGCAGGAGCCTGTGTTCCCCCGTCCCCTTACCCCTACACTTGGGTCACCAGCCCCCGGAGCCCCCGTCGCTCTTTCCCCCTTTCTGCCCCTCTCCCGTGCTGTGGCCTGTCTGGAAGGCAGAGAGGAGTTAGTTTTAATTGCCCCTTTCCCCATTTCCCCCAGTTATTTTAAATATTTAAATAAAGTTTGTTTTAATACTTACCTGCTCTCGTGTTGTCTGGTCATTGGGTGTGGCTTTGGGGACCTCCTCGAGGTGGAAATTGAGAAGGGGCGTGGCTTAGGGTTTAGTAGCCAGCCCCTAGCCGTGACAGATTTTGGCGTAGTCGGCAGGGTTCCACCTCGAGTTGAGTAACCAGGTTCGCCCAATGACCGACAACGCGGGGCCCGCAGCCCCACCCCGTGCCACGTCCATCATCATGGGTAGCCCATGGATGCAGAAGTATGGAGGAGCAGAGTCAGAGGTTCGACTGACAGAGTGGAGGGCCCAACTAGAATATTTGGCCGACCTACAGGGCCTCAGCGCCGCCCAGCGGCTCCAGTTTGTGTTAAACTCCCTAGAGGGAGAAGCCCGGCGAGAGGTGCAAGCCGCCCCCGAAGCAGTTAGAGCCACCGCCCAGACCGTATTCCAGTTTCTCACTGAGCAATATGGTGATCACACCCCTGTAGCTGTCCTCCGGTCCCAATTTTTTAACTTTAAGCAAGGCCCCCGACAAACCATTAGAGCATTTGCCCTGAGGCTGCGGGAGCAGTTCACCCGATTACAGGCCCGACGCGATCATGGGCTGGGAGACGGGGAGAACCTGTTACGTGACCAGTTCCTCCTGGGGATGAAGGAGGGCCCTGTGAGACAGAGCCTGCGGGTCCAATTTCGGAGGGACCCCGGGCTCACCTTCGAAGACCTTAGGAAAGAGGCATTGGCCTTGGAAGGTGATGAGGTCGAAGTCAGCGAGGCTCCAGTATGCGCGGCGGTAAGCGAATTGGCACCCACACCACCTGAGCGGGCGGACTGGAAACAGGCCCGGAAGCCAGAATTGCTGAAGGACGTCCAGGAACAGATATCGGAGCTGTCTAAAGCTCTCTTGGGAGAGTTGCGCCAAGGAAGGGCGCGGGAGGAACCAAGGCCGGCCCCCCGAGAACGAACATACTCGGAGCGAGGCCGAGAGCCGCCCAGACGTCCAGACCGCTTTAACCGGCCCCGCTTTGAATGGGATGACCAAGGGCGCCCTATTTGCAATCGCTGTGGAAAACCAGGACATATCAGTCGCCAGTGTGGGCCTCGTAGGGCATCGGAAGGGGGTTTTTAGATCGGCCGGCCACAGTGGGTCGTGTGGCCGGGAACCCTCGGGAAGACCCCAGAAGAAATAGTCCCAGGCACCAGATGATTGGGCATAGCCCAGTAGCGGAGGTAAAAGTGTGTGGCAAGACAGTACAATGCCTGGTAGATACGGGCTCTCAGGTAACGTTGTTTGCAGAAAGCCTTTCACAAGAGATATTTGGGAAGAAAGGAACACAAGGAGCAGAGGCCCCCTGGTTGACGTTGCGGGGCGCAAATGGTCTGGAGATCCCTTATGTCGGTTACCGACTGACGGACTTGGAAGTCCACGGGGTATTAGTCCCCCAGAAAGGTGTGATCATTGTCGAAGACAGGTGTTTGGGTGCCCATCGAGCCCTGCTGGGCATGAATGTCCTCTCGGAATGCTGGGAAGAATTATTTCGGGCTAGGCCTGGCCCCAGAATCTCACCTGCAGAGAGGCCCAAATGGGAGCGTGTAGTTGCCGACTGTCGGCGAGTTCAGATGGCCCAGGTCCGTAGAGACCGAGAAGAGGTAGGAAGAGTGATGTGTCGTTTTGCCTTGTCTATTCCCCCTAGAAGTGAGGCCATTGTGTGAGCGAGAGTGCCCCCTCGAGAAGTCGACCCTGAGGAGTGGGTATTGGTTGAGCCGCATGCAGACTGTCCTCAAGTGGAGGTAGCACGGGGCCTAGTGGCGGTCCGCCGGGGGAGAGTCCCCGTGAAAGTACGAAATGAACACCCTTATGCAGTCCACTTACATCGACACCAACGACTGGCCCGACTAACGGCGGTCGCGCCCCATCAGGTGAGAGAGGAGAGGGACGTCAGTTTCCGTCAGGTGTGCCCCTCCGTGATTGAGGTGGCCCTGACACAGATGGATGCCCCTAGGAACGACAGGAAGAGTGAGGTGCCGAGACATCTTGAGGGTGAGTCACTGCAAGGGAAGGATTTGGAGCCAGTACAGACACAGAAGCTCCAGGCGCTTCTTCGAAAATGGCAACATGTGTTTGCAAGTCATGAGGAAGACTATGGGTGCACCAGAGTGGTGGAACATCATATCCCGACTGGGGACGCTGGGCCGAGCCGAGAGAGATATCGGCCAATTCCACCTACCTTATACACCGAGGTACGCACACTCTTGCAGGGCCTGCTGGAGCGGGGCATTGTTCGGGAGAGCAGTAGCCCGTGGGCGGCCCCCATCGTGCTTGTTCAGAAGAAGTCAGGAGCCTGGAGGTTCTGTGTGGATTATCGTAAGCTCAACCTAGTAACCAAGAAAGACGCTTTCCCCTTACCACGGATCGAAGACTCCCTTGCCAGCCTTACACAGTCCGCATGGTATTCCACCCTGGATCTGGCCAGCGGGTATTGGCAGGTGCAGGTGGCCAAGGCAGATCGAGAGAAGACCGCCTTCACGACCCCGTTTGGATTATTTGAGTGGGAACGGATGCCCTTCGGGCTTTGTAACGCTCCGGCCACGTTCCAGCGACTGATGCAGCGCTGCCTTGGAGGTCAGTTGATGAAGTCAGTTTTAGTATACTTGGATGACGTGATTGTGTATTCCCCAGACTTCGACTCCCACCTCCAGCACCTCGAAGAGGTCTTCCAGGCCATGGAAAAGTACGGGCTAAAGCTGCAACCTGACAAATGCCACCTGCTGAGGCGAGAAGTTCATTTCCTGGGCCACGTGGTCAGCGCCGCAGGGGTGTCTGTGGACCCCGGAAAAGTCTCTGTAGTGAAGGACTGGAGTGCACCCAAAACCGTGAGGCAGGTACGATCATTTCTGGGATTTGTGGGATATTACAGACGATTCATCAAAGACTTTTCCAAGATTGCTAAACCTCTTAACCAGCTGTTGGTTGGTACAGGGCGAAATCGGGGACGTGGGTCACCCTCTATTAACTGGGATGACCCTTGTGAGGCTGCGTTCCAGAAACTAAAACAGGAACTGTTACAGGCACCCATTTTGGCATACGCGGACTTTACTAAACCCTTTGTTCTGTACACAGACGCAAGCAACCTGGGGCTGGGAGCCGTATTGGCCCAACGGCACGAAGGAAGAGAGCGGGTGATCGCCTATGCAAGCCGGAGCCTCCACCCAGCGGAGAGGAACGATGCAAATTACAGCTCATTTAAACTGGAGGTGCTGGCCTTGAAGTGGGCCCTAAGTGAGAAGTTTAAAGACTACCTTTGGGGTGCCAAGGTAACGGTAATCACGGACAATAACCCTCTAGTGCATTTGCAGACAGCGAAGTTGGGGGCCGTAGAGCAGCGGTGGGTAGCCCAGCTGGCCAACTTCGACTACCACTTGCAGTACCGACCGGGGCGCGAGCACACGAACGCCGATGTCCTTTCGAGGCTGCCAGAGATGGGCGACCCCGGGTGCCGGGGAAGAGAAGAGGAAAACAGCCCGAGGGAGGATTACATGATAGGGGCCGTGGATGCCCCAGGAGGACAGCAAGAGGCCGTCCCCGGGAACTGGGGGTGGGACCCCCGTCGATGGATGGAGAGGCAAGCCCGGGATCAGGATGTGAGTCAGGTGAGGACGTGGGTGGAGCAGAGGCGACGACCGACGTCGCCAGAAAGAATAGCCCAGACGGAGACGGGGAGAAAACTGCTGGGGCAGTGGGACAAGCTAGAACTGCAGGAAGGAGTGCTGTGCAGAAAGGTCAGTGACCCGAAACTGGGCGAGGAGGTGCGCCAGATTGTGGTGCCCGCCGATCAGACGACAGCATTAGTCTCGGCCTACCATGATCAGCTGGGGCATCAAGGACAAGAGAGGACCATATCACTGCTGCGCAGATTTTTCTATTGGCCAGGGCTGGAAGCCACGGTTCGTAGCTTGATCCAGGCGTGTCCCAGGTGTATGCTGTTCAAATCTCGGCGAGAGGCTCGAGCGCCGATGGTGCCGATCCAGGCTAAAGCCCCCCTCCACATTATGGCCATGGACTTCCTGACCCTGGGCCGGCCGCAAGACCGCTACCAAAACATCTTGGTAATTACTGACCTATTCACCAAATACGCATGGCAGTTCCCACCCTCGACCAGACAGCTAATACCACCGCGACGGGCCTCTGGAGGAACGTCTTTCAGACATTTGGATGCCCGGAGTTTCTGCACTCAGATCAAGGGGCCAACTTCGAGTCAAAAGTGATCCGAGAATTATGCCAGTTGTATGGGTGTACTAAGACCCATACGACGTCGTACCATCCCCAGGGAAATGGCAGCTGTGAGAGGTTCAATCAGACCCTGTTGGGGCTACTGGGGACCCTGGATCAACGGCAGCAGAGCAACTGGGTGAGTGCTTTACCGAATCTACTACAGGCATATAATAATAGTGTACATAGTACGACGGGGTATGCCCCTACTTACCTGATGTTCGGCAGACATGTCCGGATGCCCACGGATCTGGTCTTAGGAGTGGCAGCTGGCCAGGAGGAAGTGAGCGTGACCGAGTGGGTGGGACGCCATCACCAGCGGTTACACTTTGCCTATGAACAGGTATCTGAGAGAATACAGACCACAGGGGAGAAGAACAAGCGGTTGTACGACCGGACGGCCCGGGACGCCCCCCTGCTACCTGGAGAGAGGGTCTTGGCGAAGGACAACAGGCGCCAAGGCAAGGGAAAATTAAGCGACCGCTGGGAGACCATCCCGTATGTGGTATGTAGGCAGCAGAGACCGGGACAGCCGGTGTATACCATCCGGCCGGAAGGAAAGGCCGGCCCTGAGCGGGTGGTACACCGGAACATGATTCGCCCCTGCCCCAACTATCCCGAAGCAGCAGAGGAAAGGGTTGTGGAGCCGGTACCGGCGGCCCCCTGGATGGGAGGATGGGCTGTGGTACCAGGCCGACCCGTGTTGGCGTTGCCCCCGGCTGCCCCGAGAGGGCGAGAGTTAGCACCTGAGCCAGCTGAACCCCCGGCCGCCCAGAGGCAGCGAGAGTTAACACCCGAGCCAGCCGAACTCCCGGGACAACCAGAGCCGGCACACGAACCAGCTGAACCTGATTCACCCGTGAGACGCTCCCAACGGGAGAACCGAGGCCGCCCCCCTGCCCGCTACGGTGAGTGGACAACCCCGAGGCATTCTAGGGACTAGAATGCATTGGCGGGGGAGGATGTCACAGGGTGACGATCTTTTGGGCGGAACCGAAAGTCGGGAAACTTTGGTTCCGCCCGGATGTTTCCGCCCAGACCGGGAAGAGGAAACACCGGACATCCGGTAGCATCACAAGGGCTGTAATCAGCGAAATGGAGCGCAGCTGTGGGCGTTTAAGGAAATCGCCGGTTGATTGGAGGATTACAGCCTACAGAGGAGTATATTAGGACAGTGTAAACCACAGTTTGTTGTTGTTAGTGTTGAGTTGAAGTACGGAGCTGTGCTCGTCCGTTACGTATTGGCAGTTGGTTGCACTTTCTCTCTTTCCCTCTCATAGTTCTCAGTGGATGTTACCGTAAGCAGAAACCCTGTGGGTAGAAGAAGACAACGGTAAATGTGACACGTTTGGAGTAACCAAGGATTAAGGAAACGAAACTGGCTGTAAACTGTTTACCAAGGAGATCGCTGTGAGTATCGACTCTAGTTTTGATCTGAAGCCATAGCTGCCAACTTCTGTGTTATTGAACGCTCTAGGAAGAGGAAAAGCGGCCCTACCCCCGATCGAGCGTGGTGGGCGAGCCGCAGGAACAAGTGGATTATATCGCCATAGCAGCAGACCTAAAAGCTCCGGCCGTAGTGTCATCGCCCCCATCGGCCCTTAGCGAAGTGGAAGACGCTGGGCGTCGCGTGTGTGCACCTGTAGAGTGGTGGGTGAGTTTATGTCCTTTTGAAAACCTTTCACGTTGAAGTGGTGCTGTGAATTTGCTGTGGGTTGCTGTGCAAGTGCTGTGTGTCTTGTCAGACGTACCCCGCATCATCCCCTCCACTGAGGAAGAGACGGAGGGGCTGACGGCTGGTGAACACTAACTATTGTATGCTGTGTGCGATTTAAGTTGAACAGTGAGGTGCGGGCCGTGGGAGTCGCCCCGTCGGTGTGTTGACAGTTGCAGAGTGCGGCGGTGGAAACCTGGAAGCTGGCAGTGTGTGTGTGTGAGTACAAACACGTACCTGTATATTACTACTTTACCTGTGTGTTCCATCTGTGGCAGAGTGAAGGGCGAAGAAGTTCCGCCGCCCCGTGGTCTCTACAAAGGGGCGCCCCTGTCTGGTATTCGATCGGCCTACGGGCATTGAGGACAGGGCAGCGCTCGGCCCGGTGAGACGGTGTGACGATTCGCCCCCCTGCGGACCAGTGGATTCGCCGAGAGGGTTTTTGCCCCCGGCGCCCCCTTAGGAAGCTCGTCGCCGTTTGCCTTCTGTGTATGCCAGTTGTCGTAAGCCGCCCTGAGTACTGTCGACCAAAACACTGTATAGCGGGCTGAGGAAAAGCTGCGCTACCCTGAGCTGTAAACAGCGGAGAGGTGAGAAGAACCCAAGTTGCACTAACTGTGTTATTGTATTCGAGCTGCCTGTAAAGGAAGAGAGAACAAGAGTGAACGTCAGTAGAACGAACTGTGGACAGTCACACACGCCTGAGCTGTAAACAGCAGAGAGGTGAGAAGAACCCAAGTTGCACTAACTGTGTTATTGTATTCAAGCTGCCTGTAAAGGAAGAGAGAACAAGAGTGAACGTCAGTAGAACGAACTGTGGACAGTCACACACGCCTGAGTTGTAAACGGCAGAGAGGTGAGAAGTCCCCAAGTTGCACTAACTGTGTTATCGCATCCAAGCTGCCTGCAAAGGAAGAGAGAACAAGAGTGAACGTCAGTAGAACGAACTGTGGGCAGACACACAAGCCTGAGCTGTAAACTGCAGAGAGGTGAGAAGTAATTAAGTTGCACTAACTGTGTCCTTGTGTCTAAGTGACCTGCGAGGAAAGAGACAAGGCGAGAGCGAAGGTCAGGAGAGTGACCGGTGGAAGGAAAACCATACTTACCACGAGTTCCCAGCAGGCCAACCGGCGGAGGCGACCCTAGCCCAGGTTGGACGAGTCTTCACGTCCCAGTCAAACCCTGTGGAGAGAAACACCCAGTGGAGTGAGCGGAGGAGTATCGGCTCGACGTGGCGCAGGTATCACAATAGAGAGAAAGAGATACAACCCCAAAATTCATACTGCTTGTCTTTTGCCTCCAGGAGAGAAGAGGAGGGCGCCACGGATAGTGGGATTGGCAGGAGCCTGTGTTCCCCCGTCCCCTTACCCCTACACTTGGGTCACCAGCCCCCGGAGCCCCCGTCGCTCTTTCCCCCTTTCTGCCCCTCTCCCGTGCTGTGGCCTGTCTGGAAGGCAGAGAGGAGTTAGTTTTAATTGCCCCTTTCCCCATTTCCCCCAGTTATTTTAAATATTTAAATAAAGTTTGTTTTAATACTTACCTGCTCTCGTGTTGTCTGGTCATTGGGTGTGGCTTTGGGGACCTCCTCGAGGTGGAAATTGAGAAGGGGCGTGGCTTAGGGTTTAGTAGCCAGCCCCTAGCCGTGACAGAGGTGCAAAAAATGATAGGCTGTTCAGCTAAAATGATCTCCAATGCCTTAAAATGGAGAGCAAAACCAGAGAGACGTGGAAGAAAACGGAAGACAACCATCAAAATGGATAGAAGAATAACCAGAATGGCAAAGGCTCAGCCAATGATCACCTCCAGGATGATCAAAGAAAGTCTGGAGTTACCTGTAAGTACTGTGACAGTTAGAAGACATCTGTGTGAAGCTAATCTATTTTCAAGAATCCCCCGCAAAGTCCCTCTGTTAAAAAAAAGGCATGTGCAGAAGAGGTTACAGTTTGCCAAAGAACACATCAACTGGCCTAAAGAGAAATGGAGGAACATTTTGTGGACTGATGAGAGTAAAATTGTTCTTTTTGGGTCCAAGGGCCACAGGCAGTTTGTGAGACGACCCCCAAACTCTGAATTCAAGCCACAGTACACAGTGAAGACAGTGAAGCATGGAGGTGCAAGCATCATGATATGGGCATGTTTCTCCTACTATGGTGTTGGGCCTATTTATCGCATACCAGGGATCATGGATCAGTTTGCATATGTTAAAATACTTGAAGAGGTCATGTTGCCCTATGCTGAAGAGGACATGCCCTTGAAATGGTTGTTTCAACAAGACAATGACCCAAAACACACTAGTAAACGGGCAAAGTCTTGGTTCCAAACCAACAAAATTAATGTTATGGAGTGGCCAGCCCAATCTCCAGACCTTAATCCAATTGAGAACTTGTGGGGTGATATCAAAAATGCTGTTTCTGAAGCAAAACCAAGAAATGTGAATGAATTGTGGAATGTTGTTAAAGAATCATGGAGTGGAATAACAGCTGAGAGGTGCCACAAGTTGGTTGACTCCATGCCACACAGATGTCAAGCAGTTTTAAAAAACTGTGGTCATACAACTAAATATTAGTTTAGTGATTCACAGGATTGCTAAATCCCAGAAAAAAAAAATGTTTGTACAAAATAGTTTTGAGTTTGTACAGTCAAAGGTAGACACTGCTATTTTTTTGAACACACCCCCTTCAACTAATTGTCCAATTGCACAGCCTTAAGAGCGTGCATATCATGAATGCTGGGTCTTGTTTGTTTTCTGAGAATCTACTGAACCTACTGGTAACTTGTTTGCCACGTAGCAATAAAAAATATACTAAAAACCTTGATTATTCTGGTTAGTCACATTGTACTGCTATTATTTTGAACAAGACTGTACATGTACACTCAGTGATACTTTTTTACTTCTTACAGAGTACCAAGACTTTGGAGATTTACACATGTGACATGAAAATGGGAATTCGTGAAACACTGAGCAGTTGCTAATCCATGTCAAGATTCATTTCCAGTGAGCAGGTTGTGCTGGAAAATTTGTGAGACTTTATGCCTTCAATTTGTAGAATGTTTTAGGTGTTTAATATTTAAACTGTTATGAGGCATTGTTTAAATGTTTAAAGTGTTCAAAGTAGTTTCATAAGCTCTTACTTAGTGTGAGAATGTTAAATTTAAGTGAAATTGTGATTAACATTGGATGAGGAACCCTCCCTATTGGTGTTTTTGGAGATATTTGTAAAATGTCTTTTCTAAACTTTTTTTATTAAAAATAATTATTTTCTAATGTCTACTGTGCAATTGTATGCAGACCATTTCTGTATGTTTACAATTTTAAGGTATTACAAATAAATAAAAAAATGAATAAAATGTTACAAAATAGTTTGAGTGTTTTTTTTCTATTAGGACAAACGGAAATAAACAAATCAGCATGATTCCGTACCAATATAATTTTAACAATATACATTTTCAGATTGGGTAAACTAAAAAAAGAATGCTACCACAATTTTAAAAAGTGAATTGGGCAAAAAACATGGTTTCTTATTTTCAATTGGCTCAACCTGTTATTTCCCATTGACCTAATGTTTAAAGATCGTTGCCACAATTGATAAAATTCAATTCACAGAAAATCTATTGGCCCAAGTAAAAAATGTCAATGTTACCAGTCACTAGAAAATTTTGAGTTAGGGAGGCACATTTTTTTTACAGTGTACTTTCTGCAGATATGCATCACTTTGAGATATCTTTGACTGTAAGAAAGTTATTTACACTTAATCTACACTATCTACCCCCCCCCCATGTTTTTGATATGATTTAATATTCACAAATTTCATATTTTTCAAGTATGACAAACATGGGCAAGTCTGTTATCAAATGAAAGCTCTCATTCTCAGGAATAAGGCTACATCGTTATTTTTGTTATTATCAACACATATCCAACAATCGTTGAATGAATAATAGGGTAAAAAATCGTCTTTTGTAAACATATGGCCAACTTGAGTGTGAACTGCCTCAGATAGCACAGATAGCCACAAATTAAACACCATCTTTTATTTTAGGTCCTACTCTAAGTCCATTCACAGCATTTTCTTTGGTTGTGTGCATGAATAATCCCTTGCTATTTATTATATGTGCAAAACAAAAAAATAATATTTATATGAAAAATGTATTTTCACACCCTTCAGTAAAATAAGAATAACTTTTGAATTCGACATGCTAAAGAGTTCATTCTTTTTTGGGGTGTTTACTGTCTGCAGTCTGCTAGAGCACACAGAACCAGAGTTATTCACTTTTAAAGACAGTGTTTACAACATAAAAAAAGAAAATTTGGTGTTTCATTATATGAAAAACAACATAAATAACAAAATTTGTCACAAACAGCAGCTTTTTATGTAACTTCAAAGGGTTTTCTTTAAAATTATATAAAGATATTGCATTTATTCCACTGTATGTGGTTATGGGGACACTTCAAATGTTTTTAGGCAGAAATTGTATACAAAAAGGGTATTATTCCTCCCATCAGTTGGAGTAAAATAAATTTTGCATACATTATGATAGAGAAAAAAAATAATTTTTCCTCTGTAAGCTGACAATTGCTGGAATCAAACAAAACTGTCTGCAGGTAGCTGGACCACCCAGCGCCAGAGTTATACACTATATATATACTATATATAACATGTCACAATGTTAATAAAAATAGACATTTCCCATCAAAAACACAGTTTCTTAGCTATTTAGAAAATGTTGATGTGAATTATGCCATTTCCTCGTGAGTTACAGCCATATATTTAAAAATAATTCATTTTGAACTCAGTGACATTTTGACAAGCAAACAAACAGGGTAATAAAATGTTATCCTCAAAACACAACTTAGATCACCTCTTGAGATTAACTGCAAGTTAAAAAAAATTTTAAACAGCTTTGTTCTTTTGGTGTAAAAGTATAAATTTTGTCTAATTTTGTCCGATTGGTGGGAGACGACTCTTTGAAAGTCGTAACGATTGGATGTCCTTGATAACCTTTTCGCCTCTGTGGCCTTGGGGGCCCATACATCAAAGCAAATGTAAACATGCTTAAAGGCTCATGAAAGGTGCAGCACAGACTTTCTACCATTTTAGAGTTTTATTGCAGAGCATAAAGCTTGTTCTATTTGGCCTTTTTAAAACAACATGAAGCTAAGTGCTCGAGAGTGGAAAGTAATGGACTAACTCAGACCAGTTAGTCAGCCATTACCAGTAATTCGACAAATACGGTATTTACTTTATCTGAGGAAAATATGAAGGAAACACTCGCCACCACAATGCTAGGGTGTTACTGTATGATGTTCAGAGTGGTTTTAGGTGTGTTGCTAGGGTATCCTGAGTTTTTGACAAGTGGTCGCCAATTCAAAAGACCCCTTAGCTTAGATCCGCAATGCAACTCTATTGGATTTTTTTGTTTAACTGTTTTAGAGTGTGTTTACACTTTGGTAGATTTGGTTTGATTAAAATTAACCCTGGTGTGACTGCTTAAAGGATTAGTCAATTTAAAAAAAAAAAATAAATCCAGTTAATTTACTCACCACCATGTCATCCAAAATGTTGATGTCTTTCTTTGTTCAGTCGAGAAGAAATTATGTTTTTTGAGGAAAACATTCCAGTATTTTTCTCAATTTAATGGACCTTAATGGAACCCAACACGTAACACTTAACTCAACATTTAACAGTTTTTTTTCAACAGAGTTTCAAAGGACTCTAAATGATCCCAAACGAGGCATAAGGGTCTTATCTAGCAAAACGATTGTCATTTTTGACAAGAAAAATAAAAAATATGCACTTTTAAACCATAACTTCTTGTCTATCTCCGGTCCTGGACGTGCCAGCGCAACCTCACGTAATTGCGTAATGCCATGGAAAGGTCAAGGGTTACATATATGAAACGCACATTTGCGGACGATTTTAAACAATAAACTGACACAAAGACATTAATTAGTATCATTCCACATACAACAACGTCGGAACTTTCTCCACACTTGTAAACACTGGGGCGTAGTTTCACATTCGTCATCCGTGACCTCTTGACGTGATGACGTTTTGCGTGAGGTCGCGTTGGCGCGTCACAAGACTGGAGAGTGGAGATAGACGAGAAGTTGTGGTTTAAAAGTGCATTTTTTATTTTTCTTGTCAAAAATGACAATCGTTTCGCTAGATAAGACCCTTATGCCTCATTTGGGATCGTTTAGAGTCCTTTGAAACTCATAAAAACATAATTTCTTCTCGACTGAAAAAAGAAAGACATCAACATGTAACTAATACTTTTTATTGGTGAGGCTATGGTGACCACCACCTAAAAAACCAAATGTGGGACAAGTTGTAAGTTTGTGTAGGACAATGTGGAATGTTACATTAAAAGATAACCTAAAATTATGATGTAATGTAGACCAGGGGTCTCCAACATTTTTGTAAGCAAGGGCTACCACAATGGATAAAGTGATCTGGAGGGCTACTTTTTTGATATACATTTTTTTGTTTTACTTGTTGATTTTATTTTATTTTACTTGCTGATATGTTTTATTGTTGTTTAAAATAAAAACATACATAAAATATGTAATAAATAAATATTAATTGAGGCTATTAGTAAAATGTGCTTTGGCAGGCAACCCACAGTCCACCGTGTTGGAGACCACTGATGTAGGCTATAATAATATAAAGGAGTAAAAATATTAGTATCATGCCTTTTAGCTCATCACAATACTTACAGTATTTCCAGAACACACCAGCAAACAGATTTTTAGGAGCAAGATTGCAGCCTTTTTGTGATATAGTTTTTTGAAAAGTCATACAATTTTTTAAGGTAGCTGAGTGTAGAAAAGGTGTGAGCATGTGCATGTGCATGCACGTTCATCACGAGGACGGAGAGAGAAAGACACTCACTCCACAGTTTAATTGATGGTCACAGCCTCTTAATAACAGCTTTCATCTCAACCATTGGATAAAAGCCAGGCTTAAAAATAGTAATATTTGGGTGTGTTTGGGTTCATGCATTGCAAGAACCATCAAAGTACAGCAAGAGGGATGTGAGAAAAGGAGTCTGCTTTTGAATCGCTCTCACAGTACTTTGATGTCACCCGCCTGTCGGTTCTTGCGGTGTCCCGAACATAACATTTTTTTTGAGAGTTTCTGCTTTTGACGTTTCGCTGTCAAATAGTGAAAAAAACTACACTTCATTTTTAAGATGTTTTAAAGAACGCATGCATGTTTGCATGACACAAAATTAAATCCCTCGAGTAGAGCAAGGAATGCGATGCTTCATGTTTGGTGTGTACGTAGCATAATGGGGCATACACACCAAATGCGAGGTCAATGTCAATAAAAAGACGCGAATAGATAAAATCTTGCGGGCAGTGATGCGAAATTACACGAATTGGGCGGCCCAATTGACTATTGACCTCAACACATCTTTGCGCAAGTTGAAAATATTTAACTCAAGTGAAAAATTAGCATGGCGCAAAGTTAAATCCCGCGAATAGACAAAGACGCGAATAGACGAAATATTGCATGCAGCAATGTGAATGACACGAATTGGGCGGCCCAACCGAGGCAAAAACATGCACTATTTACCTCAAACTTGTCTTTGCACAAGTTGAAAATATTCAACTTAAGCAAAAAATTGTCATGCACGAAGTAAATCGAGGTAAGCCGCGACATATTTAGAGTGAGGAATGCAATGCTTCACGTTTGGTGTGTATGCAGCATAATGGGGCATACACACACTGAAAAAAAAAATCCTTTCAATTTACGTAATTTTAATGTGTACATCGGTCCCACATAATCCGATTGTTTAAAACCAAAATAATTTTCCTCATATAATTTTTATGTGTCAGACCAAAACATTTTAATTGTTTTAAGTAGTCTAATATAAATATATTGACTCAAAGTGCTATTTCTCTTTACTATAACACATTTATTTTGTAATGTTTAAGTAATTTTATTATGTAAGAGGACTAGATTTTCATCTCTAATTCCAACATGCTTTTTTAATGCTTATATTATGGGATTATGTAACTCTAAAGCAATTTCATTATGTCTCTGGCACCAGAATAATCACTCATAATTATCCAAATGTTATTTATTTCTTTTTTAAATACAAAATACATTTGCATTGGCATAAAAAGCAAAGAGTTTTGAACAAATGTTTAGTGATATTTAGGCAAACCACTGCTTTCAGATCATCAACTCATTTAAATCACTACACATTAATTCATTAACAGTCAATAACTATTACAACAATCAGCACATGCAGTACATACATAAAGGGGCAATTTCCCAGAAAGGTTGTAGATTAAGCCATGACTAGGCCCTAGTTATTAGGATATTTTTAATAAAATAAAGTTTACAAACAAACCTACCTTACAAAAACAACACTGGAATACATCTTGAGACAAAACAATGGCACTGATATATGTCAAGATATGTCAGTGCAATATGTTTTCAAATTAAGGCATTGCAAAAGTGTGGGACTAGGAAAAGACCCATCTGTAAAACTGACCCAAATGTTTAAAATAGTTACTATCACAGTAGATTTAGAAGTGCTAAAACACAAACACTGCATTCCAAAGAGACATGCAAAACAATAAGTACTATTATTTTTTAAATGGATTTACAAACTGGAAAATATCAATCCTTCAGAAAGTCAGAGCTACAGCATTTGTATAAACTGATAATCAAAGATTCAACAAAAACAAAATACAACAACCATTTCCAAAATCAACTCTGAGCAGCTAACTGTTAATGTTTTAATAAGAGAAAACACTTAAAACAGATAAATAAAAAGAACATAAATGAGCAGCACAGTCTTTCTGATCCTTTCACTGAAAGAAACTGTTCGTTAAAGTTACTCTCAATGCAGTTCCATTAAAATCTTTTGGATTTCCTCAAAAATAAAGCGGAGATCAGGATAGCTCAGGTTTAAGGCATACATCAGCTCAAACAACATGGCAAGATGTTGCAGCACCTTCATGCCTTCCAGGACTATACAAAGATCCTCTTCTTCAAGAAGCATGTTGTTTGAGAACACAAATCCCAACATTGGTGTCTTCAAATGACCTCACTGATGCTGACTTCATCCATGCCCTGTACAAAACAGACCAATTTAGTTAAAGAAACAGAAAAAAAGTTACTGTTACAATAAAAGTGTCATTGGAAATTAGTACAATGCAAACAAATATAAATGTAAGTATACAGACCCATGTGCATTGCCACAGCATGTTACAATTGGTTACAAATACATGGGTTACAAAGCAAGGCAGCTGCACTGTCCACTGCTCCAGGTGTGTGTGTGTGTGTGTGTGTGTGTTAAATAAAGAGGCCACATTTCAAGTGTGTGCTACCATACCTGACAATCACAGCAAAATTATCTCATTTTCTCACTCTCATGCTGTTACAGACCTGTATAAATGTCTTTGTTCTGATGAACACGAAGGAAGACATTTATTTTGAGGAATGTTTGCAACCAAACTGTTCGTGAGCCCCATTCACTTCCATAGTATTATATTTCCCCACTGTGGAGATGAATGGGGCTTATGGTTGGTTTGGGTGCAGGCGTTCCTTAAGAGAAATCTTCCTAAGGGCTCAGTCACACCAAAAGCGTTTGCAGGCAGTTGCAGGCGCCTTTTTTGAATGATATTCTATGGGCAGGGCACGTTTGCGCGCTGTTTATGCGCGCCGAGCGCCTTGCGGTTTTCTGCCGCCTGCCGCGCACACGTTTTTGAAGGAGCGCTGAGAGTGGAGAAGCGCCTGACGTCATTTGCGTCTTCCATTGTCCAATCGAATGAGGGGAGAGGCGGGCCTTACGTTATGGTGAGGGAAGTTTACAGTTGCTTTAAAGAACCGGACTCCACTCGCTCACTCTCTCCTGCATGTTTGTGCACCTCTCACCCTCAAACAAGGTCAGAGCAAGCACCCTCTTTTTAAAATTTCTGCTAATATGACAGTTAACAGCAAAAGAGCACTCACGCTTCAATATTTGATTGACAAGACAGCTGACTCGGTGGTTGCTTAGCAATATGAAAAGCTGCGCCGCACTGCTCTTTTTTAAAAAAGGCATTGCGTCGCGCCTTGCGTTTGCAAGCGTTTAAAGCGCTTTTGGTGTGACTGACCCCTTAGTGTTCATCAGAACAAAGACATTTATAAGGGTTTGTAACAACATGATAGGGAGTAAGTGATGAGAATTTTTATTTTTGCGTGAACTACCCCTTTAAATCTTCCCAGGTGTTTTAATGACCCTTGTGCCAAAAGATGTAACTAAAACATACTAAATGTTCTGTACTTCCAACAAGGTTTACACATTTTTATGTCTATGAATCTATATTACTTACTTCTGTCATTTGATCATTGATTGTTCCAAGTCTTTTTGCTAGCTGTCCTCCTTTCTGATAGAAGAGTTTCGTCAGGTTTTTGGATTGGAGGTCCAGGTGACACGCAGGAACATTAGACAGTAGTGATTCTTTTAAATTCAGCATTTATCTGAAAACAAATTAACCAACCATTGTTTATTTGAGTACTGCGAGTCAAAAAATAATACATGTATATTAGTTACAAAAATAAGATTTTTTTTGATGACTTACCAATGCTTTTGAGTGTGTAGCGCATGCAAGGATGATGGACCTATAAGAGGAAATATTCAGATGGGAATCAACACACAATCTCAAATGATGAAGGTCACACATACACAGAGCAATAATGAAATAAGTATTATATCTGTCATAGGACGCAATTTTGGACAAAATTAGATCTTAAAACTACAAGGTTCTCTTCTGAAAATGTCAGCTTTAAGGTGTGGCACTATAAAGCAATTTTTTCAGTTAATATACCAGACGTCACGCGAGACATTTAAAAAAGCTTTTTCTAATTGAATCAAGTGTTGCTCGTGGCGTAGCGAAGTCATGAATAACTGACGCGGGTCTGATAATCTGATTAAGCAGACAGTTTTTTTTAATACGCAATGTCATTATTAATGTAGTCAATTGATATCATCTGGTAAATTACTTACATGGATAACGTTACTCTGGACAGAATAAAAACGTTTGGTTAGGCTTTTATTTGTCCTGAACCGTTTCCATAGAACAGCTGAGTAAAAAGTGCCTCAAAAGTCAACTCAAAGCTGACAGTTTTCAACTCGGATAAAACTACCAAACAAGAAATAACGTTATACAGCTGACATTTTTAAAACGCTGTTTTTCTTTATGAGCCTTACACTTACTGACTGACTGACTGACTGTAACGTTAACTTACTCCACCAACCTCCTCCAAACTAATTTTTACTACAAGTCATTGCAATGACTACATCTTGTAAAAAAAACTGTCTATCTAGTGAAGATGTATCACGTATAAAGTGAACATAAATAAATAATAGAACTTACTTTAATAACGTGGTGTCCGTCTGAGAGAGTTCTTCTGACTGACTGCTGCTGAGTCTTCATTTTGGCGCCCAAAACAAACGATGTTTATTCTTCTTTTATGGCAGTTGACATCCTTTTCATTGAGCGTTACTGCCACCTTCTGCTCAGGAGGTGCCGTTTTATTTTCTTACTCAATTTTATTGCTTTAACTATTCAATTCAATCAATTTTAATCAATGTGAGAATAATGTGTTCATTTTACATTCAAACAAAACATTTTCATCCTAATCAATTAAATTATGTTTACACAAGGAATATAAATATTTTGTTTTGCATATACATGTTTATTTTATTTAAATTCAAAGACCCACCAAGTCCATTTTTTTCAGTGCACAAAGCGAATTTAATGATTTGCAGAAGTAGATTACATACAAAGTCAATGCAAAGTTCAAATGTGCGCAGGGGCGAATGACGCAAATTGGGCGGTGCGATAGTTGAAATTATTTAACTCAAGAGTGACACGCTGGTTAAAGTAAACTTTAAGTAATAATAAAAAATGCAAATTTGATATTGAAATGTAACTTATTTTAACTTATCTTAATTGAGTTTCTTATTTTGGTATATTATTAATTCCTGACAATATTTACATATTTGCCATTACAAAATAACTTAAAAAAATTATAATGTATAAAATAATGCAGATAATGGTACGATTGTCACTTTATGAATGTTGCGATGTTGAATCTGAGGAAATCAGGTGACCAACAGGAAGATCGCACACATCACAATTCTCACAAGTGCGTTTTGTGTTCTCGTGACCTTCTGAGTTCGTTCTTCCAAGGTCACCTGGCAAGACCGACCTCCACGAGAACGCAAGTCCGTTCTTTGCGTTATTGGAATTGAGAAACAGCCTGGGTCTCGGTTCGCTTCCAAACACACTCTGGTGCGGTTCGATTGAAATGTGAACGCAACATGGACCAAAGACAAAAAAGACACGACCCTAAAATCACACAAATGTTAATATAGGAATAGCGTTTATTATATCTTCAGTTGTGCATAAATAGAGGAATTCTTGTGTTGTTTTATAAGCTTTTTGCACATTTTTTGCTGGTAAAAAATACATTCATATGTACACGCGTTTAGCTTACCACATACTGTAGCATTGTTTTGGATGGTCTGCAAAATCTGTTGTAAAAGCTGTCCAATCAGGTGGTGACCTTATGTCTCAAGGTTCGGTTTGCAGTTAAAATGCCAGGGTTTCTTTTGTGGTCTGATTCCTTAGAAAACAAGATTCAGTTCTTATATTCTGTACATGCACTATTTCCCAGCAATCTGCTTATATCACCCCTGTGACTGCACCTGGCAAAACTCACAGTGCGCTGTGGCGTGTATTAAAGTTATTGAGTAAGGCATTTTATTGTCCTGAGGTACCGCATTTGAACCCGAAAACCTACTCAATAAACCTATATGAGAAAGCTTTGCAATTTACAATTGCAAAAAACCCTCGGCCTGGTGGGCTGAATGTTTGACTATCACCTCGCTGGACGGTTAGAGTCTTTCTATAAAAGTGAATTACAGCCTACGTCACACGAGTTAAACTCCATTTACGATGGAACTGCGAGGTTATTTCGTTTGTTTATCTTCTGTAACAGAACATTACTGTTCATAAATGCCTAGTTTCTGGTTTTCAACAAGACACGCCACCCAGGTCCCGCTGGTGTTTAGCCACTTGGTGGCAAAGGTGGGTCACATTTCAAAGCTACCCGGCTGTACAGGCTTTTGAAATTTGTCCAAGTCCCACAGCAGGGAAGGGAATAATAACTTTTGCTTGTAAAAGTTGTTTTGCAGTGATATATTTCAGTGCATGCTGGCTCAAATATAATCAGTATGGCTGGGAAGGACAACAGCATTGTAGTTTTCGATGAAAGCTGAAAATAATTGCTTGTCTTGTCTTGCATTCCAACAAAAGCAAAACAAGAACGATGCATAGCTACATGCCTCCAGATATGATAACGGTTTGATCAAATCTGTCTTGCTGAAACCCAGCACAGCGTTTTAATGCTGTTCTGAATAACATATGTTAGGTCCGCAGTACTGACCTGTCACTTCTCTATGAACTAATTTGTCTTAGATGTTTTTGTGTTTGAGTTTTTTATGCAAAAAAAAGATCACTGATTCATTCTTTAGGGAGCAATGAATTGACATGTGTTGAGTTTGTGTTTTTGAATTAAGATATGTTTTATATGCAGCACTATGACGGCAGGCCTGTATATATAATAGGCATTTGGGAATTGTTAGAAAAGGAGCAAGCCAACATTAAACTTTTTTGTAAAAAGGAATAAAATTGGGAAAAAAGTTGTTTTGCTGTTATCCCGGGCTGTTATTTATTCATGAGTGAACACGAGTAAGCAATTTCTTGTAAATGTCTTTCCAGTTTCTTTCTTTCACATATAAACAAAATAATAAGAAGTAGATGAAACTGGGGCTAGTTGTCACATTTCTTGTGAATATGATAATTTCTTTGTGGATACCAAAATAACATTATCAATAATGTTATCATAAATATTCAGGAAAATGCTACAGCTTATGTGTAACCCTACGGGCCTGTTGTAAAGCTATATGGGGTAAGTGTCAGGGGCGTTGCTTGACATAAAGCTCTACTGGGGCACAGGCCCCCCATTATTTTTTTAATTTTTTTTTTACTTTCTTTAAAGCCTGCGGTGTGCAAGATACAATTTCCTTTGCTTAACCCACTATTCCAAGTACTGGGAAAAACAAACATGTATTTAAAAACATTTAAGTATCATCTTCATATACTTAAGGTTATTAACATGTTTAAAGGCATAAAATGTTTGGAAATAATGACAGCAGAGAAAATATTTTTATGCACATTTGCATTTTACATAACAATGATTAATAACTTGTTTTTTATTTTTAAGAATATTTTCATTTTATAAAAATCTATCTTAGTTAACTAAATATTAATTTCATATCTAAAAATACAGAACAACAGTATAACACAGTTTTTGTATGTGAACAATGCAATTTTATAGACTATTGACAGAGGTTTTCCTGAGATTTTTTTCTCTAATCTTACCTGACAGGGTAAGATGTTATGTGTCTTACCTCCCTTAAACTCACCATCTCTTATTTTTGCTTTCCTTTCCCTGCTTTGCACAAAACATTTCTGATGTCCATCACATGCGGTCGGGGGATCACAATAGTGATCGGGTGAAAATAAGAATTTCATTGTTATTTAGAAACTTACTTTAATCTCGTCACGTTTTCATAAACCAACTCAATCGCGTGGCGTCACTGTCTTGTACTTCGTATGCGGCTGCTCACGGCAAAACAGACGCGCACGGACTTGAATGGGTGCGTGCACGCGTCAGTGCGACTGCTGCGTTGCTTTTTTAAACGTGAATTGGGTAACTACATTGCAAATAGATCCGTTTGCCGCGATTATCGTTGTAAAGGAATACACTAGTTAACTGCTAAAATGTAAACTTGAGATTTACACAGGGGCACAAAAGATTTACACTGGGGCACGTGCCCCAGTAAAAGGGGTCTAGCGACGCCCCTGGTAAGTGGTCAAAACAGGAACAGCCTGTGTATTGACATTACCACCTTTGTTTGAATTATGGCATGTTTCCCTACTTATTCTATCAGTTTCAGCATCAGTGATGAAAGTCACAGGTAGACAGAGCAGATCCATCACTATTTGCATTTCCTCCGTCTCCTGCAAGTGAAAGGTTTCATTTATCAAACCAAAACCCAGTGATGAATAAAGAAGAACAGAAAAGATTAATTCATTACTGTATTAGTGACTGAATAATGACGGCCCATGAAGGCATTATTGATGACTCAGTAAGTACATCTGTAATTTAAACCCACACCAATCTAATTACTTATATACAGCTGTAAGACATGCATCTCACTTTTACCATGACAGTCTAGTCTTATAGGCAATGTGTAAAACCATTGTTTATATATATTATTAAATATATATTATATATACGTGTGTGTGCATACTGCAGCAGGGTTTTGCTGACACTGAAAGCTAAGCAATTATATTGCCACGCAGCAAGCTTTTCCCCTTATTTTATCTATTTAGGTCAGCGGATAATAATGTCATTTTCTTGTTCAAGCTGTATTTTTAAATACTCATGGATAAAGATTGCGTCAATGCGTCAATATCTTGTGATTACATGTGGCATGTTAAATAGAAAAATATCCATAATGTTCATAATCAAAACACAAAACAAGTCGTAGGCTGCATCCGAAATCTCTAAAATGCTACCTTGAGAGGCAATACTGTATTCCAAGGCAGGAAGGCATCAAGGCATGTCCGAATCCAATGTTTGCTTTACTTCTTGTCTCCTGAGATACCTTAATTGTCTTGTCCCACAATTCTATGCGTACACTGTAAAACAATCCGTTAAAAAAATAACTTTTCGGTAAGAAATTTTCGGTAATACAAAAAAAATACATTTTTTCTGTAATTTTACATTAATACTGTAAAAAAGACCTGTAAAAATGGTAAAATTCCGGCAGCTGGGGTGCAAGAAAAATTGCGTAAAATAACGGGCACAATAAATTACAGAAATTTTCCGTAATGCACAAATACAGTTTTTCCTGTAATTTTACATTAATTGCACATTGACGTGTTTTGCATTTGATTTTACAGTGGATATGTAAATTTGCAATATATTTCTATAATTTCACAATTTTTCTGTAAAATAAACCTGTAAATTCCTTGGAATTACAGTTTTTTACAATGCGGGGAATGTGATTGGTCAAGCCTGGTCGAGTTAAAAAAAAATGTCAACCAAGAAAGTGGCTGGAGCAAAAATTTAGTCTAAATAAATTTATATTTTCACATTTTTTACACCTTTTGATTGCTTTCTAGAGAGAAATTAGTATTGGTTTTCAAATATGGAATTATCACAATGGTGCTCTGTTTATATTTCAAACAGAATTCCATTACGCTGCCTATGAAGGTTGTCCAAATACCTCCAAAGTCATTGCCTCATGAGAACAAGTATGGTGCATTGGGTTTTGGACACAGCCACAATATTTTGCAAATCCCACACTGTCAGAAATACTGTAAAGGTAAAAAAGCTCATTGGGGTGGTACCCTTTAAAAAAGTGTACCATTTAGGTACAGATATGTGACCTGGACCACAAAACCAGTCATAATATGAATAAATAAGCTTTCCATTGATGTAGGGTTTGTTGGGATAGGACAATATTTGGCCGAGATGCAACTAACTGAAAATCTGGAACCTGAGAGTGCAATATATATATATATATATATATATATATATATATATATATATATATATATATATATATATATATATATATATATATATTTACAAAATATCTTTATGGAAGATGATTTTTACTAAATATCCTAATGATTTTTGCCATTCAAAATTATAATTTGACCCATAAAATGCATTTTTGGTAATTGCTACAAATATGAAAAATATGAGGTACCAATATGTGTCTTTGAGGTACTAATATGCACTCTTTAGGTACAAAGGTACTTTTTGAAAGAGTACTGCCCTAGTAACAGCTTTTTGAGAGTGGGCTTTGCTGTCTTTTTGGGGGGGTGTCTTGTTCTTTTTTGGACTTGCTTACTGTCAATGCCCGATATCAGTAGCTTTTGTACCTTTTTCTGACAGTGCATCATAAATATAACTCAGTTGCTTATATTCTGAGTATTAAGACATCACATGATAGCTGCATGGGAAACTCAATGTAGGTGATGCCATGACATAATTTTCATTTCGATCTCATTTTCTTTTAGTATGGGACAACTATGATAGAACGGTTTAATAAGCTTGTCTGTGTAAAGTTATAGCCTTTCATTCAACATGACCATTAAGAGACGATACACGAGGTAGCTTTTGCACGAAATACACATAGCAGACTATTTACCTGAACTATTTAAGTACAGTTTAGGTGGAAAAAAACTTCACCCACTGGAATTACATTAGTAACGTATAACCATGAAATCCATCCAGATAGAAATTGAATCCAACCTCAAAGGGAAGTCCTGAGAGCTTACATAATAAATGTATTTCCTCAAAACACGAGTTTCACGTTTCAAACCACCTTAGTTTGATTTAACCTGTTTGATCTTAGTTTTGTTTATAAATAGTTTATGTTCAAGATTCTTTATACTTCCGATTTCGGTGTGGAAATCGTCTGTCCGCACTCTTGTTTAGTCAGGCGTACGGTTGTGTCCGCTTTCAATGACGTGTGCTAACAGAAGAGGAAACGTGAATGAATTGTTCACTCGGCACGGTGATGAGGTGAGTAAACCTGATGCAAACCTGAGCTTCCCTGTCTATAATAAACTACCCATCACTCACTGGACCGCGCAGTCCTCTCCTCTGCGGATGTGGCAGTCTGTGTTTGGACAGGTGTGTTTGTGTGCACACATTGTCCCTTTGACCCTTTAAAAGACTAAGTCAAGGGAGTGGCTTAGGCATTCGCCCAGTGCATTTGTCACCTATTATAGCCATTAAGAGCTGCTTTAAACCCATTGTCAGTAGTTTTTTTTCCATTCACGTGTTTGACCAATCAAGTTAATGAATAATATAATAATTAGGGTTGAAGTGGTCAAACACTGAGTCACAGCACACAGTGCAACCTCCATATCTCATTTCATAACAGAAATCAATGTTCTTTCTCTCTTTAAAGAGTGGATGCATCTATGAAAAAGCGTAATTTGAAGTCACACAGACTTGCTTCGCTCATTAAAGCACATGTGGACTGCAGGCGCAGTAGAAAGTAGGCAGACATCAATGATAAACGAAATCTCCTGCTGTTATCATTCTGAGAGCGTACAACATGTCACACACCACCTTCAAGAGCCACCATTCTGCATCATGTTAACAACAGCTCAACACGTGTACCGCTGGGTGTAGTACTAAACCTTTGGAGGATGTTAACTAGGTGCATTGAGATTTTAAAGTAACTCAGATTTTTAGGAGCACTCCATAAAATGGTTGCTGGTGAAAAAAAACATACACATTTACAATTTTTTTTACATTTTACAGTGTAACAAAGTATATTTTCATAAAAATACTCTTTATATGTTGCTTGTAAAGATATAAAGTTTATTTTGTATGGATGCTTTTGAACAATGGTGAATGGAGAAAGAGAAAAAAGTAAAACTGCAGCCTAGGGGGCGTGACTTCTTACTACTTACAGATAGACAGGACACGCCCAATCTGCCAAACCCTGCCAGCCCATTTTGGTGATACCGGCCAATTTTGGAGTTCAAACCCCTATTTAGAGATCTATGATCTGCGGTTATGTTTACTTGTAGAGCGATGCTTGACTCTATAATGTGTAGTTACAGCATCGACTAGCAGGGGCTAAATCTTATTTACCACAGTACTGTAACTAGTCAAACTCTGACCCCTTGGGTGGCATCAACATGCATTCTTATTTAACAACCCCTTTTTTTAAAGGAACAAATATACTCATTTTCCATCTCCCCTACAGTTAAACATTTTATTCTTAACGTTTTGAAATCCGTGCAGCTGATCTCCGGGTCTGGCTCTACCACTTTTAGCATAGCTTAGCATAATCCATTGAATCTGATTAGACCATTAGCATTGCGCTCAAAAATAACCGAAGTGTTTCAATATTTTTCCTATTTAAAACTTCTAGTTACATTGTGTACTTAGACAGACGTAAAATTAAAACTTTGCGATTTTCTAGGCAAATATGGCTAGGAACTATACTCTCATTCTGGCAAAATATAATCAAGGACTTTGCTGCCATAACATGGCTGCAGGAGGTGCAATGATATTACATAAAGTCTGAAAATAGTCCCCTGCTATTGAAAGATACTAAGGGGACTATTTTCGGCTGCTGCGTAATATCATTGCGCCTCCTGCAGCCATGTTACGACCGAAAATAGTGCCCTTAGAAGAGTCAAGTTTAAAATAGGAAAAATATCGTAACTCTTTGGTTATTTTTGAGCGCAATGCTAATGGTCTAATCAGATTTAATAGATTGTGCTTAGCTATGCTAAAAGTGGTACCGCCAGACACGGAGATCAGCTGAATGGATTCCAAAACAGTAAAAATCAAATATTTTACACTAGGGGAGCTGGAAAATTAGCATATTTTCAAAAAAAGTGGAGTGTCCCTTTAACCACTACATACCACCCAATTTGCATGGTTTATTCAACTGCAAATTGATTAAATTAAGTGTCGCCCTACATTTTTTTTTGGGGGGGGGGGTCGAATGGGTGGTGAATATCATTTCAGGTGGTGTTTAAATATTTAATGAACTTCATTAGTTAGCCCATTAACTGAAATAAGTGGACTAGCTGTTTTTCTTCTTTTGCATAATGAGTATCAGGTCCTCTACACTTATAGCCACATCTGACTGTAAGGTGCCTGAAGATGAAATGTTGAAGAGTTTTATCTTAATCCGATGACGTTGAAAAGAACATAATCATTAGTGGGAGTTATTAGAGACCATTCACATTCTGCCCTTTATCAACGCTTGAGATAAATCAACTAATGTGCTGGTAACTTCAGGTTAATGAAAAAGCTTCTGGTCTCCAATGCCGCTCCTCTCCGCGCAGTCATTGGCTGACTCGGGCCGGGGTTTTTCCGCTGCTTTTCCAGTTGACCTCTCCCAAACTCGATGGCAGATTAGTTTTCGTCTCCTTCGAGGAACACAGAGGGCCAGTGTTGCAAATTTGTCACCCAGAGTGTTAAAAATCCCAGTGGAATGTTAATCTCTCCTCACACACTCCAGTAATCCACCTACTGCCTTCAAGAAATCTGGCCACCCCTTTCCCATTTCTCAGTCTGCATGAGAACAGAACTGGAAATTAATGGACATTTTTTCATTTCATGAAAACAGATCAGAGTACATTTTATAATCAAAATTTGTGTAAATACAGTAAAAAACAGCATTGCTTCCCAACCAGGGGGACATGGCGCACAGGGGGGTCTCAGCAGATTTTCAAGCAGGCCTCAAGATGACTTAAAATTATTATGATTTATTAAAATTATATGGCCATTTTAGTAGCGAATATATGAACATCTGTCTAGTCATTCCAAGCTCTAGTTCATTTTATTTGGAAAAAATTGAGTTGTGGCCTTCAAATATTGTTGTGGGCAACTAGGGGGCTCTGAAATGAAAAATGTTGGGAACCACTGAAGTACAGTATATACATACGCACTCAGTGGCCACCATATCAGGTACATTGCTTGTGCCTAGAGAACTGCCTTAAAGCAATAGTTTACCCAAAAAGAACAATTCTTCCAAAATGTACTCACCTTCACGCTATCTCAAATGTACATGACTTTATTTCTTCAGTTTGACAAAAAAACATGGACAGCCAGCTTTGTGGCACAACAAAATTTAAAATCTCATTGGTTTATGTGAGTCTTGTTACCAAATATACGACAACCAATCAGGCAAGCATGAGATTTGAAGTTATGATGTGGCGGCATTTTTGACTAGTGCTAATAGCTTTGTTAGCTTTGGTTTAGATTCTGCTAAATAATTAACATAAACCAATTTGGATGTTTTTGACATTGGCTGTCATGAGGCCATTATAGCTTGGTTTGACCACTTTTTACCAGTAATACAAATTGAACTTGTCATTAAAATGTCTCTGAAAACTCTAAATATAGTTGTGCGTGAAAATCCTAGTAGACTGAAGGTTGTCAGAAATGGTAAAGGTTGTGATTCACCATCCTGCAGATATTTTTAAAATAAGTTTTTATCCGTGTTTTGGTGATAGTGATTGTACAGAAGCTTACAAGACTTTTAAGACTCAACGTTAGTTGCATTTGACAAAAACTAGAACCAAAGCACAGGAACTCAAAAGGCCAAAAGGAAGAAAGATTTGTTTGAACAGCTTGACCTGTGGATATGATTGAATCTTTTATGTGAAAGGCAGTGGGCTTTAAACATGGAGAGGTGTCTCTTGACTATAGTAAAGTCACAGTGATTCAGAAAGAGAACATCTCACCGCACATAACCCAACATTTATTAATTCATCGCATCCATCTGTTGTGTTACATGAATCTGGCCACTTTTAAGGGCATGAATGCACTCCCCGGAAGGGATGAGTTCTGTTTTTGGATGGAGCATGGCCCTAATCTTCTAGATGAATACTTTTCAATCCAAAAAGATCATGAGACCCTTTCATTTCCATAGTAGGAATAAAGAACACTATGGAAGTGAATAGGACTCATGAGCGCTTTGGTGACAAACATTCCTCACAATATCTTCCTTCATGTTTATCATACCAAAGACATTTATACAGGTTTGTAACAACATGAGGGTAAATTATGGGAGAATGTTCATTTTTGGGAACCTGTCCCAATGCTGCACTTCATGTCGATTATTGGTCTCGTGGCCTTAAATTGCGAGTGCTGTCATTTTTACGCCCTGAAGTGTGCTCATCAGAGCCCACTTTGCCCCCTTGATGAGGTCTTTGGTGAAGCTCGCACTGCTGCAGGCATCACGCACTTTACCAACCCATCGCATCAAGGGTCCCTAAAGTCTGCACTACATGATGTCATCAAAGTGTGGATTCTGAGGAAGTCCACAAGTCCGGAGTGTGCCATTTGGGTCAGGGCAAAAATTATCTAAACCAAATTGAAGCTCTTCTTCTTTTTTGTTTTATGCAACCATGACTTATCAGGTGCATACCGCCACCTACTGTATCGGAGTATGCAGCATAAAAAAATTACTTTATATTTAATAACAGTAAAAAAAGGATAAGAAAAACAAATTGATAAATAACCTAAATCCTATCATATATTGTATCCCTTCATATCATACTCTTCAGATATTCCACAACAGCGTCCTAAGTATCTTTAATTTAATTTACCTTCTCCCGTTGTTCCCAAAACACCTTAAACTTAAGCCCTACTCCTGTTAAAAGCACCACTTATGTGATTTTGCTTCAATGAATGTGTTAAACTTCCACGCAATATAAATAATAATAATAATTATAAGAGGAAAACTGCAAAAAGGTCCACTTAAAAATAAGAACAGCCCCACCCCTCGGAAAATAATATTACATACAAAAATGCATTTTTTATGGAGTTCTTCATAATGTTAGGCTTTAGTTAAATGAAAATATATGCTAATAATGTAACTCGAAGGGGTATATAATGAAGAATAAGATTGATTGCTTTCAGCAATGCTTTTTAGAATTGCTCCACTTCAGTCCAGCAAGTTGTTAGAAACACAAAACAAGATTGTTTGATTCTTTTGCAGCCCATTTTACTTCACACTGTACATACAGTAAACTTTGCAAAATGACTGTAATGAAAGGATAGGGAAGGTAAAACCTATAGAGGACATAAGCTAGTAGATTAGGAACATAAAGGAAAAAAGGTTAATCTAAAAAATGTATACACTGATAACATAGTTCCTTCCTCATAAATTTGCACATGAAAATTAAAATAAATATTATTTATTTTTTTAGAAAAGACGTCCATTCTTTATTTGTTGGGTATTATTGCTTCTGATTTGTGCATTTTAATTCATAGAATTTCTACTAAGTATGTTATGTATGTTTACATGCATACGTCTGGAGTCTGGTTCAGTATATTGGAAATAGATACATTCTCTGAAAAATAATGTTTTCATTTTTGACAAAAAATGTCACATCCATAACGCTGATATTGGTCTATTTTGTGTTAAAGCATACTGAGATGTTCAAAGTCATTATATTGTTGCGTCATTTTCGATCTATCACTGGACCCCACATCTGACTGGTCGACCAATGAGGCATTTCAAACGTTTTAAGGCCAGATAGATGGATGTGACTAAAGCTGGTTGTCAGTAAGTGAAGTCAAGCGCACACCTTACCACTAGAGCCTCCTCTGACGGATCAACACCTCGATTGAACTTTTCCAGGTGTGCTTCTTCAAACCGTAAATAAAGCGATAAGCGTAATTCAAAGGGAACACCAGACGCTAATAACAGCGTGTATCTTTGTCTTCTCTGCCTTCGCAGGAAAATATCTTTCATGTGCCGCTATGTTGTTTCATTTTTTTACAGGAAAAGGAAAGGTTCAGTGATGGATGCTTTCAGACAGAAGCACAAAAGATGTTGAAAAGCTGTCTAGAAAAAGATATCTCCACACCTCCCGTTCCTCCCTCACCTCTTCCCCCGAGACACACGAGAGAAAACAAGAAAACCAATTTGTTAATGCCGGTGGTGTCGAGTTATTCCATTGTTTCTGATTTCAGAGAGCTCATCTCTCGTGCCAGAAGAATTACAGGTTGTCCTACAGTTTCTCTACAAAACAGTTCTTTGTATGACACCTTGACAGTAAACTGACCCCTTCACATGACTCGTCGGCCAGACACCTAACATATCTATTTTCACATTCTCTGATATGGAGAAAGACAGACAAGAAGAGACCGGGAGATTGAGTGTATTGAGTTAGCCTGCCCCTGCCAAACCCCTCGGAGAGGTCACATAATTGGCATTTTTCATCTTTGAGATCAGAAGTTCATACACCCACCCACCCCAGCCCTCATAATGTCCCGGTCTTCAGGCTACCAGATGCGTTTATAATAGGGTCTGATTTCACTGAGCAAACAGGGCTTTTGTGTCTGGCCACTGATATCAGAGATTTGCTCATGCATGGCACCTATCCAATGGCGAATGAAGAGATCATATAATTTATGGTTCCATGTGCACGGGGTAACTTTATAGTGCGGGGGTTCATTTAAAGTCAGTTAAGGCACATTTATTGTGTGTGACCTGTCAGAGCTCAGTATGAAACGTTTTGGACCAATGAATTTACAAGACTTGGAAAAGAGTGGTATTTCCAGTTTTAGCTAAAAATAGGCTTCATTTTTTCCCAAAAGATAATTTCATATTCTTTTTGATTTTGGGATTTAATACGACCCAGACATTTCCCTCAGCATTCGTGAGAGGCCAAAAGCACAGACCTGAAATCGAAAAGCAAGTGCCGCTATGGTTGATGAAATGGTGGCTACACTTCACAACAGCTGTAATAGAGTTAGCTTATGGATGCTAAGGATAATCAGATATGTTTACTACTATTTCCGAGCGCGTCTATCCGTCCTTTATCTACCCCGTGATCTCTTTTGTAGAGCGCTACGGTTTCACTCTAAGCAAAATTGTGTTTCAAGCAAAGAATAAAGAAATTCACTTTCCTTGGCCAAGCCATGATTTTATGTTTTTTCCATCATCCGTTTACTCTACTTTTCTGGCTCAAGAATTGAAGAGAAAGAACAAGCTCTCTAAAAACAACTTTGGCAATGAACGACCACTCGGTCGCTCTCTCTCTCTCACTGGCAATTATGTGCAAAAAAAATCTTCTAAAAAGTCCAAAAGGTAGAAACCGCGCTGGCACTCTAGAGATCTTTAGATTGACTCGTGGATACAAAAGGACGATGGGAGTGATTTGAATCTTTTGAACGACTAAATGTACGACCTTGAATTGAACAGCGGATTTACCATGCTTGTCTGTATTTCGCTGATCCCATCAAACGCTTTCACTATTACTTCACGAATAAAACATGTTGATTTCCATTCAGCAAACGATGGGAATAGATAATGAAAGAGAGAGAGGATTGGAAGGAAGAAATTAGGACTGTTATCAACAAGCATACAAAGTAATTCAATTCAGGACGTCTTTCTTAGGACTTTCATTTTCATAGTTGGAATTCGACCTTATACCGTATGTAGGACAAAAAACTGTCATTTCATTAGGATGAGTCGAGTTTAGATTAAGAAGACGTTTGGCTTCTGCTTTAAACTACATCACATTGGCACAAACTGGCCCTTGTCCCAAAGAGCTAATGTACTCTCTGTTAGATGACAGCTATTGTACTGTATGTCTCAAAGAATTGTTCACACCCATATCCTGTTTTCCCCCTATGGAACAGAAATGGACACTTTATGGAGTACAATACTTTATTTATATTGTATACAATTTCTTACAATTATTACATAGTAACCTAAGTAATCAAACTCCAAACGTTAACAAAAACACCATACAAGTATAATTGAAGTAGTGTGTTTGGCTTATGCACTTCATCCCCGCCTGCCTTTTTATTTATTTATTTATTGTTGTTGTTGAAAAGTTGCCCGCCAGGATTTTTTGTGATTTTTACAAAAGTTTCACAAAATGCCTTTCAGGAAAATTTTCTTCTAAAAATATATAAACATATCAAATGAAAGAACAGACCCTCTGCTTTCAACAGGAAAATTTTTTTTTTAGCTGAAATAAAAGCATTTTTGTGAAGGAATTTTGTTTGTGTGATCAGATTCAGAATGATTATCAAAACATAAACAGAGTGTAAAATTAATAAATATTGTTTTGCTTCAGTTTTTTTATAAATTGGGCAAGAAAATCATGGTATTACAAGATTACCAGGCAAATTACAGATTTTTCAGGCAAGTGTTTTCTCTTAATTGAAGAGATAACTCGTCAATGGCGGAGAAAGAGTTAAAGTCTGTTAGAGCGAGTCCAAAAACACGCATTTCTAGATCAGAGTATAAATCATGCACTGACTGGACAACACTGTCTTGTATCACTTTACAGAGGATTGGAATGAGAAAAAAAAATTTAAGAATGACAAGCCGGTCACTTCATGTGACTTCCCTCAAGAACAACAGCTTGCATTCTTTACGTCACTAATATGCCAATTCTAAGTCATTGCATATGCTCCACACTCCAGTCCAGTAGGTGGCATAAATGCACCTTTAAGTGGGTTTGCCAACCGCTATTAAAAAAGAAAAGAAAAAGATTGCACATGCGCAGGGCGTCCCAGTTTCAGTTATCAACCTGATCAAGTGTTTACATGTCTTTTTAAGCGGATTACAATAGGTATAAACCACCCCTCCCAAACTGATTAGATTTTTTTATCAGATTGGCTTTTTTAATCTTAATTGAGCATTTTTATTCGTATTGAACATTTAAAACGATTACAATTGTCCATGTAAACGCTAGTGGTGGACAGAGCGAGGCTTCGTGAAACAATTGTGCCGTATGTTTCAAGGCTTCGAACCATAAATCCGAAACCGCCTTCAAAGTGACACCTAGCAGTCATTTGCATGTTTTTACATGAAGCAGTCTTGGCAAGATTTTAGACGAGCGCTAACAAATTGTATCCCACATGTTGTTTAATTGACATAAGTTATAGAATGGGAGAGTGGATAGTGTTCTTGACTTCTGTGCAAGGATCTTAGGATCAAATCCCGGGAAATGCATGAGCTACATCCTCATAATGAAATTAATACTTTTTGTTGTTGTTTTTACATCTGTTTGACAACTACATGAGCTTTTAGGCTCATCATTGTCAATAAATATTCGGGTCTATTTAATTAATAAATTGAATAGAGATAAATACCAAATAAATAATAAGAAATTCATAAATATATATCAAGCCAGAATATGCCATATTGTTTGCATGTAAAGATGTTTATACATAAATATAAATTGTTCTGCTGTTGATGGACTCAGCCAACTTCTTTTTTAAATATAATTTCTCCAGCCTTTGAAAAAATTCTCACAAAAGTGACACTTGTTGCTGACATGCAGTTTTTTTGTAAGTAGTCTAACTGTTACATACAAATAAAATTATTCTTTCCAGTAATTTAGAGTATTTGATCTGGGCAAAAACGCATATGAGGTATTGTCAGATTTTATTCCTACCCTGTCAGTCTAACGCAGATTCGACACGTACGCCACCTTTTCGAAGGCTCTGTAGAACAGTTTTGTCCGTTTAGGACTACTGTAGAAACATGACGAAGACTTCCATGTAAGGGACCCACCATAGATATGTATAATAAAGGCTAGATGTCTCGCTCACATCTTACCACAGAGCGCTCGCTCACTCGTACACTCTCAGAAATAAAGGTACAAAAGTTGTCACTGGGACAGTACCCCTTCAAAAAGGTACACCTTTGTACCCAAAGAGTGCATATAAGTACTTTGAACTGCCAAAATGTACCTTTAAAGGTACATATTTGTACCTAAATGGTACATATTAGGACCTTTTTTAAAGGGTACTGCCCCAGCGACAGCTTCGTACCTTTATTTTTGACAGTGTAGCATTACCGTTTTTTCAACAGTTTGGTTTGTTATAAGCATCAGAGATGTACCTATGACACTGCATACTTAATTGAATAATTTACATGAATCATGTTAAAGCATCCAGAATTATAGCCACGTTAATAACGTTTGTAAGAGACAAAACCATTTGAAAAACGGTAGAAAGTTGAGCAAGTTATGGTCATTTAAAAGTACCTGCACCATTAAAACTCAATGCTACGAGTAGGCGAGCTGTCTGAGGTAAGATGGCCGCCAGGTAATGACGTTAGAGACTGTAAAACATCTAGCCTTTATTATACGTATATGGGACCCACGGTGTATGGAAAAAACGTCTAATTCTAAGGACATAAAAACAATACAATTCATTATGTAAAGTCTTTATACACCATTGATAATATAGTTATGTATATTATATTGCATTTCTGTCAAGAGATCCTTCTAAAAGTTATACATTGCACATTTAAAACAAGAAACAATGTGTAAAGATTTGTCATTAACTTCCTCCTTTTGTATTTAAATAAAAAAATATAAAAAATAAAAGCATATACAGTACTGTGCAAAAAGCTATGGCCATCATGTCACAATTAGATTTGTTGTTTTTGCAATTTTATAGTGATCATATATGATTATTTTTCAATCTCTTTAATATAATACATCCAGAAAATACAGGAAATATGTATATAGTATTAAAAATTGTCTAAAAATGTAAACTGATGTGTCAAGTTTTTAGGGTAAACTCCCTTTCCACTTGAGCAAGAGTTGGAAACTTCAGGATCTCTTTAACCTAAATACAATTAAATCCTAATTTCTAATTTTAAAGAAATTAGTCTTTTTACTTAATTCTGCTTAAAAACCCTCAAGATGGGTTAAGTGCAAAGAGAGGTCACACTAAACACCGACGATGCCTAAAGAAGACATTTAGTCCTGAATTTTTTTTTACATATTTCCTGTATTTTCTGTTTGTATCTTAATAAAATAGATTGAAAAATAAATATGGAGGGACATTAAAACTTCTAAAACAACAAGTCTGGTGGTGGTGGCCAGGCCCGGATTAACACAGTGAAGTGCCCCAGGGTGACCAAATTTCAAGTGCCCCCCTCCCAAAAAAATTATACATTATATCATATTGAGTTCTAGTCATTCAGGGCTCCAGACTCATTTATTTTATTATGATCAAAATTTTAGGAGTGCCAGCAGAAAATTTAGGGCACACCTTAAATCAGCCTGCAATGCAATTATTCAATTTTTTTCCAAAATAACTGCATTACTGAAAAATACTAAATAGACTCAACTCTATTTAGTAAACTCTATTTAAAGGCCTAAGACTTTTGCACAGTACTGTATATTATATTGCATTTCTGTCAAGGGATCCTTCTAGAAGTTAAACATTGCACATTTAAAACAAGAAACAATGTGTAAAGATTCTTCATTAACTTCCTCCTTTTGTATTTAAATGAAAAAAATAAAAGCATATAGGTTTGAAACAAAACTAGGGTGAGAAAATAATTTAACAGAATTAAACATTTTGGGTGAACTATCCCTTTAAATGTACTTTTTATCTCTATAGGATTAAGAAGAATGAGGCTTTTAGATAACAAATTCCAGAATACCACACAAGATGAAGACATTGTTAGCATGCCTCTAATTGAGACATTTGATCTGAAAGATATACTGGGAACGCATCTGCGAGTCAGATATTTTATTAGCTAAGGACATTTTAACTGTATTCTTTTGAAGTTACGCTAACGAGTTCAATCCATTTTGGTTTTTAATCCATGCTAATGTGTGGCATTTGTATGAAAACAAGCACAAAAGGAAGATTGCTTTGTCTGGCACGGGCTAAATTCTTTCGCGGCCATCTGTGAACAAGAGAAGAAAAACATTCCAGTTGTGTTCAAAAGAAAAAATTAATCTTTCGTGGGATTCGGGGCACAGATGTCAAACGGTGTCTATTTCAGTCTTAGGATGGTTTGTGGATTCTTCAGGGGATAAAAATTTAGGTCTACTGCCATCCTGGTCGTGACCTGTATCAATGTCCAATGTTTCTAACAATGACCCCAAGCATGTTAAACACAGTAAAGCACAAAGATTAGAAATGTACAAATACAAAAAATAGTGTCAGTACTAAGGTTGTGCTTAACAAAAAAAAATGTAAACTACAAAATAAATGCTTGGAATGAGAGTTTTGTGTGACTTTGTCTAAACAACGTTATTTAACTCCCTAATGATTTGGGAATTCGTTTGATGACTAAATCTTTGGAATTGAAAAATCTGTACCCCCGAACAAGCTTACTTTTTTCATTGAATTGTACGTAAAGAAACCCTAGCCATCGGCTGTATTTCAGGCCTCTCGAATGTTATTCCAGCAGCTACTGACAGCCAAAGTAAAGACCTGAGTTAAGATGTAACACGAGAACCTCTGAAACATCTTATCTACTTAGATAAGAGATGGTATGGTGTTTTGCAAAACAGCAGTGTGGCCACACTGTGATATCATCTTTAGCACGCATTCAGACTAGTGTGAAGAAAGTGGAAGCAAATGAATACCAATGGACGGTTGACACTAAATGCAGTAATTACAGAACAGTTGAAATAGATGCTTACTTTTCCAACATTCCCAACAGCAATGATCCTTCACATCTGAACACAGATCTTAACTACCGTAGGTCCAGTTAAACAAGTATGGGCTGGATGGGAGAGAGCCATCATATCAGCATTAACAGACCCCCAGGCGCACGAGAGGGACGCGTCCGAAAAACACACACCAAGATCTCCTGATCTCTCTTCTTGTAACCACTGACACTTAAGGGCAGGAAATGATAGGAGACGTGAGGTGATCCTATTTTAACTCTTTAAAAGAACTGTTGTCAATTATCAATGTTTAGATAATTGTTAGATTAAGTGTGAGTTTTTTGTGATGCAAATTTTTTTAATCACATACCTGTATTGTGATTTTCAACACAATCTCATGGCAATACGTATACGTATTTCACGAGGTGGCTAATTCGTATGACTAAATTCGTACGTTTTTGTACAATTTGCTTTCACACCTGTGATGTTGGGTTTAGGGGTGGGTTAGGGCTGAGGTATCATTATTATTGTAGTTTTTATTTAATAATCGTACATTTTTACATTTTTGTACGATTCTTTTTCCAATAAGCCTATTCGTACAATGCGTACAAGATCCTGTGATCAGGATGTGAATTTCCTATAATAAGAGATCTTTACCAAAGCTCAACATGTAATCTGAATAGGCCCTGTTTGCTGTTGGGCTTCACAATCAAATGCAAACTCACATTCAGGTCAGGCTTAAAGCGATACTCCAGCCAAATATCAAAATGACCCTATGATTTAATCACCTACAAGCCATCCGAGATACGTATGTCCATCATATTTCAGACAGACACATTTGTAGTTATTTTAGTAAATGTCCTTGCTCATCCAAGCTTTACAATGGTAGAAAACAGGGATCAACTTCTGATTTTAAACCCAAAAAAAGTGCATCCATGCTTCACAGAAGTAATCCACACGGCTTCAATGTGTTATTAAAGGTCCTCTGCGGGTAATCAATGAGATTTTGAAAAAATCTTTCAAACTTTATAAAGTATTTTATAAAACTGGTCCTTCATTCTGATTGGTTGAAACGAGTTCTAAGCCATGATAAAATACCCGGGTAACCCACGGTTCAGACCGTGTTACATAAGTATCACTGCGCCACTGTTGCTACATACTGATTTATGAAAATAAACACCACAGTCTTTAATCATATTTTTTATTTTTCTACCTCGTAATTAATGGCGATATCCAGATAAATGTCAATCAATATTGTTAAGTCATCTCGTCAATAAAGAGAAAAGTTCTCTGAGGAGTTTCTACTTCAAATCTATATTTCCGCTATTATCCACTAGGTGGCGATCTTACCCAACTTAAACACTGACGCATTCACTCAACACTAAAAAACACTCTGTAAGTTTTGATCATGGCTCTGAATCTGATCTCTTACAAAAGTTCTTCACCAAAATGGAATTATCTCAGCTTTTAGAAAATTTGAGAGGTGATAAGAGAATGAAGAAAGGAAGGTAGGATGAAACATTTCTTTTTTTTTAAAACAGAGGGTCTGATCTTTCATTTGATATATTGTATGTTAATTTAAAGAAGAAAATTTTTCTGTAAGGCGTTAATCTAAAACTGTATGGCAACTTTTTTTAAATTCTGAAGGGGAAAGAGTTAAGCATCCTTCCAAACATATTTGATCATAACTTCAACAGTTGCACAATATAAATGTTAATGTATGAATTAGATCAGGGGTGTCCAATACATCGATCGCAATCGACCAGTCGATTGCAAAGGCAATGCCGGTAGATTGCACATAAGTTAATAACTGTGTATGCTGCTCCACGCCCCCATGAGCTTCGAAAAACAAAGCGCGAAATGGCATTATGGTCTTAGAAACAAGTATTTTTGAATTGCTGCGCATTTCTTCTCAAGTGTGTTTTTATAAATCTTATGCCTGCCCGCTGCAGCTGAGTCGTCTAACTTCCGAAATTTGGATGCACATTCTTGCCTTTATCCAGGAGCTAATGTGCCAGCGCGCGTAAGCGACCGAACGAGAGAGAGAGAGAGAGAGATTGTCACGGTATGAATAACAGAGAGAACCCAAACGCAGACGAGAATAAAATAAACTGAAGGTTTATTTAAATAACAAACACAAAAAAACCACGAGGGGGTAAAACAAGTAATAAATAACACTGAGGATAACAAAACCAGGAAACAATACTGAATACAGAAATAAAACAGACTCTGATGACAAGATTCAGGAAACACGAAAGACATGAAGCAAACACACTTAGACGACGAACGAGCACAAGACAGAGAACGAGAGGGCATTACAAAGACACAACTCAAATGGGGAACAGGTGCACATGATTACATAATCAGGACGAGAACACATAAGGGAGTAGGGTAAAAGTGACAAGACACTGGGAACATGTGACACCAACACATGATGTGACTACATGTGTCCCCACACAAAACACAGTACTGCCACGATCTTGCCCTAAGAAATCAGACCTGAATCTAACACAAAGGTCTGGCAAGACCATGACAGCGACAAGACACTGGGAACACGTGGAAGCCACTCACACAATATGACTCCACGTGTCCCCACACAAAACATAGTACTGTCATAGTCTTGCCAAATGAACTCAGACCTGAATCTAGCACAAAGGTCTGGCAAGACCATGACAGTACCCCCTCCTTTAAAGGCGGATACTAGACGCTAACAAGGGAAACACTAAACACGAGGGACGAGAGACTGTACCACAGAAAACACCCATGACAAAACTACAATAAACATCAATGGAAGACAAACATATGTAACAAACGGATTAGGGTGATTTAACAAAAATAACAAACAAGGGAGGGGGGTGGGGTAACAACAGGATGCGAGTAGTGTCCAGGGTGACAAAAATGAGTCCCAACATTATAATGTCCGGGCGGTGTAGAAAACCGCCGTGACTCAGTCCCTGAAGGCGGCTGACGAGGTTCAGGCCACGCTGAGGGGTGACGTGGGTCCTTCTGGGCAGGCGGCTGACGTGGCTCTTGCTGCGCAGACCGCTGAAGCTGCGAGGGTTGCAGCAGCAGCTCCGAAGCATCCTTCCTCCTTCTCCTCCTCCGTTTAGCTGTGGAGGATGCAGGAGTGGGTGAGACCGGCGAGGAACAGGTCTCCAGAGCCGGAGAGACGAAAACCGGCTTCCCCAACTTGACCGCCCCCGAGCGAAGACTCCTGAGTTTGGATGAGGGCGACCGGGGTCCGGTAGTCCCAGCCGAATTCAGCCTCGCGTTTACCTCGGGTCCGAATACGAGCAGGTCATACCAGTCATAACCCGGCTCGTAAGCTAGGTAGGAACCCCTACCCCTCTTCGCCAAACGGCTGTACATGTCCGCTGGGTTCAGTTGGGCTCGTTCGTTCTGTCACGGTACGAATAACAGAGAAAACCCAAACGCAGACGAGAATAAAATAAACTGAAGGTTTATTTAAATAACAAACACAAAAAAACCACGAGGGGGTAAAACAAGTAATAAATAACACTGAGGATAACAAAACCAGGAAACAATACTGAATACAGAAATAAAACAGACTCTGATGACAAGATTCAGGAAACACGAAAGACATGAAGCAAACACACTGAATCTTAGACGACGAACGAGCACAAGACAGAGAACGAGAGGGCATTATAAAGACACAACTCAAATGGGGAACAGGTGCACATGAATACATAATCAGGACGAGAGCACATACGGGAGTAGGGTAAAAGTGACAAGACACTGGGAACACGTGACACCAACAAATGATGTGACTACACGTGTCCCCACACAGAACACAGTACTGCCATGATCTTGCCCTATGAAATCAGACCTGAATCTAACACAAAGGTCTGGCAAGACCATGACAGCGACAAGACACTCGGAACACGTGGAAGCCACACACACAATATGACTCCACGTGTCCCCACACAGAACATAGTACTGTCATGGTCTTGCCAAATGAACTCAGACCTGAATCTAGCACAAAGGTCTGGCAAGACCATGACAGAGATGCTTCTAATACTGTTGTCATTTATTAGTTTGTTTCATCAAAACCCCATCCGCTATTTTAAAGAGTACTCGGCATGTACTCAAGAAAATTTTTTAACTCCTCAAAAAAAAAGTTGGTGAAAAAAGAGTAATGGTGACAGCCCTAAATTCAACGTAGAGATATATGCAGTAGAGTCCTAATACACATTTAAAGTGTTATTAAAAATGTAACTGTATTTTAGCAGGTAAGTCTTGTCGGCTTTATCATTTTAAAAGAAGATCGCCACACAAAAAAGTCTGGACACCCCTGAATTAGATGAATGTTGATTTATGAAAATAAACATCACAGTCTGTCATTGTGTCTTTGCTGCGTCTGGTTTGCTGGGAAACTGTGCTCTGTTTCAGCCACACTTGATTCTGAGGAATTACTTTGTTTGGCGGTAGAGTACTATTTGTACTAACATAATTACAACTTATTTACTGTGTTTTATTTTATAAAATCCTGCTGTGCATATGAAGTAACCGTTTTATAAAAGCAATAAGCCCTGCGAAATAGTGGTGTTATAGTGAAAACAGCTAAGGGAGTTTTAGACAATCTGCTAAAACTCGATCAATTTAAATCTAAACTTAAGACATTCTTCTTTAACAAAGCATTCACATAAAATGTCCAAATGTCCAGTAAATGTACATTTCCCGCAGTAGTTAGTTTGTCCAGAACAAAGCACTCACATACCTCATATGGGTAATATACTTATGCCGCAATAGTTAGCCTGTCTGGAACCGAGCCGACTTGAACCACTATAATGTTTGACACTTGCATTGCATGCGAACGGCCCCTACGCTAATAGAATTCTGTTTTTCTCTCCCTGTCTCGTCCTCAACCACGAGGACCATGAGACAAACAGACCCAGTTCCGGTTGCTGTGAAGATCATTGCATCACTGATCCACTGGCTGTCCTTCAACGTGATGACCAGCCGATGCCCGACCAACGACCACCGGCTAAACCAGTTTATTCGCTTACCCGCCTCCTATCCCTACCGTTTCTATATATATATATAAATATATATTAATTCCCCCCCCGGTTTTTTGTCCTTCTAGGACTTTTTCCCATTGGGTTTTTTTTCCTAGAGGGTTTTTAATCCCAGGGAGAGTCAGCCAACTTTGGCTTAACTTAGCACTTTACAGTATACGTTACATTATTAATATGCTCGCTTGTACGGTTTAACCGCTTTCTCTACTTCTTATATTATCTATTGATTTTCTGTGTTCTCCTCTACATCTTCTCATGTAAAGCTGCTTTGCAACAATTAACACTTGTGAAAAGTGCTATATAAATAAAATTGAATTGAATTGAATTGAATTCGCGTCGTGCCTAACAAAGCCCCTTAGCTGTTATAAAATGCACTGGTAACCCACTGCTTCTTGGTGCTTATTGCTTTAATAACTAGCTTTCGGTAACAATGCCATCTTAAACTCACTAAATTCATGAGAGTCACTGCACAACATACCTATGCTCACTACAAGTCCAAGATGGGAATGGGTTACTTTAGATGCCTAACCAGGGCTGTGTTTCCAAAAAGCATTGTTAGCTACCTATGGTCGTTGCTAACTCTATTGGTAACAAAAATTGCGACCATAGTTGCTTTTGAGAAGGTTGGTTGATAAAAAACAATACATATTATTCCAAAGAATTCCATAACCCATGTCCATATAACCCATATATGATATCTAGAATAAAATTCCATATAACATGAAAGCAATATTGCACAAATAGATAAAACTTCACAAATTATACTATAGAGAGAAAATGATTCACCCCTCCCCGTAACACTGTAAATGTTGAGGCTGTTATTTCACCTGTAATAGTCTGATATATTTATTAGAGTAAACATGCCTACCTGGGGCCATTTAATACAAGTTAATATGTCCTCTGTGTTCATCATAAATTTGAGGCAATTCCAAGACAATCGAAAATATTCTTTTTATTACTAAAAAGATAGAAAACCTCTTATTCTTCCTTCAAGTAAGACCAGCAGTGGACGTTTAGTGCACCTCTACAGATATATCGCATCCCTGGGAGACATGAAGCCCTGTATCTATCATTCATTACCAATTCAGACTGCAGGCCAGATGATACAGGCTTCTGCTCTATGGAATTGCAATGTCTTTCCCAGGATCATGATGTCTTTTTGATCCAATTTCTGTTTATAACCTTTTAGATATCATTTAAATAAAGAAATAGGCCTACAACAAATCTAGATAGGTGAAAGATAAAGAAAATAACAAGTTATCACAATATTGCACATACATGATAATCATTTAGCACCATGTTGTATATAATAGTACAATGGCATGCATATCTGATACCATCCCTGCACCCTGGTACCATTACTGGACATTTTCTTTAAGTCTTCCAACCTTCTTCATTGTCTCCACTTCCTCTCCATTTAATACAGTTCAATTTCCTAAAAGTGTTTTGACAGGACAAATGATTTGCGATGATTTGCAAAAGTGTCGTCTGGGTTTGCAGGAAGGTGAGCAGTCGGTTTGGTCGCCCTCGGGGTGTCCCAGAGGGCGAGAGAGTGATTAATAAGAAGCGGTGGGTTGAGTTTAACCCCTGCTATCAGGACTGCCCCGTGTCAACACATCCTGAGTAATGATCCCTTTTCAGAAACCATGATGGATCACTGACCCCAGATCTGTGGAAAGCATCCACCCAAACCAGGAAGTGTTTGTTTGAGAGGGCTCTGTCCGTGCCTAACATTACCAGGTGATGGATGAGATCATCCTGATAAGACTAATGCAAATGCTGGATCTGTAAAAACACAATTTCCTTATGGATTTAAGAGGGAAAGCTTGGCTATTTGCACAAAATTTGGTTTTATGCAGAAAAATGTTGCTGGTTTATTGTCTGCTCCGTCTGCCTGATCTACTTTCTGTCGAGTTTTTCAACACAGATGCACTCGGGTGTCCTGGGGCAAGACAATGAAAAATGACTGGGAATTTGTCATAGTTAAAGGCTCTGCTTCAAACTTAGAGAGCGGCATGTTGTCTACCTAGCTGCCTACATGGGTAACTACTGTACTGAGTCACCATCCAAACTGACTGGTTTGTAATTGCAGCTATATGCACATCCCTTGAAAAGCACACATGGAGATGACTCACAATTGAAATCAATACTTTTTACAAGGATAATAATCAAATAAACACAAATAATAAATTGCATACACATACACTGACTAAAAATCATTTGAAATTAAATTTGCAATCCATCTTTGGTGGATTTATTTTACTGAGTTTGCAGCAATGCATGATGGGATTGACTTCACAAAGAATGCAAGGCAGAATTTAGCCAGCAGAAAATATCAACCTTTTATACCAACCATTGTGTTTAGACTGATTGGGAATACACACCAGAAGTGAATTTAACTATTTGCGCAAGTAGATTACATACAAGTCAATGCAAAGACGCAAATAAATGCAAACTCATGCGGTGCATTGAGAATGATGCGAATTGGGCAGTGCCATTGCCACAAACCCACGCTATTCCATTCAAACGCGTCTCCCGCACAAATTGCAAATATTCAACTCAAGCCGAAAATTTGCATGACACGAAGTCAAATCCCGTGAGAAATCTAGAGCGATTAACAGGATGCTTCGCATTTGGTGTGTATGCAACATAAAGGGCTCATTATAGTTCTGTGGATGTCCTACACAATAACATCCATGTCATAGGTTACGCATCGGTTTTTATTTATACTTCTATGTCGTTGTCCACATTGACGTGCAATTATGTAAACCGCTAGCAGGCAGTATCCATGCGTGTAACCACAATAGCTATGAAACAGTCAAAAAAAGCAGCAGCTTGGCCAATAAACCCACAAACGAACAAGAAGCAGCAGCTTGTTGAGTATGATTTGAAAAGACCAGCAGTGAAGGAGGTAAATAGACAGCCACCTTTGTTGCAGTTTCAGTTAAAGCAACACCAAAGAGTTTTTTTTTACCTTAAAATAACGTTTCCAAAAAAGTTTCAGTGGTTCATCCACTCAAAACAGGGTGAATGGCACTTTCACATTCGCTTCGCAGCCCTCTATTGGCCAAAACCGCACTAAAGAAGTTTCCAACCGTCGGGTAGTGGTCCTGTAGTTCGAGTGAAAACGAAAAAACTTGCTTTACGGCAGACCTACAATCCAATCAGAGCCAGTTATGCTGCAGTATTTACGACAGTGGTAATGAACAATTACGGTTCTAACCTGTAGGGGGAGCAAAGAGCAAAAAGTCTTTAGTATTGCTTTAAATCACTCCTCAGCTTTGCCTGTCTTTTTTCTTACTGTCGCAAACGTAAATGCCTATGACGAAAATGCGGCGCATTTTTTTTACCTGACGGGAGGGGTTCTAGTGGACCAATCACAGCGCTTGCAGTCCACGTAGAATGGACACACTGTTCAAATTTTGGTGAGGTGCTCGTCAGCCTACGCAGAGCTACGCTAGGGTGACCATACGTGCCATTCTTCCCGGACGCATCCTGGCCAGGATTTCAGTGCGTCTGAAAGTCGTATTTGTTGACCGCATACGCCATTCAGTTAAAAACATAAGACATACAATCGTAGTTTCATTCTTACCTTAAAATTTAATGGTTGATTTCTGTAATAATAATAATCCTCTATGAAGGCAGTCGAAAAATACGACTTCCGGAAGACACACCCACGTCCGGGAAGAATGGCACGTATGGTCACCCTAAGCTACGCGAAGCCTACAGATAATCTATGGGGTAGACCTTACTCACGGCTATACACTGTAAAAAATGTCTGTAGAAATTACAGTATTACTGGATATTACTGGCAACAAGCTGCCAGTAACTTACTGTAGATTTGACATTTATGTTATTTACTGGCAACAGTTTGTTCAAAGTTCACTATATATCTTCTACAGTAAGTTACTGGCAACCAGCTGCATAATTACAGCAAATGTTTTACAGTGTAACTTGCAAATAAGCCATACTGTAAATATCTTAAAATGCTGCCTATCTAGGTAGCACACTTCATTTTGGAGAAGAGCCATAGATGATCCAAGCCCTAGACATATGAGACAAGCGTTAATCAGCAAACTGATGTTCACTTCCTCTCATTCATCACTTATCCCTGTTTATCACCATACACGTCTTCTGTTTGGGGGCAAAACACCGTCTTTAAACTCCTGGGTCCTGAGATATTACATTCAAAACACCTTTGATGTCATGGCGATATGGGTCTTGTCAGAATGCACAGAGTCACATGCAGCAGGTAGAGGCATGTGTCTCTCAGTCTTGTATTTCTTGAAGTAATTCAGAGGGAGGGCTTGAGAGGAAGAGATAAGGTGAGACAGGATAAGATCAATGCCGGAGGAATGCGACCAGCTTAGGCCTGAAGGCACAACACAGTCTGGGACTATCATAAAGAATTTATCACAGACGGTCGGCCGTCACGGCAGCCTCATCTGCTGATTAATCTGATCATGTGACGCAAACGATGACTGTACGGTTTGCACTGCAATGCATCGTGGGATGTGGAGCAGAGAGGGGTTTTGTGTACTTGGCAGTGGCCTTACTCACCTTTTGTGTTATATTAAGATAAGTGTCTGAAATCAGGGTTAAATAAGGGTCAGAGTTACATGGAAGCTATAGCGCTAGATAAGGTAATGGTGCTTTATGGAGAAAACAAAACTATAAACCAGGAGGACAATGGAGAAATATCTAAATGACCAGGTTTAAGAGCTGCTCACTCAGTTAAGATTCATTGTAAGTTCGGTCAGAAATTATCACACAATAAACCGAGACAGGGAGATCAAGGATTGTATCATCCAATTACATCAAGTAAATAAATAAACAAACAGATATAAAATATTGATTTGGTTACAATTATTTTATTACTTTAGAAAGAGGCCATATAATGCTATGAAACTACCACTGCCACAGGGATGACATATTTTTGTAGGCCAACCCCAGAAGTTAGCGGGACACTAAAAAAGCCCATTCATTTTTCCCATACACTCTTAAGAAAAAAGGTTCTTCAAAGGTTCTGAAACGATGGTAAAGGTTCTATATAGAACCATAGCTTACTGAAGAACCATTTTTTGCTGAAATGGTTCTTTGTCTTGGCAAAAGGGTTCTTTAATTCCCTCCTTTTTTATTTTAAATTTAGTCAGTTATTTTCAAGCTGCCTCCTGATTATTTTCACCTGTAAAAGCCCTGAATCATCAGTCCTGCTGAACCGCCTGCAGACTAACAACACAAACAGGTAAGAGAGGAAAATAATCATCATTTACTGTTAAAAACATTTTGAAAATTGAAGTTTTGTGTGTTCTTATTGTAATTTATTTATTTTATAACAGGTAAACGTTATACTGTAAGCTTCATTCCCTTTAAAGCAAGTAAGCTTCATACTGTTTTTAATGATATATTTAAGGGACTCTGCTTTAACAATGACTAGGATAATGATTTGTTAAAGTGTTCAAAAGCATATAAATGTATATTTTACATTAAGTTTATGAAACTAATTATGAAAAGAATGTGGTACAACATGTTTAGTTTTTTTATTGATATTTCAGAGTTTTCATATGTGAGGTAATCTTACTGGGAGTGAAGGCAGTATGACCGCTTGATACGAGAGACACATTCTATTTTTAAAGGTGATGTATGCATGTTACTTTCAATCCTGGCATTAAAATAATAATATTTACTGTTTAAACATTCTGTAAATTGAGGTTTTGTATGTTTTTGGTGTACTTTATTTCTTTTATAACAGGTCATCATAATGTGAGCTTCATTCCCTTTAAAGCAGGTCATCTTCATATTGTTTTAAATGATATATTTCAGGGTCTCTGCTTTAACAATGACTTAGGATAATGATTTGTTATAGTGTTTGTTATAAAGCATATACATGTATATTTTAAATTAAGTTTATTAAACTAATTATGAAAAGAATGTGTTACAACATGTGTTTAGTTTTTTTTTATTGATATTTCAGAGTTTTCATATGTGAGGTAATCTTACTGGGAGTGAAGGCAGTATGACCGCTTGATACGAGAGACACATTCTATTTTTAAAGGTGATGTATGCATGTTACTTTCAATCCTGGCATTAAAATAATAATATTTACTGTTTAAACATTCTGTAAATTGAGGTTTTGTATGTTTTTGGTGTACTTTATTTCTTTTATAACAGGTCATCATAGTGTGAGCTTCATTCCCTTTAAAGCAGGTCATCTTCATATTGTTTTAAATGATATATTTCAGGGTCTCTGCTTTAACAATGACTTAGGATAATGATTTGTTATAGTGTTTGTTATAAAGCATATACATGTATATTTTAAATTAAGTTTATTAAACTAATTACGAAAAGAATGTAGTACAACATGTGTTTAGTTTTTTTTATTGATATTTCAGAGTTTTCATATGTGAGGTAATCTTACTGGGAGTGAAGGTAGTATGACCGCTTGATACGAGAGACACATTCTATTTTTAAAGGTGATGTATGCATGTTACTTTCAATCCTGGCATTAAAATAATAATATTTACTGTTTAAACATTTTGTAAATTGAGGTTTTGTGTGTTTTTGGTGTACTTTATTTCTTTTATAACAGGTCAACATACTGTAAGCTTCATTCCTTTTAAAGCAGGTCATCTTCATATTGTTTTAAATGATATATTTCAGGGTCTCTGCTTTAACAATGACTTAGGATAATGATTTGTTATAGTGTTTGTTATAAAGCATACACTGAAAAAAAATGGACTTAGTGGGTCTTTGAATTTAAATAAAATAAACATGTATATGCAACACAAAATATTTATATTCCTTGTGTAAACATAATTTAATTGATTAGGATTAAAATGTTTTGTTTGATTGTAAAATGAACACATTATTCTCACATTGATTAAAATTGATTGAATTGAATACTTAAAGCAATAAAATTGGGTTTGAACACAAAACGGCACCTCCTGAGCAGCAGGGGCAGTATAGTTCAATGAAAGGACGTCATTTGCCATAAAAGAAGAATAAAGATCGTTTGTTTTGGGCGCCAAAATGAAGACTCAGCAGCAGTCAGTCAGTCAGAAGAACTCTCTCAGACGGACACCACGTTATTAAAGTAAGTTCTATTATTTATTTATGTTCGCTTCATACGTGATATATATTCACTAGATAGACTATTTTTGTTTACAATATGTAGCCATTGCAATGACTTGTAGTAAATATTAGTTTGGAGGAGGTTGGTGGAGTAAGTTAACAGTCAGTCAAGCTCATAAAGAAAAACACAGTGTTTTAAAAATGTCAGCTGTTTAACGTTATTTCACGTTTGGTAGTTTTATCCGAGTTGAAAACTGTCAGCTTTGAGTTGACTTTTGAGGCACTTTTTACTCAGCTGTTCTATGGAAACGTATCAGGACAAATAAAACGCTAACCAAAAGTTATTCTGTCCAGAGTAACGTTATCCATGTAAGTAATTTACCAGATGATATCAATTGACTAAATTAATAATGACATTGCGTATGAAACAAACGGTCTACTTAATCAGATTATCAGACCCGCGTCAGTTATTCATGACTTCGCTACGCCACGAGCAACACTTGATTCTATTAGAAAAAGCTTTTTTAAATGTTTCGCGTGACGTCTGGTATATTAACTGAAAAAAAATCGCTTTGAAGTGGCCACACCTTAAAGCTGACGTTTTCAGAAGAGAACCTTGTTGTTTTAAGATCTCATTTTGTCCAAAATTGCGTCCTATGACAGATATAATACTTATTTCATTATTGTTCTGTGTATGTGTGACCTTCATCATTTGAGGTTATGTGTTGATTTCACCTCTGAATATTTCCTCTTATAGGTCCATCATCCTTGCACACACTCAAAAGCATTGGTAAGTCATTCCTATCACTGTTTTACTGCTGTTAGGAGCTATATCTTATTTTTGTAACTAATATACAATTATTATTCTTTGACTCACAGTACTCAAATATACAATGATTGGTTAATTTGTTTTCAGATAAATGCTGAATTTAAAAGAATCACTACTGTCTTATGTTCCTGTGTCACCTGGACCTCCAATCCAAAAACCTGAGGAAACTCTTCTATCAGAAAGGAGGACAGCTAGCAAAAAGACTTGGAACAATCAATGATCAAATGACAGAAGTAAGTAATATAGATTCATAGACATAAAAATGTGTAAACCTTGTTGGAAGTACAGAAAATGTAGTATGTTTTAGTTACAACATCTTTTGGCACACGGGTCATTGAAACACCTGGGAAGATTTAAAGGGGTAGTTCACCCAAAAATAAAAATTCTCATCACTTACTCCCCATCATGTTGTTACAAACCTGTATAAATGTCTTTGTTCTGATGAACACTAAGGAAGATATTTTGAGGAATGTTTGTACCCAAACCAATCATAAGCCCCATTCACTTCCATAGTGGGGGAAAATAATACTATTGAAGTGAATGGGGCTCATGAACAGTTTGGTTGCAAACATTTCTCAAAATAAATATCTTCCTTCATGTTTATCAGAACAAAGACATTTATACAGGTCTGTAACAACATGACAAACAACATGACAGTGAGAAAATGAGAGAATTCACTTTTGATGTGATTGTCAGGTGTGGTAGCACACACTCGAAACGTGGCCTCTTTATTTAACTCATTCCAGTGTAGTGAACACTAGGGATGCTCCGATCAGGATTTTTGCAGCCGATACGATCACCGATTTGTAATCTTCGTGATCGGCCGATACCGATTCTGATTTTTTTAAAGCTGATATGCAAGCTCTTTGATGACTGTAACTGTTACATTTTTTCTAGATAAAATAATACCACGGCTGTTGCCTTTGTTATATTACTTGCATTAATTAGGTATATTATTGTTTTAATAGTGACTCAAATAAATAAGCACAACAAATATTTATTCTGCATAGGGAAATTTAATATGGCTTTAAAAAGGCTTATGTCTCCTAAAAGTACTGAAAATAAAACACTTCATAGACTTTACTGTATTAATTAAATATACACGCATTCGTATGAAATATAAAAATTCTTTAGTCAAGAGCAGAGAGTGATTTTATTAAGAGATAAATTAGGTTACTGCAGCTTTAAGACGTTACAGAGAGAGAGATCGCTCTGTTCACGTGCACTGATGACAGGCTGCTGTGTGTGGGCGGCGGCTGAACGCAGACAAGCAGTTGTGAGGAAAATAAAAGTTTAAACGCTCAAAACTTTAAAACGCATGCAAATAAGAAACTGTTGGCATGAGGATGCAATTGTCCGTGATATATGTGTTGTATACGCTGTTTGATGGGGATGTGAAGACGCCTCGCGCTGTTGACCGGAGCATGTCCTCATAGAAAATACGCATATCTCTGTAAAGGCAAAGAGAGACATACAAATCTGCACGCCGCACATGAGCAAAGGGTTGTAAAAAGTGCTCGTGCTACGTAAAAAAATGTCTTTAATTGCAGCCACATTCAGGATCCTTTTGATGACAAAAGTAAACAGAAAGATCGGTTTATGAGATCGGCAGATTTAGCGAGCACCGATCGAGTCATTTAATGCCATTATCGGCCGATCGATCGGAGCATCCCTTGTGAACACACACACACACACACACACACACACCCAGAGCAGTGGACAGTGCAGCTGCCTTGCTTTGTAACCCATGTATTTGTTACCAATTGTAACATGCTGTGGCAATGCACATGGGTCTGTATACTTACATTTATATTTGTTTGCATTGTACTAATTTCCAATGACACTTTTATTGTAACAGTAACCTTTTTTCTGTTTCTTTAACTACATTTGTTTGTTTTGTACAGGGCATGGATGAAGTTAGCATCAGTGAGGTCATTTGAAGACACCAATGTTGGGATTTGTGCTCTCAAACAACATGCTTCTTGTGATGCAGAAGAGGATCTTTGTATAGTCCTGGAAGCCATGAAGGTGTTGCAACATCGTGTTTGAGCTGATGTATGCCTTAAACCTGATCTCCGCTTTATTTTTGAGGAAATCCAAACTGCATTGAGAGTAACTTTAACGAACAGTTTCTTTCAGTGAAAGGATCAAAAAGACTGTGCTGCTCATTTTTGAATTTTTTATCTGTTTTAAGTGTTTTCTCTTATTAATACATTAACAGTTTGCTGCTCAGAGTCGATTTTGGAAATGGTTGTTGTATTTTGTTTTTGTTGAATCTTTGATTTAACAGTTTATAAATGCTGTAGCTCTGACTTTCTGAAGGAGTGATATTTTCCAGTTTGTAAATCCATTTTATAAATAATAGTACTTACTGTTTTGCATGTCTCTTTGGAATGCAGTGTTTGTGCTTTAGCACTTCTAAATTTACTGTGATAGTAACTATTTTAAACATTTGGGTCAGTTTTACAGATGGGGCTTTTCCTAGTCCCAGACTTTTGCAATGCCTTAATTTGAAAACGTATTGCACTGACATATCTTGACATATATCAGTGCCATTGTTTTGTCTAAAGATGTACTCCAGTGTTGTTTTTGCAAGGTAGGTTTGTTTGTAAACTTTATTTTTGTAAAAATATCCTAATATAACTAGGGCCTAGTCATGGATTAATCTACAACCTGTTTGGGAAATTGCCCCTTTATGTATGTACTGCATGTGCTGATTGTTGTAATGGTTATTGTCTGTTATTGAATTAATGTGTAGTGATTTAAATGAATTGATGATCTGAAAGCAGTGGTTTGCCCCAATATCACTAAACATTTGTACAAAACTCTTTGCTTTTTATGCCAATGCAAATGTATTTTGTATTTAAAAAAAATAAATAACATTTGTATAATTATGGATGATTATTCTGGTGCCAGAGACATAATGAAATTGCTTTAGAGTTACATAATCCCATAATATAAGCATTAAAAAAGCATGTTGGAATTAGAGATGAAAATCTAGTCCCCTTACATAATAAAATTACTTAAACATTACAAAATAAATGTGTTATAGTAAAGAGAAATAGCACTTTGAGTCAACATATTTCTATTAGACTACTTAAAGTAATTAAAATGTTTTGGTCTGACACATAAAAATTAATTTGAGAAAATTATTTTGGTTTTAAACAATCGGATCATGTGGGACCGATGTACACATTAAAATTACGTAAATTGAAAGGATTTTTTTTTTCAGTGTATACATGTATATTTTAAATTAAGTTTATTAAACTAATTATGAAAAGAATGTGGTACAACATGTTTAGTTTTTTTTATTGATATTTCAGAGTTTTTGTATGTGAGGTAATCTTGCTTATGCTGGGAGTGAAGGCAGTGCATGACAGCTTGGTATGAGAGACACATCCTGTTTTTAAAGGTGATGTATGCATGTTACTTTCAATGCTGGCTTTAAAATAATAATTATTAACTGTTTAAACATTTTGAAGATTGTGTGTGTGATCTTGTGGCACATTTACCACAGGCAGCTCGCCCACTCGTAGCATTGAGTTTTAAAGGTGCAGGTACTTTTAAATGACCATAACTTTCTCAATTTTCTACCAATTTTTAAACGGTTTGGTTTCTTACAAACGATATTAATGTGGCTATAATTATGGAAGCTTTAACATGTTTCATGAAATTATTATTTATTTTAGTATAAGTATGCAGTGTCATAGGTACATTTTTGACGTTTATAACAAACCAAACGTTTGAAAATCGGTAAAAAAATTAAGCAAGTTTTAGTCATTTAAAAATTACCTGCACCATTAAAAATCAATGATACGAGCTGCCTGTGGCAAGATGGCCGCCAAATGTGGACGTTCCACTCAATTGGCCAGCAGCGCGGGCGAGACATCTAGCCTTTATACATATCTATCTGTCCAATATTTACTTTTCAGTATGGACCTGCAAAACATAACTGTAGGCTAATGATGATAGTTGAACTTCAGCCTAAATGCTAGCATATTGCATTAACTAGCATATACTGCTAGCTCAGCGGTCACAACAACATTGTACTTTAATGTGTAATTTAATGTTGGGACATTGATCATGACTGTAACGTCACAGATGATGTTATGTTGAGATTGGCCTGTTTCCTGGTGTCTTTTGCATGCACAAGGTCAAGGAGGAAATAATCGTGTCTGAAGCTCACGATATGTCTTTAGCATGTACAGAACTCTAAGTATTCATCTATGACTAGGTAAATACAGTTTTACATTCTATGGCACCTTTAACAAATGTTAATGACACACATTTTGTCCAACAATTTAATCTTCACAGATGAACACAACTTTTATAAAGTCTAAATGCGAACCAAAAACAAATTTAGACTTCAACAATTCTAAAAGTTGTGTTCATCTGACAGTGATCAACTAACACGTATGTCAACAAGATTAACAGATGCTATAAAAATATATTGTTCGTTTTAAATTCTTGTTAGCTAGGTTGATGTATGTCTTTTAGTCACAATTTTTTACTCTCATTTCTATTTTACTTCATCCTTCTCAGGTGTCTGTATTTCACATACAGACTCTCTTTTTATTGTTATTGAAACGGCGAGCACTGTCGTGGGTTTGTATTGTTTGAACATCATGTTTTCATTTTGGTGGAGTTTGACCAGATCATGACATCGAAGTACTGCGAAAGCGATTCATAAGCACTGTTCTCGACTCGTTCTCCCTTCGCTGCCGACAATTCATGAATATCAGTCATGTGACCTTTTACGTCATCTGCTCTTTTTCCGCCATTTTGAGTACCTACCGAGTACTAGTAGGCTACTGACAAGCATAAGCTAGCTTGCTACGATTTACGGATTTCTTATCTTTTACTGTCTATGATTTGTACGGATACAGTAAATGGCTATGACAGACAACATTTCGCACCTTGACTGTCAAAAAATATCTTGGTTAGGGTGTGATCCCTACTCGATCCCTGATGCGTCCTTCTAGACACTGTCTGCTGCTACCGAACTACCACTATTTTTACAACACTAAGAAGACACGACACAACATAAAACTTTGCTCGAAGTATCACCTGGATCTCTACACATTAACGCGAGCATTGAAAACATTGTTTGTGTACACAGAGTTTACTAAAAAGAAAGGTTTGGAACAACTGACTGGTTGTTTTGGTGTCTTTCGCCATCTTTGCCAGACATAAAGAATCGATTTCTAAATGCGAATGAATGAATCTTATATGAGACTCCGTTTTCAACTAGAAGGTCAATATTGTTTTTCACTTGCGAGAAAACAATGAATTATCCATGCATTTATATGGAACTATACTTTAAGAGCTATCCATCTTTACTCTCCTTCCTCCTTAGGTCGCATTCGGAGATCAATACCTCTTGACTGGCAAGATGCGGCGAGCAGACATCAAAACAGACAAAGTCAGTTGTTCAAAACCTTCTTTTTAGTAAACTATGTGTACACAATTGTTCGAGTTCATGTGTAGAGAACCATGTGATATCTCGAGCAAAGTATCATGTTGTGTCGAGCCTTCTTAGTGTTGTAAAAATAGCGATTTTGATGCTCACAACATATTGAAGGCATAGCTTCTAGCTCTTTTGCGACCACTTAGGTACTCAAAATGGCAGAAGACAAGTTTGAGATGTGAGTGACGTCAGCTGATATTCATGAACATGAGTTAATAAAAATTACAATTTTTACTCGCATTTGGCGAGTGTAGACTGAAGGATAAGCATTAGTATTAGTAAGACTTGCCATCATAAACTCCACTAATAAGTTCTGGTTGTACAGGAAGCACTCTGTTTCCACAAACTTTAATGTTAGCTTGAGAAACTGCAGAGAAAAGTAGAATTATGGTTTAATTAATGTTTTGCTTTAAGCGGAAACTGCTGGTGGGGGGTCAAGCTACATGGGTTGGCGTTTTCCCACAATGCTCGGGGTCTGAGTGGGTGTGTTGTGTAAGAAACTGGCAGTCTCACAGCACCTGGTTTCATCTCTCTGCCCTGTCATTAACAACACTGAGTCAAGCTCACTCAGCATGTGTGTATTTTTTTAAAGGTGTGCGTGTCCCTGTTTATTTCAGCATCACTAAAACGTAGATTGATTTAGTCCTTGCACTTTATTTGCAAACGCACTTGTTCTATTTCTGTTGTTTAAAGGGGACATTTCACAAGACTTTTTTAAGATGTAAAATATATCTTTGGTTTCCCCAGAGTATGTATGTGAAATTCTAGTTTAAAATACAATATAGATAATTTATTATATGATGTTATAAATGCCACTTTGTAGGTGTGAGCAAAAATGTGCCGTTTTTGGGTGTGTCCTTTAAAATGCAAATTAGCTGATCTCTGCACTAAATGGCAGTGCCGTGGTTGTATAGTCCAGATTAAGGGGCGGTATTATCCCCTTCTGACATCACAAGGGAAGCCAAATGTCAATGACCTATTTTTTCACATGCTTGCAGAGAATGGTTTACCAAAACTGTTACTGGGTTGTTCTTTTACACATTTTCTAGGTTGATAGAAGCACTGGGGACCCAATTATAGCACTTAAACATGGAAAAAGTCTGATTTTCATGATATGTTTAAAAGAATAGTTTACCCATAAACAAAAATTATTTTATGGTTTACTCACCCTTGCGTCGCGAGTTATTTTTGTGTAAAATAACATGAAAATTAAATGTTGTCTAACTCCGTGAATACGAATATGTACTTTCCTCACAGTAAATGTGGCATCACAAGAGTTCAAAAGAGGTTAAACTCGATTCTTAATTCTTTGCCAAATCGTTCTGTTTATCCTTAGGATTGAATTATTTCTCTCTCTTTCATTATCTTCACATATGTTGATTTTTCCATTATTCCATACTCTATGTTTCACTAAACTGAGTGTGTTTTGGAAGCGCAGTGTCGGTCTCATGTTCAAAGTCTTCCATTGCTCAAGTTCACATCACAGAACGGGCGGTAAAGGAGCTATGCTGGTCATTTATAAATGGATGGTAATACTCAGCTATGTGCACTGTAAGTAAATCTACTTAATGTAGATTTTTGTGCATAAAATACATCACTTGTAAGTCACCGGATAAAAGGATCTGCTAATGAATAAATGTAAATGTAAGAAAAAGAAAATGGAAAAACGTTTGGAGTCCCACAGTTAATGTCTTTAATTCTGCGTTTTAATAAAATATATAGAGTCTATTGAATTACCCTTGATAAATCTCAAAAGAATGCTCAACCTGTCCACTTAAAAATGCCACATTCAAAGACATTTTGTGTCTACCGAGTCCAGGGCTGGCGTCAAGGGGGGGCATTTGCGGGCCGTGCCCCCCCAAACAGGTTGTTGTGCCCCCTACACAGTTTTTTATTAATTTAATATATATCAAGAATAATTAGAATAAATGAAACATGTTTCATGACTTTTAATGTAATTAAATGAGAAAAATATAGTTGATATATGTATTTTTAATTAAAATAGATCAGTTTCTCTGATTGGCTGTATTGTGGCGTCTCATGCGTCTTTACGTCTTTCGCATATTAATGTGACTTAATACTAGCAATGTGTTTTTTCACTGCTTTTTATGGATTGTGTAAAATATGGATATTAGAACATTTAGAACAAACCAGCACCGCCTGCTCCATCTGACTTCATGCAAACACCGATTGGCTCAAACTCGGACATTAGAGGTCGAGGCGGAATTTTCAAATCTACAGGACACTGTTTTAAGGAAGTTTAATTTACGTAAGCCTAAATGTGAAGTGTGGCTATACACCATTAACAGCATTGTGACAATAATATGGTAATACTGATAAGTTTGTGATCTTATGCACTTTATACGGGAAATTAGAAATTTTAATGCCTTGTTTTTGCAAGTTATTGTTGCTAATTGCCTGCCCCCCGTTGGAAGCCGCGTGCCCCCCTGTTAGTTATGGTCTGGCGCCGCCTCTGAGCGAGTCACTTAGCTAAATGAATAAATCATAAAGCAGTATATTCTCATATATAGTTCAGACATTTAAAATTGGTAGATAAGCTAGGTGTTAGCAGAAAAGGTTTTGGGTTTGAACATGAGATTTAAAAATGTAATCCACTGTACTGTAATTTGTTTTGGATAAAAGCGTCTGCCAAATGCAAAAATGTAGATGTATTCTCTTACCTTCTCGTCATCCCAAACTTGACCAAGCTGGATGTTTTAAACTATTTTGAAGAAGAAGAGCTTGTGTTCAGCTTTATGTAAATTTTATAAGGTGCTAGCCGCAGACCGCAGTCCATTCCAGACCCATTCCAGGCCTGCCGACTTCAGCCCAGATCCAGTGTCTGGTTTAAAGTGCACCCTTTTTAATTGCTAAAAAGCATATTGTAAAATTTTTAAGCTTCAGATCTACACTGCAAAAAATTATTTTCAAGAAAGATTTTCTTAGTATTTTTGTCTTGTTTTCAGTAAAAATATGTACAAATTCTTAAATTAAGATGGTTTTTCTTAATGAGCAAAACGAACCAAGAAAATACGTCTATTTTTAGACCAAAAATATTAAATTTAAGTGATTTTGTGCATAAAACAAGCAAAAAATCTGCCAATGGGGTAAGCAAAAAAAATCTTGAACATTTTTCTTAAACACTAAACACTAATTTCTAGATATTTTTACTGAAACCAAGACAAAAATACTAAGAAAATATTTTCTTGAAAATAATTTTTTGCAGTGAACTGATTTCCTCAAACGCTCTGATTTTGAACAAAGCTTGTCGATCTGAAAAGCGCTGTGTCCCTGATTGGCCAGCTAATCTGTACAATATGATTGGCTTGAATACCTCTGATGTCAACCGGAAATGTGACGCTCCTTACCATGTTTGAAAGATTCTGTCACAATGCAATGCAAACAGGAGTTAACTTGCAGGCTGAGTCCGAAGCGGGAGGAATTATGATAATGTCGGTCTTGTTCACGTCAACAGGACCAGGAAGTAAACTTTTAACTACAATCCGTGTGTTTGTTGTAGTCCAAAAAAAGAGATTTACGTTGGAAACGATAACTCGCATCATCGTTTACTTTGGGGTATGTATCGTTTGCATATCGTTAATGTACTAAAACACACTTACAGTACACACCAAAGGAAATGTAATCGGAATCGGAGAATATTTGCTCTTTAAAACTAAAACTTTAGAAAGTCATGCATGTAGGAGATAAACAAACATTTGTTCAAAATATTATATCTATGATCATATCAGCAATGATAAAATTATACATTTATTTATAACATGCTTTTAAATTTATTTGGAGTTTTGAAACCTATAATTTGATTCAGTGCTCTTGTGCTTGCAGGGCATGATATCCCATTTTATGTTTCTCATAAATGAACAATTTGTCTCACAGTTTGTCTATTTTCTTTTCTGTACAATAATAGTTTGAGAGCCAGTTTCAGCTCTGAGCGAGTCTGTCTTAACCATAATTGAATCAGGCCTTATTTTCCAGGAATTTAATCAAATGATCATAGTTTGATCATAATGACTTTAGTTTTGTCTGTTACTCATAGGAAAGAAAAATCAAATAAGATGTCTTTTTTATTGCTTTATTGTTTCTCCCTGAGAGCTGTAAGATGAAGTGGAGAATAAAGCGTAGATGTCCTACTTCTCTGAATGTTCTCATGAGAAACAGATCATAGTAATCTTGCATGTTTCTTGTCTTGTTTTCCAAGAAATTTTCATTGTCTGATTCATCAATATTTCTCTTAAAATTCTTCCAACACTCCCAATAAGACACAATAATCCTTTTGACCTCATATTGCAATGTCCGTTGCTCTCCGTGTTAACATTAAACAGACAATTTGGATGACCTCAATGAGCACTCTGTTTGTGATGTTTTTTCAAACCCACAGCCAGATGCTCTATCTTAGTATCTGCCAAATTTAATTTAATGATAAACCATAGAAATCATTTTAATGTTTTCTTAATAGTTTGATTTTGTATGTTTATTAGTTCAACCCCTGCTTCTGCTCATTTTGACTCATTCGGCCAAAACATCTGCATGTCACATCACATTCACTTCTCACCTTTAATCTCTTTCTCACATTTTAATAAACTTTTGATTTACACACTGACAGCGTTTTATTCGCACACAAGGGAGGTACAGGCGTCTTTTAGTATGCACATAATCAGAAAAGTTAGATATTGAAATTTTTTAGCGCATAAAGCTTTAAAACAAACAACTCTTTGTCATGAAAATTTATTGTTTTTGCATTCAAGGTTGGTCGTTTAACAAAAAAATTACAAAGGTTTCTGATGTTCCCGTGAGAGAATTAACCCAAAATTTTAACTCAGAATTCAAAATGATTTTTTTATACTATACGAACTTTTAGCCCTGCAAACTAAAATAAACACATTTAAAATACATATATTTTTTAAACATCCACTAGTAATTTAATTTCTCTATAAACATTGTCCCGCAACAGATGTGTGCAACACAGGAGAAATCTATCAATTTTATGTTATTTTACAACCACATGTCAAATTATGTAATTTGTTCGTAATTTCTGTGCTGGAAATTACATTAAACATTTTGGAATAAGACATAATAAGACTCCCCTGTCTTGCTAAAGCAAATTTTATAATTTTTTTATGCTGGGTTATTGTCAAAAAGCTTTGGGTCAAAAAGGGACAAACCCAGCCGTTGGGTTAAATTAACAAGGAAAATTTTGTTTTGACCCAATAATGGGTTAAAACAAGCCAGCATTTTGGGTTTAAACAACCCATCAAAATGGTTTGGGTTGTCTCTTCTTGACCCAATGCTGGGTTAAAAATAGAGTGTATATACAGTATTGAGCTAAACATTGAGCTCCTTGAGCATTCAATGTAAGCATGGATCTCTAAAAACTTTTCTAATCTTCTGGTCATCTTCTGGCCAACCTCAAATAGACAAACAATCCATTTTCATGACAAACAGATGTTTGTATTAAAGCTTTAAGTGCTAAAAATGTCATTACACTCTAAAATGTCTGGGTTATTTTTGACCCATAATGGGTAAATATTGGACAGAACACACCCTGCTGGGTTAAAATTGACCCAATGCTGTTTTTTAACCCAACTGTTGGGTTATTATATACCATGGTTGCATAACAACAACCCAAAATTTCATAATTTTTAACCGAGCATGTGTTCTGTCTAATATTTACCCATTATGGGTCAAAAATACTGTAACCCAGCCATTTTTAGAGTGTATGTAACTTTTTGATTACATGTGTGTATCCTAAAATATGCCTGTACATTTCTTCAAAGTTGATAAATACTCTTATTACTGTATATTGAATACATATATAAATACATATAGAATAATACTGTATTTTTTATTATAGTAATCTTTTTCCAAAAAATGAGGTGCTCAGATGCAAGCCACTGAACGCCACCTCTGTCAAAAATGAGATAACGATATTAACCGAATGCTCTCAGCACGAATTATACATTTATTGTATACTTTTGCTTCAAATCCGCTTTATCCTGACATCAGGCCTTTCAGAAATACCGTCAGAGTCCATTAAGAGTCCGATAAAAATGCATACAGTGTATTTACATGAAAACATGTCAGACGCACATAGAGGGTTTTGCATCTGAGATCTTTACAGGTAAACAGTGTAAACAAAATGGTGAAAAAAATGGTACAAAATCTGTTACTGGGTCAGTCCTCTTTAAAAAGGTCCAAATATGTACCATTTTAGGTACAGATGTATACATTTGGTACCAATATCTTTGAGTTACTAATATGAACTCTTTAGGTACAAAGGGTCCCAAGGATGACAGCAGCAATGACAGTGGTTTTAATATGACAAAGTAAGTGTTTTGATTAATGCCATTAATGTTTATTTTTTTAATCAGTGTATACCACTGTTCAACTAAATAAATATAACATGCCAAAGATGAATGCACATTTATATAGGCTATTGATTCAATAGATTTATAGCATTTTGGAATAAAACTTGTCATGGATTTATTGCATTTTGCGGAAAAAATAATCCGTTTTTATAATAAAAATTTGAAAATCAAATTCTGAATTTGAATTTATAATTTGATTATAACCAAAAGATGCTATGTAAAAATTTGTAACAGAAAATAGTGGCTTCCATCTTGTCACTTTCTTGGTATAGAAAACACATTTTTACCCAAATTAGTCAAAATGGATTTATTGCGTTTTGGAACCAAACTCTTCATATATTATTGTAAATTGTTACATTTTCAGATGTACATTTTAGTGTACAGTACATCTTTGAAGTACAGTAACTTCTCCAGCATCAGCTCTGTGTAGTAATTACAGACTAAATGAGCTTTGCCCCAAAACATGCACATAAGCCGTTGTGTAATGTGTAACATTTTAAACCTGCAGTCATTCCAGAAAGACTGACTCAGTAAACTGCACTGCCAGGGGCATTAACAAACTTCATTTCAGCTGTTTAGAGATTTGGTGCCGAGATCCGCTTTAGTGGTCGGTTAAATTAGCACATAACCTCAAATGAAGACGAGAGTGGGGTAAACCCATAAATGCTTTCCAAAATGCTTACAGGTATACAGACACACTGAGACATGTTCTGAATTTATTACTGGATTACAAACATATGAGGAGTAATTTGGTGTTGTTTCTGTGCATTACATTTCTTTCTTTCTAAAATTCTTAATAGATTTCTTTATTCATAAAGCAACGTGATCACCAGGGGCCCACCAATCTTTTTTTTTTTACAATTAAATAACAAAAAATCTGATTTGCAGACAACTGCTGTGTGTCTGCAGTGCTAATCTTTGAGTCATGCGCAATATAGACACCTCGCGTAACTGTAATAAATGATAAGCCATGTCACAAAAAAGCATGTATCCCTCTGGTGCCGAAAAGAGAAAGAAGAAAAGGACAGAGGAGGAGAAAAAAGAGCAAGATAAAGGTATGTTTGCATGATTATTTACAGTATGTTACAGTAAGTTGTGCAGTAGGAGCTAGTGGTATGACAGATTGCAGCTGATCAGTGATCGGCCCACGGTTCGGCTCGCAGGCGATTTGGGGATTAATACGCAAATGTAAATAGGGAAAGTTTATCATTTCACGTGTTTCAAAGGCTTGCAAATGTTAACATTTCAAGTGATTTTAAACCATTTAACCCCCAAAAGGCGCTAAAGTGAGCTGCTCTCTGGAAGCACATGCACAAGCACACCAATCAGACGTGATCCTCACTGTGCCCTTCAGAGATCAGAACATTTGATGTTCAAACTTTAGAGAGAGTTACGCTACTGTGTGTCATACTGTAGTCCATTAACATACATTTGAGGAATAGAGCACGGAAAAACAACGTAACATTTTTATGTTGCACCATTTGTAATTAGTCCTCCGTCTGTGTGTGTGTGTGTGTGTGTGCCTGTGTGTTTGTGTGTGTGTGTGTGTGTGTGTGTGTGTGTGTGTGTGTGTGCTCGCGCGTTTAAGTGCACTCAGTAGTGTACACATGGAGAGACGCGTTTCAGAAAGCAGGCGAACATAAACTCTTTCTGGTCTTGACAGGGCACATACAAACAAAATTATCTTCACATTATTCTTTTTCCAATAAAAACATTTGTTTATGTCTTAGGTTTATGGCTTGTGCTTATCTTAAAGAGACGGTTAGTAACCTTAATTAACCTTCTTAAGTCTGTGTCATTAATGTTCATCAAACAACCCAAGACAAACAGAAAATCACTTCTGTAGCTCTAAAATATAATAATTATATTTAATTCATACAATAAAGACAGTGTTATGATTCATTTGATTTGGTTTCTGTACTTAATGCTAATTTTAGACCTTACTTAATGTGCAACTTTGTTCTTTTTATAAATGTTTGTAATTTCTTAATTTAAAAAAAAATATTGACGAGAGGGGGGCCCCCAAACAAATTCTGCTTAGGGGCCCTAAGAGGCTCGGGCTGGCACTGTTTGCGACTGCTACCTGAGTTTGTTGTACTTGCCATCCCTCTGTCGTTGCAGGTGTGTGGGACTCGGACGGACTGCAGCACGAGGTCCAGGCTGCCTGTGAGTGGCTAGCAGCAGCACCCGCTGCTCGTTGTGAAGAGAGAGCGATACATGCTCTCGCGTCAGTCTCCAAAGACGCAAGAAAAGTTGCTAAATCTAGCGACAAAGTCAACAAGTTGACAACACTGCACTGTATGAACTCTGGCTGCTTCTGGTTGGCTAACAATAGAAATTAAGCCAATCATTATCGGTTATGTGGTTGTCCCACCCCTCCTAACACACACACACCAATCATCATCAGTTATGTGTCTCTCAGCCCCCAACACACACACACACACACACACACACACACACACTAAAGAAAAACATTTCCTGTCTGGATGAGAGAATCTACTCTGGTTCAGCTTCAGTGAGATTAATTATAGTAACGGCCAGCATTTATTGTCAGTAACGGTAATGGCGTTATAACGGAGGAAACAGTAATTTATTTGATTACTTGTTACTGAAAAAAATAACGCCGTTAGTAACGCCGATTACTTATAACGCCGTTATTCCCATCACTGCTCCTGTTAGCAACTGCATCTTTCAGATGTTAAGGAGCGTCACATTTCCTGCTGACGTCAGAGGTATTCAGGCCAATGGGGTATGAAAATGTTACATTTATTTTTCTTGAATTAAGTGTTTAAGAAAAAATTCAACTTATTTCAAACCCATTGGTGTTATTTTCTTGTTTAAGCACAAATTCACTTATTTTTTTTGTCTAAAAACTAGATTATTTTCTCAGTTAATTTTGCTGATTGGGAAAATACATATTGATTTTAGAATTGTTTGATATTTGTACTGAAAACAAGACAAAAATACTAAGTAAGAAAGTCAGTGTACCCATCCATTCCATTGTGTAGTAGTGAAAACGGGGTGGGAGGGGGATGTTTGTGGTGTTAACCCCGATTTATAGTCGTGCGTAAGTTCTATGCCGTAGCTACGGCGTAGGCTATCCGTAGCCTATGCGTAGCTCTGCGTAGCCTGACGTGCACCTCGCAAAAATTTTAACAGCGCGTCAGACCTACGCTGACCGCAAGCGCTCTGATTTGTCCACCAAAACCCCTCCCGTCAGGTAAAAAAACTGCTTCATAGGTATTTCCGTTTGTGACGGTGAAAACAAAGATGAGCCAAGTTGAGGAGTGATTTACCTCAAACTGCATCAAAAGTCGCTGTTTATTTACTTCCATTATTGCTGTTCTTCTCAAATTATACACAACAAGTTGCTGTTTCTTCTTAGTTTGTGGGTTAACTTGCTAAGCTTCTTCTTCTCTGACGGTCGCGCTGCTACTGTGGTTACACATGTGGTTACTGCCTACCAGCGGTCTGCACGTGTGTTTGCACGTCGATGTGGACAACGACGGAAAAGTATAAATGAAAACCGATGCCGTCGCGGCTACGCCGTAGGACCTATGCACAACTATAACGAGCCCTTTAGGGTTCGAGAAATTTCCCTTATTGTCAAATCCCAATATTGACAGGTATGTTAACTAATGTTAACAAATTTAACCTTATTTTACCGTAAAGTGCTCTCCAACATTTCTTATAATTTCCTAATTGCCCATAAATCCAAATTCACAAGACTTAATTTAAATTAATTTGGCCTGGTTTCCTTGAAGGCAGGGTCTGATCCCAAGACTCAGCTTGGTCTCTGAGCTAACCACCCTTGACCAAAGCAAATCGGCATGCAGAGAGTGTTTTTATTAGCTATTTTTCTGATTGGCTGAATAAGGAACAAGCTGCCACCTCTGCTAAACAGCTTTGAGCTGTTACAACTGTGGTTTCTCACCACACATATTACACAGACAGCCATCAGGTAATAGAGACATTTACGTTTGTTATTTTCAAGAATTGCTTACGGCATCTTTAACACGATCAATATTTATTTCGTAAAAACTTGGACCTGCATCAATTCGGCGGTTCCTCCATAACCAGCAACACAACCGCATGCATGTAATTACAGTGAATTCAGCAACGTTCCCTCGTATGCGGGCGTGCAAAGACACGCCAGTTTGCAGTTCTCACGCTAGGCTGCAGGACTAATTAATTCAGTATTGCAACTCGGAGATTAAAGCCTTTTTGCATGTGACAGTGAAGCGTGGAATTACTCTTTTGATCTGCATATCCGTCCTGTTGTCTCACTTTCTGACACACTTACCTCAGTTGTGCTGTCATATCTCGCCACACAAATGACAAACCAGCAGCCACAGTGTAAACTAGTGCACTTCACCCCTCACCTCATACTGTCTTTATCATTGTTTGTTTACTTAGCTCTTTCATTTTGACTGTGTGCTTGTTCTGCTTCTTACTGTAGTTTTTGCAGGTGGTTGGCTGTAGAAAATCACAGGGAAAAAAAATCTAGAAAAAGGGTAAGTCGTGATAACACATTTATTTGTGATTTTACAGTTTAATATTTAAGCAGTTAGGTAAGAGAGGCTGTGCTGCATTGTGAATAAATTACAGCTGAAGGGTGTTGTTTTAGCTGTTACTTACTGTATTCACAGCCTTATTGTTTTTAGAAATCAGTTAGGACACAAAAAAAATATTAAAACAAAAATGTATATATGCAACTTTATGAAGTAAAATCGCTAAAAGTCTTCCATTCGCTAGACAAATTAGTCCTTGACTAACTGTGAACCGTAACAAAATGTTTCACGTTTACATTGCCAAGGGTGCTGTGCAGTGATACACAAAATCAGTGCACTGCAAAAAAAAAATGACTTTCTTACGTATAGTGTTTTTGTCTTGTTTTCAGTAAAAATATCTTAAAATTCTTAAATTAAGATGTTTTTTCTTGATGAGCAAAATGAAACTAAGTCTAGTTTTTAGACAAAAAATATAAACTTTAAGGAGCGGTTTCCCGGACAGGGATTAGACTAGTCCTAGACTAAAATTAATAAAAGAGCTGTCCAAACTGAAAACAACTTGCACTGACATATCTTAAAATACATCAGTGCCCCTTCCTTTGCCTGTTTTTAGTAAGGAATGTTTGTAAACACTAGTTATATTTTATAATAAAACTAATCCCTGTCTGGGAAACCGCCCCTAAGTAAATTAGTGCTTAGGGGCAAAAAACTGCCAATGGAATAAGAAACATTTTCTTGAAATAAGTTTACTTTTATCATAAACACTTTATTCAATACATTTTTTTTCTTATTCCATTTGCAGATTTTTTTGCTTGTTTTAAGCACAAATTCACTTAAATATTTTTTTCTTCTCTAAGAATTTGACTTTTTTTCCTAGGTTATTATGCTCATCAAGAAAATGTATCTTAATTTAAGAATTTTTAGATATTTTAACTGAAAATTGTTTATTGTAAATTGTAAGTTGTGGGCTAATTCGTACACTGCAAAAAATGACTTTCTTACTTAGTATTTTTGTCTTGTTTTCTGTAAAAATATCTAAAACTTTCGTACATTAAGATGTATTTTCTTGATGAGCAAAAAGACCTAGGAAAATAAGTCTAGTTTTAGACCAAAAATATAAACTTTAAGTAAATTTGTGCTTAAAACAAGCAAAAAAATCTGGCAATGGAATAAGAAAAATGTTCTTGAAATAAGTTTAATTTGTTTCATAAACACATAATTCTAGAAAATTTATTATTTTATTGGTCGTTTTTTTTAAAGCAAAAATTCGCTTAAATTTTATATTTTTTGGTCTAAATACTAGACTTATTTTCCTAGGTCATTTTGCTCATCAAGAAAATACATCTTAATTTAAGAATTTTTAGGTATTTTTACTGAAAACATAACAAAAATACTAAGTAAGAAAGTCATTTTTTGCAGTGTATCAATTCATAGAAAGTGAATTTGCAAAATCGTACGATTCTCATGAAAAAACAACGAATCCGAGGTCCTAACCCTGCACCTAACCCCAACGTCACAGGGGTCAAGGCAAACCGTACCAAAACTTACCCAGTCTCACAAGGTTTTGTGATATAGTCACGTAATTTTTTCATGATATTATCATGAATTTTCGCGTTTTTTCGTGATTGTATAACGAATTCCTGTTCGTGTGATTATCACGCATTGGTTACTCAACTGCTTTTTCCTATTTTCAAACCATTGTCCTTTCGGTTTAGGGTTAGATTTGGTGCTTGCATTAGAATGTCACTTTATGTATTGGTTTATACTATTTTTTCTGATTTATTTTTTATATGTCGCCTGGTGTTAGGGTTAAGAGTTGGCTTTGGGTAGGGATGTCATTTTATGTAAATCTACCCTAAACCGAAGCGACAATGGTAAGAAAATAGGACAAAACACTTTAGTAACCAATACGTGATAATCACAAGAAAACAGGAATTTGTTATACCATAATGAAAAAACACGGAAATTCGTGATAATATCACGAAAAAAAAATTATGTTACTATATAACGAAATTTCGTGAGGCTGGGCTGAAACTTATGAATGTGGTCGTATTAGCCAACTCATAAAATATGTACAAATTCTCGTGAGATAGGGTTGGTTTTATAATAACACGTAAAGTATGCTGATTTTACACTTACGTTCTATGTTGAGAAACATTGAGAAACCAAAAGTTTGTTTGTGACTTGCATTCAGTGTTGAATTGTGATGTTGTAGAAGTGCACAGCATCATTAGAAATGCATAATAACATGCACTGTCACTTGAGACACGCAGTGTTGTATAATCCAAAAATGTCTTTTTAAAATTCATTTTCTCAAGGGTCATTAAGACACTTTTAAAATTTTTGCTTTAGTTAAAGGCTTAACAAATACTGCATGTTTCCAAAACATGTTTAGCAATTTTAATGCTAATCATCCCCTCCTGAAGAACAAAGTCTGAAGCCGTGTACTGAATTTATCAAGTGAATCAGACAACGTAAGATGCTCGAGAGAAAAACAACAGTCAGACTGGAAACTATCATCTGTGAATAACTTGCACAGGAAAGACTATTTCAAAATCCAAGAGATCAAGAGAGTAGGACACTGTAGGCATTTTTATATCAAACTCTGAGTAGTTGCTCCTGCGTTAATGATGTAAGTGTTCTTGAAATGCTAAAGATGGCAACAGTCTAAACCTTGTTCCTCACCGGATGACAGAAGATCGATTCCTACCACAGTCTTTGTCTTATATCCGAGCACTTAGTCAATATTTTTTTCCTGGAATGACATGAAAATGGATGGCGCTGTCTAGGGCAAGTGCATGTTGTCTGTCGTGGCAAACTGATGGTCTGGTTTCGCGGAGAAGTTTGCAAACTCGAATAAAACGACCTTTATATGTATAAGAGTTATTTTACTTTTTTGTTAGGATTTAAGCTGCAAACTATTGTGTTTTATCTACATATGGGTTCCATATTTCATTGCTGTTCAACACTTTATGCCTGTTTATCTGAAATGATTTAATGTTAATAGAACAATCAAGTAAAATGTGAAGAAATAAAGTAAACAATTTGTAGTATTTATTTACCTTAAAGGTGCCATCAAATGTAAAACTGTATTTATAGGCATAGATGAATAATAAGAGCTCTGTACATGGTAATAACATATTGTGAGCCTCAAACACTATTGTTTCCTCCTTCTCATGTAAATCTTGTGCATATAAAAAACATTATGTTAATGCTATATGCTAATGCTAGTTAATGTGAGGAACCTTTTTAGTGCTAAACAAAACATATCTAGAAATAAATTGAAATGTGTGGCACCTGTGTAGTACCATATTGTGCTATGTTGAACCTCTGTAAAACCATGCAGAGTGGTGCCAAAGCATGCCATGCTGAAAAAAACAGCATCAAACCAGCATGGGAATTATGCTGGTCTATGCTGGTTTGATGCTGGTTTAGCTGGTGGTCACCAGCATACCAGCACCAAAACACAACATATGCTGGTCTTGCTGGTATGACCACCATGGGATGCTGGTGCTAATGCTGGTTTGGTGCTGGTTTAGCTGGTGCTAATGCTGGTGCTGATGATAGTTTAGCTGGTGTCCACTAGCAAACCAGCACCAAAACACAACATATGCTGGTCTTGCTGGTATGCTTTTTTCAGCAGGGTGACTAAAGCACCACTTCACATGGTTTTACAGAGGTGCTATATAGGTACTATCCCAGATAGTAAAAAAATATCCGCATGGCTTCCCCAAGCTGTCGGCTATAGTTGCGTCCCGCTGGCGGCGATGAAACTTTTGCAGCCGAATACGTCACTCCCATTTTTTGCGAGATGCCGCCAGCATGCAGCCGGCGGACTGACTGCTTAATTTATGCTTAACTTTTAAAAAGCGGCTGCCGCCGGCGGTCAGACGTCAGACCTGTTTGCGATTACGCCCCTTATGACGCCCTTATGACACCAGAGCACCGCCGGTGGTCCGCCGACTCATTGCTATCTGGGATATAGCGCTTAAAATGGTTCCTGTACATTTGCCAGCTTTTGGTACTATTTGTCACAATTTTTTTTGTGTGTGTGTGTGTGTGTACAGTTAAGTTTTGATGAGCCTCTCATAGAAACAGCCAGTTAGAGCAGAGTTAAACATTATTATTCATGCCCTTTAAATTAAGGTTATAAAACCGTGTTTCTGTTGTCTCTGTTCTGATTGTTGTCATCTGGACTTTTCACTGACTACCAATCATCACACCTGTTACCAATTAGTCTTTGTGTATATATATCCCGGTCACCTGTATGTTCAGTTGCTGGATCGTTGTCTCAGTTTGTGCCAGTACTACAGTGTATGTCTTGGTCCCTGTTCCTGCCTGTTTTGTTATTTCAGTAAATAAATGTTATTTATTTCAAACTTTGCACTTGCATCCTCCTACATGTTCTGGGGACGTGACAGAACGATCCAGCCATTTGAGGACGCAGCAAGTTTGTTTGAAGCGGATCTCCCCCTAAGATTTTTTTGGGGGGGAGTAGTGAGCATTGGGTTCTGGGAAGGAGCGCGACCATGCTCGATTCGGTTCTCAGGAGGGCCGCGGCCATGCTCGATTCATTCCCCGGGATGGCCGCCGCCATTCACGAGTCTGTTCCCCCGAGATGGTCCGAGTTGGTTCCTGTGAGGGTGGAATCTTCGAAGTCGGTTCCCATGATGGTCGAATCTTCCGTGTTGGTTCCCGTGATGGTTGAATCTTCGGAGTCGATTCACGTGCTGGTTGAATCTTCTGGGTCGGTTCCCGGGATGACTGCCGCCACGCTCGATGCAGTTCTCAAGACGGCCGCCGCCACGCTTTTTTTCCGCCCTGTTTTCCCAGCCCTCCGTCCCTCCCCCATATCCACCCACCGAGACTTTTTGTTTAGGCTGAGGTGGAGTGTCTGGTAGCCACTCCTTGGGGGGGGGGTTATGTCACGGTTTAAACCGTGTTTCTGTTGTCTCTGTTCTGATTGTTGTCATCTGGACTTTTTACTGATTACCAATCATCACACCTGTTACCAATTAGTCTTTGTGTATATATATCCCGGTCACCTGTATGTTCAGTTGCTGGATCATTGTCTCAGTTTGTGCCAGTACTACAGTGTATGTCTTGGTCCCTGTTCCTGCCTGTTTTGTTATTTCAGTTAATAAATGTTATTTATTTCAAACTTTGCACTTGCATCCTCCTACCTGTTCCGGGGACGTGACAGAACGATCCAGCCATTTGAGGACGCAGCAAGTTTGTTTAAAGCGGATCTCCCCCTAAGATTTTTTTGGGGGGAAGTAGTGAGCATCGGGTTCCGGGAAGGAGCGCGACCATGCTCGATTCAGTTCTCAGGAGGGCCGCGGCCATGCTTGATTCATTCCCCGGGATGGTTGCCGCCATACACGAGTCTGTTCCCCCGAGATGGTCCGAGTCGGTTCCTGTGAGAGTGGAATCTTCGGAGTCGGTTCCCGTGACGGTTGAATCCTCTAGACAGCGACGGTCCGGACCACTTCTTTCTCATTTCGCCCGTGTGATGCGCGTGCCCGCTCAAGGTGTGAAGAGGGTCCACACTATTTGAGATGCACTTGACGACTTTTTTTGCTGCAATTTTTTTTTTTTTTAACGACCTAGTTAAGGCGGTAGGGTTTCACACCTTAGGTGAACGTCCCGAACTGAAAAGTGCTGTGGAAACCCTGACATGTTGGGTTGATATATCAGTTAAACTCACTCACACAGTGTAAGATCAAAACCTATTCATTCACCAATCAAACCCGATTTTTTCTCTCCTCTCTCCTGTCATTCGTGTGACCTATAAAAATAGTTTTCTATGAGTATACGCACACCGGCGCCGACAGGTGGCGCCTGTCTGCGGTGCCCAGCTACGACTCAGTAAGTTACTCAAATCCCTGTCATGCCACAGAGCGCCACTCACACAGTTTAACATTAAATAACATCATATTTGTTCCAAATCATTAACGATTAACATTGGATGCTTACGTATATTTTACATTTTGAAGTAAACGCTGACTAAGCTTGCGCTATTTAATGTGCACTTCCGGTTTACGATACCTCCTAGTTGTCCTAGACGCAACTTGATGCTGAGCTGCGCGTCCAATGTGCGACCCCTTTAACAGTCAACTTAATAATTGTTAATATTCTGAAATAGGACCGTCTTGATGATGTATGCAGCTTATAAATGAGACCTCCGGAGGCTGCAGCCTTCAGATTGAGAAACAGCCTCCGTATCCCCGCCACAAGTTCCCCATCAGAAAGGGTTTTTAGCATGAGGAACATTGTAACAGGACTGTGTTTCTCTTTAATGCCTCAAAATGTTGATCGTTTAGTGTTTTAAAGGTTTCGTGTTTAAGTTTTTAGGTTGGCCAGTTTAAGTGTACAAAAGCACAGGTGCAATTTATTCTAATTCTTTTATTTTATTAATGTCAACATTGTTTATGTTTAAACTACTCATCTTAAGGGGTCTATAATAAGAAAGAAAGATTTTAAGGCACGTTATTATAACTAAATTTCCTGTGTAGCACTTTTTGTCTTGAGTGTAATAAATGTTTTTGTTGAAAAAAAAATGATAATGATGTGAGAGAATCATAATCTCATTTCCCATGGAGAAAAGGCTGTAGAGAACAGTGCGCTATGCTACTGCGGATTTAAAGGAAAACCCAACAGTTTTTCAATATTTTACTGTGTTCTTACCTCAACTTAGACAAATTAATACATACCTTTTATTCAATGTGTGCACTTAATCTTTGTACAGCATGTCGTGAATGTGTTAGCATTTAGCCTAGCCCCATTTATTGCTTAGGATCCAAACGGATGAATTTAGAAGCCACCAAACAAGAAAGAAAAGTCGGCCTATTAGCTGTGATTGGTCCACGGATTCCTGGAATTCGTGAGCCTGAGCATCCACAGCCTGGTCATGATGAGGGACAGACAGAGTTAACTTTACATAAGCAAGAGGTCCTGTAAGTGCCAGTACTAGCAGGACACGTGACATTATAATATAATATACACGATATAAAAATCAATAAAACTCGCGTGAAAATTGACGTAATGCGCAACTACTGTCATAGAGAGACGTGTTGTGAGTGTGTGTGAGAGAGAGAGGGAGAGAGGGGCGGGCGCGATTGAACAGTGGAAACGTAAAAACAATACATGAAGAGTTTGGTTCCAAAACGCAATAAATCCATTTTGACAAATTTCGGTAAAAACGTGTTTTCTATACCAAGAAAGTGACAAGATGAAAACCACTATTTTCTGCTACAAACTTTCACATAGCATCTTTAGGTTATAAAAACATAAAAAATTCAAATCCATAACTTGATTTTCAAAGATTTATTTTAAAAACGAATTATTTTTTCCACAAAATGCAATAAATCCATGACAGTTTTTTTATTTCAAAATGCTATAAATCTATTAAATCAATGTATAAATGTGCATTCATCTTTACCATTTTATATTTATTTAGTTGACTAGTGGTATAGAATGATTAAAAAATAAACATTAATGGCATTAACCAAAACACTTACTTTGTTATATTAAGAACACAATGTTTTAGCATGAGAAGCTTGATGCTGTCTGGAGAACAAGCAACCGAGTGCCTCTCGCGGAAATTATTAGATGTTGATGGCTTACGTTTCTTTCCCGTCACAGAAAACCATCACAGGTTTGGCAATGCTATTAAAGTATTATTTTGTTTTGTTTGTTGATCACGAAGTACAAAGTAGATGAGGAAAATTAGGATTCCGTGTACTCAGCGCGCCGCCATGTTTGTTTACATTGCGTGAATGGTCCGCTGTAATATCAGAAATGGATTTATTGCGTTCTGTAAAAAAGGAGTAGTGGCGTTTGTCGCATTTTGGGAAAAAAGGGAGAAAAGATGACAGAATATCATGGCGGGTATTGGATTTTGCGTAAAATTAAGAATTTACTTTTAACTACTGACCTGATATAATACTGATTTTGGCAGTAACTCATTTTTTTCAAAAATGGCGTTTATCGCGTTTTGGAACCAAACTCTTCACATACTCCATCATTTTGTTCATATGGGACATCATTCAAACTGCAAAGTGTTTGCTTATATTTGTGTACAGTCGCAATGAAACAAAATATTGAGCTTTTGTCAAACTGTAAACTCTTGTCAAACTGTAACCTAACAACTGTCATCTAACCAAAATCACACACATACAAACACCAAAGCAAAAAATATTTACCCAACCCTAAAAACAGTCTGTGGGTGGACATTCATCGTATTGCATTGGTTTTCATTTCTTTCACTGACTTTATTATATATGAGAGGTTGTAGTGAGCTCACATTTTCTGCTACAATGAAGACTTAGGTATTGAATTAAACGGGAAAATATCAGGCATGCATTGCTACAACTCTAAACGTGCTAATATACAAGAAAGGGGGCTAAATAATTGACCAAATATTAGTTTAACCAAAAAAAATCCTAGCTTGCACTTTTTGTTGGTCTTCCATCAGAAGACCTTGTGGCATAGTATCAGGACATCCTTGTGTCTGTTGGGCACTGCTAGTGGCGAATGGCCGGATGATGGGCCTATTTGGGAGAAAGTCCAGGGCTATTTTTTAGCCACAGTCCGTCCCTGTGTACAGCGCGTCGTGAATGTGTTAGCATTTAACCTAGACCCATTCATTCCTACCAAACAGAGAATCCACCAAACACTTCCGTGTTTTCCCTATTTAAAGACTGTTACATGAGGAGTTATACCAGTAAGTATGGTGCCACAAAATAAAACTTTTTTTTGGTACCATAGGAATGAATGGGTCTAGGCTAAATGCTAACACATTCACAACGCGCTGTACAGTGCACACACTGAAACAAGATAGGTATGTATTAATTCGTCTAGGTTGAGGTAATAACATAGTTTAATATGGCAAAAGGGTAGACTATTCCTTTAAATAGGGAAAACATGGAAGTGTTTGGTGGCTTCTAAATTCATCCCTGTTTGGATCCTAAGCAATGAATGGGGCTAGGCTAAATGCTAACATATTCACGACACGCTGTACAAAGATTAATTGCACCCATTGAAAAAAGATAGGTATGTTTTAATTCATCTAATTTGAGTTAAGAACATAGTAAAATATTGAAAAACAGTGGTGTTTTCCTTTAATGATATTATTTTAATACAGTCAGTGATTAACTTAAGTGGGCCGGTCTAAGGAATGAAACTCCAGGGCTGAAAATGAATCCCACTCCGGCCCTGACATGACTACAAAACTATATTTTCACAGAATGTCCTTTATATTATGATGGTTTTAGGTAGAAAACAGTAAATAAAAAATGTGACTTTAGCTTGGTTTTCTTTGACAGAAAAGGTGTATTTATTTATTCATTTATTTATTTATAGATCCAAAATGCCTTACTTCAATGAGTCAAGTACAGTACCTCCAATATAAACCATAAGTCCATATAATTTTAAATACAAACCAATAAATTAGCTATTTGTCGTGCAAGGCATGTTTGTAGTTTACAGTTCTTGGAGGATCTCGAGAGAACAGTGAACATTTCAAGTTTGGTTAATTAAATAATAAGAGAAATTCAAAACAAAAACAGACGGGCTTGTCTTAGCACAGTCCCACTGAGATGCCATTGCTGCAAGTCTAATTATTTCATTAACAAGATTAACAGGGCATTTCAACACCTGCTTGTTTATAACACGAGGAGTAACCTTGACTTTAGGTGCTCTTGTTTTTGACATTTTGTGGTTTTATTTCCAAAAGTATTTTATTTCAGACATTCGCATCTATAGGCTATTTTATTTATTATCCCTCTAAATGAGGAGCGCATTCTTAGCTATGATGATTAAAAAGGTTTATAAAGAATTTCCAATTTTTGTGTATTTTTTCACCTCTGCTGAGACTCTGGCTGTCAAGTCGAGCGCACATTCCTGGCTCCGAGATGTAAATGAAAACAGCTGTTGTTCTTTCTGTGTACATTTCTCCGACAAGGCCAATTAATCATTCTTAAAAAGCCTTTAAAGATGTTTTCCTCACCTTATTACTGCACCGTAATGACCTGTAGCGTGTCAAAAAAGGGCCATATTCATCTTCGGTTCGCAGCCCCTGCTGGCACTGATAGAAAGACTCTGATGTGTTTGCAGGTGGTAGAAATAAGAGACGCTTATCATTTGATCCTTGCCAAGAGCAAGATACATACTGATACTTCTTTTTTTGTTGAACATTAGATGCAATAACTCAAGGAAATTTCTTGAGTCGTTGCCAGGGCATTGCTATGCGGTTCCTAATGTGTTCCTTTGTGTTTTTCTAATGTGTTGCTATGTGGTTGCTAGGTTGTTCTGGGTGGTTATTAGGGTTTTTGCATGTTTTCTCACAATAATTTCTATGCATATCGCGAGTTGGCTAATTCGTATATGAATTCATACGAAGTGGATTGTGATTCTCACGAAATCCAGATTTAGAAGGTGTCCAGCATCATAATTTTTAAAAAAAACCCTTGAAGACAATTTTTTTGCACATATAAGATTAAGGTCTAAACTTACTATAACCATTATATTAGAGGATTTAAAAAATATTTTCTATATAATTATTTAAATTTTTTAGATTATCATTATCAAAAATTATCATTACCGCAACATGATATTACATTAAATATAAGCATTTACAAATGTTGTTTTAATGAGAACTTTAATGAGATGTTTCGGTAATGAGAACTAAAAAGTGTAGGTACTATGACAAACGACATTTCAACTTTTATCTGGAGAGAAAAAATAAAAACTGCTTACCTGGTAGCCATCTTGAGTGTCACAGTCAATTATGTCCCTTCCAACAATTTTTTTTTTGAAAATGTAAGTTCCTTGAGGGCTTAAACAATGATTGAAAATTGTTGCGGAGGATGAGAAAATTGGTCTTGAACACATTTATATTCCTTATTATTATTGTCTCTACATTTACCAATGATCACTAAATACCACGTTTCTTTACTGTAAATGTTTATAGAATAACATGCAATGAAACTTTTTATTTTTAGATTTTTTAATTATAAATATTTCCATGTCAAAGAACCCAAATCCAGTCATGGACATGTTGCGGTAATGAAAATTCTCCCCTTAAATGTGGAAAAAACAACAAAATTGGTTTGTAGACTGCGAAAAAATATTTTCAAGAAAACAAATTCTTAGTATTTTTGTCTTGTTTTCAGTAAAAATATCAAAAAATTTGTGCATAAAACGAGCAAAAAAATCTGCCAATAAGGTAAGCAAATTTTTCTTGAATTTTTCTTAAATTTAATGTTTAAAAAAATTAAGATTTTTTTGCTTACCCCATTGGCAGATTTTTTTGCTTGTTTTATGCACAAAATCCCTTAAATTTGATATTGTTGGTCTAAAAACTAGAATTATTTTCTTGGGTCATTTTGCTCATCAAGAAAAAGCATCTTAATTTTAGAATTTTTAGATATTTTTACTGAAAACAAGACAAAAATACTAAGAAAGTTTTTTCTTGTAAATCATTTTTTTGCAGTGTATTTTGATAACATTTACTTTTTTCATCAAAATGTTTCATGACACCTTATAAGTCTAATTTCGCGAGAATCACCCGTATATGATTATTAGAAAAAAAGATACCCCTCATCTCACCCCTAAACCCAACGTCACTGGGGGAAAATAAATAGAACAAAAACATATTCAGGCATACGAATTAACCAACTCATTAAATTCAATGAATTGCCATGAAATTGCGTTTGGTCCACCTCTGAGTCGATATTTTGATCAATAGACATGGCTCCGGTCCCTGCTTTAATGTTAGTCCATAATATTTTTTCACCCATTTTATCGTCTGCCAGGCTGAAATAAAACAATTGAACGTCTGATCACTGACATCTAGTAGGATAATATTTGAGGTATGATTCATGTGTTTAAAACAAATGGTGTGTGACCAGTTACAGTACATGCTGAAGTTTAATACTTTATGTATTGTCTCTGACTTAAGGGGACTCAAAATTTATGAGCAATTTAACAAAAACTGTATTTGAATTGCAGGAGTTTTACCTTAAGTATAATGTTTAAAAGCATATAACTAGAACTAGTAATTTAATTCTCAAAGTATGCTAAAACAAGTACGCTCAAACCTCCCAGACAGTCCATTAATCCATTAATGTGGGAGGCTGATGGAAAACTACTTGACAGATCCTGACCAGAAAGTGTCTGGTATGTTTTGAGTTTATCTCCTTGTTTAAAATTGATAACCTATCCCAATCTCCCCAGAGCCGAATAGGGAGGGAAATTGAGTGTCCTATCATTCAAGGGAGGAGTTTCTTAAGTAGTGCCAAAGACAAGGTTCATTCCTATTAAAGCCTGTTTGACTTGGCTTGGTTTGAACTCATTAAAGCCAACAAATACATCTGTGCTGCCTAGCCGTACCTGTTTGAAACATCTCGTGCAGTCTAATAGTGCTTCATCACAAATTGTTGGTTTTGAAAAACGAAAATGAATCACATGAAATTTGTTTATGGTAATGAAATACATATCTGTGACTTGAAATATTGCAAGAAAGTGTTAGTAATGCTGTTTAAAAACTGTAGCTTTCAAAGCATAAGGAGTTCATGGGCCTGTTTGTTACTGTAGCTACAGTACAAGAAATGCTACATTAAAGTGAAGTAGCTACATCAATGTTACTTTAAGCAAAATATGTACAAATGTTAAAAAGGTGTGGATCTTAATAGTTACAACAGAACAATTACAATGAAACCGAAAATGCATAATGTACACCAAATGCAACTAATAAATGCTAGTATGTACAGTATAACATGACAGATAAATTGATCACACCAGGCTGCTTATTGTATGAAATCACATTGTTAAAGACCAGAAACTGGCAACTCAACAAAGGTATCTCCTTATTGGAACGCTTGCCCAAATACAATTATAGCAAATTATAATAATTATGTAATTTCACAAAATGGCTTTTTGAAAAAAAAGCTTTAATGTTTCTTGACGGGTTTGTAAATCTATTACATTTGATTATAAACGAAAATGACGTGACAACATGAAAAGTCTACATGAAAGTGTTTTTTATTTTTTTTTGGTTATGTAAAAGTTTTAATGTGATGTGAGTAATAAAACAGGATATTCAACAGAAAGTTGGGCGATACTTCATTTCATTAATTATAAAAGTGACTGGATGGTTAAAAGTGTCTCTATATGATATGTACACTGTAAAAAGTAAATGTTGGATCAACTTAAAAATGATTTAAATTGGTAACGCCTAAAAATTTAAAGGTGCCGTTCTTCCGGTGTTTTGGAAGCTCTTTTGTGTTTACAGTGTGCTATTTAACGTGTGTTCATGTTTTACATGTAAAAATGCGGTATTTTTCACACAATTTACATATCTGTATACCACTGTTTTCACTGAGAAGTCCCTCCTTCAGAAATATGTAACAAGTTTTGATTGTGTAGTTTGTTTAGTGTGTGGTGATTCGACAGCAGCATACCTTGGCAAAGCCGTTTGAGCTTAGCTGGCGACTGACGTATTCATGTTGGCGGAGTTTAGTCAAAAACTCTTATACCGACTGTTCGCTGTAGGCTTTGAAAGGGGAATTCTATCAAAGAAAATATATCGCCTGGCAGTGAACTTTGAGCTTTATCACTTTATCACAGGTATTATTTATGCTCTAACAGCAACATTACACACTACCGTATTTTCCGGACTATAAGCCACACTAGAGTATAAGCCGCATCATTCAAAAATGCGTCATTACGACGAAATAACATATATAAGTCGCAGTGGACTATGCGTCGCGTTTGTTTAGAAAATTATTACACAAAATCCAAGCCGAAGAACAGACATTTAATCTGGAAAGGCAAGTTATTCATCAAACAATAGCAGACAGAACAGAAGGCTGAATAGATGTCTGTGCGTTTAAGTAATATTATCAGTTATTTAAACGATAAACCATAGAACTTACCTGGAAGGTTGAATAGTCTAAATTAACCGAACAAGCCAACTAGTGTGAAGTTCGCATACTTGTGATTCCACATTACTGAATACATTGAACTACATAAATACAGAAGCAGCATATGGCGGACTCTTGCGAATGTAGACGGTAATGATGTCTCTTGCCTCATAAATATAAAAATTAATTAATACTGACTTACAAGGCGCACCTGACTATAAGACACAGCACCAGCCAAGTTATGAAAAAAACGCGGATTATAGTCCGAAAAATACGGTAACTAAAGTTTGAAAAATGGGACCAGGAAGAATGTGACCTTTAAGTAATTACAAAATATATAAATGTCACCTTAAATTTTACTTAAGTGAAAAAACTTAAGTTGATAAAACTTCCTATTTAAGGCGTTACCATTTAAGTATTTTTTAAGTTGATCCAACATGTACTTTTTACCGTATAGTTAGAGGGCCGGAGCTAAACAAAAAAAGACTGTGAGATCAGTTAAAAGGAGCCATCATTTTAAAAGTGGAGACAAGATAATACATACTGGCCAGGTTTCACAGACAAGGCTTAGATTAAAATCAAGATTAGGCTTTAAGAAGTTAAGACTGTGTTTTAAGGACCAACTAGGGATTAGTTAGGGCTAGTCAGTCTCACTATTTGGATTTAACTTAGACCAATCTACATTTATATGTAACATACTTAAAACAGTTATGATCAGTCTTGAAGAAAAAACTACATGTGAGCAATTTCAGTGTTATGGATGTGACATTTGCAATCAAGACTTGAAAAGTAATTCTCAAAGAATGCATTTATTACTAATATATTGAACCATCTGCTTATGTTTTCATAAACCCCTGATAATAGAGTCCAGATATCAGAAAAATATCAGTCTGTGCTCATGTTTTCTGTTTTAGATGATGCAAGCATGCATGCATTATGAATGTGACAAAAAGGACACAAGTTCTTGGGATACAACAGACTTTGTAGGATTTCTGTAAATTAGCGCCGGTTCACATTTTACATCTAAAACCATGCGGAAGGTAGCCTGGCTAACACCACCAGGCCAGTCTCATAGAGAATGAAATGTGGTCTGGGAAACACATGCTCATTTTCTCCTATTTGAGGGGAGGTCTACGAATGCCCAGAGCCATTTATTGGGCGCTACGAATGTCTATCAAATGCGTCTGTACGTAGCTCATAGCCAATCGTTTCAATTATACAAGATGACGTATGTAGAGCGGCATAAATTCAAGCGTCAACAACTTTTTTCGGGTACGTGTGCACACAGCTGAAAGCTATGCAACTAAACCAGTAGCTGTATATTGATATTGAAAAGCAACACAACTTAGTAGCACAGTGACAACCACAGTAGGTGGGTGATTCTCACGAAACCATTGAAACACCACGGCACTAATGATTTTAGCTTTAAATGTGTAATATAGTAACATTAAAAAGCATCAGAATTAACACAATACTGTGTTAAGCACACATACAGAATTTTAATAAAGTTTGATTTTGAGTGACCAAGCACATGATCCAGTTACTTCAAGATGGCTACCAGTCTTGTCAGAATGCTTACACGACATTTTGATTATCATTACCGCAACAGATGCTTATTAAATTTTAATTTAATTAATAGAAGCATAATACTTTGATTTTAAATGCATGTGCAGAATCTCCAAATTATGTTCTTTCAGGTTTGTCATGTCATTTTGAAAATATGTCAGTGTTGATGTTTTCTGACTGTTGCGGCAATGAGATTTTTTAGGACTAATTTTTTAAATTATGTTACAAAAAGTGTTAAATGATAAGTAAAAGTTTTTAAATAATGTTCCCATTTACTCCAGACTTTGTTTTTCAATGTCTGGTGGGGAAAAAAGTAAATGTAAGCAATTTTTACATTTTCATGCTTGACATTTTTAAAACCAAGTTTTAGTGAGAATCACCCAGGTAGGCTACAGGCATAATGACAATATGATATTAATAAATACCACTTATCATTTATAAGTTAAATAGACTTCGTTGACAATGCCTAGCAGGCTGGTCCTGTAAAACTCTGTGGCTATCATGTCTTGCCATATCCAAACATCCTTCTTGGATATTAAATTGTTTAATGCCAAAAGTTGCTCTTTTTTAAAATAAACTTGCTTTCAGAACTACTCAAAACACTATCTAAGGCAGCATTGAAAAGTAACTTCGCGTCTGCTGTCGTGTTGGATAAACAAAACTGCTTCGGTGTGTCGCATAGACGTCGTCATTGTCTTGCTGCCCCCTCCCGGTTCTGTGATAGGTTCCCTATTTCATTCCCTTTCCAACACGTTTTCCAAAGCGGCAATCTGAAAAGTTTAAGTACTTTCAACTTGCAGCGGCACCAACACACCTGGGAAAAATTGCGCGTCTCTATTTGAGCGCACTTGCCACGCATCTAGATTCAATATAACGTATTTGTGTTATGTGAACCACCAACCAGAAGCTTTAATACTCAACAAATGGAGAGGCTCTTCAAAAAACAAATAGTATTTATTTATTTTATACACATTTTGGAGGACGAAACAATGTCATGGATGTGACATTTCTCTGTTTGTGACAATTCTGCAATTTGCACGCACTTAACTATGAAAAAAGTGCTTTAATATAATAATATTTATTTTTTATTCTTTAATATATATTTAAATCGCCAATTATTGACACTTGAGTTATCGTATAGTTAAAAACTTTAAACACTTTTCATGCTAGATTTGACGTTTGGAAGCGCCCATGCTAACAAGCGTCAGCAACCAGCCATTTGCACAAGTATATACATTAAACAGAAAACATTTTACTGTTTGCATCAACATGCACAGATGAATCGCTCGCAGTAAGACCAGGACAAATGTTTTGGGAAAGTAACTATCTCCGTGTTTATGAAACATTAAAAAGGAAACGCCATTCATCACAAGAAGCAAAAACACTAAAAGTGTTACAAATAAATGCACGTGAAATATGCATATACATTCACAATGGAAACATAAAATATGGGTCAAGTTTGTGAAAGGTTACGCCGAGTTTATCCTCCCTCTGTGGCAAGTAAATCAAAACGTCTTTTACAGGAGTAATTTATGTCTCCCTGCTGGCAAATAAAGCGATGCTCCCCTTTGAATTGGAAACATAACCAGCTGGAGTTGCCGTCTTTGGAGTAATGGTGCCAGAACGACATCAAGTATTAATCGCGCTATGTCCTTTTCCTGACACCGTTCCAAATGCCTTGTTGTTCACTTAGCACTCAAACACTCAGTTGCTACGACGAACTATCCGTCCCTCTGAAAGAAAGTAATCCGACGCACGTTTACTTAGTATTTGATGAGGTCTAAGCTAAAGCAGACTGTCGCGGATACCCGTTTATTTCCTCCTAAACTCGGAAAATACGCTATTTATATAGCAAAAACTAAAATATGCCCGTAATGTTGGCACATTTCCAACATAACAGAGAAAAGTTATCTGAGATGTATAGCTAGAGCCCCAAGAATGAGGTATTCCTTTCTTCAGGTGACAGATGGATATTTTGTACACAAAGTATCATGGATTAGGAGTTAAAGTGAACAATTTACGTGTCATGTTTGGACATAGCTTCTTCTTAATACTCTCCTGCTATTATTGGAATACCAAAACACATCATTCATTCACAAAACTAATACCATGTTGGCAGGTTCAACAGCATCTTTATTTATATAAATAAAAACGGTGCAGGTTAAATGTAAGTCTTTTTATTCTCCAGTTCTTTTGAAAGCCATAATGTACAGAATCAGGAAACCAAGAGTTAATGTAATGTAACATTAATAACTTCTATAATCTCTGAAAACCATTTAGCCGCATTAAGCAGTTCATACAAGTTGGATCTGTGGCTTGGTGGGTGGTGCACATGATTCAACATGTTGTGCAGTTGTGCGAACAACCAGAGTTCAAATTCAACAACCAAAAATATATGCAGGCAGAACATTATGCACAGAGAAAACACATTATACTTATCACCTTCATAAATAGTTTATTTTTATTTAAAAAAACTAACGTCTTCTTGTGTAATGTATTTGTTTTGTTATATAAAAATGTTATTTAGTAATGTTATTATAAAACTTGTAATTGAATTCACATGTGAAGTGATGACTTAATACAGAGCTCTATTCAGAAGCATGAAACTAAACGCACCATTAGATGTACAAGTTCAGTTTTACCGTTTACAAGTTACCGTGTTGATTTAGATAATGACCTTTTATATGGTCATGGTGGTTGCGTGGTGCCTGGCTTGTTGTGTTGTGGTTAGCGCTCTTGAGTGCTTTTTAAAGGGTTGAAGGACATCGAAAGCAAATAAAACTGAAGTTCGTTTCAGAGGTGTGACGTGGTAGGCCTTCCACATAGCGAAACGCTGTAGTTTGAACCCGGCATAGGTCATTTTGATATATAAGTCATATTTCTTGACATGGTGTTATTTACTGTAGCGGTAAAACATTTTCATTTCTGTTGAATGGCTGTAGATTATGGTGGTAAACTGGCTGCTCAGGATGTTCACCTATTACCCATAGCTCCTTTCATCATTATTTATTTTCCTGAACTCAGACTTGTTATTCGATTCAAGGTGATGTGAAAACATACCTGCATTGCATCTGTTTCTGATTCATATCAGCCCACACGTGGCTCCTGATTTCTTTTGTATACGAATACCGCATGTTTTGAGTTGTTTCCTGTGATGATGAGGACGTCCCTATGCTGGTATGATGGCTGATTTCTTCCTCACATTGAGTCAGCTGTCTGTCAGTCGTTTTTAAGGCGTATATGATGTTTAATATGTGATACCTAAAATATTAGTTCTAAACGATTTGTGTGTATGAGAAATCTAAGGTCATATTTAAATTTTTTTAGCAGAATTGAAACCTACACCTTCATGAAATTATCTCATTGAAGAAGAAAGTCATATGGGTTTGGAGGGTGAGAAATTAAGTCAGAACGTGATCAACGAATATAAAATTTTTGGTGAACTATTGCTTTAATGGACCAATAACATGAAAATTATTTTAACTTGAGGGTTTCTAGCAGACCAATCACAGCGCTTAAATGTACATTTTTGGAGAGCTGCGCATTAGGCTACATAGAGCTACACACAGCCTATGGCATAGGTCCTTTGCAGAACTATAAATCGCCCTTTAATGCTTAGCAGTAAATTTCAGAAATATTTGTTTGAACATGTTTGGTTTATTATAAGAATTGCTGAGGGAGTGTGCATACCAAAAGATGAGAAGTCTGAGAACATCAACCAGTTTCCGGTCATCTCCTTGCTCAGTGTGGAGAGTAAAATCTTTTTTGCCATTATGGCCAAGAGGCTCTCCAACTTCCTGTTGAGCAACAAGTACATTGACACGTCTGGGGCGGTATACCAGGAGTTCCTAGTTGTCTGGAACACACAAGCGTGGTAACCCAGCTCATTTGCAGCGAAGGCAGAGGGGACATGGCTTTACTGTGGTTGGACCTCACCAACGCCTTTGGCTCAATACACCACTGGTCACACTGGAGAAACATCATGTACCGAAGGTGAGAGATCTCATCCTGGACTATTACAGCAAGTTTAGCTTGAGAGTATCGACTGGCCAACTAACATCTGATGGGCACCAGCTAGATAATCAGTGGGGATAATCACTGGCTGTACCATCTCAGTGACCCTCTTTGTGCTGGCAATGAACATGCTGGTCAAGGCAGCTGAATTAGGGCCAATTCACACCGGCTGCGTGGCGTATCTGTTGCATGTCAGTTGCGTGGCGGCTGCGTCGCGTTTTCTGTGTCTGTACATACCAGAAGCTCTATAGGTGACATATATTTTGCCTGGAAACGCCAAGACGCTTGCGTGTGGCGTGAAAAATAGGCGTTGGTCCTATTCCTAGCATGCACGCGTTTTCGGCGTGACTCGAGCCGCGCCTGAGACGTGCGTGTCATGCAGGCGGTGTGAACTGTCAAACCTGCTAACATGGGAGCCTAAATAAAAATGGACACGCCACACCGCTGAGACGCACACGCCATGCAGCCGGTGTGAATCGGCCCTTAGACTGCAGAGGCCCCCTCAGCAAGTCTGGAGTAAGACAACCTCCAATAAGAGTCTTTATGGATGACCAAAAAGTGATGACAAAAACTGTACCAGGAGCCAGGTGGATCCTCCAGAGGTTGGAGAGACTTATGTTGTGGGCATGCATGAGCTTCAAACCTGCAAAGTATAGGTCTTTGGTTCTGAAGAAGAGAAAGGTTACAGACAGATTCTGCTTCAGACTAGCCGAACATCAGATCCTGTCAGTCACAGAGAGACCAGTGAAGAGGCTTGGGAAGGTCTTTAACTGCAGACTAAATGACAGATAATCCACCAAGGCAACCTGTACTGACCTGGAGGGATGACTGATAACAGTTGATAAGTCTGGGCTCAGCTCAATACTCCAAAGAATCCTCTGGCCTCTGCTTATCTATGAAGTCCCCATGACTGTGGTTAAAGGTTTTAAGCAAAAGATGAGCAGCTATCTATGCAGATGGCTGGGTCTACCTTGTAACCTAAGTAACACTCATCGTTGCACAGGCATGGGAACACCTGCAGTGCTCTAGATCCAGAGATGCCAAAGTGCCCGGCACAGGGATAGTTGTGAGGACAGGGAGGAAGTGGAGGGCACCTGATGCAGTCTAGCAAACAAAGACTAGACTGAAGCACAAGGCCATCCTTGGAATAGTGGCACAAGGCAAAGCCAGACTTGGGAGCCTAACAGTGACCTGATATGACTCTGTGAGCGGAAAGGAGAGGCAGACAATGGTACAGGAAGAGGTGTGAGCTTCAGTTAAGGAAGAACAAACCAGCAGAGCAGTGGCCATGTGGCAGCAGGGCGCCTGGATAAAGTGGAAGCAGGCAATGGAGTGGAGTTTCACCTGGAAGGAAATCTGGAAGTGGAACCCTCAGAGGATCAAGTTGATTCAGTGGTCTATTATGTCATCCCAAGTCCATCCAACCTGTGTACATGGAATCATGGAATCATGACTAGGTCCTTAAATCTATCTCTGAGGCAATTAGCAAGGGGATCAAGGACTGCCGATACACCCAAGCTACAGCCAAAGCCATTCACTTCATAAAGGAAGGACAAATTTCAAAGAAAGCATTGAAGAACTGCTCTGTAGGTTTGCTATCCACGGCCGGGACTGGGCAATGACTAAAAATCTTAACACAAATCACCCAGTCCTAATTGAGACCTGATATCATCTTACAACTGATCTTGTTAGAGCTGATAGTGCCCTGGGAGGAGAGGATGGAGGAGGCTCAATAGAGAAAGAGGGAGAAATACCAACAGCTGGTGGAGGATTGTCAGAGGAACGGATGGAGGACCAGGTGTATGCCAGTAGAGGTGGGCAGCAGGGGATTTGCCAGTCACTCCCTGAGCAAGGCCTACGGCACGCTGGCCATTACAGGTGCTAATTGAAGAAGAGCCATAGGGCATAGGCAACAATGTAGAGGCAGCAACAAGCATCCAGATGGCTCTGGTTAAAGGAGGAGAGCAGTGGGGGCAGTAGCTTGCCACTTGGACACAGGCCGGAGTCTGATCAGCCAGGGTGTCTGTTGCAAGACCCGAAACACCCAGTGACTCCTGGAAACAACAATGATGGTTTGTCCAAGGTCATGCATCAGAAGATGTTTTGTATAAACATATAAAATATTACTGACCTTCTCCATCTTTTCTGTAAACTATTTTATTCATTTTGAAGAGGGGAAATAAAACAAATCTCTTTCTAGTTGTTTTATCCTGCTGTCTTAAAGTGAGCCATCTCTATGTTAATACAAAATACCAGGCTTCTAATTTTAGCATGCCAGTGTCATTGCTAGATATGTTTATGTCATATTCAACAGACTCATAAAATTACTGCTATGATGACAAAAGCTGTTTGCATAATAAAAGAGTTAGACATAAAGTGATATGTAAAGAATTACAAGCATGCAGGTGAGCGATTGGATCAAATATTAACTCTGGGACTTTCTGTGCGTGACTGCGAACTCCAAAACAGAAATAAGCTTGAAAGTGTGTCAGTCAAATAGACAGGTGGATGACGAGATGAAAGGAACTGTTAAAGAAAGAGAGGAACGCGTGAAAGAGAGAGAGGGAGAGAACTGAGTACATTTGCTGTTGTACAGCCTGAAGCATTACATCTCCCCTGAGAGATGTCTCCCCTGCTAGACTGACAACAGAAAAGACATGGAAATAAAAGTGGTTGGGAGACAAGTTGAAAAGTAATCACATACCGGAGAAGTCTAGCCTTATGATGGAAAAAAACATGCCAGTGTTCTGTGTAGTTACTTGTAGAGAGATTAATCCTGGATTTCAAAAAATGTACTTTTAGTAAATAACAAATTAGTTGTGCATGAATTTACCCTGAAGTAAAAAAAAATTTAGGGGGGGGGGGGGTTGTTCTTTTATAGCTCGGCAGACTTAGATGTTTCTCCTGAAAGTCTTTCAGAGAAACAAAAACACAACTGACATACATAAACGTAGTTTCTGTTTGGTAATCTGATCATAATGTGAAATTTGTTAAGGTCCCCTTTTATATTTTAAATGGGACACATGGCAGATTACTAAAATCTTTGTCTTTTGAAATCTCTAAGAGATTAGGGTTAGATTTTAGTCTCCAGTCGATCCCACATCAGGAGACACATCCGGAGATCGTCAGAAATGGTGTAATGCAGTCACCTGGTAAAATCATAAGATAAGTGTAGACTGTGTGTGCGTGCGTGCATGTGTGTAAATGAGGTAAAGGAAGCAAGCATGCAGGGGACCAAACCACTGTGAGGCAAGGGAGGGGGGACTTTGAATTTAACGGAATATTCCACTTTCATAAAAATAAAAACCTGATTATTTACTCACTCCATGTCATCCATGTTGTTTGTGTCTTTATTTGTGTAGTCGAGAAGAAATTAAGTTTTATGAGGAAAACATTCCAGGATTTTTCTCAGTTTAAAGCTCCCGTTCTTTCTGTGTTTCTGAAGCTTTGATTGTGTTTACAGTGTGCTATATAACGTGTTAATGTTTCACGTGTAAAAAAAGCCGTATTTTTCACATAATTTTCTTATCTGTATAGCACTGTTTTCACTGTCCTCAAAACGGGCTGATGTCTTCCTTGTTCTATGAAGTCCCTCCTTCAGAAATACATTAAGAGTTCTGATTGTGTAGCTTGTTTAGTGTGTTGTGATTCGATAGCAGCTTAACTTAGCTGGTGACTGAGGATTCCTGTGGGTGGAGTTTAGTCAAAAAACTGTTCTAGTGATGTCATTAAAGCAGGAAATAGAGGGCTGTAGTCCAAACCGGCCGTTCGCTGTAGGCTTTGAAAGGCGAATTCTGTTAAAGAAAATACATCGCCGTGCAGTGAACTATGAGCTTTATCATTTTACAGGTATTATTTATGCTATTATAGCAACATTACACACTAACTAGGGTTTAAAAAACGGGATCAGAAAGAATGTGACTGTAACGAGGGTTGCTTACAAAAAGCAAAGAAGAGTAGGATCCATGTGCAAAGAAGTTTTATTGTAAAATCCACAAAGGGGCAGGCAAACAAATCCAATAGGGCAATCCAAAAGAGTAATCCAAATATCAGGCAATAGGTCAGGGTAGGCAGCAAACAAACAATATCCAAATAAACAGGCACAGGTCAAAAACAGGCAAACACAGAACAGGAAACTGGATACAGGTTAACAGGTTGAATGCTAGGAAGGCCAACAATACTCAGCGGGGAGTGAACAGATTTTACCGGTTAAATACAAATACACAGGATGTGGGAAGTGAAGCATGGCATGATATGATTTCAAAATAAAAGTCAGAACAGAACATAACACAGGACAAAACCCTTACAGTGACCTTTAATAGACTTTATTGGACCCCAACAGTTTACAGTCTCAATGCAGTTTAAAATTGCAGGTTTAATGTAGCTTCAAAGGGCTCTAAATAATCCCAAACGAGGCATAGAGGTCTAATAAAACGATAGTAATTTTCATCAAGAAAAATAAAAAATAAGCACACAACATTCTGGCGCCAGCGCAACCTTTTTTCCTAAAAAACATATTTTTTTCTCGACTGAACAAAAAATACTTTAACATTTTGGATGACATGGGGTTGAGTAAATTATTAGAATTTTTTTATGAAAGTGGAGTAATCCTTTAAAAGCATTTTTTTCTGCCCTGTTTGCATTTGTATACTTACACGATTATTTAAAGTGTTTATCTTGATATTATTTATAATAGATATGTTTTTTTTTTTTTTGTGAATGACTTTAAAAACTAAAGTAAAAAAACGTCTTACCATTCCTTAAGAGTGGAAACTGACAGATCTAGAAAGTCCTGTGGTTATTTATTTCCGAATGCTTTGTGTTTGAGTCACAAAAGATGTATATAATAAATAAGTGAGTCATACTACTATTACTACATTCTTGTTTTGTCTACAAGTAGTATCACCTGTGTGACGTCGTCGTACGCTGAAAGCTCATATTTTTTGTCTAGATGCTCGTGACTAAACTCTTGGTGATGGAAACCCCTCACAGATGCATTTGTTGTGTGATTTTGTGTCATGATGCCTCAGAGAAGCCCTCTGGGATGTGAGGTGAAACTGAATAAGAGAGCATGTGAGCATTCATGATGATGTACACTCAAAAACGACAACCTGATGGCCTTGTCATGTTTACTGTCTTGTTTCAATTCAGAAAGAGTCGAAAGTTTTTGCTAAATAAATTGACGGTAATAAACACAGCTATCATCTTATCCTAAACATTTAATAATCTACTGTAGTTATTTTTATATATTTATGTATCTATGTGCTTTTTTGGATAGCAAATAGTTTGGGACCCTCTCACTTCCATTATACAGTTTTTATGTGTTCATTCAAGGAAAGAAAGTCATATACATCTTGTAAGAGGTTGAGTAAAGAATAAGAGTTTTTATTTTTGAGTTACCTGTTCCTTTAATTCCAGGTGAGTGCCTTTAACCAGCTGATTTCCTGTTTTCAAGCAGACCATTCACTAATTAGTCATGCATTAACAGATCCGAAACCTGTTTTAATGTCTCTATTTTGAAGTACCTGGTGATTAACCATTCTGTCATAACCAAAGCCAGATGAGTGAATAATGGAGGTTTATGACATATGTCTTGACAGATCAAGCTTGGCTGACGGCTGCAGGTGGGTGCAGCTCAAGAGATTCAGGCCAAAGCACACAGGTAAGGCACGCAGGTAAGGCACGCAAACACAGATATGTAATCTGTCACGCTCAGACAAAACATACTACAAGATTCATAAATAAAGGTCAATGTGACACAACAGGCTTGTGTGTAGGAAGAAATAAGGATGTCAAAGAAATTTCTGCCCAGCAAGTTCTTGCTTTTGGTTTCAGGATATGGTTTGGTCCCAGTAGTTAAAGTGACAAGAGCAGAGATTATATTTGTAAGAAATAAGGTACTCGAGGCTGTGCTGTATCATGAATAAGTCACGTCTGAAGGGCGTTGTTAGGCATGACATGAAGCAGAGTCAATGCAACCCCTTCAGGTGCGATTTATTCACGAGACTTGAGTACCTTATTGCTTTAATAAAACGGTTACCACACAATACCAATATTAAGGCAACAAAAACAACTTATATGAAGTAAAATCAGTATAAAATAAAGTTAAAATGAGTTAATCTAATTCAACTTTATTTTATAAGTTACAGAAACTCATTACTAGTCCAGATAAAACATGAAAGTTAACAAGTTGATTATACTTAAAGGTGCAGTGTGTAATTATTAGAAGGATCTCTTGACAGAAATGCTAAATAATAAAACTATATTATCAGGGGTGTATCCTTTCATAATGAACTGTTATGTGTTTATTACCTCAGAATGAGACATTTTTATCTACACACACAGAGGGTCCCCTTACATGGAAGTCACCATTTTGTGCCGCCATTGTTTCTACCGAAGGCTTTAACGGACAAACTTTGGGACAAAGTTGTCTCCGACAATGACGTGTTTGTCCGGTGGTGGCTACTGTAGCTTCTCTATGTGTTTCAAAAGCGAGGGGTGAGCAGTGGACTGAGCCGTTGGTTGCAATTCTCAACCTCACCACTAGATGCCGCTAAAATTTACACACTGCACCCTTAAAAAATATCGCAATAAAGCATTTAGTTGGCTAAGCTGAACAGCCATTCAGAATGATTCGCCATAGGTGTGACACTGCCAGTTAAACATGGTAAATCAACCAAATTTAGTGGACTGTGTGAAACACCCCAAAAAATTAAAGCAACACTAAAGAGTTTTTGCTCTTTACTTCCCCCACAGGTTAGAAGCGTCATTGTCCATTACCACTGTCGTGAATACTGCAGCATAGCTGGCTCTGATTGGATTGTAGGTCTGCCATAAAGCAAGTTTTTGTAGTTTTCACTCAAACTACAGGACCGCGACCCGACGGTTGTAAGCTTCTTTAGTGCGGTTTTGGCCGATAGAGGGCTGCAAAGCGAATGTGAAAGTGCCATTCACCCTGTTTCGAGTGGATGAACGACTGAAACTTTTTTGGAAACGTTATTTTAAGGTAAAAAAAAAACTCTTTGGTGTTGGTTTAAGTTTACATTGGCCAAAACGCCAATCATTGGCCTGGTGTGTACCGGGCTTTAGAACGACAGCTGACGTTTTATTTACAAAAATTAATACAAAAACATAAAAAACTAAGAAGCAGATCCGAAATCTGTGTTGATCATTTCATTATATAGAATTAAATCTTGTAAACTTTGAAAAAGAAAAACTTATATACAGTACAATAGTTTTATCTGGTTTACCTGCACTGAATTAAAACCCATGGTTGTTCACCAAACTACCCCTGAAACTTTTTCAGATTACATCATGTAATGAGTATTTACTCTGCGATTACAATTACTCTGCGATGTGTATTCCAGTCTGTTGATACTCATTATTTACTGAAAAGATTTTACTTCAGGCATTTGAAAGGTTTTAGACTAATTGGTGTCAACAGAGTGAGCATTCGGTTGTTTTCTGTAAATCCCCAGTGCTCAGGTAAACCAAAAATAATGAAGGCTATGCGCTAAGCTTCTCCACTCTCTCCAACTTCTGCCGGGATTTGGACAGCAAACCACAAAGCGTCGCGGCTGACAGCTAGTTAGTTACCCTGCAACACTTGGAGCTCATCCACGGCTTACTGCATCTTCTGTTTTGAAAGTTTTCTCTCCATTAAAGTACAACTCTTCTTATTATTATTTTTTTGTATTACAGACTGCATCTTTCATCTGAAAATAAACAATATCAAGAGATTTGTTCTCACTTTTTATCAACTAGTAGGCATCGAGGAATAGTTTTTAGGTTTGAAGTATAAGAAATTACATTACAAGTTTATCCAAAGTTACTTCTAAAGCTATGCATTTTGCCAGTCTGTATGGGAATACCCTTGGGATCGAACCCATGCTTGCTAACACAATGCTCTACCAACTGAGCTAGAATGTAGTTTCAGAAATGTCCTATATGACGGTGAAATTAATCCTTTTGGTTTCAGATCTTTAATTACATCTTACAGAGCTAATTACAGCTAAAGTTGTTAAAAGCAAAGACGATAATTAGTAATTAGTAAAAGATCTGAGGCTTGGTTAAATGGTTACCATTGTTCAAGTGAACGTAATGTTTTCAGAAAATGTTTGATGTTATTTCAAATCATTTGTCTTTAACAAAACGCCTGTTCATTAGCACGCAAAATGTTAAAGGCGCTCTAAGCGAATTGAAGCGTTTTAGACCATAAAACATTTTTTGTTACATACCGGAAACATCTCCTCACTATCTGCTTGCTGCCTGCCCGCTGATCAAACTGTAAAAAAACGCGTTCTCTGTAGACAGCCCAGGCTTCACAAATGGCAATATCAACAAGTGGCCAAACCTAGCATCACATAACAAAACAAAGTATTCCAGCCAATAAACGACAAAAAGGATTTGGGGGTGAGGGTTGGGCGCGTTCATGAAAGCACGGAAGGGAGGGGGAGGGGGAGGAGTTAGCTCCGTCTGTTTGAAAACAGTTTCAAACGTCAACAATAACTAACGTCTCGCAGATTCGCTTAGAGAGCCTTTAAACATGAACAGCACAAAAACACAACCCCATAACAATAATTATTTTATTTATAGTCGCAATTATATTAATTATAACAATCATTTTGTTATTACGTGTGAAGATATGACTTTTCAACTACTTTAAATTTCGAGTTAGTTGCTACCTAACACTGATAATGTCTCCAAATCTCTACATCTTTCGAGATATTAAAAGAGCAAATTCCTTTTAGGGAAGTCGTGCCACTGAGCGGCCATGTTTGCAATGCCTGCGGGCAGTTATTTCAGTGATGCAAGATTAAAATCCTGTCTACTTGAATGGGGAAAGACAGATATCTGTAAAATCGCATGATAAAATCACAATTAAACAACATATTTTCGACCTGACATTAACTGTATCATACTTTTTGGTTCTTAACTCTTCCCACGTCAGAGTTTTTTTTTAAAGTTGCCAGTCAGCACCAGCATTTTTTATGATTTTCACAAAAGTTAATGTTAATAGCAGATATACTGATTGGCAGGGAAGCGTTTTCTCTTAATTGACGAGTTAACTTGGCAATGGCGGGGAAAGAGTTAAGCTCAAATTGCACTAAAAACAAATTTATTCTTATGCTACGTACACACCAAACGCGGGGCATGGCGTTACTCGCTCTAGATTTCTCGTGGGATATAACTTCGTGTCATGCGAATTTTTCACTTGAGTTAAATATTTACAACTTGGGCAAAGACGCGTTTGAGGCAATAACGTGTGTTTTCGTAGCAAACGCGCCGCCCAAATTGCGTCATTCGCATCGCCCCAGGTGAGGACACATCTGATCGCGTCTTTGCATTGATTTTGTAATTTACTTGCACAAATCGTTGAACTCGCGTCTGGTGTGAACCCACAATAAGTCGTTTCAGCTTCTGAACAAGTTGTCAAGCACCTCATGTGACTCTGTACAGAGCCCCTCGTCCAGAGAATCTTCAGTGTTTATCCATTGATGATTGGTTCTTTTAAATAAAAGGCGGGACTTTCATCGCCAGAGCATATTGCATTTAGACCCATTTATAGTAATAGCGGTACCACATCTTGTCATATACAATATCTTTGGAAAGAACAATTTTTAAGTTATAAAATTTCTGGTTTGACTATACAGGTCCGAAAACAAAAAGATGTGGATAAAAACAAACATGTTACATGCTATTTTATCCAAAACAAGCCATCAAAGTGTTACAAATTACACCGAGAGTGGGCTTCTGTTCCTCTCTCTACTGAAGAAATTTCTTTACTCAACAGGATAAAGCTGTCGTTCACTAAGGGTTAGACCTGAAAAGAAATGACCTGTCACCGTTGCTCAGTATCTACAGTCCTTCTCTCTTTCTTCTCGCTGTTTCTATGACTACCGCCATTTTCAGAGCCGAGATGCATTCGAATTAGCGGCCGTTTGAAAGTGCTGTCATATATTTGTAAATAAACATTTTGCTGTTGCTTTACAATCGACATGCATGTATGGTAAACAATCCTTTACCTTTCACAAACTTTTCAATAACAATTTTTATTCAACTAATCCTACATGATTTAAAATCTTAAAAATATCTATTTAATTTGGAAACTTTACAGATTATGTTTCAAATCAGATAGACATATTTACTTCCTGTACTGTACCCTAATGGTGTGTGTTGTGTGTATTGTACAGAAGTGATTTTTTATCCAAATATCATTCAATATCTGAAAAATCTTTAAAAACTATTCTGTAGAAGCCACAAATCGATATGTGATACCAACTACATTACCCATAATCCTCAAGTGAGATCCACCAATTAGAGTCATTCAGGCAGAAGCCCTGGAGTTTCATGCCTTAGACCGGCCCACTTTAGTTCATGACTGACTATATTAAAATAATATCATTAAATCTTCAGTAGCCTACACAAGTCTGCAATAGTGCACTATTCTCTGCAGCTTTGCAATTCATTGTTTTTTTTTTTATATATAATTTCCAAATCAATGCAAAAACAGTACTATAAACAATTATGAATTTTGCTATAATCTTGTAGCCCTATTGTAAGGTATTTTAATATTATTCAATTAAACATATATTTAAAAACTACTAAAAGGGAACAAATGCGTTTCCCCTATATTTCTATTTTTAAAAAATGGTAGGTCTTGAGATTACCTGTTGGTAAACTCTTGATATACAATACACAAGCAAGATTTATCAAGTATGCAGAGGAAACAGATGGAAAAATAAAAATCCGTATCTTAATTTTTAGTACTTAGATCATGTACATTGCCAAATAACGTAAGGTAGGCCTACCTTGTGTCATAAAAGAACAAATATTTAATTGACTTTTTTTTCTTGAGAAAACATTACATTCATATGAAACGTTTTCAATAAACGGATGAGTTTTGCATCAAATAGATGTTTTTATCAATAGACGACGAATAATAATGACTATTCATAGACCATTTATTATTGCATCTATGGCTAAGATTTAAAAAAATTACGATTTGTATCCTTTTCCTTTTAGTGGCTATTCGTATCAGGTCCCGCATCTAGACGCGCGGCAAGCACACTCAAATACAGACGCGTCTGAAACACGTGTTCACAGGCGAGCGCTATGAAAAGCAGAAGAAAACCGTACATCCTGCGTTAACATTTTTAAAGCCAGCAAATTACGCGAGTGGGGCTGGATAAGTGCTGGCAGTATAGGGACAGCAACCTTCAACCCGGTGGCATGACAACTCCGGTCGTCGTGGCCAAAAAAAACCCAGACCGGCTCACCGGGAATTCTCACGGTCCTCCCTATGGCCAATCCGGGCCTGGAGTCATTTTGGAATGATGTCCATAATGACATACTGTAGGGCCAGATTTACTAAATGGGGCAAATTAGCGTGGAAGCGCAATTCAAAAAAGCGCCAATGGGAGTGGTATCTGCGGGTTATTTACTAAAAAGGCACAAATTAAGAAACACAGGCGCAACAGCTGATTTCCTTAATGGCCAATGCAATCTACTAAGAGAAGCACAAATTAGTTCAGGGTCGCAAATAAGCAGAGCTGATGAGTTGCGCGTGATGGGCTTGAATTCAGCACCACGGACATCACAGCTAATGAAGCCACAGGACACTGAAAAGTGAAGGTTTACAATAAGTTTTAAAACACCTGGTATTTTGTGACTTCTCCTAGTAACCCCCTTTTTTTCATCCAGCAAATAAAAAAATGGCTTGGCAAACAATATTTTTAATAATATGTTCCTCTGGCTTTCCAAATAAACTGTTACATGTAAAAATAATCAAAAAGTTGAAAATAATCTCCTGCCATAAATTTTGCGTCTGAAAGGGAAACTCCTAGAAATGCATACGCAATAAGGTCAGTAGCAAAAATAACTATTCAGCACTAGTTATCAACTGCGCATCTTTATTGCGCCTAAATTCCGGCAGTCGTTATTTAATGACAAAATAATGGTTTGTGTTGGCTTTTAGTCTTGCACTTTGTTTTCATCTTTAAATTGTTTATACTTTTTTAAGATTATTTTTCACAAATGTATTGGCTAGACAGCTATGGTTAAAAACTTATGATCATAAACTTATGATTATGTATGATTAAGTAAATTAGTAAATGGCTGCTTAAATCGTGTGTGACCCTGTCTGTGATTTTAAATGTGTATATACAGTATATGAAGAGTCCATAAGTATATAAATCCATTTTGACTAATTTCGATAAAAACGTGTTTTCTATACCAAGAAAGTGACAAGATAAAACCACAATTTTTATTACAAACTTTCACATAGCATCTTTGGGTTAAAATAACATTAAAATACAAATCCATAATTTGATTTTCAAAGATTTATTATCAAAACGGATATTTTTTTTCCGCAAAATGCAATAAATCCATGACAATTCAAAATGCTATAAATCCATTGAATCAATATATAAATGTGCATTCATCTTTGATGTTATATTCATTTAGTTGACTAGTGGTATACACTGATTAAAAAAGAAACATTAATGGCATTAATCAAAACACTTACTTTGCCATATTAGGAACACTTTAATTGCTGCTGTCATCCTTGGGACGTCATCGCTGAACTTTTTTGACAGTGATCAGCTGTAAAATGTTTTGGATCTGCTCGATTTTTGTTGACTTCGAGTAAAATAAAGGAAAGTTTTTCATAAGATCCCCTGTGGTTCAGTGTGTTAGCATGACAGAAGCTTGATGCTGTCATGTGAGAACAAGCAACAGCTGACATTTTTCCTTCGCCGAGTGCCTCTCGTGTAAATTATTCAATTTGGATGGCTTACGTTTCTTCCCCGCCACAGAAAACCACCACAGGTTTATCAATGCCATCAAAACAATTATTATGTTTTTGTTTGTTTGTTGATCATGAAATAGAAAGTAGATGAGGAAAACGCGCCACCAATATTGTTTACAATGCGTGGAATGGTGCGCTGTGATTTGTTGAGTGGAATTAATGCATTTTGCAGAAAAGGAGGACTGGCGTTTGTCGCAGTTTAAAAAAGTCAGAAAAGATGACAGAAAAACATGGTGGATGTTGAATTTTGCGTAAAATGAAGAATTTACTTTTTAATACTGACATGAAACAATACTGATTTTGGCCGTAACATTTTTTTTTTGGAACCAAACTCTTATATATACCGTAAACTCATCCAACATAATGTAAATAACATTCTGTGAAAATTAAACTTTAATATTTCTAATACTGAATGAGTAAGGTCATTTCAAAGATTGAAATCAATGTGACATCAATGAGTGAAATTAAACTTTAATGTTTCTAATGTTATAATTAGATTATGAGACTTTAGTCTGGATTTCACAGAGTCCCATACTTTATTTGTAAATGTAAATATAACCAGCAAGGATTCTGACTCTAAAAGCATCAAGATGGAAGCCAGTGAATGAGGGCAGAGATGAGCAACACTGCCAGATATTGATCAAAGACAAGTCAGAGAGAGAGGGAGAGAGATAGAGAGAAGTCAGGGAGAGAGAGAAAGAGAGAGAGGGCCAGTGATCAAAGTGCAAGATGAAGGAAATGCAGCAAAGTGAGAAATGAAGGAAGACGAAGTGAAAGGAAACTCCGGCACCTTTCAGATTCGCTGAACTTGACTGTTGTGTGTATTCTGGCTTCATTATTTTTGTTCATAACTTTACAGCGGCTGACGGAACGAGAGATGATAAAAGAGAATGGGAAGGCTGCCTACTGTGCGTCCCTGCCTGGTTTGTTGCCGAGACCATGAAGATAATGTTGAGGAACTGTCATGTGATCAAACAGCCACAATGCATGCTACTGCGACCTTTTCTAGAGTCTAGATTCAATAATGAGCTATATATATATAATATATGGGGGAGAATTGTGGAGGAGCAATGAGAAAGTTCAGACATACGCAATGCAATAATATGAAAAACATTTAAATGAGCCCTCACAACTTACTTGCTTCAGGTTTGATGGATATAAAGAGGTCCATGTGAACAAGAACCAGGGGGCATTTGTAAAGCATGTGTACAGACAGATTTGATTGTAGAGTGTCCACGGCAAAATCCATGGCAAAGTTTATATTTATTAAATGGTCTTTGACATGGAAAAGTGCTTTAGAGAAATTATCGTACATATCATGAACATCTAGGCCATACAATCCTAAGGTAATCAAACTAGCCAGCATTTCAAGCTTCGCTTTAGGAAGTGGTTATTTTCAGATTCTTGCATTGATGAGGTCAGCAAAACAACTATTTAACTTCCTAGCTTCCAGTCGGAAAATAGAAGTGTAGGCTCTGTGTCACCATAGACTGTAAAAAAATTGACGTAATGTCTGTGATGCCACCCATAGGTTTGTAAAGAGCTTTTTTGAAGCCAATAGTTGGCCATGCGTCACCGCGATTCTCTCGCGGATAACCGAATATGGGTAAAGAGGCGGGACGTGGGTGAAGCTGAGGTGGCTGGTTGCTGAAACCACACCCGCCTAGCTCGACTGTATGACAGCAGTGGCAATTCACTCAAGTGGCCACGCACTTAATTATGCAGAACTTTAATGCTTAATATAATGTAAAAGGATAAGTTACAAAAAAATTCACCCCCCTTAGCTATTTGGTAATACAAAAATGATAGCTAATACATAAAGTTATACACTTTCTGTACCAGGCTGTAAACATATTATTTCCTGCTGTATAGTTGGGCATTTTAACATGGGAATTGGCCCCCATTTTGGAGTCAGCCTCTAGCGGCCAGTTGATGAATTGCAGTTTAAAGGGACACTTCACTTTTTTAAATATGCTCATTTTCCAGCTCCCTTAGAGTTAAACATTTGATTTTTATTGTTTTGGAATCCATTCAGCTGATCTCCCGGTCTGGCGCTACCACTTTTAGCATAGCTTAGCATAATCCATTGAATCTGATTAGACCATTAGCATCGTGCTCAAAAATAACCATTGAGTTTTAATATCTTTCCTATTTAAATCTTGACTCTTAACTTACATTTGTACTAAAACTGTTGGAAAAATAAAAGTTGTGATTTTCTAGGCAGATATGGCTAGGAACTATACTCTCATTCTGGCGTAATAATCAAGGACTTTGCTGCCATACCATGGCTGCAGCAGGCGCAATAATATTACGCAGCACCCGAAAATAGTTCCCTTGGTAACTTTTAATAGCTGGGGACTATTTTCGGGCACTGCGTAATATCATACATCTATACATTTTTAATTTTCCGTCGGCCTTAGTACACGATGTAACTACAGAAGAGTCAAGTTTTAAATAGGAAAAATATCAAAACTCTTTGGTCATTTTTGAGCGTGATGCTAATGGTCTAAGCAGATTCAATGAATTATGCTAAGCTATGCTAAAAGTGGTACTGCCAGACCCAGATATTGGCTGAATGGATTCCAAAACGCTAAAACTCAATTGTTTAACTCTAGAGGAGCTGGAAAATGAGCATATTTTCAAGTGGAGTGTCTTTAAGTCACTTCCGTATTGGCTTAATCAGAGAGATCAGAAGGTTGCCCCTTGGTGTCCACCAAAGTGTTTGAAACAGCAAGCAAATGGCTACTGTGGACACTTGGCAGCATTTCTTTAGCCGAGTGCTTTAGTTGCTATGATACATCTGTTTTGTTTTTTAGTTGTTGTTCGATGCGCCGCTTGGTTGGTGTGGCATTTGTCCTACCCCTCCTCCACTGTGATTGGACAACTGAGTGAAAAGTGACATAGATGAGCTTAGGATTTTACCCAAAGTTGGATATTTTTTAACGCTTAATGCTCAGTGCTAAGCATAGAAAAAACACTAAGCACCAGTGCTCAGTGAGGACAAAAACCATTAGCTGCTGGGATTTTTAAACCCTTCAGACCTGATTTTTTCAACTATGCCTTATTTTGATTGGTTGATCTGCATTTTTATTGGTTCATTCATCTATAAACTTTAAATTTTCCGTCTGCCTTAGTACACGATGTAACTACAGAAGAGTCAAGTTTTAAATAGGAAAAATATTGAAACCCTTTGGTCATTTTTGAGCGTGATGCTAATGGTCTAATCAGATTCAATGAATTATGCTAAGTTATGCTAAAAGTGGTACCGCCAGACCCGGGGATCAGCTGAATGGATTCCAAAATAGTAAAACTCAATTGTTTAACTTTAGGGGAGCTGGAAAATGAGCCTTTTTTTAAAGTGGAGTGTTTCTTTAAGTCACTTCCGTATTGGCTTCATCAAAGAGATCGGAAGGTTGCCCCTCGGCCGCTTGGTTGGTGTGGTATTTGTCCCACCCCTCCTCCACTGTGATTGGACTACTGAGTGAAAAGTGACATTGATTAGCTTAGCATTTTACCCAAAGTTGGATATTTTTTAACTCTCAATGCTCAGTGCTAAGCATGGAACCAACACTAAGTGCTAGTGCTCAGTGCAGACAAAAAACATTAGCTGCTGGGATTTTTTAACCCCTTCAGACCTGATTTTTTTCAACTGTGCCTTATTTTGATTGGTTGATCTGCATTTTTATTGGTTTGAACTACAAAACATGTGACGTCCATTCAAGTGGACGCAGGGTCTGAAGGGAATTAACAACTAAAAACTTATGCTAACTGCATAAAAATACAACAATACAGCGATGTGAAACAATGCATCAATCAAATGCCTAATGATATGATGCATCGATGTCACATGTAAAATATCGATATGAGGTATATTTACTTTAACACTCTCCAAAACACGCTTTTTTTGTTTATTGACCAAACCGTCTGCCTGTGCATACTGTAAGATTGCAATGCAACAACAAAGTGGTGGTAGCAGCGAAAAGACAGTGGGAGAAAACTTTGTGTCGACTGTAGGACTCTGTCTAAACATTGATAAATCTATCAATATACTCCTTAATTCATATCAGAGAGTTATCTGCAAACGTTGTATCACTGGTAAATCATGAGGGAATCTTTATAATATTGTATCGTGACAAAATTTTCGTTTTACACCACTATATGAAAATATGTGACAGTGACTCTTTATTATGATGCAAAACATAAAACAAGTGACAAGCCAACTGTTACTGTAAATATCTCATTTACTGTAAGCGGAAGACCATATTTAATATGTATTTGACACTGTAAGATTGTTAGTATCGGATCTTGCTCTCAACACTGCAACAAGATCTGCTTTACATTCATTAGCGTTCCACTTACTCTAGCAAGTTTCAGATGTCCAGTGTTAAACAGTCAACGCAAGCATCACAGCATTTCAATACCACGGAGCCCGTGTTCATTTACAGTGCATTAGCAAACAGCTCAAAGTTGAGGATGTGCTAAAAGTGCACGCCAAGCAAGAATGTTGAGGGACAGCGAGGGAGTACAGAGGGTGCCAAGACACCCCGTTTTTGAACTTTAATGAATGATGTATGGGCCAGTTGGAATTTGGCTGAGGAAGAAGTTTCTTGAAGCAAATAAACATTGACATCAAGGGCTCCGAGCTTCTCCTGATCTTTTTTTCTAGTTTTACATGTTTAATGCTTTACATGCAGTATAATATTTATTTGTGAATGGCTAAATGTTTTAAATATAATCTCTGCCCTTATTTACTTTTACTATTGGGAGCAGATTGTACTTGGACCTAACTGGAGCAAATCTTGGAACCAAACAATCATTTCTAGCTGAGAATGCAAAGCAATGGGCAGGACAAAGTTGGAGGGCGAAAGGTAAAAAAATAAAGAGAGGCAAAGAGGAAGAAGATGAAAGAGAATTGCTTAAACAAGCATGAAAGAAAGTTATGGGTGAAGAAAAGGGTGAAACAAAGGCTTTGGGGGTGACAGACTGATGGATCACCTGACGACAACTATAGACTTTAAGCTAAAGCAGATTCAGATTACATTCAATTTCTGTCAATATACACAAAGGATCTTCGCTTCGATATAGCTCTCATGTCTTATCTGCACTACGATGCTTTATGTGATAGAAACCAACAGCATTCAATTACATTTTATTTTATTTCAATAGCACACATTGTGCATTGTACCTATTTAGCACATATTTGCACAAGTTTATTTGTAGCAATAGCCAACAATACACTGTATGGGTCAAAATAACAGATTTTTATTTTATGCCAAAAATCATTAGGATATTAACTCATTCCCTGTCAGCCTGATTTTTTTAAAGATGTCCGCCAGCATTTTTCACAAAAGTTTTACAAAATGCCTTCCAGGAAAAATTTCTTTTATAAATATATAAACACATATAAAGATCAGACCCTTTGCTTTCAAACAAACAAACAAAATGGGGGAAAGTTTCATTCTATCTTCATTTGTATTATTTTTATAAACTATTTAATATGGGTAGGTTTCTTCTAAAATACCAAATTTTGAGCAAAAATTTGAAATAATTGCATTTTTCTGAAGGAATTTAAAATGGAGTTTAAAATGTTAAATGAATTTTTGCTTTAGTGGAATTACAGATAACCATAAAAATGTCAGGAAAGCATCATTGGCAGGGAAATGCTTTCTCTTAAATGATGAGATAACTCGTCAATGGTGGGGAAAGAGTTAAGTAAAGATCATGTTCTATAAAGATATTTCTTATTAATAATTTTACCGTAAATATGTCAAAACTTTATTTTTGTGAGTGGATGCCATTGCAAAGGACTTTATTTGGACAACTTACTTGGACAAGGTTGATTTTCTTAATATTTACATTTTTTGGCACCCTCAGATTCCAGATTTTCAAACAGTTGTATCTCGGCCAAATATTGTCATTTCCTAACAAACCACACACCAATGGAAAGCTTTCAGATTCGAAATAAAAACATACCCTTATGACTGGTTTTGTGGTCCAAGGTCACAAATAGAAAAAACAAAACGAAAAAGACACGAAAATGTGTAAATATATCATCATTTAAAGTAGGGGTGGGCCGATCTGATATTCAGTATTGATATTAGTCCGATTTTGACGAAATTGGCCGGATCAAATATTGTAGAATATTCTGATACCAAGATCCGATAACAACATGGACCTTGTCATGGCAACTTGGTGTTAAGCGCAACTTGCTGAGCAACGTTGTTGCACTTTGAATTGTCACAAGTTATACCATAAATTTCATTTTGAATTTTGTGCTGACTAACTAAAATTGTTGCTACTAGTTTGTTTGAAACATTTAAATAAAAATGAAGCAGCAGTATTGAAGTAATTTGTTGCACATTAAAACGTTTGAGTTCTGTACACTGTAAAAAATGTCTGTAGAAATTACAGTATTAATGGGTATTACTGGCAGCTGGCTGCCCGTAACTTACTGTAGATTTTAAATTTATGTTTTTTACTTGCAACATTTTGTTCAAAGTTAAATGAACATGAAACATTTTTTTACTTTATCTTCTACAGTAAGTTACTGGCAACCAGCTGCAAAATTACAGCAAATTTTTTAGAGTGTAGCTCTGTTTAAGCTTTTTGTAGGGCTAACCATGGGCGTAGATTTAGGGTGGGACGCTAGGGACATGTCCTTACCAATATTCAGGGAAGACTGAATTGTCCCTAGCAATAATTTCGACCAAACAATTAATCTGTATTTATATATAACCACTGATGTCCATCTTATTCTTGTGTTTTCTATTTTTTACTTATTATATTTTTTTCAGGAATCATTTAAATGAGATTAGAAATCTTTTGCAATCCCGTTCTGTAAAAATAACGCTCTATGTGGTACACAAACGGTTAACAGCTTTCGTTCTCTGCAATGCCCGCCTCCGTGACTCACATCGCTTATATGATTGGCTTTGCATTTCTTTAGTCCCGCCTCTCTAACTCACATCATTTTATGATGGGCTTGTCTTTACTCGCTACGTGTGATAGGATGGTTTCACTTTTTACAACGCGCCAAAGTTCACTCAACAAGACGCGCGTGATTATTCGGGCTACAGGTAAGTGAGGAAGAAAGTATTATTATACCCACTGTAACTGTTTCATGCAAAAAGTACGGAACAAGTTGTGTCACATAATGATTCAAGGACAGTGTTTTCACCAATACACGACAATCCCATGTTAACCCGAGGAGTTGCAAACTTGTGTCAACCTTTTATAAATGGGGTGGCAAGGTTATTTAGGGGGTCCCTAATCCATGAAAGAAAATAACCCCAACATGGTAAAAACATGAATTCATGTCATGATTGCTGAATACTTTACATTGCTGCACTGTGGTCATTACTTGCACAGATGTAGACATAATGTAAGGTTGCATTTTAAACTTAAACTATTTTTTTATACTGATTAACTGTCTGTTAATGAAAAGAAGATTAATGTGAACTACAGAAACGTTAATAAACGTTGTTCAGGAAACAGCATGATATACATACACCTACTTCAACACTGGGATTTTTTGGCAAAATTAAATTAAGAATTAAATATTAATTGCATATTCTTCAATGTTATAAAGTAAATATGGATTCATATATGTTACAATGTGATTTTCTTTTCTTTTTTGACAAAGACTTAAACAGTTACTGTTTATTAGGCTCTAGGACATAACGAATTGTTTAATATAGTACATTAAATTTGGGATGGCACCGGGGGTGGCGAGTCAGATATCACTGAGTAAAGTGCATACTGAGTTGTCTGTTGTTTATGTCAAGTAAACGGTGATAAACAGTTTTTGCAATACGACCATTTTATTTATGTCCCCACCAATGCCAGAATCAAACCTACGCCCTTGGGGCTAACAAATGTGTTATTTGCACCTTAATTGATTAAAAGGGTGATAGAGATGGTATTTGATCGGTATCGACAGATACTCAAGGTTGTGATATCGACATCGGTATCAGACATGAAAAAGTGGTATCGGCCCAGCCCTAATTTAAAGGTCACCTAATATTGTAATTTTTCAAGATGTAATATGAGTCTTGGTTGTGCCCAGAATGTGCCTGTGAAGTTTCAGATCCCAATACCCTATAGATCATTTATTATACAATTATGTTAAAAAGGCCCATTTTGGGTGTGTCTCTTTAAATGCAAATGAGCTGCTGCTTCCCTTCCTGTTTACTGATAACAACCATAATGAACATGCAGTATTGATTTATATAAAGAAGATTTAAAATAGAAAATTTGACCTAACCAACATGATCTCATGGAAAGTCGTGTTATTTTCACGCAAAATTTTATAAATTTATTAGTGTCCACGAAATTCAGCTTTTTAACGTGCCTTGAGCATGAATGTCTTTTTCGTGACACAAATTTAATAGTTTTTGTGTGTGTGGCACGGCTTTCTTTTTCGTGTGATTTTATGTATTGTTTTCTCCTATTTTTAAATCATTGTGGCTTGGGGTTGGGGTTTGATTTGGGGTCTGGGTTAGGATGTACTTTTATGTATTGGTTTCTACATGTTTTTCTTACGCTTTTAAAACTATTCTCGTCTGAAGTTGGGGTTAGGGTGTCTAAAAATTTAACAGAAAGTGATTCTAACCCCAAGCGACAATGGTAAGAAAATAGGAAAAAAATTATGAGAAAACAACACATAACATGAAACGAAAAAGAACTTTGTGCTCAAGGCATATAAAAAAGCTGAATTTCGTGCCATGGACACAAATAAATTGATCAAATTTTGCGTGTCTATAACACGACTTTCCGTGAGATCAGTCTGGACCTAACTGTAGTCTTTAAAAGGCTGTGGATGGGATGCCTGCACAAAGTGACGTATTATTAAGTTAACTTTAAAGCTGCGATATTTAAAGAGTAACTAAACCCTAAACCAACTTTTTTTAGTTAATGATCTGTAAGGATGATGCTTTATTAGTGCTGTTCATTGATTTTAGTAGGTTTTTTTCATTTGGATATAAAGTGTTTCAATACTATAATATATGGTGTAAAAACGTCTGAGTGCTGCCCTCTTCAGGTTAAACGGTGGCTACTGCAGTTGAATTTTCCTATTGGATGTTGGGTCCAAAAAATAACTCATGACGTAAGCAGGTTTAAGCTCACCACGCCCTTGTAACGATCTCACCACACACTAGTACGAGCTTAGTTCATCCCCTCTATCTCTGTTGGGATCTGCCCACTTTTCTTGCATTTTTCAAATATTGCCAGTGGGTGGAGTCAGGCTCTGACCAGGGGTTTAGTTACGCTTTAACATTTGCCTCTATATTGCCATCTCTGTTCAAAACATAAAATTGCAGGTTACTTTACTTACTTGCATTTGGTAAAAAATATCCTGCAAAATAAGACACTATAGCCTACACTGTAAAAAATGTCTGTAGAAATTACAGTATTAATGGGTATTACTGGCAACTAGCTGACAGTAACTTACTATAGATTTTACATTTATGTTATTTACTGGCAACATTTTGTTCAAAGTTAAATGAATATGAAACATTTTCAGACTTTATCTTATACAGTAAGTTACTGGCAACCAGCTGCATAATTACAGCACATTTTTTAGTTAGTTAGTTAGTTAGTTAGTTAAAGTTTATTTCGGTCAATTTCAAAAAAAGAAAGAAAAAAAAGACAATTTACAAGCAAACATAAACACAAAAATTAAATTGCAATATAAACAATTATTTAAAAAAAGAAAAGGTTGACCGAAAAGGTATTGGCTGAAGCGTATGCTTATTACGCCAATCCTTTTTACATATCATTTGTTTTACACACAACACAAAGACCCAAATTCATCTTGCATGTAATGACTAAAAGAAAAGAAACTAAGTTTGATTTGCTTTATATAGTGTAATCTTTTTTTTTTTTAATAATTTCTTAAATCTACTAATGGATTTACAAATTTTCATCTCGTCATCGAGGCTATTCCACAGTGTAACTCCTTGAACTGACAGACTTCTTTGTTTAACATTAGTTCTAATTTGGGGTTTACTTAACATAAGAGTTCCTCTAAGATCATAGGAGATTGATTTCACTTGAAACAAGTTCTGGACACAGTCAGGAAGTTTATTATTTATTATTTTAAACATTATTTTAACTATTTTGAATTCCACTAAGTCATCAAATTTTAATAAATTGGAATTTATAAATAACTTGTTGGTTGGGTGAAGATAATCTGTTTTATTTATAGTCCGTATAGCACGTTTTTGGAGAATTACAATTGGTTTTATTATTGTTTTGTATGTATTTCCCCAAGTCTCTACGCAATAAGTCATATACGGCAGTATTAGAGACTGGTAAAGTATTTTTAAGGCCTTTGAATCAAGAATATGTTTTGTTTTAGACAAAATAGCCAGAGTCTTAGAAATCTTTGACTTTATGTAAGTTATGTGGGGTTTCCAACTAAACTTATGATCAATAATAACCCCTAAAAATTTTATTTCATTTACCATTTCTAGTTCAAAATTGTCAATTCTAATCTCGACATTTGTATTTATTTGTTTGTTACTAAATAACATAAATTTAGTTTTATTTAAATTTAATGACAGTGTACATATTATTCATATTATAAAGGTACTATTGTGAATTGTGGGAAAGTGATCTTATAAAGTTAAGATAAAGCTATGGATTGCAGCTTTATCCATAAACTGAACTGAGGCAAAGAAGAGTGATACATTTCATAAAGTGCTATAAGAATTATGGTTTAAGTCAAGCATAGTTTGGCAGCGCAGTCCTCTTCTGTCTAAACACTGTAGTGTCAGTTGATTTTTGAGTTACAGTTTATATGAAAGAACAATATATAACCGTAAGATGTTGAAGAATGCTTTTATCCAATGTGAGTGCATTAAAGAAAAAAGGTTTTTCGGCATGTGTATTATTTGGATTTAAACCCATGAGTTCTGTGTCGTTAACACTGCTTACCAACTGAGCTACAGAACGTTTGCACTTACATGATAGATAAGGAGGAATATTCTCCTATTGTATTTCACAAATGAAAAGTCATATGGGTTTGGAGCACTATAAGAATAAGTAGCCTAGATAGTGACTCAATTTCCATTCTTGAACAAACCTTGTCACCTGGGGCATTGTAACAATTACAGTACTCCTTATGACTATTTCTTCCCTAATTGTTATCATTATGTGAGATTAAGAAAGTGTTTTTGATCTAACCACCTTACCTGATATAAAACAACTAAATAATAAGCGCTCACAAATCTAAATGCACGGTGCCACTGCGGTGTTCAGCGCTGCAAAGTTATTTTTAGCAACAGAAACACAGAAAACTCAAAGACAACACAATGCTGTTTAACCAATAAAGTTGGGATGCTTGCGTCTGTTGTATGTTGTCCTCAGTTCCTGGCCTAGAGGAGACTACAGCAGCTCTGGGATTGCTGACTGCTAGCCTTTGCCAGGAAGCCCTGTTGGTCGCAAAACAAATGTCTCTATAAAAAGATCTGCACACGTTTGATATTGGCTTCACAGCAGTACTGCAAGCTATCCGTAAGGCTGGTGAACTGTACGTTTGTTCCTAAAGGAGCTCTGCACTTCTGGCAGGTGTGCAGGCGTAGAGATGCACACACTCGACAGTTCTCATCGATTGTCTGGCAGATAGGCTTCTCTGTGTTTATGTGTGTGGGTAGATGGTTGAAGTGTAATCCTTTTAGGGGATGTTTGTTTCTCATAAAATTTTTGCAGGACCTTACTAAATCAAAACATTTTATTGATCTTTAATTACAATATGAACATTATGGCCTCATCAGAGAAGGGGTTATATATGTTGATCGCATCTGTGTAGTTTAACTGGTAAGGCAGGGGGTTTTAAAGGAAAACTGTTTTTCAATATTTTACTATGTTCTTACCTCAACTTAGACAAATTAATACATACCTATCTTTTTTCAATGCGTGCACTTAATCTTTGTTATTGCGCCAGAGGTCGAAGCGCTGCAAACCAAGTGCTCTTCCGCGATACAATATAGTTCTAATTTTTTTTCTGCTTAAAAAATCACCATTTTTATTTTGTGCCACCATAGTCATTAAATAGGGAAAACATGGAAGTGTTTGGTGGCTTCTAAATTCATCCCTGTTTGGATCCTAAGGAATGAATGGGGCTAAGCTAAATGCTAACACATCCACAACGCGTTGTAAGACTAAGTGCACGCATTAAAAAAGATATTCGTCTAAGTTAAGGTAAGAACATAGTAAAATATTGAAAAACTGTGGTGTTTTCCTTCTTCCACCCTGAAGCTATTTTGGGGATTTTCGCCATGATTTGGCCTACCCAATTTCAAAAGCTTCCCATACCCACATGCAGAGGTTTACATACAAAAGTTTGGTATCATTTTACAGGAAACCCTTTGAAGTTACATAAAACACTGTTGAAAGTGCTAAACATGGTTGTATGTGATGTCAGTCCTCTAATAAACATAAAAATAAATAGGCGCTTTTTGATGTTTTTTTCTAAAGTTTTTATTTGAAAGTGTATAACTCTGTACCTGGGTGCCTCAGCTCCCTGCAGACAGTTTTGTTTGATTCCAGCAATTGCCAGCTTACAGAGGAAAAATGATTTTTTTCTCTATTATAATCTGTGCAAAAGTTATTTTACTCCAACTGAAGGGAGGAATAATACCCTTTTTGTATACAATTTCTGCCTAAAAACATTTGAAGTGCTCCCATAACCACATACAGTGGAATATCATTGTAAAGAAAACCCTTTGAAGTTACATAAAAAGCTGCTGTTTGTGACAAATATTGTTATTTATGTGGTTTTTCATATGATAAAACACCAAATTTTCTTTTTTTATGTTGTAAATACTGTCTTTGATAGTGGATAACTCTGGTTCTGTGTGCTCTAGCAGACTGCAGACAGTTCTGGTTGTTAGCAGCAGCAGACAGTAAACACCCAAAAAAAGAATGAACTCTTTAGCATGTCGCATTCAAAAGTTATTCTCATTTTACTGAAGGGTGTGAAAATACATTTTTCATATAAATATTAATTTTTTGTTTTGCACATATAATAAATAGCAAGGGATTATATATGCACACAACCAAAGAAAATGCTGTGAATGGACTCATTTTTTAGAGTAGGACCTAAAATAAAAGATGGTGTATCATTTGTGGCTATCTGTGCTATCTGAGGCAGTTCACACTCAAGTTTCACATATGTTTACAAAAAAACATTTTTTACCTTATTATTCATTTGACGATTGTTGGATATGTGTTGATAATAGAACAAAAATAACGATGTAGCCTTATTCCTGAGAGTGAGAGGTTTCATTTGATATAAGACTTGCCATACTTGAAAAATATGAAATATGTGAATATTAAATCATATACAACCTTGGGGGGGGGGGGGATAGTGTAAATTAAGTGTAAATAACTTTCTTATAGTAAAAGATATGTCAAAGTGATATATATCTGCAGAAAGTAGAGAGTCTAAGCTTTCAAACAGTATCTCATATGTGTTACTGGGGTTCATGACAGACCATTAACAATTAAAAGAATATTTTATTTTAAGTCAAAATGAGAAATTTTGGACCCGGGACAGGGTCCTAGGGTTGAAGAGGTTAATAGTGGAATAAGGTGGGCTTGGCTGTAGTGGTGAATGACACAAAAAACAATTTAGTCCAGATATTAATGACAAGCAGTACATGGCTCTGTTTACACGTACATGGTTATTTTTAAAAACTGAGAGATTTACCTTCGTTTGTGCCCCTCTTTACACGCAAACGGAGAACCTCGTTTACACGCAAACGGAGAACTCGCCTCTGAAACCGATTGTGTCTAAAAACTCCGGCCAGAGTGGAGATCTTGAAAATCTTTGGTTGCACGGTTGCATGTAAACTGAGACAAACGGATGTTTAAGCAGGCAACGTCACAGAGTATGCGCCAGAGCTCGCACCTACGCCAAAAGTGCGACTTATGTTTACATGTGACTGCTACTCTGAACGCTTCCAAGATCACATACATGTTCGTGCAAACTCGTTTCGTGTGTTTGTATTTGCAAATACAGCTGCTCCATTATGTTGAGGAGCAGAGACGAGTGCTCGGAAGTCAGCAGTTTTACGCGTTTTTGACTTCATGCGGCGCTGCAAGAACCGACAGACGGATGATGTCAAAGTACCGCGAGAGCGATTCAAAATTAGACCGCTACGTGTGATTCCTCACCTCGCACTCGCGGTACTTTGACGTCATCGATCACCTACTGCAACAACTCCTCCCTCCACCAGAGCTGCCGGTGATTGGCTTATGTGGGCTTGAGCTTCTCTTGACGGCATATATGCACGGGTACGTGTAAATAAACACTTTTCTGACATGTGTGCACAATATTATTTTTGAAACCGGAAGGGTTGAAATGTCCGTTTATGAAAATAGCCGTCCACGTGTAAACATAGCCTATGTCACGGATTTGCCAGGTCCTTCCACTCACACCCCTCAGTTTCACCGATCACAATCACCTGAGTTCTAATCAGCTGCACCTGTCACCCCTCATCAAGCCTGCACTACTTATACCAACCACAAACACACAGACACCATCCGGTCTCGTCAAAGGCTAACCTAGTGTTACGCTATTGATATATACCTGACTCACTACTCTTCTATGTCCTTCAGAGTTCCCTGTTCATCATCATCCTCATCTTCGTCGTTGGAATATCTCCCTTCAGTGTGTCTGTGGCTCTCCCCTGGACTCCCTCACCATCACCATTTACCATCCATCTCAATTAACAATAAACTCTGTTCAGTTTTACTAACATCTGTCTCCGTTGTCTTCTGTCCACTGACATATATACATACATATATATATATATATATATATATATATATATATATATATATATATATATATATATATATATATATATATATATATATATATATATATCAAGAGTATATTAATATTGCAAGTACTTTAATATTGCAACCAAACTTACATTTCATTAATAAAATTGTAAAGAAAATTAAACTACTTAATTTTAAAAAATCCATGTTTCCTAACATATAACATTTAAAATATGTTTATGGAACCCGGAATAGATTATATCTATTTAAGTGGGTCGCTACATGAAAAGTTTGGTAACCTTTGTGGTAGAGGATGGCATTAGCAGCACAAAAGGTTGTGGGTTCGATCCCAGGGATGCACATACTGATAAAATGCATAACTTCAAATGTTTTGGATAAAAGTGTCTACGAAATGCACAACTGTAAGTTTAATGTTCTTGTAAAGTACATTTCACAAGCCTTTTTAGAGATGTAAAATAAACCTGGGTCTCCCCAGAGTACCTATGTGAAGTTTTAGCTTAAAATACAATACACTCTAAAAACAAATGGTGCTAAATAACTCTAAAAGTGGTTCACTAGCTCACAATCATAGGGGAACAATTTTAAGTGCCATTTAGCACCCATGTAGTATCTGTGTAGCACCTGTGTAGAACCATATTGTGCTATGTAAAACCATATGTGGTGCTATAGTGGTGGTATATCAGTCCCGTATGTTTTTTCATACTGTAGGTGCTATATCAGCCAAGTCTCACGAAATTACATACCAATATCACATACATTTTTTATTCTTTTTCGTGATCGTATCACAATTTTCTGTTTACATGTCATTGTCACGTATTGGTTTCTCAACTGTTGTGTCCTATTTTCTTACCATTGTCGCATCGGTTTAGGGTTAGATTTACATAAAATTACATCCTTACCCAAACCCAACTCTAACCTGGTTTAAAAATCTGAAAATATAAAAAATCAGAAAGAAATAGTATAAACCAATACTTAAAGTGACATGAGTCCTGGTCAAGACAATCTCCTGAACTCCAAACTGAATGTCAAAATGGGAAAGAAAGGTGATTTAAGTCATTTTGAGCGTGTCATGGTTGTTGGTGCCAGATGGGCCGGTCTGAGTATTTCACAATCTGCTCAGTTACTGGGATTTTCACGCACAACCATTTCTAGGGTTTACAAAGAAGGGTGTAAAAAAGGGAAAAACATCCAGTATGCGGCAATCCTGTTTGTGAAAATGCCTTGTTGATGCTAGAGGTCAGAAGAGAATGGGCCAACTGATTCAAACTGATAGAAGAGCAACTTTGACTGAAATAACCACTCGTTACAACCGAGGTATGCAGCAAAGCATTTGTGAAGGCACAACACGCACAACCTTGAGGTGGATGGGCTACAACAGCAGAAGACCCCACCGGGTACCACTCATCTCCACTACAAATAGGAAAAAAAGGCTACAATTTGCACAATCTCACCAAAATTGGACAGTTGAAGACAAAAAATGTTGCCAGTTCTGATGAGTCTCAATTTCTGTTGAGACATTCAGATGGTAGTCAGAATTTGGCATAAACAGAATGAGAACATGGATCCATCATGTCTTGTTACCACTGTGCAGGCTGGTGGTGGTGGTGGATGTTTTCTTGGCACACTTTAGGCTCCTTGGTGCCGATTGGGCATCGTTTAAATGCCACGGCCTACCTGAGCATTGTTTCTGACCATGTCCATCCCTTAATGACCACCATGTACTCATCCTCTGATGGCTACTTCCAGCAGGATAATGCACCATGTCACAAAGCTCGAATCATTTCAAATTAGTTTTATGAACATGGCAATGAGTTCACTGTACTAAAATGGCCCCCACAGTCACCAGATCTCAACCCAATAGAGCTTCGTGCCCTGGATGTGCATCCCACAAATCTCCATCAACTGCAAGATGCTATCCTATCAATATGGGCAGTTCTGAAGGCAAAAGGGAGTCAAACACAGTATTAGTATGGTGTTCCTAATAATCCTTTAGGTGAGTGTATATACTAGCTAGGTTATGCTGCTATCTCCTGTACTTCGAATTCATGGACAATGCCGGACTTTTGTGCTGCGTATGGATGTTAGGCCTACTAGCACTATGCATTATATTTAGAAAAATTAGATTTTCTTAATATCAAATTTGTACTATTTATTGCTGAATGAAAATGAAACATAAGAGACTCTACATTTGTATGCTTTTACCCATCTCTGTGAATCTAATTACTCCTTTGAGATAAATGCATGATTTAATGTGATGTGTATTGTTAAGTGTTGTTATGGTCTAATCCCAAAGTGTCCTGGAGAATTTCTGAATTAACTGGCTCCTTTAGTTTGATGTACAAAACAGAAGAAACAGAATTTATCTTCACACGGCCAGAACGTCAGTAACAGAAGACATCTGTACCAAATTCCACCGCTGTATCTGTCCCATTGTGCAAATATCTTATTCCAAACAAGACCTTTCATCGCTTTATTTCTATAAATTCTGTATTTTATTTAATTTGCTCGTATTTTATTTGTTGGCAGAAATACGGTCAAAGACAGGCTGCTGTCATTCCGTTGGTGAATTATACATCTTGGCTCTCGAAATGAACTCTGATAATGAAATTAGTTATGAGTAAGATTGATGTGGTGAAAATCCAGATCCATATGAAATCATTTTTCCGCAGGCATCCCGAGGTATTATCCGAGCAATCTGCCAATCATTGTCTTAAAGGCAGCTGAACAAAATACTGTGCTTTATATCTGTCGGAGAGTTCAGTAATGAAGAAAAGACAAGAGAGGCTATATGCTGCGTTGAAGTCATGTCAGAATGACTGTATTGACAGCATGAGTGCACATGAATGCCACAGTCGTAGTGGAAAACAAAGAGTCTCTTTCAGCCCTGACTTTCTGAGTACAGACTTCAGCGCTAACTTGACACGTCTTAAAAATCTGAGGCTTGTGCACTGAAGAAAACAACATGGTATATAACATATATACACAGATCAACAAACTTTAGTCGACCTTGGAAAAATAAACTATGATCGCAAAATGGACATTTTAACCAATGATATGCTTATGTTAATGCTTTCCCGGTCATTATAGAGTTACCTTGTCAATTAAGAGAAAACGCTTCCCTGCCAATGATAAGTTTTTCCGGCAATTCGTATTTCCGCTATTATCCACCAGGTGGTTCACTTATCCAACTTATAAAACCCGAAAGCAAAAACAGTTCAAACGCCGTGTATGTTTTGATCATCGCTCTGAATCTGATCTCTATCAAAAGACCTTTACAAAAATGCAATTATTTCAGCTTTTTGCTCAAAATGTGGTATTTAAAAAAAAAACTACCAATATTTGTGAGGTGATAGAAAGATGAAGGTAGGTTTATATATTTAAAGACGAACATTTTCTGGAAGGCATTAAACTTTTGTGAAAATCGTAAAAAAATGTTGATGGCTGGCAACTTTAAAATTTAAGTGGAAAATATGGGAAATAAAACATAATATTGACTTCAAAAGTCTGGGCATGGGCATAGATTAATCTAGATTAATCTCATACTAAATAAAAGTAATTTTTTGCATAACATATGAATTGTGCTGTGTGTAATTATTATGTATATATAAATTCACACGCATTCATGTATGTATTTATGAAACATTTACATGTGTATATAATTTTATTTATATTTAAATTCTATGTTATATATAACTAAAACATTTCTTAAATGTATATATGTGTGTGTGTGTGTGTGTGTGTGTGTGTGCGTGCGTGTGTTTAAATATACATAATATTTACACACAGCACAAACGTATATATTATTCAAAAAATAACTTTTATTTTGTATGAGATTAATCTAGATTAATCTATGCCCAGCCCTAAAAATAAGACAGTTTTATCAATTTACTCCAAAGTATGTGGGTAGATTACTCTTTTTATTTCAGTCATGCCCAATTCTGCAAAAAATCAAATTATACTTCAAAGCAAAAAGCAAGTTTGTCAACTATAGCCGAAGGTATACTAGTGCCGTCCGCATGACGTCATTTTCATCATCAGGAACCGCGGTCGTCCGCTTAAAACAGTGCATGCGCTTGAAAATATTGAGACAGGACACTCCACTATAAACAATAGCATAAAGGCAATAGACAGCGTTTGCACACACACCATTGTCTTTTCTTCTTTTATTTTCACTCCTTCCAAGAACAAAATGCTGTGGACCATTTTCGTCATCGTAATGTTTGATTCCTGTTCTATGTTTTCTTGTTGTTTGTTCTAAACTTTGTTTGCAATGGTGGATTCACTACTTTTCTTCATCTATCCTAAATTATTTTAATGTACTGTAAATGTCACGAATCAGTGCTGCCCTGACGGCCTTGTAGAGTAGTAATTTGAATAAGAAATAATTTTAATTCACGTACGTGTCGAACATTAACCAGTGCACGTAGTCGCGAAGCCCAAGTAAGTATGCTTTAAAAGCTGGGCGGACGCCCACTGAGGCAGAACTTTCAGGCAAGTGAAGCTGCTATCTCTTGGATCTTTGTCAAACACGTGGGTTTGTGGTGTGTATGATGTCACAGAGGCACCATGAAGGTATCAGATTGATTACAGTAGAAGAGATAAACAAATAAGTAAACAAATCACAAAACCTGAGAAGCACAAGGAAAAGAGAAACTCAACAAAAATGCCATTGAGATGCCATACCATACTGTTATTTGGAAAAAAAACTTGTCATCCATTCAAAACACTGATCCATACAAGCTGTGATCCATATGAGATTTTAACGATCTAATCCTTCCCCTTAGTCAAATATTTTGTCTTAGTTGTGTCATCAGCTATTTAAACCATTGCCTAAGGCCTAGGACACACTGGGTGATTTTTACATCTTAAACGATTTGAAATCCACGGGAGACCACAGACATAGGGACAGCGTCAATTTTTAAGAACATAATCCTCAGAACACACGTAAAGACTATAGTCACAGAAATTCGAGATCAAACTTGACTTAAAAAAACACATGTTGTGGTAATTCTTGCATTGCACATTATAAAACCACTAGTATTGTTGCCATAGTTCTACAAGTCAATATTCTTTCACAATAATCCATGTCATGCCTGTGAGTGTCTTGTTTTAGCTATTGAAAAAGCAACATCCAGTTGAATCTTGCACGCTCTTATTGGCTATTGCAGCTGTCATGTCAGAGCCCAATCAAGAGTCTTGGGATTGGGGAGGCTCCAAAGTGATCCGGAGCAGCAAAATAATCACAATTGCACCACACACCAAGCCTGGCTCCGCCCTCCTACGTGCTTCCGCTTAATTTTAATTTCGCTTCAGTACTACGTCTGGGACTGCTGTGTAGAGCTTCGTTTTCTCCTGCAAAAATCTGCAGGACCAATCAGCGAACAGAGGGGGTGGCTAAGAACGATGACGTTGAGGTTGTGCGTCAGTTTGAGTTGTAGTTCAGTAATGGCAGCGGAGAAAGACTATTCGGTCCGTTGTTGCAAATCTGCCGAATATACAGAAGTTAAAGCCGGAGCAAGAACCAGGTTTGCTAAGTTTTGTTGGTCTGATCATTCGTACTTGTTGTTTACGGCCGGGCGCATGATATACGTCACGACCACACGTTAGCGATTGCCTATGGCGGATCCTGAGTGACTCTGGGCAGATCCAATCGTTTTAAACTTCAACAGAGAACCCTCCTTAAAGGAAGTAAAGCTTTGCAATGGAGGGTGGCCAGACTCTCTGTACAAATGAAATGAATCTACGAGAGTCTAGTTGGACCAGGCAACCACACACCCTGAAGTGTTTGGACAAAAAAAAGAGCTGCGGTAAAACACTGATCGGGTCACGCCCCCTTTCGATTGCAGCGGGTGCAAATCGGGCTTAATCTTCACGTGAGTGGCTGGCCTGACACAGTTAACCAAAAACATTCTAAACAAAACACCATTGTCATGAAACAAACTGTCTGGCATTAAGAATTGTAGATATTTTGAGGAATGTTCGTAACCAAACCGTTCGTGAGCCCCATTGACTTGGTATTCATTTTTTGCTACTATGGAATTGGATAGGCCTCACAAACGGTTTGGTTACAAACTTTACTCAAAATATCTTCCTTTGTGTTCATCAGACCAAATAAATGTATACAAGTTTGTAACAACATGAGAGTAAATGACAATGAATGAAAATTCATTTTTGAATGAACTATGCCTTCAAGCAACCTCTCATTGCATAATTACAATGTCGGATCCCATATGAACTATACAAACCAGGAGAATTCTTAAGACAACTATGAAAAGGTAAATTCTGTACATACATAATGATGTAATGGTGTTGAAATCCCTTTAATGGCATTTGATGTGTTTGTTTATTAGTTTTAGAAAATAATATTCACTTGTGTTTCCGTTTTTCCCGCTGTGAAGGTTCTCAACGGGGAACGATCTCTGTAAAGCTCTTCCCCTCACATCTACATACGAAACATTCGCGCGACGCCGCGTGCGCACGCATATATGCTGTGAAGAGACATGCCGGGTGTGTTTGAAGGGGAAGTTATTGTGTGGGAATCTGCGACAGGCCCCTGCTGGTGTCTGAAAGATAAGTCTGTCTCTCTGGGAGCTGAGAGGCTGCTGTTAAAGCCACATTAGCCACCTGTGGAGTCCAAAACACAGAGTAAACACACAGCCCAGAGAGCCTGTTGCTGCTTCCCCCCAAAAAAAGAGACAAGGCTTCAAAGAAATACCCCATTATAACTTGAAAGAAAGCATGTGTAGAAATGTGCATGGATGAAAATGACAAATAAACATATACAACGGGTAGGTCCCGTCTTGGATGATTGGTTGATATACAATATTCCAGGCCTGGTAAAATACACAATATAGTAACAGATACCAGATTGTTTCAAATATGACTTATTGTGTTGGTTAAAAAAAAAAAATCTGTTCCATACAGAGCCTGTATTTTACTATAAATGTTGCTTTATTCATACTTTTCTGAATTTATAGCAAAGAAATGACTTGAAAATTAAAATATTTAAAATATATAAATATATCTTTATATTTAAATTATCCAAAGTGACTTACAGTGGAAGAATAAGCTTACGGACAAACTTTTTTTTACTAAGTTGTCTCCGACAATGTTTTTCCAGTCGGGCTACCGTAGCTTCTCTATGCGTTTCAAAATTGAGGGGTTAGCAGTGGACTAAGATCGTTGGTTGCAATTTGCAACCTCACCACTAGATGCCGCTAAAATGTACACACTGCACCTTTTAAGGTGCCGTAGAATGTAAAGCTGTATTTACCTAGGCATAGATCAATAACGCAGGGTTCACACCAGACGCGGTAGAGGCGGCAAGCGCAAGTGATTTACATGTTAAGTTAATGCAGACGCGCTTAGGCATCCTGCGGCGCGTTCTGCGCGAATTGAGCTTTGCCACAGGAAACGCACGAGTTAAAAAATCGGAACTTTCGGATTTTCACGCCGCGTTAACCAATCAGGACCTTGCTGTAGTTGTGACGTGATTACAGGAAGCTAGTGGAGTCTCAGCAGAGTCGCAGGAGCCCCTCCCATGACGCAAATTTCCGCATGAATTAAAAAAAATTCATGCGGGAATGAAGCGAGTAAATTTAAATGTTCAAGCGTCCAACTATGCGAATTTTTGCCGCCTCTACGCTGGTTGGTGTGAATGCACCATAAGAGTTCTGTACATTGTAATAGCATACTGTCAGCCTCAAACACAATCGTTTTCTTATATAAACCTCGTGCATACAAAAAAAAAAAACACTAAAAAGAGGCTAATCCTAACGTAATACCAACTGTGACGTAACAGTCGTGATGTACGCCCTTACATTAAATTACACATTAATTACAATGTTTTCACAAGGCTAAAAACAAAGTTGTGACTGCTGAGTTAGCTCTACATGCTAGTTAATGCTATATGCTAACGTTTAAGTTTAGCTAAATAATTAATTCCTCAAAATCAGTATTTTCGCCTGATACAGGCTCAAACATAAAGTGTGTTTGCACACACAAACAGACATTATGCTACCGAAATGACCCACTTTTAGAAACAGCCAATCAGAGCAGAGCTTAACATTATTATTCATGACTCTTTCCAATAAGGTAATAATAGACCATTTCATATGAAGGACAAATCCTAGGGTTGTGAATTGACATGTAAAACTGGCTTTATAAAGTGCCAACACTGTAAAAAAATATGCAGCATTAAGTTAAAACAACTTGGTTTTGCAATTCAATTTAATCTAATATTTTAAGTTTGGGCTTGAAAAAAGTTGACATAACTTTTAAAATTAAGTTGAAATTGTTTAACTTATTTTTTTAAGTTAAAGTAACAAAAATATATTTTGATTGCTGCAAATTTTTTACAGTGAAAGTTATCCAGAAACATATACCTTCTATGTCAGAGAACAATGTAACATTGCATCAGAGCCATCTTGGGCACCTTTAATAAGTCTGCAAATCTGAGCACAGTTTGTGACATTGGTGGTCTCTTCTAAATGTCCAAAACTTAATTTCCCCCCAATGTGATTCTCTCTAGTATCCCTTTACTCTGTTTGTAATCTCATTGCAATAAGTGAGTTTCAGGAAATAACAAACTAGTGACACACACTTCTTGACAGTCACATAATGTATGGTTGTTAACACTTTCCTTTATGCTTTACACATGATTCCAGGATGATGACGATGAGGAAGACCAAGGAGCTGGAGAGAGATCGAGGTAGGAAGGGGTCCGGAAAGTTTAACTGACACAGAGAGAGAACTGAGGCAAGCCCAACAAGACCAGACAGTGCATGTTTGTGTGTGCTGGAGTGGTGATGGGCTGATGAGGGGCAGGTGGTGTTGATCTGTAATCAGGTGAGAGTGAGCATTGGGGGTGATTGTGTTGAAAACCTGGTGATTTCGTGACATAAGCTGTGTCCCAATTCGAAGGCATGCAACCTTCTAAGGATGTATTTTAAGACCAATTGCGTCACAGCAGCGTGACTTGAGGCCCTGTTTACAAGTACATGGTTATTTTGAAAAACTGAGACATTTCCCTTCGTTGCACCCTTCATGTACACGCAAATGGAGAACTCGCCTCTGAATCTGATTCTTTTTAAAAACTCCGGCCAGAGTGGAGATTTGGAAAATCTTTGGTTACACAGTTGTAAACTGAGACAAACAGATGTTTAGCCAGCCAACGTCACAGTATGCGCCAGAGCTTGCACCTGCACCAAAAGTTCAAAAGAAGATCAGGAAGTGATTCATTGCTGTTTTCAGGATTCTGATTGGCTTTCGTGGGCTTGAGCTTCTCGTTACACCACCAGCTAGAGGTTTGGCATTCTCTTCTCGGACTTCTGAGGCTGCCACCTTGAAAGACAGAGTGCTCGTCCTCGATCCTTAGAAGGTTGCAGCCCTTGAAATGGGACACAGCTAGTGAGTGTGTTACTGTACATGCACAGTCTTACGCCAATTAAGCTTAAAAAAACATGTGGGGTCACGTAAACGTGTAAAACGGTTTTCTTTAATCAGGGAAAGCCCATAAACTGCGTAAGCAAAAACGATCAGCACATGCAGTTTTTTGCTAATTACCACGATTTCGCGTGGTATGTAAACACCTTAACCGGCTTTCTCGCTGTTTTGTTCATGCGCGCATGTAAAAAAATAAACGTAACTCACGGAAGTAACCGCAAAGTAAAGCATAAAAGTCTCCGCTCGACTGAAGCAGTAGGCAGAGAAACTGCAAAAATAAAAGCTCATGTTACATTTACACGTTCTGCAGACATGAGAAGAGATACAACAGTATAGCTTAAGACAAGCTGGGCTTCCTTCCAAACGTGAAGAATTCGCAAAAAAAGTAAAACAAAGAAATGCGAATTAGGTGCGTTTCCAACAAGTTGTTAGAGTAAATGATAGTGGTATTGGTAACCTAGTAACCAACAGTAAACAAAACAATGTACGTGTGGTAAACGGAGACAGGACTGCGTGTAGTCACAATGGAAGTTTTTAATGTATTTGCCGTGCAGCTTGTAATTGCTAAACTGAATGTTGTGCGTAGAAGAAGGAATGTAGACTTTTTATGACGGCACTAGCAGCAAGGACACTGCGACGACGTCGAGCCCCATATATGGTCAAGACAACTCCAACGGAAACAGCTAGACGGTCAGTCCCGTGGGTTTAACGTTCGCTACGTCAGAATTAATTCGGCAAATGCGTTTCCATCTCACATTTTTTGCTTTTACTCTTTTTCGAATAAATCAAAATCCACCTCAAGCAAGCGTAAAAACATTTTTGCGAATCAAGGGATTTCAAAATTTGGCATTTTGATGTGATACTTCAAAATGCGCATAAAATCATGGTGATGGAAACATGGCTACAGATATTCTGTCTGCTTTTTTGAATTAATATGTACTATAGGCAGCGATGTAACTAGAGAAACCTGACAAATCTCCAAATCCCATGTAAACGCAGTTTTCTGCATAACCGGTTTATTGGTTTGCATGTTTTTTATAATAAGCAGATTTTTGCTAGTAGATAGTTGCTAGTTTTGTTGCTTATTCTGTGCATGTAAACACACTCGGTGAGAAATCAAAAGAAACAAGTCTCATTGGTTACTATAGTTTCCATTTCTAGAAACCTGTTTTAGTATTTTTAGTGTTGAGACCGAGGGCCAACCTTCCGATCTCTCCGATGAAGCCAATACAGAAGTGATTTAAAATGCAATTCATCGACGGGCCGCTGGAGTCTGGGCTCCAAAAGGGAGTGAATTCCCATAGAGCCCCATGTTAAAATGCCCTTCTTTAGAGCAGAAAAAAAAATGTTACAGTCTGGTACAAAAGTAGTTTTTGGTCTGTATAGCTAATTTTGCCATTCATGACAACTGTGAGGGGAGTGAATTTTTTTGTAACTCATCCGTTTAAGTTATATTAAGCCTTACAGTTCGGCCTAATTAAGGGCGTGGCCACTTGAGTGACGGTTGAGCAGCCACTGCTGTCACTACAGTTGAACTAGGCAGGCATTGTTTCAGCACCTCGCCACCTCAGCTTCATCCACATCCCGCCTCTTTACCCATTTTCGGATATCTGGGAGTGATGCGCAAGATTGCGACGGCAGACACCAGCTTATTGGCTTCAAATGCGATTTTCAGAAAGCTATGGGTGACGTCACAAACACTACGTCCATATTATTTTTTTAAATCTATGGTTGTACAAAGTGAGTTTTCAAAATAGCATAAAGGTAAACAGCTACTACCAAGATATTATTTTAGTCCTATTTTAGTGTTATTACAGTGTGCTGAAAAAATAGAAGATGTCAGTGCTAAATATAATTTCTCATCTGTTACGAAATATGACACGAGAGATGTTTTTAACAGATTCTTCACTCCCTGACAAGCATACTAAGGTTTTTATAGTCTGTCTGTGTAAGATTTATCATATATAGTTAATGTATGCCTGCTATTGATATGCACAGCAGTTGAGCAAACATGGGATGTGTGGATGTCTATTTCATTTTATGGCTGAATCGCTGTATTTGCCATTAACAGATTTATATAAAATATATAAATATATATATATACATTTCGGATACTGGGACACATTACTACTGTAGATAAGAAAAACAGGCTTTGCCATACACAGAAGAAAATCCCTGCTTAAATTCAGTGTTAGTCCAAGAACATTTATCATGAACGTACTGCATATGCATGAATGTCCAAAGAGGGAAATAAATATTGAAAGCAACTAAATCAAGAGCTTGTTCGACTACACTTTACTCAACGCTACTGCTAGCGCTATGATGTTGGTTGTTAATAATTGAACAGGCGGTGTTATGTTCAATCTGAGCCCACTTTGATATTTCTATGATATATAGCATATAAACACTCCAGACTGTTACCCGCAAACAGAAATCGCAGAGCTTGCAGTTCTGTCGAAGATCAATTATATAATATTTACCCCAGGCAAAGACGGTGTATTTGAGAAGCAGCACTTTGAAAATCCCTGTTATAAGTTTACGATTGTGGTAAACCGTGCGTTCGGAGCCTTGGTGATTAATTAATCGAGACCGGGTCCTTTAATGGGCAGTCCAAAAGATCCCACTGATCTATCTCACAGCAATAGCAAACTAATCAGGCTGAGTAAACCGCAGTTTAGTCTATTGGCAAATTTACAAGCCAAGCAATCTAATGAGAAGAAAATGAGAAGTTGCCAAAGGCCTCATCTGTGTTTTTGTGCAAATGTTGCTTGGAGAAAATCAGGCTGTACGGGATTAGGTCAGGATAAAATTTCCTTTTCTGAAACAGCACCGAAGTGCCGAATTCTGCAGAGGCGGAAATGTATTATAGTCATAGATAACGTCTTAATAGTGTACCTTCAACTACTGTACATTCTTCAAATAAAAATGTATTATCACTCATACTGCTGTTTCTCTCTTGAGATCTTGGTTTTCGGAATATAATGGATAAAATCCATTTGGTAATGGCCAGACATTGTATATAAAGGGGTTTGAGTTACAAATGCCAAATTGTGCACCTGTAAAATAAGCTTGATTTAGGAAAGCAAGCTTGATTGCCTAAAATTAATTTAACATCTATGATTAATTTAAAACGATTATCTGGGCTATTTTGTATCTAGAGTGATGTGCTAGGTAGACAGTCCAAATTTTAGAAATGAAAACATTGTTCATAGTCCATCCAGACTATTTATTGGAACTAAACTGCAAAAGTGGTTTAGAAATCAAGCCATTTGTGTCCCATTACACTTTTTAACACCCAGAATTGCATAGCATCAATTAAGTAACTTGACAATTTAGAATAACTATGATAATAACATTGGTATGTGGAGGATAGCCAGAGTTCATTTATATAGATCAGTAGTCTTAAAGGTACAGTGCATTAAACTGCCAAAGAGTAGCCCTGCGTTCCAGTTCGTTTTTTATGACCTTGCCTCACTAACTTCCCTCAGTCTCGTTCACTCGGATGTACGTCATTGCTTACGTTGTACGAGTGCCCACTACTTCCGAAACACTTGAAGGAGGTTCAAATGGATCGCCCTAAGCCCTTGATCACATGGAAAGTGGAGACCGCCCCCTCCATCATTTGAACTGTGCAAAGTGCGAGTTGCTGAAGTGACGTCACAATCGTGTTGCATTGTGGGATATGGAGCTGCGTGTACATATGACGCAGACTCGTTCCCTCTGTCAAAATCGAGGGAGCGAGGGTTTGTCCATACAAACTTCCCTCGTCCACTTGACGAAGTGGAACGCACTTCAAAATGGCGACAGAGATTCCCCCGAGGGGAAGTGTTTAGGGAAGTTTGCGAGTGCGTGTATAAAACTGGAGTGGAACGCACCCTAGGTGGACGTGGTCATGATAACCTTATGGGCGGTTTGACAGGGCTTATCCTAGTCCCAGACTACAATGCATGTTTGTTTGAGTTACCTTAATAAAAAAAATTGCCCTGACATAACATATATCAGTGCCATTGTTTTCAAGATGCAAACCAGTATTGTTTTTGTAAGGTATGTTTTTAAAAATCCTAATAAAACTAAGGCCTAGTGCTGGCTTAACTTACACCCTGTCCGGCCATCATTTCTACTAAATGATTTAAAGATCCCCCATGTCAATTTCCCACCAACCAAAATATTTCACAAATGAAATGGTAAATTATGATTCTAATGATGTCCATTTTGGCAAAAAAAAAAAAAAACAGACAAGGTTATGACCTGATTTCTTCTTACAGCATTCACTGAATAACAAAATGGTTTTGCCATCCTTTCATCTATCACAATTATTCCTCTGATATCGCGTAAATGCAGCCTTGAGACGAACGCTTTAAACTTTGTTTTCATACAATGGTAATTGACTGCAAAATGCTTGAATTAACTTAGTCATTATCTTTCCCGTTTAAGCTAACGAGCCAAATTCTTATGAAATGCGTATTGAATGGTTGAAGTATAGGACCTGACATTCTGTGCATTACGTGGGTGACAGGAAGCGATTTGAGATGAATTATTTTGAGATTAGTTTCAGTGTGAATTTGCATTAGGCAGCTCTGCTTTCAAATAAATTGAAGAGATTTTACGAATGTGGGGAGCTTGATTTAGATGGGGTCATAGTGTATACCATTGTAAAACAAAATTCTCCTCAAGTCAAATTACTTAGATTTTTCAATTTGCAATGAATATGTTCCCCTCTAAGTTCTTTTAAGATTTGTGTATGTACAGTAAATGATTGGCTAGCTTTCTCATATTGGCATTGTTTACTCTGTCGTCAGAGTTTCCCAAGCTGCTGCATAAAATTAAATTGTGTAAATGTGGACGGTTGTATTTTAAAAACAATCATGAATTTTTCTAAAATAATAATAATAATGATTTTCCAAGTTGGTCCTCATTCCATTTACATTCCATTTATGTATTTGTCAGACGCTTCTATCCAAAGCAACTTACAGTGCGATACAAGTTATATATTTTATCATTATGCATGTTCACTGGGATCGAACCCACATACTTTTGCGCTGACTCAGCAATGTTCTACCACTGAGCTAGGGACACTTATAGACTTTAAATAAGGAAGAGATGCGAGCCACAGAGACCAGACTATTATGTACTTCAGGAGGGTCTCTGTTGACTTCGACAAGCACACCATGCAGCGATCGTGATGTAGGCACTAGAGGTCTTCACGGGTCCACTTAGATCCGAAAACCCGAGGTCCGACCAGAGACCCGATCGGGTTCGGGTATAAAAGTTTCACATACGCCTCGGACATGGGTCGGGTACAATAATAGTGGCATCGGGTCTCAGTTAATTTAAAATGAATGTGTTTACTCTCTCGCGTGTGTGCGTCAATGTCTTTATAGACCCCTTCAAGGTTTGTAAACATTGAACGACTATCGGGTGCGCGCGCAGCATGCGGTCAAACTGTTCATACCATTTAGGCTTTCTAGTTTAATCTAACAGGGCTGAAAAATGATGACTTACCTGAAATGAAGTGAGCACTACAAACACAAGACTCTTTGATTTTTGCATTGTCCCTGTCTGCACGTTTAATTGCTTGCAGCCACAGATGTTGTATTTTTTGTTTTTGAGATTCTGCAGGAATCCTGAAAAACTTAACAGCAGACCTGGTGTGATTTTCAAAGCCCACGACGTAAGTAGGCATTTTTAACGATACCGAATAATACGCAACTCAATCTGCTGTAATGTCTTTTCTGACCCCGACATGCGCAGTGGGAACCGCCTGTGACGTGAACTGTGAAGGGGTCTATTAGACTCTCATCTGTTTGCCAAGAGCGCTTGCGACATTGACATTTTTGTTGTGACAAACATGTCAGTCAATTTTAAATGTCCATTTAAAGGTTACCTTGGTGTTGTCGTCAGATAATAAAGTAAAAAAAAAATGGAGCAGCTCGCCAAATTGGTTGCGAGGCCACCAGAGTTTCTTTCTGTCTGACTGCTGCATGTGAGTCTGCACAATGCACACACGTCAGTGCCATTTACGTTCGGGTCCAGACGGTTAAAAAACTAGTTTGGGTCGGACTCTGTTCTAATTGTCTTTTTATTCATTTCATTATGCTGTTATATTAAGTTATGTGGATATTTAATGGCATATGAGACGTTCATTGCCGTTATATTATCTCATCTAATATTCAAATCATATCCGGAATAATGTGTGCATCTTTGAATAACTGTAAAAATACAGTTTATTTGAAAATAATTTTTGTCAAAGTTTTGAGAAATAATAATGTTGTGAGGATATTTATATATTTCAGTTGAATACTCTCGTCTATTAATACGGAAATCTAATAGAAATCTAATAGTAGGAAATATAAAATATGATACTGCAAAGTTACCCTTATACATTTTATTTATTATATATAGCCATATGGAGATAAACCTTTGCAAATGTGCTGCTTTTATCCATTCAAGTACTGACCACCAGGCTAGAGATTTTAAACATCCTTAATCCACACTTTCTATCAAATAGTCTCCGCTTGATGGATCAATCCGACCGCATATGTACTGAAATAAACAGGTATTCTGCGACGCGGCTTTTCACATCAAAGGCCGACAGGCTATGGCAATTTGGAGAGGGGCCGTTCAATAATCCCCCTATATTTAAAAAAAAATCCTAAACATGGTTAAACCTGGCGAACAGGTTGAGCACTTTTATATAGCCTACTGTTTTGAGCAAAGAGGCTGCACAGTTTGACCAGCGGGAAGCGGCCGCACATCAGGCCACCAGACGGGGTTGCTATATAACTTGCAATGTATAACTATTATCCATTATCAGACCGGCCTTCGCAGCCTCAAAACACTACCGGCCCACCGGGAAATGTCCCGACTCTCCCGATGGCCACTCTGCTACTGCGAGAAGACCTCTAGTAGGCACCCTAAATCTACCACATTCAGAAACACACGGGTGGAAAGCCAGCTTTAAAAAGACGCGAACACACCCGTGTACACAGGAAAAATTTTATCTTTAAAAAGACGCCAAAACCCCCGCAGCTGCTGAAGCTGATAGGGGTAGCCAGCAATCGCTAAAAGAGGTGAACAACCGGTTACAATCGAAGCAGATTGGGCTCTCTAGCGAGTTCCCAATTCGTCTGTCATTGACGTGACGTTGGAGTTACCGACTGAAAGGGAGCCATGGTTACTGTACTTTTACCACACAAAAAAACATGGGCTGTGTCTGAATCAGCTTCCTTGTGCAGTAGTCTGGGCACTGATCAGGGAGTCGACCATTTTAAGGGCTGTCTGAATCGCAAAATCCTTCCAGTGCACTGGAATGTTCGTTTCTTAAAAATTCCCACAATGCAACGCAAAACCCAGTGAGCATCGATGCTGACTATGCTCCCTTACTGGAAATCACGTGACCTTTTCTGAAGGTCTTCAACCGAAAATCGTGTGAGACTGCTCAATAAAATTTATGAAATGTGACAGAAAATTTATAAAGACGGAAATAAAGAAATCGTTAGACAGTAAGGGACCACAATCTATCCAATAATTAACATAATATTTATAAAAAATTGTAAAAAAGACTGATTGGCAGAAAGACCAAAACCAGGTACGTTAAGGTTTGAATTATTTTCCAGTGTTTGCTATCTGTTATGTTGTGTTTACACCAGCCGCGGTAGAGGCAGCAAAAATGCGCTATTCGCGCCTAGTTGGACACTTGAACATTTGAGTTTACTTGCTTCATTCGTGCGTGAAATTCTAGTCATTCAAGACAATCAGGCGGAAATCTGCATCATGGGAGGGCATCTGCGGCTCTGCTGAGACTCCGCTCGCTTCCTGTAATCACGTCACTACTTCAGCAAGGTCCGGATTGGTTAACGCGGCACGAAAATCCGCCAAAGTTCAGATTTTTCAATTCGTGCGTTTCACGCGGAAGCGCTCAATTTGCGCGTTCCGTGCCGCAGGATGCCTAATCGCATTTTTGCATTGACTTAACATGTAAATCACCCGAGCTTGCCACCTCTACCACGGCTGATGTAAACAGAAATGGATTCCTGATTGTTCTTTGGTTGGTTGAGAGTACAGTGTCCCACTGCTGGGGGAGGGAATATATGGGATGAACGGGTCACTTTTGCCAGCACACCTTCTCTCCATTCATTCTCCCAAGACCTAAATCTGTGCAAACGTTCGGCGATGAAGCCTAAGCCTGTTAATCGCAATAGCACACCGAACCCCACAGATGGTTAATCTGGCCTTTGTCTTACATCACTCGGCAAACGTAGATTCCCCTGCGCCCCACCCCTTCATTCATTGGGCCGCTGTTTGTTTCATTCTGTAAATTCCTAATCCTGTTTAGAAACACTTTTCGAACCCTGAATGGCCTTTTCAGGCCTTTCCCTCCTGCTCTTTTCTTTTCCCAGCTAAAAGAGACAAGGATCGAAGTTTGAAAGGAGAAAAGCTTTATCCTTTATTTGCGCCCCCCGATTGGTGGAGAGCCGAAGCTTACGGGTTTCTGTTATAATGTTTTATCTATTCCTCTTTTTGAAGGGTCACACCCCTACTAATTGATGATTATGCAAACTAATTCTGTATTAGGATGATAAAAGGTAGAAAAAGAAGAATAGAAAAATGCTGACGTTTTCAAATTCCTAGAGATGTCTGTTTCTCCTCACGTCCAAGATCTACTGTCACTGTGTTCCCAGAAGCACTCGGCGGCTGTCAAGACAGAGCCGTCTGCTAAGCATCTGCTTTGAGTCTCAGCCGAGCGACAAACGCTCACACGGTGTCCAAATCCAGCACACCACGTTCTAAACAGAAAACTGGGATCGTTCGCTTTGCTGCTATTTGCATACTGCTGATTTGTTCCACTTTTTGTCTCCAGTAGCCATATTTATTTTATTATTATTAATTTGAAACACATTGACATACAGTATCTGCTATTATGAATGATTGGATGAGTCAAACAGAGCCACCAAGACTTATTTTTATCAGACTATTGCAGTCAGTCTTTCTTTAATGAAATAGTTCAGGATTTATTCACATTTATGCCATTTTAAACCTGTGTTAATTTTCTTGTGTTAAATGTCCAAAATGTCAATAACAGCAAATGTTGCCTGTTCCTTCGTAAAATTTAAAGTCCCCATGAAATCAAAAATGACAATTCTTTATTTTTTATGGGAATGGTGTTCACTATAAACAATTTATCCCTGCTCGCTAAATGAATGTGAGTTCATTAACTTTTATTAAAATCTGAAAATGTACTTGTGGCAATCATTCTTGAATGACATCAGCTTGGACGGAGCATCCGTTAACCCCGCCCCCTCACTGTCAATCTGCTGCGAGTTCCATTTCTGAATAAAAAGCCTGCTTTTCTATATCCAATTGATTCACAGTGTGAGCCACGCCCGATATTTTCTGTGTGTGAAATGGAAATACGTCAGTACAGAAGTAAAGTCGATCGTGACTTCTTGTTCACCGGGACTTTAATGACAGCCCTGTTGGATCATAATTTGTCATAATTTCTAGTTGTCGAGCGGTATTGCTAACCCAGTCCATTTTAAGCACTCATGGCCTTATTGTATGAAACTGAGGACAGGCCTTTGAAGCTATAAGAGATGATTTTTTTGTTAGCTGTGTGTTTTTAGGCTTTAAAACCGGTTCACGGAACGAAAACCAGAAAGTTTTGATGTTTTGCAAGAAACAGAAACGAAACCAGAAGCTTTCAAAAAATATATGTTCCGGAACAGAAACGTTATTTAAAATAAAATAATTAATACTGTAATTTTTTTCATTCTTTGACAAGATTTTTGTGCAATACTCAATGAAGTTCACTTCCGGTCATTGTTGACTCATCGGAGAAATGAGAAGCTTGCCACCAGCAAATAGCCTACTCAAGCCCAAGTCTCTAATGCTCAATCATAAAAGGGTAAATATTGTAGGCTACCAGGTATCTCAAGATGTTTGTTTTTTACTAATTAGTGGTTTAACGGATCGCATGCGATTTGCAGAGTAATACGCAAATTTAAATAGGGTGAAAGTTGATCATTTGCACGTGTTTCAAAAGCTTGCAAATGTTTACACTTAAGTGATTTTAAAAAATTTAACCGCTAAAAAACCGCTAAAGTGAGCAATTTTCTGTGAGAAAACGAGTTGCGTGTGTCTCATACTGTAGTCCATTAAAATACATTTGGTGAATAAAGTACTGAAAAACAACGTAATTTTCACTTTATGTGGAGCGACTGTTTATTGTTTATGCTACATCTTCTTCCAAAAGGCGCCGTTTGGAATTCGTCCTCCGTCTGTGTGTGTGCGCGTGTTTAAGTGCACTCAACAAATGTAGGCATGAATTACAGTTATGCCGCTTACATTATGTAGCCTTTTTTTAATGTTTGATGACAACATAGAGACTTTTTTTAAACCCTAGTTAGTGTGTAATGTTGCTATAATAGCATAAATAATACCTGTAAAATGATAAAGCTCAATATTCACTGCCAGGCGATATATTTTCTTCAATAGAATTCCTCTTTAAAAGCCTACAACGAACAGCCAGTTTGGACTACAGCCCTCTATTTCCTGCTTTAATGATGTCAGTAAAACAGTTTGTTGACTAAACTCCGCCCACAGGAATATGTCAGTCACCAGCTTTGGCTCAAACGGCTCTGCTAAGCTAAGCTGCTATCGAATCACAGCACACTAAACAAACTACACAATCAGAACTTGTTACGTATTTCTGAAGGAGGGACTTCACATAAAAAGGAAGACATCAGACTGTTTTCAGGACAGTGAAAACAGCACTATACAGATAAGTAAATTGTGCGAAAAATCAAAATCACAGACAGAACGGGAGCTTTAAGGAAAATTATGTAGACTAATAATTTAAGTTTAATGTCCTAATGATCAGCCTACTTATTTGTATGTCCCACAGCTGACATGGAACGTTATTAACCAGTTCGGGAACTTAATTTTTTTGTTCTAACTGGTTCAGGAATGTCAACTTTAGGGTTGAACCGAAAACCGGAAACGTTAAAATACTGTTTCTGTTCGGAACGAACCAATTGGGAAAAAATCTGGTTCAAAGCCCTGGTTGTCCCACAGGCTAAAAGTTTCATAAATTGCAACAACTGGTTTGTTACCTGAACTACTACCTTTTTTAAGATTTTTTTATAAAATACTTGTTTGATATTTACTACCTAATACTTGTTGCCACACATCTATGACAGGTTATACACTTTGCACTTGTTCATGTTTTTTTCTTATTAACACATCATATCCGTATAAATTCGAGAAGCGTCATAGACATCAAAGCCCCTTTACTGACTTTGAAGTAAGACACCTGCATTTTATCCCTAATGTTTGTAGGACAGCATTGAATGAGAAGGCAAAGCGGTTGTGTTGAAGAGTCACCTATACTTAGGCTGAAATCCAGTTTAGGTTTAGTGAATACCCATCAAAGCCACTGCTAAGCAAACCGCACTTAACCACAGAGGTTTTTGTTCTTCAGTCGCTAACGTTTAAACTTCACTAACATCTGTTCAGACCTGCTTTCAGAACTGCAACAGCAACACAAATATGCTTGATCATTCAACAAGTGCTCAAGTTAAGAACTGGAAAGTAAAACTATGTAAAAACCTTCAAGTAATGACAATGACACTTATTCAATAAAGAACAGAAAAGAGAAGCAGATAAAATACAAAATAAACCACTGAATACATTAATACACTTTGCATTGTGCTGGAAAGTATAATTGGAAATTGTACAATGTTTTAAGGTTCCACAATTCCATAATACCCAAACTATCATTAAACACTATACGATGGCATTACAAAGCTACCAAGAGCCAGGATGTTGCTAAATGTAACTCAGCGGGTGAGAAAATTATAAGAATATTTTCATGAGAACTATTCCATTAAGAGGATTATAATAGGAATTACATGCAGGTGCAGTGTGTAATTTTTAGAAGGATCTCTTGACAAAATGCAAAATAATATACATAACTGTATTATCAGGGGTGTATAAAGACCTTTCATAATGAACTGTTACGTGTTTATTACCTTAGAACGAGACCTTTTTATCTACATACACCGGGGGGCAAATAGTTATGCCTATAGTTTTAATGCAAACTTTTAGTCCTATATACAGGTACAGGCTTCAGTTGTAATGTTTTCTCTCTTGATTGTGGGAAATTGTGTACCGGATGTTTCAAAGCACTGTCATTTTTACATAGTTTCATTTACTCACACCCTCAAAGAAAGTTAAAGTACATAAAATTGGGTTGCAGGGACAACTTTAAATTCAATAGAATCAACAACTATGCCTCAAAGTCTGAGAGATGTGTCTTTTTTCTACATCTAATCCTACATATAACCCAGTCATAGCATCTTTATATCTCCTCTGAGCCAAGGAACTTAGAAGTATTAGAAAGCCTATGGACAGCAGAAGAAAGCATAGTGTGTGTGTGTGGTCTGCAAAGATAACAGAGAAAAGGAAAAAGATACAGACAGAGCACTGCGGATTCTCGGAGCCGTACAATCAACTTCGACACTCTGAATCACTGGCTTTATAAAAGTCCTTGAAAATCGATGAATTCTGCGACGTGACCACAGCCGCTACCTCGGACCAGAAAATGTGAGCAGGTCTGGCGTAATTGAAATCATTAATCGTGTTTTATTCCACGCAGCAGCTACAGTAAGTCTTTGTTTGGGTCAATTAGAGTATCCAGATATATTGAGGAAATTCGCTTGGGTCGTTTCCTATCATATTGCGGGGTAAAACTTTTTTTGGCACTTAATCAGTAAAAGGCACTATAATTATATTTGCTGCCCTTATTAACACAGTCCTGATGTGATTATCAAGCCAATACCTTCGTGGATCAGTTAAGGCCATTTATTTGTGTTTTAAAGCTGAGATTTAACTTATTTGAACTAGTCATAGTAGTTATGCACTCATTAACATAAGACCACCCACATATGCACATCATTACGTATGTAGGCCCTGTCCCAAATCCACACTTTGATGACATCATGTAGTGCAGACCTTAGGGGCCCTTGACGCGAGTCCACGAGGGCACACCAAAGTCGTATTGTGGGACAGACTCAAGTGTCATGCCGGAATTAGGAATAGAAGTTGTGAACTCCTCCAATCCATCGTCTGATTGCTTTTTCTCAAGGACTTCTGGATTGGTAAAGTGCATGAAGCCTGCAGCAGTGCGGGCTTCGCCAAAGACTGCATCAAGGGGCCAAAGGGGCACTGATGAGCACTCTTTGGAGTGTAAAAATGACGACACCCTACGGACTTGTAGACTAAGCGATCACGTAAAAGTCCACATGAAGTGCACCATTTGGGACAGGGCCTTAGTAGTCAGCAACTTAGGCTTGACTTACTGTGCTTTCACAACACCACCGGCAATAGCGTCAAAGTGGCCTGGAAGTCATTCATTTTCAACGAGAGCCGGCGGCGAGCAGCGGCACCTCATGTACGGTGTGAGCGACGAGGAGAGTTGAAATCAGTTCAACTTTATGGTAATGAGCTATGACGTTCTGCGGCAACCAATTGGAAAGTTGAAATGTTTGGCGGCAACCAATCGGAAGGTGGAAACCTCCGCTGGAAAGGAGTTCAGAGACTGCATTCGAGTGTCAGAGCGTCCACTACACCTTTTCTATAGCGTCGTTGGCAGGGCAGCCAGAGCTTTTATTGATGCTCTCGTCGGTGGCGGTGTGAAAGCACAGTTAAGATGGGTGCACACCGCCAGCGACTTTGTTACTTAGTGTCCCCAATCTCTTTGATAAGTAAGAGATAATTTATAGGCAGCTGGTTGTTATTGCAGAAATAAGCCCCAACAGTGTGATCAGTCTTGTATGACACTAAAGGAGTTTATTTTGCGATAACAAGCGACTGCCTGTACATTATCCTGCTTATTACATGCAATAAATTTGATATAGACAGTAATCAAGAGACAACAGGAAAGTACAGGGTGAAGAGAGGGGCATGGGATCGGCAAAGGACCTCGAGCCGCTGGAAGTGTGTCTGCACCATATGTCGAAGCACTGTCCACTACACCATCGGCTCCGACTTTATTTGCAGACATCCCGCAAGGAAAATCCAATTACTTTCAGTTGTAAGGTAAGATAAGACATTCAAATGTGACAAACAGACTATATGGTTTAATCATTTGTAAATATAATGTCATATATGCTATTAAAATACATATTTATATTACATTTTTGTTTAACTTTAAACTGTACCTTTCAAAATAATTTGCAGCATCCAGGTTACAATGTCTTATAAGATTTGAGCGGTTGTAATTTGCTAAGAACTTTTATAAATTAATGTTGTTGCTTTTAAATGTGCTTTAAAAATAAAAATGAATGATTTGAATAACAAACCTGCAAATGTCACAACTGGCCAATCAGAATCAAGCATTCCAACGAGCAGTGTAATAATTCTGGTAATCCTGTAATGCTGCGTTTACACCAGCCGCGGAAGAGGTGTCAAGCGCGAGTGATTTCAATGTCAAGTCAATGTGAAGACGTGTTGACGCAAGGCTGGAGGTTTTGCAGCGCAAATGAGGCGTTTATCGCGGCGCATTAGACGCAAATACTGTTTTTTGAGCATTTGATGCAAATTTGTATCTGACGCGGAGTTGAAAAATGTGAAATTTTGCTGTGGCGGAAGCCCCGCCGAGAGTCACTCATTCAACATGGAGAAACGCTTGATATTGTTCGTGAACAGTCACCCGGAGCTATACGACACAAGTTCTTATTTCTATAGAGACAGGAATAAAAAGGAACTCACTTGGAACAGTGTCAGTGAGGCATTGGGCAACCTGGTAAGTTATAAATACACATTTCACTTTTGAGTCACGTGGCGTTTATTGTCCCGCGGCATTCCCGCCATTTTTTTACTATTTTCCCCCTATAGTACGGTGACCAAATACAAACTTTCTCGATGAATGCATGATCAACATCAGCCAGACAGACAACCGCTTAGCACTTGCTCCTCCCACAAGAAGCGGATTTCGCATCTGACGCGCGTCAAATGTTTGCTTTTTCCGCGTGTCTACTTCGCTCTAGACGCACGAATGCATTCAAAATGTTAAAGCGGCAAACTAGACACGGTAGATGCCATTTTGACGCGTCAAACGTGGCTGGTGTGAACCCACGGTAACAGTTATAAAAAATGAATAACCGTCCACTGCAGTTAATGATGAAAGGTGGATGACGTGCACACAACTGCTTTACTCCTATTGGTAGTCAATCCCGAAAGTCGCTCGTCATTTGCATAAAGTTGAACTTTTCTCAACTTTGTTGCATAAAAGAACACGCCCACTTCTTGTCACCAACAGATACCATTGCTTGTGTCACCAGAAGTCACCAAGCTTCCAGTAAAATGAACGAGATCATATCAACTATACTGATATTCAGAGGTTAGGCAATCATAACAAATCTCTAGCCAAACATTTCCAATGTTGGGATTCTTCAGAAGGATGGCATCATATTTGATGAACATTTTCTCAATGCAATTTTATCATTATTGTTATATTGTGAATGGGCGCACACACGTTTTTGATCGCCCAACGGGTTTTTTCCAGTGTGAACAATGAACATGTCAGTCAACGGTTTTTAATAATTGCTCTTTTCTCACTTGGCAGTTATAAATGTAGAAGTTACATGGTCTTTTATACGAATGATTAAGGATAGTTTGATTCCTCATGATATGACCCATTTAACATCAACACTAAAAGGCATCTGCAACACATTTCATTTCGGTAATCTAATGTAGGCCCATTTCAAAGCAAAACAGGATTTTCAGTGAGAAAAAATATAGTGTGGGACTTTGATGTTGTCCATCGAGACTTAATTGGATGGTGAACAGAGGTCTCTGTATGACATGGGGTTGGAGGAGAGGGGTTTGAAAAATGAAAGTGCTTGGCTGAAAATGATTTTTTTCAGAGGCGAACAAATGTAGACGTTAACAGTGTAATTGTATCTTAACTGGTCAGACATTTGTTTGCAGCACATAAGGTTGAGGGAACACACATGCTGATGAAAAATATAAACAGATTTGGGAGTGTTAAACTAAATCACAAGTGTTAAGTATTTTTATATAATACTGTAAGTGTACTCAAACAGATTTGAGAAATGTATTTAAATAATGCTTTGGGGGTCTTGATGTCCAGTTTTTACTTACGTTTTGAATTATTACATACTGTGTATTGTTTTGTCATTGTCACCATGCAATACCATGCATTTCCCATAAAAAGAAACAGATATCCCACCTCTCCCGACGTTCCAGGAGTCTCCGGCATATTGACAGCGGCTCTCTGCAGCTTGCAAATTATGTAAAATATCCAGAAATAAATTATTTGAGAACGTGTGAGTTAAAGAGATCAGGTTCAAAACATTTTTACAAGGTCTCAGTCTGAAGGTTTTAGTGACAGAGATCTCTCTTTCGATAACTAGACTAATCAGTTTTCGCTTTGGGCGCCCTTACAAACTCTCTCTGTCTCTCTCTCTCTCTCTCTCTCTCTCCAGTCCAGTATACCAATGTAATTTAATTTACAGTGTAGTGTAGTGTTAGAAAAATAGGAAAATACTACATAAAATGCATTATATGTACATTAAAGTGTACTCTTGCTTAACATGGGTCAAAAAATAATTACCTTTTATGTATCATATATTTATTAAGTGTTCCTAATAAAGCGACCTTGGAGCGACCCTATTGAAGTCATAATATAATATAATATAATGTATGAATTATATAAATGCCTAAAGGGGACATTTCATGAAAATCTGACATTTTCCATGTTTAAGTGCTATAATTGAGTCCCAGGTGCTTCTATCAACCTAGAAAATGTGAAAAAGATCAACCCAGTAACTTGGTTTTGGTAAACCATTCTCTGCAAGCACGTAAAAAGTGGGTCATAGGGCTCCCAATGTGATGTCAGAAGGGGATAATACCACCCCTTAATCTGCACTATCCAACAACGGCACTGCCATTTAGTGCAGAGATCAACTCATTTGCATTTTAAAGGACACACCCAAAACCGGCAAATTTTTGCTCACACCTACAAAGTGGAAATTTTAACATGCTATAATAAATTATCTATGGTGTATTCTAAACTAGAACTTCACATATATACCCCGACACCAAAGATGTACTTTTTAAAAAAGTCTCGTTATTTTATAATTTTTTAGGGGGTTCGGTGAGGTACCTTTCTGAACTGAGTGTTTGCAGGGTGGGATGTCTGCTAATGACACATTGCTCACAATAATACCAGACTACTGTAAGTCATACACACCTAGGCTGTTACATCAAAAACAAGGACCGAAAGCGTGCGTCGATTTTATTTCCACTACGTTGAACAGCTGTGCGCTGACAGGAAGTCTTGTCTCGACATGCACCAGGAGCAGCATTTAGCGGGGTGTTAGCGCGTGTCAGTAGAGAAGGCAGAGGTTGCGTTGGGCCACAGCAGGGCTCGGCTGTTGGCAAGAGAGGGAACACGGCGTCCCGCTGTGAGGTAGCGCCGATCCAGAGGCCTCTTCTCATAGAAGGTTAAAGTGTCGTTCTCTGGTGGGTGACCCGGGCCGACACGTCTTCTGTTGGGCCGCGACCTCTGCTTTCCGCCCGCTGCTCTCAGATGTAACTCTGTTTATGGTGGCAGCCAATGCGAACAGGCCCTCTGTGGCTCAATGCAGCAAATGAAACCAATGGATTCGGGCCAAAATACATTTATTATTCATGGCTGTCAAAATTAATGTGCTTATATATCAGTAACTGTAAGGCTTTTGAGTTGAAAGTACAATTACACAAATGTGTGTGTTCTCTGGTGGAGGTTGTGGAGGTGTTTTGAACACCTACGTTAAAACGCATTGACATGTTTTGCTATTTAAAACCAAAAATCCAATATCTTATTTTATAGTCCTGTCAAATCTCATTTACATAACCATTTATATATTCAGTTGTCCATTAAAATGGACGTAAATAGAAAATAAATATAATAAGTATAAAATATAAAAAATATACAAATATTGTGTGTGGGTTTATATATATATAATTGAAACCTGATTTTTATCAAAGTAGAGAGTCAAAGATCAAGAAAAAGACACAATAAACATAAAAAGCTAAATAAAAACATATTCTTTAAAACTTAAACTCGTTTTACATTGATGTATGGTTTGTTAGGATAGGACCATATTTGGTCGAGATACAACTACAAAATCTACAAAAAAATAATATTGAGAAAATCGCCTTTAAAGTTGTCCAAATGAAGTCCTTAGCAACACATATTACTTATTATAAATACATTTTTTTCATGGTAGGAAATTTAGAAAATATCTTTACTTAATATCCTAATGATCTTAGGCATAAAAAATGTAATTTTTTATATTACATAATTTTTTACAATGTATTGTTGCTATTGCTACAAATATACTTTTACGACTTATAACTGGTTTGTGGCCAGTGTCACAAATGTTTTAAGCAATTTTAAAATAATTATAGGTGACATAAATCAAGAAACACTGTGTGTTATGTAATTCAGGCCGTCTTAATTTTTTCGGCCAATTAAAATATTTCTCGCAAGCGTAACCAATCAATGACCTTTCAGCTAGTGTGAATGTCAATGTCAAAAAAAATAGATTTTGCAGTTGACACAAATGTGTTGGGAGGAAAGTGCTCTACCTTAAGCAAGCAGCTTTAGTTTTTGTTTTGTTATTTTTATCTTAAATCAAGAGCTTAACCAGTAAACACCCTCAAATAAAAAAATATGTGCGTGTGTGATATGTAGTGTAGCAAAGCACTTTCACGTTTTACTGTTTTTTTACCTTCTTCTTAGAAGTATCATTTTGAAATGTTTAAAGTTAACATTCAAGCATTTTTATCAATAAATATCGATTTTGCACAAGGACACTCAGGAAGAGTAAAATCAAAATGGTTTCTCTTCTGTATTCATAACAGGCTAGACATTTTAAGAACTGTGTGGTATTAGGTTTTTTAAAATCGGTTTACTGTGGCAGCCAGTCAAGAAGTCAAGGTGTTTGATAAGTAAAGCTGGTTAGCTCTGAGAGTTAGTCTCCCTGGTCATGAATATTTTAGTTTTGCTTCACCGTATATAGCTGACCGAAGTTCTGGCTTCAACAGCAGGGACAACAGAGTCAGCAGACCTTACACATATACACACATAAACTCAACCTGCTACCTGTAAGTGGATGCAGATTAAATATAGGCAGATGTGAAAATAAAATTTCCAAGGTGAAATCATTTTTTATTCATGCAAATTAAGTTCTTAGTTTTCAGTCGTTTCGACAACCGCCCGGGGTTTCTTCTGAGCAATTACATGGCCAAACCCATTTTATTCTTGACTGAAATCTATTCATCACCACAAGAGCTCTGTCTCTATACAGCACCAGTCTTTTTTCCTTGGTCTGCCTGCCGAATTTAAGGCAAAGCTCACCTACAAATTTTAACTTTGTATTTCATAGTGTATTGTTTCATATATGTAAAATTTTCTTTCATAGAATTTAAATGTTGATTCTTCAAAAGGGCATGGAGGACTGGGGCTTAGTCCGAGAGGGAGTGCATACCAAAGCATTTACACTGGCAATCGGCGTATGTTTTCAATTGTTTCCAATTGAAGCTTGCCGTTTTGCAAAAATGCCAGCAGTTGGCAGGTTTTTGTCGGCGCTAAGCGTCGGCGCTCAACAGCTTTTCCGCGATCATTGCTGAGCATCGAGAGTTCAACATTTTCAACTTTTGGTGAAACGCACAGCTCGTCAATGTCACTTCCCACTCAGCCGACCAATCACAGTGGAGGAGGGGTGGGAAAAATATTACCAACCGGTGCATCGTTTAACAACTGATAAACAAAGCAAAAGCTGATAAAGCACTCAGCTGATAAAAGCTGCCATTTAAGCATCATTGTTGGAAGCCCTGGTTGTGTGGGAGTCAAGGCAGATCCATCTGTAGGCCCAAAGGGGGCCAGCCGAGGAGAAGGAGCGACATTATGTGGGTCGTACCTCCAGCTCACGGAACTTAAAGGTCCCGTTCTTTCTGTGTTTTTGAAGCTTTGATTGTGTTTACAGTGTGCGATATAACATGTGTTCATGTTTCACGTGTAAAAAAATGCAGTATTTTTCACACAATTTACTTATCTTTGTAACGCTGTTTTCACTGTCCTAAATACAGACTGATGTCTTCCTTGTTCTATGAAGTCCCTCCTTTTGAAATACGTAACTAGTTCTGATTGTGTAGTTTGTTTAGTGTGTTGTGATTCGACAGCAGCTTAGCTTAGCCTGAGCCATTTTGAGCTTAGCTGGCGACTGACATATTCTTGTGGGCGGAGTTTAGTCTAACCGTGGGTTCACACCAGCCGTGTTTGAGGCGTCAGATTCGCGACTTGAACATTTTGAGTTCCCTCGCTTTATTCGCGCGTGAAATTCTAGTCATCAAGCCATTCACGTGGAAATTTGAAATGGAAGGGGCAAGCTCCTGACGCGGTGCGTTTTCCGCCAAAGTTCAAATGTTTCAACTCGCGCATTGGCGCGGCAACGCTCAATTCACGGCATTCGCGCGAACGAGGCGGAATCACGTCTACCGGGCCGCGCTAAACGCCTCATTCGCGCCACAAGACCTCCAGACGCGCGTCAATGTGTCTTTACGTTGACTTAACATTAAAATCACTCGCGCTTGAGGCCTCTACCGCGGCTAATCTGAACGCAGCATAACGCCCTTGTTTTGACATCATTCAACTGGGAAGTAGACAAGTCGACTGTAGTCCAAACTGAATGTTCGCTCTAGGCTTTGAAATGGGACTTCTATTAAAGAAAACATATCGGCTGACAGTGAACTTTGAGCTTTATCATTTTGCAGGTATTATTTATGCAATTACAGCAACATTACACACTAACTAGAGTTTGAAAAATGGCATCAGGAAGAACATGACATTTAATGGGCCAGAGCAAGGGCCGTCTGAAATCAAGTATCGTTTTTTTTTTTTTTTTAAGTACTGCTGCTTTTATCCATACAATGAAAGTGAATGAGGACTGGCTGCTGTGACTGTGCAAATCGACTAAAAAGCATTATATGAGTATAATTCTTTATTCATTTTGATCTCACACACAGCTGTTATATTACAATGTGTGAGCAATATTTACATATTTGGTACAATGTTTAAACAACTAATGACAGAATTTGAATTGCGCAAACTATTTTGCGCATGAATTTGCTTTACAACCTGATCCAATCTGATTTGGTCAAGTAAAAAGAGATAAAGCTTAATTTACATTTAAATCTACGTAAACAGCATAACACAACTATAGCAACCGAATATCATGTTGGGCTGTGAAATCTCATTGGTCTGCAGTGCCGCTCAGAAAAACTCCATTAAACATCAAGTATTTGCACATTGGCTGTTATTTTGTCACGTTGTGCAGGGGTTTCACATTCAGTTTGGACAAATTTTTCCTGGACGCTTGTCACATTGTGCCTGGTTACGGCACCGTGTAAGCTGCTTTGGATAAAAACATGTAAATGTAAAGACGGCTTATAAGCTATTTTCCGGCGAACATGCACAATGTTATCGTGAGAAAAATAACAAATCTGCATACCTTTTAAAAGCCTACGTCAGAGCCACGTCTATGAGCATGATCAAAAGAAATGAACAGGTTCCCTAAGCCTCGAGACTTCTATTGCAACCCACAGATTCTTTATACACGCTCAGTATTGTGGCTCTGGAGAGCAGCGGCGAACAGAGAAAAAATATAAAGAAATATGCAAGCGCAGGCGATTGAACTCGCGCATGCTTAATTCCCCTGGTCATGCATTTGACTGCTAGATGAGAGCTGAGGAAGAACTGCAGGATGTCAGAAACAGACACACATACAGAGATGCGCCTGCTGCACGTTAGCACACTGCACCAATTAAACTATTTCTGGAAGATGTGACCCATCTGTGACCTCTCAGTTAGTTCTGGTGGCTGTGTGGATTAAGTGCTATCGTCACAGTGGATCAAAGTAGGCAAGGGGCGAGAGTGACAGACAGATAAATAGATGTGAACAAAGCAGTTGGGGCAAAGAAGAAACATAGCTAGACTCCTAAACTGCCCCCATTTTCTACACACAAAGAGGCATTAACATAATCGGCATCAGACTCCAGTGTCAAATCAATCCAATTGGGCAGAGAAACCTCATTACCTGAGTGTAAAAGGGGGTGTCTGGTGTGTCTCTGTGTGTGTTAGCATCGTATAATACCAACAGCAGTCGATACGTGATAAAAAATTCTTATTTTGAGCTTATTAAGCGATCAATACTTCGCACATCCATAAAAAATAAGCAGGACTGCAAGTTGGTGGCATGTCAATAACATTGAGTCATTATACATAGTAAAATTTCTTTAGCCCTCCCTATCTATGTGTTTTTTCCCATAATGCACCATGCAAGCGTTGTCCTTTCCATGACCCCACTTTCAATTATGTCACAGTCTAGCCAGAGGCGGGGTCACTTTGCGGACACTTTGGTCCAATCATAAATGCTGAAACAGACTCCGCCCTTCCCTCATGTAGCCACAGCAGCACTGCAACCGAGCAATCGTAGCGCATTAGCATTAGCATCGCTAATTCATTTCGATGTTCACCCTCATGCAACCTCGTAATGTTTGTGCCAAACGTGTCGATTTCCTGTGAAGATCGAGTCATTTTCAATGTCTTTGCCTGCTTCGTTCTTTGTTTTCCTGACGGCGCACCGTGTTTACAGGTCAGCAATGGTAGAGAAAAATAAAGCACGACGCGTAATGAGGTGACACTTTGTTGAACACTTTGCTCTCTAATTCGCAGCTGCAAAAATCCTAGCACCCCCCCATGGTTATCGCCTTTGTCTGTCTGTCACTTAGTGTTACAAAAACAAAACGCGCACACCAAAAAAAAAAGGTTATGGTAGTCGGACCACCTGTTCAAAGAAGGTTTATATATTTTGAAATACTTTGTACTAAGTGTTTATTTCAATATAGTAAGATTACAGTTTCTAGTTCCATTGTAGGAAAGGTGTGTAGTTTTCGGCGCATATATATAATTTGTTTTGGTTGCATGTGTAGTTTAATTTTCCTCATCACTTACATACAGCTGTAAAGTATAGGGTTGTAATAGCAGACAAATAACTAGCAGGCAAAGTTGTGTGCAAACATAAAACTGTTACGAGTAAATTAGAGCAGCCAGGTGAAATGTTGAGGTATTATCGCTCTGTCGTATTTAAACACATAATCCTCAACAATGGCACAAAAGCTTACATAGAAATGAAAAAAAAAGATTTGTGGCGGGGGAAATTAGCACATAACAATCTAAGCAAAGCGTTAAATAAACATTAAATAGCCTAAACTAGATTTTTTTTTTTTTAAACTAAACTAAGATCAGGTGAGAACAATCTATTGTGGAATAATTAAATCCACAGTCCGTTTTAGGTAAACAAAAAAATTATTTTCGAAAATAAAATAATTTTAAAATATGTGACTGAAAACCTAACTAAAGTATTTTATATGTGATTTACCGTTTTCCACATAAAATCAACCTACATAATGTAAATACCATTTGGTTAAAATATATTCTTGATATCTTTAAAATTCACTGAGTAGGATTAAAAAACTTTGATTCTCCAAATCTCATTATTAGATTATAAGACTTTAGCCTGGATTTTTAGAGTCATATAATATTTACCTGAGGGAATAAGTATAGGTGTCTGTATTTAACCATATTTATGTATTTAAATGTGAGATTAATATAAATATGCTACATAGTAATGACAAAATAAAATTATATTATTATTAGAATCTGAAAATATTAATATCATATTAATTAGTAGTAACCTATTAATGTCCTCAAATAAATAAAATAATTTAATTACTTGTGTTTTTAACTAAGAATTTAAACTGTTTCATTTCTCTTTATAAATTATTATTTTTATTATTATTTTGGTTTAATGCATTTCATATAATTCTTTTTTGGTGGTCTCTTTCTTCTTACCCCATCAAGGACGGGCGAAAGGACACTGCGGTCGCCTCCAAGTCAGGGTAGTAATCTCAGTACGTCTGCCTCAAATTTGATTAAGACCGATAAATATCTACACCCAGTTAATGAGATGTCAGCTGCTAACTGGACCTCTTCAGTCTAACCTTTTCCACCTTTCCAAAAAAAGTATATAAAAACAGAACAGCATGTTGCCACATATCTCAAGGTCATCTTTACCTTTTATGTCTGGTCAAGTAGCTAAGCGGTTTATTTTAATAAAAACACCATAGATAGAGAAGGCACAGATGCTTAAAGCTAATAATCTGTTGATTATTCAAAGCATCAACCATTAAATGGGTTCTTTGCAAAAAAAAATTATTATCATGTTTGCGTGCTTGCCATAAACAAGTGTACAGCTAAAAAGAAAATGCAATGCTTTATGCCACAATGTTATATGGTTGCCTAGGTGTAGCATTGTTGTAAGTGGTTTACTAGCTCAAATGTTGCTATGTCATTCTGGTCTCTAGATATTTAATAGCACAAATCATTGGTCAGCAGTTCTCAAAAAGTCTCAAAATGTGAGATATTATTCCTGTCTATGGCACAAGCAGTTTGTTATACGTAAACATATTTCTGTTTAAAACATTGTTTCCTCTTTAAGTGGATATGCATTTACTACTTTTTGAGTAACACTTTACAATAAGATCTCAAATATTAACATTATTAAATGCATTAGTTAACATGAACTACGGCTACGTTTACACGTGTGCGGTTATTTTTATAAACGTACATTTTAACCACTCCGGTTTCAAAAATAATATCGTGCACACATGTCAGTTTTCAGAAAAGTGTTCATGTACACATACCCGTGCATATATGCTGTCAAGAGAAGCTCAAGCCCACGTAAGCCAATCACAGGCAGCGCTGGTGGTGACGCGAACTGGTTCTTCGTGTTGGAGGGAGGAGTTGTTGCAGTAGGTGTTCGATGACGTCAAAGTACCGCGAGAGCGATTCGAAATTAGACCTCTACGTGTGATTTCTTGCGGTACATTGACATCATCCATCTGTCGGTTCTTGCAGCGCCGCAAGAACACGCAAAGTCGAACACGCATAAAATCGTCTCTGCTTCTCGACATAATGGATCAGCTGTATTTGCAAATACAAACACACAAAACGAGTTTGCACAAACATAAATGTGATCATGGAAACGTTCAGAGTAGCAGTTACATGTAAACATAGGTCGCACTTTTAACGTAGGTGCGAGCTGTGGCGCATACTGTGACGTTGGCCACCTAAACATCCGTTTGTGTTAGTTTACATGCAAGCGTGCAAACGAAGGTTTTCAAAATATCCACTTTGGCCACAGTTTTTAGAAAGAATCGGTTTCAGAGGCGAAATCTACGTTTACGTGTAAACCAAGGGCGCAAACGAAGGTAAATGTCTCAGTTTTTCTAAATCACCATGTACGTGTAAACATAGCCTAACTAACAATTAGCAACATATTTTTACACCATTTATAAATCTTTGTTAATACTAATAATATTGTTGAATTTAATTGTTCATGTTAGTTCATTGCGCAATAAATAAAGTTTGTTTTTGAATATGTAATAATAAATGTTTAAATTAACAAGTACCATGATGCTAATATGCTATTAAATTCCCAGTGAACCGGAAGTCCCGATCACCTTTACTTCCATGTTGTGACATAATTTAATTGCGCAAAGAAATTAGTGGGCGTGGCTTATGTTTTCATCTGTGCTTTGATAGGATATAGAAATGGCACTTGCAGCAGACTGACAGTAGGAGGGGGCGGAGTTAACAGATGCCCCCACCCAAGCCGTCTAGCTGACATCATCAGAGAACAATCGCCAGAAGAGGGCAAATTATTATTATTTTTTATAATGACTTACACAGATAAATTGTTAATATAATAAACATTGCAATAAAACATTAAAAAGGTGTTTTTTATTTCACTGGCTCTCTAAAGTATTGTTCATTGTTAGCCATTTATTAACTTATGTTGTTAACTAATGTTCAAAAATGAGACCTTATTGTAAAATGTAAGAGCTCCCTCATAGTTCTCAGGGTCGACATTTCCAAATAAACAGTTTCTGCACTTAAGGTCTTTATCAATCATGCTATCTTATGTACTCCCACACCTAAGAAAACCACAAACATTACAGCATTTGGCAATACCCTGCTCGACAAGTTTCAGACTTTGAGAAAGATCATAATTAATTTATTGTTTGAGTTTTGACAGAGGCGGTGTGTGGCGAACTAATCCAGCCCGAGACGTGCAGCTGTGCCCAAAAACCTCAACAAAGGCCTGCTTGTTGCACCACTGTCAATGCAGGCTGCCATTTTGGATGGATCAGTCAAGGCGAACAGCGTTTCTTTGGGGGTTGGGGGCTGGAATGGGATAATCCTTTTTGACATTGTGAAGAAAGCACAGCGGAGCCTACCACAAAAGTCAAAATGAAGAAAAGCCTGCTTTTTTAGAAATCCTTGCTTAGCTGGACCCTTTGGCTGGTTTTGTACTTTGTCTCATTTGTCTACATCTCTGTCTTGTCAAAAGTGCCTTGAGAATATCGGCTGGATAAGAAATTTATAGTATAAAGTCTGAAATCATAGTAAAACACTATATTATGTATATGTAGACACCGATATATCATACTTGGCTACTAATTTTCGTTTTAGAGCAGCACATATTTTTCCCAGATGTCAACTTCTCTGAAGTACACTGCACACATGCACACACAAACATTGTCGATCTTGTGGGAACCCTCTTCCAATTAAACTTTGTGGTGCTAGGACTGTAATTAGCGTTCGCAGTCAGTCGCTGTCTGCATGTTGCTTAGCCGCGACAGGCCTGATGCTGAACGCCACACTATTTGTCCAACAATTATGTCAGGTCCCCGTGTCGTGGCACAGACGTGACCAATTAGCCGGAGCTCTGCGGCAGGCGAAAGAAAGAAAATGGATTAGAGCAAAGGAGATGGGCGAGGATGAAAACAGGGTGAGTGGGAGACGAGGAGTGGGTGGAGGACAAGGCGAGTCTGGCAGGAATTAGAGAAAAGAACAGATAAAAAATGCTTTAGCGAGAGGATGGTACATTCTCTCTCTCTCTCTCTCTCTCTCTCTCTCTCTCTCTCTCTCTCTCTCTCTCTCTCTCTCTCTCTCCAATATATATATATATATATATATATATATATATATATATATATATATATATATAAAAAGCTGTTGTGCTCATTTCGTTAACCGAAAAAGTTGGCAAAATATGTACACACTGCAAAAAATTATTTTCAAGAAAAAAATTCTTAGTATTTTTGTCTTGTTTTCAGTAAAAATATCTATAAATTCTTAAATTATGATGCTTTTTCTTGATTAGCAAATGAGCTAGGAAAATAAGTCTAGTTTTTAGACCACAAATATCAAATTTAAGTGATTTTGTGCATAAAACAAGCAAAAAAAAAAATCTGCCAATGGGGTAAGCAAAAAAATCTTGAACATTTTTCTTAAACACTAAATTCAAAATTCAAGAACAATTTGCTTACCTCTTTGGCAGATTTGATGCACAAAATCACTTAAAATCGACTTATTTTCTTGGTTCGTATTGCTCATAAAGAAAAGGCATCATAATTTAAGAATTTTTTTAATATTTCTACTGAAAACAAGATAAAAATACTAAGATTTTTTTTCTTGAAAATACTTTTTTGCAGTGCACCAGTGCCCTTTATAATAGTTCCTATATGTACTATTAGGTATAGATATGTATACATTTGGTACCAATATGTTCTTTTAAGGTATTAATATGTACCTCTGAGGTACTAATATGAATACTCTTTGGGTCCAAAGCTTTACATTCTGTAAGGGTGCAGCCCCAATATTTTGACAAATTTTCTCCTACCCTACCTCACGACAAGTTGTGTTATAGTCACAACATTTTTAATAAATGTATTCCTGCTATTGACACGATTTTCCACTGTTTTTTGTGCTTCTGAAGCACGAATGTCTTTTTATATAAGAAACAGTTTCTGTATCGTGTCATTTTATATATATTTTTTCTCTTGTTTTTCCTATTTTTAAATTATTTTTGCTTGGAGTTAGGGTTAGACTTGTGGTTTGCGTTTGTAATTTTATGCATTGGTTTCTACATGTTTTTCGTCTACTTTTAAAACTACTCTCACCTGGAGTTGGGGTTAGAGTTGGGGTTTGGGATGTCACAGAAAGTGATTCTTACCCTAAACCCAAGCGACAATGGTAAAAAATAGGACAAAACAATGAGAAAACAAAAAATAAAAAAACAAGATAGAAAAAGTCGTAAATTCGTGCTGTGTTTTCACAAAAAAGACATTCGTGCTCTAGGGGCACAAAAAACAGCGGAAATTCATGTTAGTAGCACGAATACATTAATAAAAAATTTTGTGACTATATAAAATTTTGTTTCAGCAGTAACAACATAAACAAGCGGCTGTCGCGGTCCGCATGAACTTCCAGTAAACTCCGCTAAGAAAAAATAACAACAAAGTTCTTTAAACGTAGTTTATTTATATAACAAGCAAAAAAACAACACATAGATTACGTAGGAAACCAAAACATTTCTTATTTTCGACGAGGCATTTGTTCAAGAGATCAGTTTAGCAACTAGTCAGACCATAAAAAAAAACGAAACCGGAAGTAAGGTTCGGATCCAGACGTGTATCACATGCGTCCGATGAAACCATCTATAACACGAATTTCCGTGAGATTGGGTTCTGACCAACCTGATCTTACGAATTTCTGTGAGATAGTCATGGACTTTTTTGCTCATTTTTCTGTGGTATTCTCACGATCTCCGCACTTTTCTGTGGCCCTGCCACGGGCTGTCTTTTTCCGTGGCCTTCTCACGTAGTGGTTACTCAACTGTTTTGTCCTATTTTCTTACCATTGTCGCTTCGGTTTTGGGTTAGATTTACATAAAATGACATCCTAACCCAAACCCAACTCTAACCCCAACGGCAGGTGACAATTGTTTAAAGTTTAGAAAATATAAAAGAACTAACGCAAACACCAAATCTAACCCTAAACTGAAGCGACAATGGTTTGAAAATAGGAAAAAGCAGTTGAGTAACCAATCCGTGAGAATGCCGGAAAAATTAGCAAAAAATTATATGACATCCCACGGTACTTTGTGAGATCATGTTGGTTCTGACAGCGTAGATCATTGGATTGAGCTTAGTCTACGAAACGATGTAAATAAAGCCTAATGCCAAGTGCTTCTTAAACGTGGGGTTAGAAACTTATTTTTCAGCATTGCACAATTTGTATGTCTACCATATTTAACACACCTTATTCAAATCCGAAATGCATGGATTGAAATGGGTCAACTGGGGTGACTTGTAAAGTGTGAAGGACTGTTGGTCCTTAGGACAACATATACATAACAACATATGTAACATTTACATAATGCATGCATAATACTTTACAATTTGGGCACTTTTTGTTTGTTATTAACATATTTTAAACAAATATTGCATAATTTTTCCTACTTTTTTTATACATTCAGTCCCAGAAAACATCAGGTTCATGCATTAATGCACATAATGCACTGTTGCTGGTGTGATATTGCTTTATTATAACATTAGTATATCATTGATTAGGGGTACTTTAAATAATAATAAATATATAAAATAAATGCATTATAATGCTTGTGTCACTGATTTTTACTGTTTTCACTGTTATTAGTTTTTATTCACATAGTTTTTGTTGTTGTTGTTGTTGTTCCTGTAGCTCAACTTGTAGGGCATTGCATCAGCAGTAATGGGTTTGATTCCCATGGAACACAAGGACTGATAAAAACCTTCAATGCACTAAAAGTCACTTTGGATTTAAGTGTTTATGCCAAATGTATAAATGTAAATTATGTTTGTATTATTTATTAATGTACTAGTCACAGACCAAAGTTTAGAATGCTGTATTAAAGATTTGTTCTAATCATTAACCCTTAGCATAAGCAATAGTGATATTGACGTTACACAGATCAATACATTACAGTATCATTTCTCAGAAGTATCTGTAAACACAGAATACCTTCGCAATAAGGGGTTATCATTTTATGGCGTCTTCCATCTGCTGCTGTCAAAACATTTAGCCATATTCGACATGTGGTTATCCCATTTGGAGACACCTCTGCTTCCTATTCCAATCTGACAACAGCTCTTGTGTGAGTGCCAGCCACTGTAATGTCACGGTTCTCACCGCAGCGACTGACAGCGGCTGGTTACCATTGCAAATTGAAGAGATAGCACACAATACAAGCACTGTGTCATCACATTCTTACCCCATGGTATCTGTCAGGGCTTGCCTAACTGAATCTATTATCAAGTAGGGCCTGAGGAACGGTTGCAGACTTGGGTTTGGTGAGATTGTTTTTATTATCCTTTCTTTTGCCCCATTCAGCGCAGGCAACAAACCAGTGATATGGCTTTAAAGGACCTCTAAGCGTACACAGTGCTAAGTGCTAAAGGAAGAACTTAGGAAGAAAACAAATGATGTAAGATGTGTGAGAAAACTTTGATACTTCATATATAGCCAAAATTGTTTGGATATCTTAGCCATACTTAAAAAATGTATCAATCTCATTTCATTAGAAAAAGAATGTTTGTGAGGTTTTAAATGGTTAAACAATATAGTGTTTACAATCAGTGGTGGCCAGTGAATTCTTTTTCGAAGGCGCACGATGCAAAGCTCGTCACAACATTTATTTAGCCAATCCTGTGTGTGGCTCGTAATGTCAAAATGTGTCCGGCGAGTCATGTGAATCATGTACATCATGCATCTTGTCAAAATAAGTGCCTGCTGCACACGCGTCTAAAGAGTTTATGATAAAAGTGAGGACCGATACTTGCTTAACTTTGAGAACATAAGAGTCTTTTTTTAATAACCTTTCGACGCATGTGCAGCAGAAACCTATTTTGACAAGACGCATGATGAACGTGACGCAACGAACACATATTTTGAAATGACGAGCAACATAAATGACACTCCAAACACCCCTTGGAAAAGAAGTCACTATCCGACATTTTTACAATGTATTTGGATACTTTGCGTATGACAGACGTCAGTGGAACATGTACAAAGATAATGTAATGAACAACAACTGTGGTTTTTCAGCTTGAACACCTGTGAAAAGGTGGAATGACCTTATACATTTACTATAACCCTTTTGAGACTAGTTGTTTACTAGTAATTGCAAAAGGTTTAGTAGATTGTGTGAAGTGGTATAAACTTACTTTGATATTTTGTGATCATATGCAATAAAAAAAAAAAAATTCTAAGTGTGGCTAGAAGTATCCAAATAGTTGTGGAGCTGTCGTAGCTGTTTATATGCATATTTTTTATAATTTTATTGTATAAATGTGGTATTAATATGCTTTTGAAGACAATAAAATCATAGTTTACACCAGGGGCGTCGCTAGACCCCTTTACTGGGGCACGTGCCCCAGTGTAAATCTTTTGTGCCCCAGTGTAAATCTCAAGTTTAATTTTAGCAGTTATCTAGTGTATTCATTTACAAAGATAATCACAGCAAAACTGATCTATATGTAATGTAGTTATATTTGTTACAATGCAATGTCGTTTTTTATGCAGTAATTACCCAATTCATGAAAGCGAAGCATCAGTCGCCCTGAGGCGTGCACACACAAATTCATGTCCGCACTTCTGTACGTTCAGCCACACACAGCCGGAAACAAAAGTACAGGTGATTGAGTTAGCTTATGAAAACTTTGCGAAACTAAACTAAAAGTTTCTATATAATAATGTTAATCTTATTTTGACTCAATCACTATTGGCTCCTGTAGATGGACATCAGAAATGTTTTGTGCAAAGCTGGGAAAGGGTTTAAGGGAGGTAAGACAAATTCTCACCCAATCAGGTATCAAACATTAGAGGAAAAATCTCAGGAAAACCTCTGTCACGTCTATATGGAATTGCATTGTTGCTGAGAAAATCAACACATTATGTACTATACTGTACTGTATTTTCAGATATGAAATTAACATTTAGTTCACAAGCTCTTTGACACTACATAAACAGTTAGCAATAACCATGACTGAGATTATTTTAGTAGCAGTCATAAAAGGTTTCTTGAAATAGTATTATTTAAAAAATATTCTTGTAAAAAATAAGTTAAGTGGATAGGGCCCATAAAAGAATATGGGGTCAATCAGTCGTAACGTATACCCCCGTTCAAAAAAAAGGAGGCGTGAGTTTGGCCCAGAAATACTCAACTGCTTTTTTGACACTTTGCTTATGTTTAGCCATAGACACACTAGATGTCGCCTTGGCTACGGCAGTTCATTGGACCGAATGCGTCAAATAGAGCCGCCATCTTGAAACAGGGATACCCCGCATCCGCGTCATTGTAGGCAATGGTGTAACGGAAATAAAATCACCATAAATGGTCATAAATGTGATTTTCTTGGTTTTCTTTTGGTTCGTTTCAACAGTCAGACATGTATTTAGCATTAAGTCCAGAAAAATATTAAAGTTTTGATATTTTGAAAAGCTACTTTTTCTAACTAAAATGCATAGCACTAGTAGGCCTAACATCCATACGCAGCACAAAAGTCCGCCATCGTCCATGAATTCGAAGTACAGGCAGAGATAGCAGCTTTACCTAGCTACTTCCAATGACAAGACCCCTGTTCCAAGATGGCGGCGGTTTTGACGCATACTAAGAACCCCAAGGCGTCATCTGGTGTACATATCTATGATGGTTAGCATGAGGGTTACAACTCTTAAACTGTGTTAATAAGTCAGAATGCATGAAATATCAAACCCCCCTTCCCCTTAATTAATCTGGTTTGTTTGTAAAGAAAACTATTACTGAATGAGAAACCAATAACTTTTCTTGTATTTTTACTTTGTATGCCAGCAAAAACTATATAAAATTCGAATAAAATTATTACAAAAAAAGTTACATTGTGTAACGTAGGTACTCATTTTTCTTTGTCTCATTGGCAATTTATTTGTATAAACTTATTTTTAAGTTTTTACATTTTATAAATTTATAAACTTATTTTAAGTTTATACATTTTATAAATTTGCTAATAGGATAAAAAACTAATTTTATTAAATTCCGCCTTATATCATACACAATTTTGCCTGGATAGTTTTTTACTGATTAAAATGCTTAAAGTGATAGTTCACCCAAAAATAAAAATTCTGTCATCATGGTCTAATCCTCATGTTGTTCTAGACCTGTATACATTTCTTTGTTTCTGATGAACACAAAAAAAGATATTTTGATTAATGATGATAAGCATACAGCTGGTGGAAACCATTGACTTCCATCGTAGGAAAAAAACAATCCTATGGAATTCAGTAGGAACCATCACTTTTGTGCTTACCATGTTTTATCAAAATATCTTCATCATCATTTATCACAATACTTCCATAGTTTTTCCTACTATGGAAGTCAGTGCTTTTCATTATCAAAATGTATTTTGTGTTCATCAGAAAAAAAGAAATTCATACAGGCCTAGAACAACATGATGGTGAGTAAATTAATGGTGAACTATCCCTTTAAGAATTTTTTTTGTCAGTTTAAGGTCAGTGTAAACAGTCTGAGCAACACATGATCTCTCCAAACTTTCTCACAGGATTCATATCTGCAAGGCAGGTGCCCTGACCTGTAAAGATCAAAGCCACCTCTCCAATACAAAGCAAAGTGTTTCATAGACAGTGGACTGTCTTTAAAAAAATCCCCAGGCTTTTCTGTTTGGTAAAAATGGCCTCAACGTGTCTGGAAACCTGATAGTGGAAAACAATGAAAAGCGATTGAAGTTAAGCACTGCTAAACACATCAATATGCATTTACTTTAAAGTTCACACAATAATTCACACACACAGCGAACACATGTATTTCTTAAATAATTTAATTGCAAAAGGGTTTTTTAAAAATATTTCTACAAGAATGCATTATTTAATTGTTTGTTTGTTTGTTTGTCTTCACCATTAAATACATCTCAATGCTTTCAAAAAATAAAAGAAAGAGAAACAATAATGATCATGAAATGTGTTGCTTTCCTCAGTATAAGTACAGCACTCAGAAGACAATTTGCTGTTTCAGTTCAGTGATTTTGAGTTCTACTTGCTTGAACAACAAAATAAACATTTTTTGCTCAATTTTAATATAAAAGAGTAACTCAGAAAAAGGAAAATATAGATTTTTAGCGAAACGGGAGAGGAGTGGAGGATAGAGAAGATGTTGGGAGGCTATTGGCACAAGTATACTGAACCGAAATCATGCAAGTTCTGTTCCAAAATTGCTTTACGACGGTAGCACCTTTACCAAACACTAACATACTGAAACATACAAACATTCACACATTCATATCCGGATGAGAGAATACACTGTCATATTGAATGTGACAAAAGCAGCTAAGTTTACCTCTTAAACATAAGCAGTGCATATGCTCATAAAGCTCAAGAGCCTTCAAACATTTGAATTATATCACTTCAGCATTTTATACATTTTTACATGGAGCTCTTGGAGAAACTAGGGGGAATTTTATAATAATTAAAATTGTAAAACATTTTTAAAAACAATATTGCTTTTTTGCAGTACAACATTATGCAGTACAATAGTCCAGACACCTATGTGATGGGTTTTAATACACTGGACTCTGCCATCCTAATGGTTATAAATATATTTGTATTATATATGTGCAAAAAGAGTAAACTGCCTGAACTTGGATTTTTCGGAAACTATATGGAAGACAATTATTTTTATGTTTTAGGAAGTATTATAACGTATCCTGTGTGTCATATAAGCTCTAGCGTGTTTACCATTGTAGTCAAATCTCTCATTAGAAGAAACCTCCGGAAATCCTGGAGTTCAAAAATATGAACAAAATGTTCGGTGAATGAACTTTACAATAGAATTATCGAGAATTGGCATGATCTTGCTTTGTAATGGTGACGGAAAGGCTTAGATTTAATATAGCAGAGATTTACTTGGGATCGGCCCCACATTGATTATATGTTCAACACCTATTCATTTCTCTCACAACAATTACAATGAACTTCCTCTGTGATCATAGAAACACTGAGGTTTCATGTCACCATGCCAAATGTTTCTACAATGTGTCTATTGTTATTTTGTATTTGTTTTCCGTTTGTTACAAAATGTTAACATTTGTTAAGAATGTCAGCGCGCTGAATGCAGCTTAAAAATTTTAATCAAACCATTTTAATACGTTGTTGGAAAAAATAAATCAATAATTACTTTTGACCCCGTGGGAAATAAAATAAAATATAATTATATATTTTAAGTTACATATAGGCATTTATATATGCTGTGTATGTATAGCTCCTTGTCACAATTCGTTTTATGCCTTAGTTTTCCACCACACCTGACACGTTCATGTGCATAATTCAAAGTTCTCTCTATTTCATACCCATACACACAGACACACACAACCGTACACATTAAAACATTCAGACACACACACACACTACACACACAGTAATTTTAGGGATGGTCCAGTGATTTACACCTTAAACACTGCAAAAACTCATTTTCTTAATCAGTATTTTTGTCTCATTTCAACTAAATTGACTTGGTTACATTGCAGTAACTCATTATAGATTTCAGCTTAAAAGCATGCTAGTGGGGTTTGAAAAATAAGACGACTATGTTTACCAATTTTGCTTCTCAAGCTGTAAAAAAATGCAGGATAAAGTTAAAACAAGTTGAAATTGTTTAACTTAATTTGTTAAGTTAAAGTAACATAAAATATATGTTGATATGACAAAAATGCTGCATTACTTAAACTTAATATTTTTTTTTACAGTGCAGATTTCCATCTTGCTGTGATGATGCTTAGGAAACAAGGTAAACATACTTATTAAGAAAAATATTTTTGCAGTGTAGTTATCACTGACGTTTGACCTAACTGCTAAAGAAATCCTGATATAATGATTGATGACCTCCTAAATGTCAACTCAACATGGAACAGCAACTGAAGCAGAGTAAAGGAAGAGCATTAAAACAATGAAAACATCTACTGTAGTGAAAAACACATCTGAGCATCCTGAGTTCACCAGGTATATTCCAAGAAGTCCTTCTGTCAGTTTAAACCTAGTGGACAACATCCTCATATTCCGGTCCTTTGAGATCCTCCGTCCCCCGCCTGTGGCGTTCCCTCTTTTTGAGGCATGTGCCTTTAAATAAAACATCTTCAATATGAAGATGGGGAATATGCACAAAGTCACACACACAATAAATCATCTGCTAGCACTGGAGGGATTTCTGCGCATATGTGTCCACTGAATGTATATTCACTTAGTTTTTGTCTTGTATGTTCAAGTTACGCATATTATAAGAGGAGTATCTCATCCATCGTCAGCTTTCATTCCGGAGAGTCTTCCCCTTAAAAATCCGTTTTTGGGGAGAAATGCATTATGGGAGGCTTTGGGCGTGTCCCAGCCAGCCTCACAAAAGAAAATATCACACGCACGCATGCAAATGCCACCCCATACCGGAGCCTTGTGAGGCATGCATGGGATACAGGTTTTTCTCTCCATTCTTAAAAATAAGTACAAAATAATCTTATCTAATCCTGTCGGGTGTAAAATAATGCAGTCGTAACAGGAACATGGAAAGAAAAGTTGTCCGAGGCACTGCGAGCCGGTTTCATCCGATTAGCGGAGATGATCAGGCGTCAGGGGTCGTCCGTTGGCTCCTCTGTAAAACAGTTCTGCAGCCTGTCGTAACTCAGACCTGGACGGGCAGCGTTTGGTTCATTTGAAGTCTCATGTCTTGAATGCTCCCGAGAATCTTCTTTTGGTGGCCGGCTAATGTCACACCTATCCGTAGCAGATCTCTGTAGAAAACAACAACAAAAATTACCTCAGTTATACTGAAAAAAACAACAACATTTATGTCACTTGAGGAATAAACTCCCGTGGGAATGTGGACAGGTGAGCAAATCCGTTAGCAAATTGTCGCTAGGTTGTTCAAATAGACCTGCCCCACCCTTCGGCTACTAAACCGAGACAAGTTTGTGGTAAAAAGCCAATTCTCAGACTGAAGGTCAAAAGTTGGTCAATTATTTGCTAGTTTTAGCACCTTAGGCTAGCAGATGTCAAATTTCACACAACACGGCTAGCAAGTGCTGAACCACAGACACATATTATTTCACCGCATGACAGATAGTTATTATACTGTACAATGAGTGTGGTAAAAAATACCACAGGCTTTATGATAAAAAAAAGAAAACTTGTATGCTTCATGGTTTTGGGAATCTAATATATTCCCCCGAGTTTTAGTTTACACAGAAACGACCTCAGACACTTTTTGTTTACTCTGTTTGTCGTTTACTGATAAGCAAAGTTTTTGCCGGCCGACAGGTGACGGCGCCTTGTCTGTCTGCCCCCCATCTGTACGAGTATGTAAAAGTTTCTTCTCGCTTCTCACTCCGTTGGCCCCATCAGGACAACAGCGTTGGATAAAATGATAATAAATGGAGCCCATTAGGAGAATTACTAGTCATTAAGAGCAGGAGAAAAGCACCGACTGGTCTTCCTGTCAAGTTGCCAAATTGAAACAAATTACCCCTGCTTCCATCCTTTATTACACTTTAATGGGCATGATGAATTTATAATATTTTTCCTTATTAGTTTATTTGATCTTAACTGCTTCACATCTGCCTAGACATTTAACAGACCTACAAATCCTGGATTTCGTTTTTGGACAGTGACCTTTGTAACGTTCTTTGTTCATGACATTTTCCGTGGATGAAATGTTGAGAATGAGATGAGAAGAATAATCGTATGCTCAGAAAGCTGCATCACTGACATTTCCTAATAACTAAAAAATAGCATTTCTTGTTCATATAAATCCCTATAACAGCCATTCAGTTCCAATTGTATAATAATACTCAAGTAATCCTGAAGACATTTAGACGCTTGTTCAAGTGCATTTGATGATGGTTGGAACAAAATTATTCATCCCTATCCAAACCTTTCATCCCTATCCAGACTTATCAGGGACTTATTGGCAAAGTTATTGATGATGTACACTGAAAAAAAGTGGGATTAAGTTACCTGGTTGCCTTAAAACTTTGAGTTAATTCAACTTAAAAATATTAGTTGAAACAACAACTTTTATTTTTAAGTTGAATGACCTCAAAATTTGAAGGTCTGTTTTAAAGTGTAAAAATGACCTAAAGTGTGTCCACCAAAATAAAATAAAAAATTAAACAAATGACCAGTCACTCACTCTGAAGTCATCTGGGCTACCAGGTCAAAGGAAGCGAAACCAGCATTTAGGAAGTTGTCACGGTAACGGCTCATCTTGATGGCGTCCAGCCAGTCGCCCACAGTGGTGAAGGTGGTGTAGTCAGGCACACAGCGGTCAAGAAGAGGCTGGGAGGCCCTACAGAAAAAGAGAGGAGTGGAGATAAAAAGAGAGAGAGAGGGTTAGGTCACGCCAGGCCTCCACCACCGAAACCTCACCCCCAAACCCCCCACCACCACCTCTCATTGCCGTAGGGCCTGAACCTGCCACTGTGGCTTACTGGCTGGAGACATGCAGAGGCCTGTCTGAGAGAACTTCAAAGAAGCCGTGGGTGCTCCTCGGTGTGAGGTTTAGTGGGTGTGGATTGGTGTGAAAGAGCAACCATATGAACTTTTGATGAATTGCTTGAAGTGTATTGTTCAAGTTCAATATTACAAACGCACTGTTTGCTTAAACGCAACATGTAATATATCCACATAGGACATGAAGGTGGATCAACATTACTCTAATACAACAATAGGTATGATTCTAGCCCTGATCTGAAATCAAAGGTAAATAACTGGGTGACGTGAGTGTTGTTTAAGTCCCCGACATTTGATTGGTTGCTAGGACTGTTATTCCAAGATGAACAATGATGTCCTAGTTGGGTAAATCAACTTAAAGCATAACTTTTAAAAAGCATAAAGAACTAGTCTGACCAGCTAGCAGCTAGTTAGGGCTTATCAGTCTTCGATCAATCTAGCTTTTTATGTCACTGACTTATGATCAGTCTTCAATAACAAAATAAGATGACTGACTAGTAGGACCAGTTTTAGCAGTTAATAGAACCGGCCACACACTTGATCTATGCCCAGATTTGGGTCTTAATAACCAACACTGAATTTGGACAGTGTGTACAGTAGGTCAAAGTCTTGAGCGCAAATACCCTGCTGTCTTCAAGCTCTCTGCTCTGCTGAACTTCCCTGTCTTTTGATGGCATTAGATTAATTAACAATTAAAAGCAGAAGAAAAAAGTTAATAAGAACCGAACAGAGCCTCTATTGACGAAAAGGTCTGTAGATGGATGGGAAGAGTGATTTTTAATAAGCCCCTGCCTTTAGGGCTGAAGGGTTTGTGGTCATTAACCTGGAAGGGAACTTTTCTTAATAGAGCATTGTTGGAGCTGACCTGGCTCTCACATATTAAGCCCGGAATATAGTCTGTTTTTTACGTGAATGAATGCACGGCCTTGCATAGTATCGTTTATTTGATGTGTACGAAGATGGTCGACGCATGTGCATTGCGACAAAATGCAATGCCTTTTCTGGGCTACAAACGATATTTTCCTGTAGGTGCATTAGCGACCTATGCTTACAATGTACACAGGGATTTAATCATACAGTTTGCGTCCACTCTTCTAATGACGAAAATTGCGCCATGCACACTGTACATGGACCCTCGCATACACAGAAAAAATTGACTCGAATTTTTTACTAAAAATGACTAAATTGACTATAATTAACTAAAACATTGGCCTTTTATGGACCTTTTAGTGCAACCTGGAAAAGCTATACAGGGACACCAAATTGTGAGAATCTGTGCACAACCTTTAACTCAAGTACAAGAGCATGTTACTGTTTCTTCAATGTGGATTGTGGCAACACCATTCCAGTATAGTAAGGGAATGCATAACACATCACTCTTCTTTCATTGCGCCTGGCAGGAGGGCCACCTCTCCATTGGCCCTTTTAAAATCTCGTTACTCGCTAATTAAAACAATTCCTGCCTTTGCATTACATTAACTAATTAATCTTCCTTTATCCTCTGATCTTTACAGAGAGCAGACGCAGTGGCTCCCTCTAGTTCCTCATTGTTAGCAGCCCTCCCTCAGGACATACGACCCAAAAGCAGATGCCCTGAGGTGGGTCAAATCCCTGTTAAAATTCACATCCTAACAGTATGCTTTTTACAATTACTGCCTGTAACACTGAAACAATCAATCCTGTTCAAAATAAGGTGATCAATGAGCTGACATCTGTCATTAACAGTCAGTTTGCTATGTAGAAGTGGTTTATGTGATTAAATACCTTAAACAGAGAAGGCTATAATACGTGTAGACCAAAGCAAGCATCATAGGCAAATCGATCGAACGCCCTGTGTTGTATTGACTGATAGTCATTTTAATTTCCATAATTCCAGAGTTTCCCATCTTACATTATAGTTTGTCAATTGAGAATGAACTGAAATCAATTGACTCTTAATTCAAATGCCTCTGTGACTTTAGTCTATTGCATTGATTCTGAAATAGCTGAACCAAGCTCACAAAGTCAGGAGACTATTAATACAGCTTATTCAGTTGAGAAGCTAACATGCTAGCAAGCTAACAATTACGTTTATGCTTTGAAGAGACCAGCCAAAGTAACTGTATTGTTTTGTGTGTTTCCTGAAAATCAAACCAGCTGATAATTACCTTATCTCACAGATTAATATAAAAATATGAAGTATGCATGCCCTTACCCAGAATGTGTGCTGGTGACCACCTTAAGGCTGGCGGCATTGCGAATAAGTTTGTCCAGGGTGTTGACTATCTGGGAGAACTTGGGTCTCAAGTTTCTTTCTTTAACCCAGCAGTCTAACATGAGTTGGTGCAAGGCAGTAGGGCAGTCCATGGGTGGAGGTAGCCTGTAGTCCTGCTCAACTGCATTAATCACCTATGAAGCAAAAAGGAAACTGTATTAGCTAAAGCACAACTAGTCAACCTTAATAATCAACTAGGCATTTGTTGGGACTATTTGACCATCGTGACCCCTCTGTTATGCATAGGTAACAATAAATAATAACTCACATCTTGATTACTCATGTCCCAGTATGGACGCTCGCCGTATGACATCACCTCCCACATGACGATCCCATAGCTCCACACGTCACTAGCTGAGGTGAACTTTCTGTAAGCAATGGCCTCAGGAGCTGTCCAGCGAATTGGGATCTTTCCTCCCTACAGGTAAAAGCATATACAGAGATTTTTAACCTTAGTGGCTAGTCATTTTTAATTGCCATACATTTTATGACATGAAATTATTGCTGACCAATGAGCTGGTGTACGTGGGGTCCGTGGGATCGTCCTCCAAAAAGCGAGAAAGGCCAAAATCGGACACTTTGCACACTAGGTTGCTGTTAACTAGGATGTTACGAGCAGCCAGGTCACGGTGCACATAGTTCATGTCGGACAGGTATTTCATGCCAGCTGCAATGCCTCTTAACATACCGACCAGCTGGATGACAGTGAACTGGCCATCATTTAGCTGTTGGAGAGAGAATGGAGGAATCACAGACTCATTCAACAACAAAGCCTTCCCTCAACATTGTCAATGTGTTTTTAACATTTCAGGATGTGACTCATCAAGCAGCTGATTCATTTCTGAATGTCACAGCTAGCAGCTACACTATCTGTCATAGCTTTTCAAAGGTTTAGGACATTTGTTTCAAGTTGATAGGTGAGAACATCACTTTCTATTATGAAGCAGAAACTTGGATTGCAATGTATTTATTTTCTGAAGTAGATTATTCCTTATGAAGTACTACTTGCATCTTCACAATATCTACAGAATCGGCTACAGAAATCCATGCATCAATTATTACTACAACATTAGTATTGTGGTCAGCCTCTCTCACCCGCAGAAAGGAATCCAGCGCTCCATTCTCCATGAATTCAGTGACAATCATGACTGGCCGGCTCTTGGTCACCACCCCTTCTAAGCGTATAATGTTGGGATGGTCAAATTGACCCATAATGCTGGCCTCACTCAGGAAGTCTCTCCTTTGACGGTCGGTGTAGCCAGCCTTCAGAGTCTTGATAGCAACAATAATCTCACGACGCCCAGGGAGCTTCAGACGCCCGCGGCATACTTCTCCAAACTCTCCTGTATGAGTAGTAGACAGACAAGAAAGAGGAAGAAACAGTGTGGAGAGAGAAAAGGGGAAAGTGGAGGAGTGTTGGAGAGAAAGGGAAGAGGGAGAGTTATTGGTTAGAATCAAGGAGCCATGGGAAGCAGGGGGAGACAGCAAGAGAAGCCAGGGCTAAAGGTAATGCTATTGGAGTGTATCCGGGGGGTGGGGGAAGGGGCAGGGGTCAGAAATGCTTTAATGGCAAAGGCTGTTGGAGGGCTGTTGGGGGTTGTTGTATAGAAAAGGAAATGGGAGAGGTAAGGCAAAGAAGAAAGGGGCAAAGGGCAGGAAGAGGGAATCTTAGTGTCTGGAGGAAGAGTGGATAGTAGGGGTGAAAGTAGGTGGGGAGAGAAGCTTGGGGGTGTTGGTTGGCTTGTGTCTATGATCTAGGCAGATGTGTAAAAGGGTGCACGGAAGACAGAGGTTTAAGAGGGATTGGGGAAGGACATGGTAGGGGTTTATCACTTTATGAAGCTAGAAAGCAATGGGTTTAGGTAGCAGTGCTAGATGTTAAAAGACATTTTTGTTGTAGTCTGGCATGGGGCTCCTCAAGGTTTACTGAATAAAAATCCCGCTGTTTTTTTAATGTTTAGGAATCATTTTATTCCATAGCTATAGAGATATTGCTCATGAAAAAATCTAGGTAAAACAAGGGAAGTGGTCTCCAGGGGAGGAAGGAGCACCATGAACGGAGAGGTTAACAGATCATTAGGACAATTAGTTGTCTGGTAGGTACCATCAAGCCTGGTAAGTTTACAGAGGGCAGTAGCAGGAATGGCAGCTCTATAGTTAGCTCTGAAGATATCCTCAAAAGCTCCATCTTGTAAGTAAAGCTGTTAGAGACGTCGATAAGGTGCTTAAGGGGATGGTTTTTGGAGCGGGTTGAGGGGATTTAAGTACCGCTTGAAGTGAAGTCCTCTAAAGGTATGGCCAGGGTGTGCCTAGCTGTCTTCCCCCTGTTGCTCAGGAGCTTGTGTTGTTGGTTACCTGCGCCAATGACCTCCTCGATTTTCACACAGGAAACGTCAATTTCTTTGGCAAACTCGCGGATGGCCTCATTTGGGTCCTCGTAGGTGAAGGGGTCAATGTAGACCTTCATTCCCGGAGTGACTATTGGGGATTCAATAGTTTGAATAGCCGTATGAATTGCACTGCCATAATACAGATTATATAAATTCTGCATAAAAAGTCAGTACACGGTGGGTAAAATCTCTAGAGACTTACTGTATTGTTGCAGTTTTTCAGTGTATTCCGATTCTGATCCATTGCGTTGCTTCCTGTTAACAAAAGGTAAAGATGATAAATTCAGTGATGGTTTCTTGCAAACTAGCAAAAAAAGCATTTTGATGGGCCCTGAATGTTTTCTACCCAGCTCCTTTAGGGACATAATATTGAGGTCAATTAAAGAAGGAGTATGATACGAAAATTAAGAGAACAACAGATTCAACCTCTAGAGATGCTTGTCACTTTATTTGACTGAATAGACAGCTAAAAAAACCTAAAACCTAAAAGAATGCAAAGTAGCAGTCTAAGCTGTCCTGTTTTTGTTATATGTTAAGAAATCGCTATTTCTAGTCTCTTAATTCTTTCTTCGACACATTTTCCACATCAGCTTATTAAATGCAGTGCAATTTCAACAAACCCAGCCCCCTTTCTAGTACATGTTAATATGGTTTCTTTGTTGTCTAAGTAGTAACCGGGCCAATAATACCCGCTGGTAATTTGTATCTCATTTCCAATTCAAATGTGGTTCCGGAATATGCCAAGGCCTACATTTTTTTTCAATTGCAATTGCAGGCAAGTTAAGATACTGTGACACACTGCGCTGATTAGAAAGAAAGAGGGTGGAAATGAAGAATTTCTACATGATAAGGGTATAAATAAACATCTGTTTTCCTCTCAACTGTGGCAATGGGAAGATGGCCACAAGATGGAGAGTGCCAGTGATACACAAGATAGATACTGCAGAATTGCAATGTAGGGCACATGTAAATTGAAGACCAGTGGCTATAATTTACAAAGCGCAAGATCAAAAATAACTATCAACCTAGAAATGAAATGGTTCTGACAGTGATTGAAATCATATAATTTGTACAATAGATCTAATTAAGGCTTAATACATAGATAAAAAGCATTATGCATGATTTGTGTGTTGTTTCATCTGTATATTTTGGCTTCTCACAGCAAATATTAATTAATTTTAACAAAGCTAAATTAAAAGTTAAACTCCTTACCTGAGGCAGACTATTGCAATGACGACAACAACAATGATGAAGACCAGGCCAGCTGTCAAAGAGCCCACAATCAGCGGCAACTGTTCCTGTAGAGTCTTGTCTGATTCGGCTATATTCATGTAAAGAAACCCACAGACATATGGCATGTGTTTAGGTTAAGAGTACATTATTTTTCAAATCTATTTTTAGTGTTATTATGTAATGTTATCCGAGATTAAAAATAGTAATAAGAGAATATATGTTTTACACACCCTGGTGGTTGGTGCTAAAGTCAGAAGCGCTGCTGTATCGTCCATACCCTGCCACTGTTCGGGCCCGAACCTGCACAACATACGGTGTGCCGGGCTTCAAACCCTCAATGCGTGCTGAGCTGCGTTGGGCAGTCATTGTGTGGGCAATAGCTTCTCCCTGGTCCTGCGGGAAGAGTGATAAAACAAGCCATATAAAACCAGCCAGTACCCACAAGCCTCTGGCAGCTCTGGTTTAATCTGTCAGTACAACACATCAAACACGCAGCAGATATGCAGGGCCCTTTCTTCTCCTCTATGCAAATCTCCTGCCTCCATCCCTGCCAAGCACTGACTGCTCACTGTATCGGCACTCAAAAGAGGGAGTCGAATCGGAAAATGAGTGACGGAGAAAAGTGTTAGGATACAGGAGAGAAAGAGAGAGGAAGGGTTGGCGCTGTTGTCAGGATGAACGATTATATATAGAGCAAAGAATGACAGTGGTGGAATTGTGATGGAATGCCCTTCGCTTCATTGACTTACAATGGCTCTTACCTTCTCATGGTATTTAATCTCGTAATCCAAGATGATGCCATTTGGTTTTTCAGGGGGGAGCCAGGAGAGACTCATAGTGTTGGCTGAGGCCCCCATCAGGTGGACTGTAGGAACTGCAGAGGGAGCTATGTGGGGGAAAATAGGAGAAATCCTATTTTAATGAAAGCTGAAATTCCAATTTTTTACATTCAGATTGTGATCAAATTCTGGATTACCAAAGACCTGCTTTGAAGTGTAAGCATCAGAAAGAGGCGGCTCTCGGTCCTGGGACCTTTCAGGGCCCCATGCCTCTTCAACTACAGAAAAGATTCTTAATTCCCATGTGAAAGGTGCCATGACAGACAAACCGGAAGGCTTAGTATCTGGCAGATCCAGTCCACATCACTTACTATACTATACTATGTAAATACTATGTGTTGTACTGCACATACCTACAACCACTCCCATTTGTTATGGCTTTTTACTCAAAATGCACAAAACCTAGAATATGTCCGGATGATACTTTAACCAAAAAGTAAACTACAAGTTGTATTTTGCATATTTCAGGCCATTAAAATGTAGCACATTTCTCTCCCAAATTCTTATTACTGTAATGAGGGGGAAAACTCATTTACATTTAATCACTCAGCAGATTTAGCTTTTAACCAAAGTGACTTACAAATGAGGAATGTCATAAGGATTTTTCATCAATTTATCATAAAGGAGCCGACAACATTTGCAGTATAGCAATGAGGGTAAAGTATATGAAAAAATAATTATATCATAAAGTATAGGCAATTGTGTTACTGCATCACTTTAAGAAAAATCGATGATGATCAATCTTTGTGATTTTACGATGAAATGAACTAGCGTTACGCTTCTCTGCACGCTTCTGGGAAATCTCACCTATCTTAGCACCTAGTTTTACATAATCTGAAACTGTCCTCATTTGTCCCCAGACCTGCTGCTGGCATCTCGGGTTTCTGATTTTATCACGTCCTGTTCACACACTACAGTACCTCTCAACATCTCATTCCTTACTCTCTTGCCTGCGTCTCTCTTCCTTACTTCTTAAAAGCATTTTAATCCCCAGGTCCGGTTCTTTGATCCTTTGCTTCTAGTTTTTTATCATTCTGTCTTTTTGTCCATCCCCATCAAAAGCCCACTTTCCCCCAACCTACTATCAACCTCCCAACCCAGGCCTCGCTCAAAAAAGGCTCACCCAGAAGACAATGCTCCCTGTGCAGCCCGCCTGCTCAGGATTAGGGGCCTCATCCTGCGGAGACAGTGGCAGTAACCATGACGCCCCTTGAGCTGGTGGCCCATATTTATTTTTTGTCTTAAAAGGTGGATGAATATTCAAGGAAAGCCCATGGGAGAATCACCAGATAATCTGCCCAGAGTTGTGGAACCATGGGGGTGGCCTTCTATGTGGGCAAACGTGTCACCCTATGGTTGACCTAGGCGTAACAGTGGCCCGGGTCAAATTTCAATCCCTTTGGACAATCCCTGATAGCAAACATCCTTGCAGCTGGGTGCTAGCATACTGTGTTTAGGTTTAAATGGGTTAAATGTATTTATAGCTAAGAGTGTGTGATTTGAAGTCCAGTGTTCAATTCAAACCTGGATCATACAACAAGAGGCCATCTCTACAAAGATTAATGCATCTTCACATCTCGCTAACCCAGCTCGCTTTAGACTTTCTTAACTATTGAGTGTAGTGTAGCATTGATGCATTCTGTTGGATGAGGTCTAAAGTGAAGTGTTGTGGGTTGGAAGTGTCCTAACTGACCCCATTGTGCTTTGCTATTTCAAGCCAGAGAGAATATAAAGAAAGTGAGTCTTTCAATATCCTTTTTTGAAGGCATACATGGAAGAAAAAAAAAATTCTTTTTAACATCGTCTTTGGTTTAAGATTATCATTAGCTGGTCCAACCTTCTAGACCATCTTACAAACCAGTTGCTATCTGCTTAAAGTGGTTTTTGTACCAAGTCAGTTCAACCAACAAGTGATCAGCTTGGACCATCTAGAAACCAGCTAGAATCTTAAAATGGATTTCCAGCAAGGAAACCCAGTAAACTTACCAGCTTGGTTAGTGGTGATGTTAACAGATGCAAACTGGGGTGTGTAGGGACTCTTGTTGGAGACTCCATTGACAGCCTGAATCTCAAAGCTGTACTGGGTGTGAGCCTGTAGGTTTCTGACAGTAACGTGTCTCACGGTCAGGCCAAGGTGCCGGGGAGAGATGTCCACATTGTCATCACACCGCGTGCAGGTACCGCGCTCAGGCAGACACTTCTTACAGATAACGTTGTAGAGAAGGTCATCTCTTCCTCCTTGGTCACGCGGCTCGCTCCATTCGAGCACCAGCGATGTCTCGTTCACACTGGAGATGACACTGCGTGGAGCTGAGGGCACGGCTAGAAATAAAAAAAAAAACGTTGTCATTGTTATCTACAGAAGATACGAATGCATAATAATTAATTAAATTTGTCTGGAAGTTTTTTCATTTTTATTTAACAAAAATAATATAATTTACTTTTATGCAAAACCATGCTTCTCCTACATGCACTGCATAAGGTAGAAAAAAGCAAGATACAGCAGTAATGTTTACATAGGAAGGCATTTTGGGATGCATCTGTTCTGAGTGCTGACATAGTGAATCATAAAGAATTATATAAAGCAGAAAAGAAAGAAATTATTCCAAAATAATCCTCATATCTGTTCGACTTGTGAATGAGGAATTACATAACATAAAATAAATGAACCATGACTAAGTGATAAATAAATAAAATGGATAACTTCAGAATGTTCAAATGATATTTTTTGTGAAGAAAGAACATGGGAATAGAACAGCACAGCTTGTGGTCGAATTAAGTTGTGTAGAGTGAAGATGAGTATTGAGTTGGGAATAACTTACTAGTACATCCCGAGTCAGGTGAATCGTTGTCTGCCCGATAGTAGCCGTTCCTGCATGAACAAATGCTGGCGGCTCCAGAACTTGTTCTACTGTTGGGTGGACATGGGGTGCAGAAACCTTCACCCTGCTTGGACTTAAACGTGCCTGGACTGCAAGCTTGACAAGAGAATAAGAACAATGTATTACAAAATATTTAACATTAACAAACACTGTAAAATATTTTGGTTTACTATAAAACTGTTCAGGAATCCTAAATTGATCTTAGACATGAAAGGTTGGAAATATTTCTCTGCAACTTGCAATAGCACGATATTTTAAATAGGAATTACGGAAAGGCGATTGCGATCTTTCTGCTCAACTCTTGCCTGCTATACATGGGCTAATGCTTTCCATCTTGATTCTTACAAACTTGGCATTGTGAAGTATGAAGGCACACAGGTTCTTGCTTACGTATTTGTTTGGCAATGTTAATTTGCTGTTGCTTTTCTCTGGGGAAATAACCCCCTCATGGCTAGACGAGTTCCAACAACGTACTCTGGCCCATAAACCCCCACATGCATATGCTAACTGTCAACTTCAATTACAAACACATGGCTCTCAGTTCCAAACACTGGCACTTTTCAAAATGAACTTCTTCGATCAATACTCAAACACGGCGAATGTTGATGCTGTACCACAGGAAACGTTTCTCCAAGTTAAACAAAGCGTATCAGAGGGTACAAGAGAAAGTGCGAGCGTTTATCTTATAAATACAAAGATTAGTGTGTCATTCACAGGTCTTTGGCCTTTGTGAAGCTCAGCCACCCTTTACAGAGCTTGTGTACACATTGTACCGTGCATCTGATAAAGGTAGATGGGTGCACAATGCCATTGTGATCTTTCCACTGTGAATGTCACCCACACTCTGTTGTTAAGTGATCAAAGAGCCAATTTTATGTTTATTAACAGCAGGGATCGAGTATGACGCCAGTTTCCAGCCGTTTTATCAGAAGCCTGTGAGGGTTGAAAATGGCAAATAAAACCTGTTGGGTTTTTAAGGGGTAGGTTTGAACATCTGGTTTCTCGACTGATAGCGTGCAAAGCAGAGCAAACCACTGCGATGTTTCTGAGGTCACCTTCTCAAAGTGAACAATATTGACACAGGGCTCCATTAGAGCAGTGAAACTGTGTTAACTCAGTTAACCAGGGGCTTATTTGTTCAAACATTAATCAAAGGTGCCCGGAGGTGTAGTAGGTAGTGAAGAAGGAACTTCGGAAATGATTCACACAGAGATAAAGATAAAAGAGCGCAAGCCCAGCGAATAAGTTTATTACGTGAAGCAACACTTTGGAGATTAATGAGCCTCCATGTTTTTCCTCATATTTCAAATGTACACAAATCAGCCGAGTCTTCGAGAGACAAATCTAGCTTGAAAGGCCGCTCAAAAATCCCCCTTCAAAAAAGTCAGGCTGTTTTCTGAAGGGTTGAAAGTGCTGATTAATCGTTTTCAAGAAGGTAAGAAGTCAGCCTTTTTCTTTCATTCTCACCTTCCTCTAGCAGCGCCACTGACAGAGCGAGAAAGCCGAGAGGTAAAAAACCCAAAAGAAATGCAAATCTTTGTGCGGTTTCTCTATTGCTCACACTCCATTGCCCAAACCTTCCCGCTGCCTCCCTCATTGAGCGCAGAACACAGAGCTTAAGGGAGTGATTAGAATTCGTGCTCAAATTGGAAGTCAGACGCAACGAAGAGGGGAAATATGGAGCGCTGGGGAAAGAAAGGGTCTTCACGATTAATATTCATGTGAATGTTCTAACTGTACTCTGGCAGGGTATTAATGAGACCAATGGCCTTCAGATGAAGGCGACAGAGAGAGAGAGAGAGAGAGAGAGAGTTGACAAAGATTTATTCCTCCTTTAGTTTCCGGGTTGGCTTGATTAGAGAACGTTTTATCAGGGCTCAGCCGCCAGGGCTTTCACCTTGAGCCGCCACAAGCAAACAAATGGGTTTTTGACTGTACATCAAACAGCAGATTTCCAAGGACTGAACACTTTCCCCAGCAGGTATACATATGCTTAATATGTAATTGTCTGCGGTGGTAAAGCCTTTCATTAGATTGACAACTAGATATTCTTGAATCAACAAATCTTGTGTTGTGGCTGGTTGCCAGGATGTGTTTTTTAGCATTCTGTCATGTGGTTCCTTGGGGGCTGCTTACTGGCTGAAGTCAAAATAGCACCCTTATTCAGCTCTCGGTAAATGACCGTCCATCAGTTTTTGGACACTTTAAAAATTAATAGCACACATCTCCTCAAAAAGGAATTAATTGTTGTCACTGAACTGCCACTAATAATCATCCATTTTATTATACACATTTAGCTCATTTAATTTAGTTCTTTACCCCAGAGGTTTACTCTTCAGTCTTTGTAGTTCTTATAATGTGTTGGAACCAACTGTCTCTTTGTGACCTTTAACATCTCGTGCCTTATCTGTCAGGCTTACTTTTCTCTCTCCGTCTCATGCTCTTCATTAATGTTTCACGGCAGCCCTTGCCCTTGGTCCGAAAATCGATTCCTGGTCTCCTCTCACTCCCGGCTCTCCATTTGACCCCTGACCTCCCACTGTCCTCTCTACTCACTTTCACCGTGGCTATGTTACACGCCAGCCTAATTCATCTCAGTCTAAACCTGATATGTTTTTTGTCAAGACCCCTTCTTTTCTCTCAGCAAAATGTTCCACTCGGATAGACATACGGACTGTTTTACTTATTTATTGGTTTGCTCTGCCTAAATCGAGATCGGAAACCAAATATGCTGTTGGGCCAAACGCCCTCAATAAAAATAGGATGATTTGTCCACGTGGCTTAATGTGATACTACAAGACAAAAACACATATATCAGCACTCACCTTGACACTGTGTATCCTTAACTGCAGGTTCAAACCCGGCCATGCACGTGCAGGAACCCACAGGAACCATCCATTCTCCATCTCCATTGCAGTAGAGTTTGAGAGGGACGGACACTTCAAGAGCATTATGTACACAGGTGCCTGGGGCAATGACTAGCGAGGTGGCTTCAGCGCCTGTTGCTGTCTCAGGGAAGACTGCGAAATTGGCAATAGTTGTGGAGCACTTCTTGTAAAACACCCGGACGGAGATTAAAGACATGCATGCGCCCAAGTCTTGGAAAGCTAGGTAGAAACCAGCCTTGGAAAGTGGACCAAAGCTACGAATCTTAGTATTAACCCGGCCGGATTCCAACATAGAAAAGCTCTCATCAGGAGCAATGGTGTCCACCTTAACGTAAGGGTTCTCCATCCAAAACGGACTGGTGGCCGTGGCCGAATCCGAATCGGATTCGTAGTAAAACAAATTAAAGGTCTCTTTACAGGATCCCGGAATGTTGGGAATACTATTGCAGTCTCGTACGGTGAATTTCATCTCAACGTACACACGGAGAACATCCTTGCGAGGAATGAAGTCACTGCGAAGCCAGTTGTTCTGGTTGACCTCACGAACATTGCACACTTGATATGTTCGAATGGGATTCATGGCATCGTCGTAACCACTTACTTCCTCCCACTGTGGTAAAAGAGATAAACAGCAAACAAAGAGAACATTGTAAGTCAGAGATATAAAACTACATACTGCATAAGGTCACCTTCTGCATTTATTATATCCTGCATTCAAGAATTCTCCTTGCACAATGGCAATAACAAGTGTTTTATCTATAGTACAATACAATACATTTTATTGCCAGTTTTTTAAATTAAACCATTCTCATTCGGATGTTATCCAGGGCTTTCGAAGTTAAGTTCTGAAGCGTTATGCAGCACAGAGGTACGGCAGGGAATAAATCGCTTATTCTTTGCTACAGTTCCACACACTACATGAACAGAGCTCAAGAAACAATATAACAGAGGGAACACGCCGAGAAATAGTGAATGGGGTGGATTAAAGAGAGGGGAAATTAAATCTTGTGCTTTTTGGTTTGTGCGCTTTCAATTACACACGTGCATAGCGCCATTAAGCGGAAAGCAGAGCACCGGTCTTTCATCTGCATTCACCAGTTCAATGAGAAAAGCCACCTGGCATATTTATCAAAATTACCGTGGAGTGTCAGAGCGCCATCAAACAAAACAACGAGTGGATGTTTACCTCCTACCTTGAGTGCAGAGTGCTCTCTCTGTATCACTTCACAATCAATTACCGTTCAATTACACCATCATGATTAAATTGTATTCATGTGGGGCAACGTTTAATCCGATACGCTAACTGAATTGTTTCCTCTATATACCAGAATTAAAAGAAATTGTTTTCTAATAGTGAAATAAAAAATATTTCTAGGAGAGCTTTTTCCGTTGTGGCATTAAAAAAATGCATTGTTTAATTGCAAGAGTGTCCTCTTACAAAATGAAAGTTAGGGGTAATTTACGCTAATTGTTTTTTTTACAGTATCCTAAAGGAAAGGAATCTGTTGTTAACAAGAGTTGTGATTTTAGCTAACATGAGTGACTCATTAGCAATGCAATGAGAGGAATTTAACTTTATGCAAATAAGAGGTGATGCAATACGGCTACCAATGGAATGACAGTGAGGCTAACATAAAAAGACAAACATTGTGAACAAACAAAAACAAATAAGTAGTTAAAGTTTTTACAAACATCATGCTTAAACAATGACTTTCAGTTTGGCAAAGAAACAATGAGAACTTCAAGGCACTGTCGAGTTACAAGTAGAAACAAGCGAACAAACTAGCCAATAAGGAAAACTTAGCACGGCATCCAGAGATTTGTTGTCCATAGTATAACAGCATTTGTGTCGAGGTGAAGGCTTTAATTAACACAGCAAAATGGATGTTGTGCGGACAGGCCATTCATCCCTACGGCCCCAGGGGCCGAAGGCAGACAGAGCTTTCAAAAATCTCTGCTTTATCACGGCCTCTCTGAGCCCAGGGTGCGGGGATCAATAACCTGCACCAGGTCAATGGGACACAAAAAAGAATGAGGTGTAAATGGGCATTTACTTCCATGGAATAAATTGCTGAGGGACGGGAGCTGAGGAGGCGGCCCCACACATCGGGCCGGTTTCCACGACTCAGGGGATTACAGAACAGCGCTACCTAACAGCGAACTTTCCTCTTTAGAAGATTAATGTGTTAAATAGGATGTGGAAAAGAGGTTCAGTTCTCCGTCATCAATTTAACATGATAAATAGTTACAGTACACAATCCTTATTATTGGCCTTGACTAAAAGAGAGGTAATGAATTTTCTTTTAGATGGAGATGCTGTAGGACGATGGTAAATGCAAATTATATAAATATATATAGTCCATTAGTGCTCTCTGTCTTGGCTTGTTGATCTTTGGGTAATCAGCCAATCGGTATGTTTAAGCAATAACGGGTCGGCGTGTTTATTTTGCCTTTACGGTCTTAATGCACACACTGTACTTATCTGGGTTTATGGCTCCCGTTACAGTTGCCTGACTAATGACTCGTAGACGCAGATTAAATAAGAAGAATAAAAAGAAATGTTGAACTAGGGTGGGATTTATTCCAAGTTTTTGCCCCCACTTTTATTATTATCTGGGCACAGTTCCCGTTGCAGTTTTCTTGCCACGACCTACCCATCAAATTTGTGTCACACATAGAAACAAAGGATGGGGAGGGTGTAGCTGTGCCAATTAAGCCTGTAGGTGACTTTCACAAAACCTGTCAACAACCCGCCTGGACTTTATTTCACCCTAAAATTAAAAGAATAAAAATATGTTGCTATAAGAAATTAGGCCTACTATACACTCAAAATGGTCCCAAGCTGTCATTGGAGCAGTACCCCTTCAAAATGTCCAAATATGTACTATTTAAGTATAGATATGTATACTTTTATGTACCTCTAATTTGTACTTTTTAAGGGGCACTGCCCCAGTGATAGCTAGGGAAATATTTTCTGACAGTGATACATTTGTATTTCTTTAATTTATTCCAAATAGTGTCACATGCAAAATTGGGAATGGGTTTGATTTCCTTTATGTAAAGTATTTCTTATCATTTTGAGATTTGAAATGTAACCCGAGTGTTTATGTGGGATTTGTCCCAGTGGGGAGACCGAAAATAAACTGCCAGAACACAGGGAAATTTACGAAAATGCCTCACTGGTGCCACATTTCCCTGTCATTCCTAAAATACAGTGGGGCGGGACGGGTGTAATGTATTGCCGTGTGCATGACGGGGTGCAGAAGGAAAAGAGCCTGGCTGAATGGAAGCATCTGTTAGGGTGCAAAGTGGGCTTAGCTGTGACCCATTGTGTTAGTGGGAGTTTTAGTGCTTTTATGGCAGCGGGGAGGGATATTTACAAGAATAATATATGGACAGGGAAGGTGAGATTCTGACCGATTTGTGTCACTGGGTCTGCTCTTGTGCCTCGGTGCATTGGTGCTAAGTTACTCGGAAGTAAAGGTTTTAGGGAGGGGTGTACGCAACAGCTGGGACGGTGCAGGCGGAGGGCAGGAATGGGGAACATGCAAGACCCTAAAGTTTAGAATTTGAGGAACAGAGGTGAGTAAAAAGCCAAATGCTGGGTGAATATGAGGAAAATGAGTATTATAGAATATAAGAGTGTCTGTTTATCGTCAAAGTTACAAAAATAGTTATCTGTGTTTCTTCTAAAAGCTTACGGGCACAAATTTCACTTCCGGAGAATGAATTTGAGACAGGGGTGAAATCTGATCTGGGATTTGACTTTATCTGATTCAACTCAGAGCTTCCTGTGTTTCACACACTGTACTGTAACTCAGCCACTTGATAGTTTAAATGATACTTATGGATGTTTCTCACTTATACATTTTATATGTACAATAATGTGACGATGCACATTTTTGACAACTTTAACCAAGATAGCATCTTTTCATTTCTGGGTGAAATGTGAACGATGCTTTATTTGTGAGATGTACATTATTTTTACCAAAGATATACACAAGTAATGTGCTTCAAAATAAACACACAAAAATAGCAACTCACCCCAGTTTCAGGATGCGAAGTCCAGGCGAGTTCGGTTGTGGCCCATTTGGTGTCCATCAGTGTTTCTGCGGACAAACAGCAAAGATTCACTGAGCTGATCAAATACCACAAATTGACCAAATGAAATCAAATAAAAAACATTGGAAAGAATTGATTTCACACTTTGCAGGACCAAAGCAACGCATAACTGTCACTGTCCATATGGCTAATAGATATTAATGCATTGCGGTACATTCATGGGCGCAGGAACAGAGAAACACTATCATGCTAATCAGCATTGAAAAGATGGTGGAAAGGGAAAACAGCTTTGTGGGTGATCCAGAAGGCATTGTCAAAGATTTATGACAGCCCTCCTCTAATTAGATTTAATTAAGCGTGTATTTGCAGGGCGGGAAAGAAAAGCTAAGTGTTTTTGAAAGGCAACCTTCTCCCCTTCCCAGAACGTACATGAACACAAAACATCCCTTAAGCTAGCAGCCGTAAAACTCAAGAGGATATATAACCGAGCAAAGGAGCTCTGGAATGACACCATAAAAAGTCACAAAGGAAGATCTGCACAATTTCCTCAATACCCAATATGCTCTGTCTGTCTGTTTTGCTTTGTTCTTCAATTTTCTTCCCACCGGCCATATGTGCAGTTCTCTGTCTTTATTATAATGAAAGCACTCTCATTCAGCATAGACTACAAACACATTGAGACAACCATTTTACTTCCTGCCACCTGCTTTGGCTGTTTATTTATAGCTGTTTGATACAACTGCACCATGCTTCTATGTTTTACAGAAATGCGTGAGATTGTTTTAAATAATGATCAAAAATCACGCTACTAGATAGTACTAGAAAGTATATTTATAACCCTGTAATAAATGAATGGTGGACCGACTCCATTTATATACACCTGCACTGTCACTTAGGTAAAACCCTTTTAAAAAGTAAAGATTTCATATTAGTACCTCAGAGGTTCACCTTATTAAAGGGTACTGCCCAGTGACAGCTGGGATACGTTTTTTTTTTAAGTGTAGAGTTAACATCCGTCTCAGGTAATCCTCTTACAAGCGGACCACACTTAGTGTAAACACTTTGTGAGTGCCTCGCTCAAACCACATTGTGAAGCAGTCAGTCAGAAATGCACGTGAACACATCGCATTTGTAGCGTAACGCTAATCCGTCCCGATGCGTCCGAGATTACAGCCAAACACAGCCGATGGTCAATCGGCCATTTTGCTAACACATAATTTTGGTTAAATGCAGCTTTAAAAGAAAACAACGAACAAAAATGTAAAGTTATGCACAAGACTTAACAGAATATAGCATATGTCTGTCATCTACATGCAGTGACACAGAAAATTTGCTTTGGATAATTGCGACTGCTAAATAAATACATGCAAATCGCTTGAAGCATGCGGCCACGCTTATTGGGGGTGCATGAGATGTTTCTAACACAGTCTGATTTTTAACTAAACTACTGATGTTTTTTTTGGATGACACGGACTGTATTGGGACTGTCGTATTCTGTCATTGACAGATAGACACGATGACATTTTAAAGCACTCTTTGAAAGCTTTCATAGTTGAAAAAGAGACTTCTTTTTCAGCCGCCAGCATTCACTTCATGCTGACAAAAAGCTGGCATGCAGGTACTGGGGCGAATAAAATGCAAGAAAAAGGGAAAACAGAGGAAAAGTAAGCGTGTGTTTGTAAGAGCCTCAGTTCTGACTCAGTGAAATGGGGGAACGTTCGCGGTGCATGCCGCGACTGACTCAGAGTGTTCGGCGGGCTTCTGTTTTGTTTGCATTTTGTAAGCTGCACTGAAAAACAGCAAAGCTGAGCATTGTGTCGACCGAGCGCGCTTTTAGATGAGAAAGCAGTCCTGGCTCAATACGAAAACACAGCAGAGGGTGACCCACCCCTCACCCCGGTCTGTCGCAGTCAGGGGTACGAGAGGCCGTGCCCTCAATGCCACGATTCATTCACGCTTCAGCACGGAGATGACGACGGTACGGTGCCTCCATTATGACCCACGGTTGCTTTTTGCCACAGTTAAAATGGCTCCATCGCTCCAAACAGGGAAAGTTTTGTTTGAGCTACATAGAGCCAGGGGTTTATTTCCTGTTTTTCATTCGAGGAAAAACTGGGAGTTATGGGTATTTTTTAAAGCCAGGTCCTGTAGAAACCCAACGGGCAAATCCACAAACAAGCTTTGAAAAAAATCTGTTTCTTTGCATAACACGTGGACAGCATTTCTTTAGTAGTAAACGGTGTTTGAGGATTGAGAATAGTTCAACTTTAAACCATTAACCCGAGGACATAAGCATGAGTTAGTGAGGCGGAACATTTGAGATTGACGCATAAATTACCTACCATAAAAGTCTACTTAACTATGAAATTTAAAGTGTGAAAACTGGAGTATATGTAAAACGGTAAATAAATGTAATTGCAAATAAACACAACAAACTTTGTCTGTGTCTGTTTATTAATTGTGTAAAATGATATGGGACATATGGTAAAATTATACAAAGCATAATTTACTTCACAATAGGGCTGCACAAAAATAAAGAAAATGCAATAAGCAATTACTTGCTTAGTTATGCGATATACGATAATTCTTTAAGTTTGCGAAATCAATTTGAAGAATAATCAAAAATTCAATAACTAAATAGTAAATAACTACAAAACTATATAACAACATACATCTATCTATCTCATCAGTCTCTGATCTAGGTGCAGCAATTGAAAACTTCGACTATAACTTTTATAATTATTTGTATAAATATGTGTATCACGGTATGCATGTTTGCAATAGTTCTGTAATTTCAATATATCACAACAATATTATACAATGCATAATAGAAAAAAGCCATAAGTTTAAAATGTACACTTAAATATCAATGTATAGTATTATTCACTAGTTTTTACATCTAGTTTTAACAACTAGTAATCAATTAAGCTTGACATAACGTTAAAATGCGTTTAACAGCCTTGTAGTACACAGTAAACTTCCCTGTAAAGTTTTACTAGGAAATGTAAATATTGACTGTTGAAAAATGATTGATGATTTAGCGAATGTGTAGCCGAATGTTTAGGAAACTAAAACGAAAATATGAAAACATGAGTAAATGGTTAAACGTTTATTCATTGTTTCTGGTTGATACACTAAACACATCATATAAACATACTCAATGGCAAACTCAAATTCTCAGAGTTGCATGTTAAAACACACATTTGCAGACACACACACATATTTATTTAAGAAAGGTCATACTTTACATTCTAATCCGCTAATGACAGAGCAGGCTTAATAATAGACGAATACTTTTCTCAGGAACAACACACACATGCGCATTCATTCTGTGCATTTACAAGCGCCTTAAAATATGCTTTTGTTCAAGTGAGGAATCTTTCTGAAAAAGAAGAGTATGTGAACAAAACCACGTCTATTGATACAAAGAATGTGCACTGGATTTAGAAACTGACTAAGGGCCGTGTGGGCAGACAGGTGAGAGATTACCACAGGATTTCAGCCCAACTGTTTTCAGCTTGAGCCATTTCTTTTAGTTTAAATTGTTTAGAGGTTAGGAACCATAAGCAGACCTGCAAAGCAACAAAAATGGATGGAAAAGTAGAATCGCCTGAACAGAATTTGGTATGTTAAAAAAAATAAACTAAATTTTGTGTCCATTTTAAATTTTCTGATTGGATGAGCTGATAACATGTTGTATTATATGAACACATTGCTTGGAAAACAAACAAACCCTGCAGATGGGCAATGAACTATATCACTTGTTATAAGAATTGTTTATTCTGATTATTTTAATATTTCTGATTAACTAAATCACCATATATTTTTATTTTTACCTAAACATTTTTTTATTCAACTGAAAAAAATTCTGAATTTTGACTTACATCCTCATATTCAAAATTTCTATTGACTTGAAAACTTAATGTCTTTCTGCGAATGGGAGGCCACACATGGCAAAACATAAAAAGCGACACTCTGTCTGTCTCCAAACACTTGAGCTCTGTTTTGCCACCTAACACAGAGATGTGTCAACAGCATGGGGAAAACACTGCATTAAACTTATTAAAGCTATTAGACTGATTGCTTTGTATACGCTTTTGTTACTGCTTTTATTAGCTCTTGGGGGGTTACGTGAAGCCGAAATAAAGTGTGTGTTTGGGGGGGTCATGGGGAGAGAGGAAAGGCCCTGAAAGAGGTCGGAGGGAAGAAGGAGGGGGGATTCTATTTAAATTGAAATGTGGTGAGCCGCTCGGGCTTTTGTGCTACGCTGGAGTGTGGTGATTAGAAGAGAGGGTTGCTTTTGGCGAGTTGGCGTTCAATCTCTAATTGGTCGACGGTTCTTGATGTAGGTGGCTGGATCTCCAACACTCTGAATCCTCCATGGGAATTCCATGAAAGGAGACTCCTAATCCCAATCCGTCCACTTGCCGTCAGTCACAGCACAATGGCTGTCACTCTCTCTCTCTTTCTCTCGACCTTTTGTGTACTAACAAGGTCCACTGTCAATGCTACCGAAGCAATGATGCGAGTTTCCGATGACTTAAAGTTAGCATCTTTCAGCTTTAATATGTAATTTTATAAAAGCATTGACTTTTCCCAATTTACAATTCTGGAATCATTTTAACATTTTGTAATGTTTTGAAAGATTAGAACTGACACAAAAGCATAGAATAAGCTTTATTTCCTATGTAGAACATTTGTGAGCTTCCTAAAATCAGTTTTAGTATCACTTATGATCATTTTCGCATTTATTGCGCTATTCTCGAACAACTAACAGTATCAATGCTAGTTACGTTGACAGCTCGGGACACCAAGGCGACAAAGAGCATAAGTACACGGCTACATTTTTGTTTGTTGTGTTAATTAGATCTTCGGAGGACTTTAGAAGACTGCGGGACTACGAGTCTTAGGGGGCCTGATTTTGAAGCTGCCATCATCGGGGGACTTTGGAAAATGAGCCTGTTGGCTTTGATCACAAAGAGTCAGATGCAGCAGCCACACTCCCAGACAGCCCCTAAACGAGCTTGCAGGGTTCATACTGCGACCAAGATGAATATTAAAAGCCTGTCCGATGGTGTGAGCAAGCGTACGACTGCAAAGAGAAGCCCGTGAACCCTGTAGTCTGTCCGTGGTCTGCCAGAGAAAAGGACATTTCACCTCCAACCCACCCCTTTTTCATTCGTTCTATTATCTTTCTTTTCCAAGGCCTTTAATTACAGAGCAGAGTCAATCTAATGAACAGGCAGCCCCTGGGGCAACTGTCTGCTAACCAGGTGTCCTTGCAAGTATGTGCTCTGAGTGGCTAAGTGTGTGTCCTAGCTAGCATGCCTATGTAAAAGAACTCCTAAAGAAGCCGGGGATAATGTCATCTGTTTAACCCAAGGAGACCTTCCCAGCACCCCTTCACCCGAAAAACCCAACGGTTGCAATGTATTGTGGTCGATTCCTATGAATTCACTGCATGTCCCACGAAGCACTTAGTCAAATAGTCACAATGCAGCACATCAGTTACACTGTTGTGGCTAGACAGGACACAAGATGCTTTGAGATGGAGATAAAGCACCATCAGCTATTAATGAGCGCTTAGGCTAACACGTCGGCGTATTCCGATATCGTTGATTCGACACTGCATGAGAGGCGACCATTCGCATTTCTACAAGAATATAATCAATTATAGTCCTTTTTTATTTTCTTGTAGAGAGGAATTAGTGTGTAGCCACAAGGCAAATAGCATAAGCTTTGTTCACAGTTGTTTCCTTCGAAACACTGAAAACGCTGACGTATTCAGCAGCGTTGACGTGCTGGGTATCGCTACGCAACATTTAATGATAGTGTTTGCTGATCAGAGAGAAAGACAGCTGGACTTTTATGATGCGATGTTTGTGGTTTCCTGAGCCCAAAATGACAGCCGAAGTAATATACAGTGTGAGTCAGAACATGTGATTACAAGATACACCCCACCATCATATTCATGGTCGTGATATTGTTCAGAAGATCTAAGCATTGGAGTTTTCTTTGTGTCTACGTTTCTCTTTGACTTTTTGTTTGTGTACAATGATCGTAATAAAGAGTTTCACACACAATAAACTTCAATGCTAAAGTACTGCCTGCTTATTTTTGATGCTTTCCGCCTTTTTTAAACATCAAAACTAAGATAACAAAAATAGAAGTATGCAGTAACAAAAATTTTAAATCAACCCAAACTATTGCACAAATGCAATTGCATTTACATCATATTAAGTGTAGATTTTAAAACTGTAGGCAAGGTTTCTATCTCCTTTCTTTCTTAAGTTTCACTCACACCTTTACAATCTCTTGACTGCTCTCCCCAATGTCCAACGCTATATCAGTCAACAGGAAGTATTTTGACAGGCCTCGCTGATTACAGCCTTTCCATCCACTTTATTCTCCCCCATCCCCTATATCTTTAAAAACCCCTTCTCTCTTCCTACGTCTGTCTATCACACTTCCGAGGTCTCCATGACTGTCCCTGGAAAGCAGACCCAGCTACAATAAATACAGATGAAATCCCTAAAATTTAAGCAGTCATAAGTAAACAGGTTGAGGGGGTAGAGGAAGTTGTAGAAGAGGTGGTGGGACAGTTTGACTATTTTAAGTATGCAGGTCACTTAAGGTCATAGCAATAAGGAACTAATAAAACAGAAGCAACTTACTTTATGTTCTACACACATACATTAAGTTTTGTAAGAACTGTCTGAAATGACCTTTACAACATTGAGATTTCTACAGAAACTCAAGTCAAAATAGGTTTAGAGATATAACTAAGTCTCAAGGTTATGATTTGAGATTTTTGCATTTGTTAGCATTGCTATTTGTGTAAATTGTAAAATAAAGCCAAAGTTGAAGTCATGCAAGGTTGATTTTACATTTCATTTACATGGCAGATGATTTTGGCGGGCGTTCCAGTAGCTCAGTAGTAGAGCGTTGCGTTGAGCAGTGAAAACACAATTAGGGTTCAATCCCAAGGAACACACATACTGATAAAATGTATAACTTTTAATGCACTGTAAGTTTGAATAAATGGTTTGCCAAATGCGTAAATGTGAATCATTTTATTCAAAGTGACTTATTCAAGCTATGTGTGTTCTTTGGGGGCCAACCCATGATCGTTGCACTGCTAATGCACTGCCCTACCAATTCAGCTATGTATACAGTTTATGTATACAATAAGGTATGTTTAATATGATCAGAGTGTGCAACCACAGGTGTGCATTTACAACTTTTAAAATAAAGGACTGAAAAATAATCATGACCATCAATGCATTTTTGGAATAAATTAAGAAAATTGCAATCCGGCGAGCGTGCGGAATCCTACATTGGCTCAGGATCGACATAAGCACATTTTAACCAATTGTCAAACACATCTTCTCCTCAAGTGAAAGACATTAAAAGGCTATAATCACAATAACTATGTTTTGATTGATTTTCTCGTTCTGGTTGAAATTCTACTCTGGCTGTAATAAACTGCCAGGAATGCAAGTCTGCCAATGCCAATGTTTGAAACTGCCTAAAACATGACGCCACGCTCAATAGAGTTCAATGCGTCGTTACCCACAAGTCAGATCTCAGTCAACCTACGTCGCAAAATCTGGCACCTGGTACCAACAACCTGCTATGAACTGTACCGATGTTCTCTACATAAATCACAAAAGACTGTGAGGACATTGGCGTGATTTATGAAACAGAACGAATGTATGTAGAGCATCAATATGGATGTGCGATTTTATGTCAAATAAAATGTGGCGTAAACAATATACGTTGGCCCTAAAAAGTATCTAGACACAGTGGGGCATTTTCCCGGACAGGGATTATCTTAAACCAAGACTAGGTCTTAGTTTATTTAGGAAATATAACTAATTTAAACAAACATGACTTCCTAAAAACATTACTTGTGTGCATTTGGAGGCAAAACAAGGGGCACGGATGTATTTTAAAATATGTCAATGCAAGTTGTTTTCAGTTTGGACAGCTCGTACATTAATTTTAGTCTAGGACAAGTCTAAACCGCCACTTAAACTGCCACTCCTTTTTTTAAATCAAAAGATATAACTGTTAATGCACAACGAACTTACAAGACCAACTGTATTAACATGAACTAATAAAAACAAAGAAATGCTGAGAAACTATATTGCTCATTGTTACTTCATGTAAGCTAACACATTTACTAATGTTTACAAATACAATCTTATTGTGCACTGCAAAAAAAAAAATGATTTTCAAAAAAATAAAAATCTTAGTATTTTTGTCTTGTTTTCAGTAAAGATATCTAAAATTTCTTAAATTTATATATAATTTAAGAAATTTTAGATATTTTTACTGAAAACAAGACAAAAATACTAAGATTTTTTTCTTTAAAATAATTTTTGCCGTGTGAACTGTAAAAAATTACTTTCTTACTTAGTATAAAAAAATCTGCCAATGGAATAAGAAAAATTTTCTTGCATTAAGTGTTTATGAAACAAAGTAAACTTATTTCAGGAAAATTTTTCTTATTCCATTGGCAGATTTTTTTGCTTGTTTTAAGTGCTAATTTACTTAAAGTTTATATTTTTTGTCGAAAAACTAGACTTATTTTCCTAGGTCATTTTGCTCATCAAGAAAATACATTTTAATTTAAGAATTTTTAAATATTTTTACTTAAAACAAGACAAAAAAAATGAAAAATGAGGACAAAGCATATTTAGGCTTTCTTTTTATGAAATGTTAGTCAAATAAATCACACGTGGTTAGTTTACTTGAACACCTGCATGTCATCCACCAAACTCATTAGAATGACTTGGTAGTAATTACAAAATGGCTAGACGTGTTAACATAGTTCTTATGTTATTTAATGCATTCATGTTTATACATTTTAAAGTGTGGCATAGGTGCCCAAATTCTTTTTGGTACCCTTTATATGTTTTAGGTGGTCTCTACTGTTTTTCAACAATAGGGTGGGCGCTCTTTAACATCAAAATGTTATTTCTGATATAGTTGGCTGTGATACACAAACACCTTCCAAACACTGCACTGGTAAGCTGGAATTCTACCATTAGCGTGAGCCATCATCATTATCTACGTTTAAAACAGTAATAATAAAAAACAGAAAAAAGCAAACATCCTCGCAAAGGAACAAAGATCTAGACATGCTGTTATTGGAAATACCTCTGCATTCCCTCTTAGCCCATTGTGTTTTGTAGTCAAAGCCAGGAACAGGCTAGGAACTACTCGTGACTTACCCGTTGCTCTATTCCGGGTTCATTATAAAGGTATTTTGGCACCAAGCTGCCCACTGGCCTTGCCTGTCAGCTGCAGAGAAGAACTGTCTGCTCTAGATGCTGTCCAGGGACTCATCTCCATCTTTCCAGCAGCCCGCTTGCCGCACTTGCCTCCCTTTGACACATTCATTATACCTCTGCTGAGGCAGCCAGCAGACATCCAGGCTAAATATATGGTAATGGCATTATCCCCGGGGACCACTGGAAGGTGTTTGCCATGGTATAACACTAAGGAGGTACTTCAGAGTATGGCAGTTCTTGAAATGCTTCTGTTTTACTTTAGACAAGATGTTTGTGGAGGGAGACATCGGGGATGATGTCAGAGTCGTGACATTACTCTTTATGATCAATATGTGCATGCACGAAATGTGAGTGAGTGAACAGGGATGTCAGCTGGAGGTGTCGTACGCGTGCAATAAAGCACAGGACGTTAATTAAAGTGCAAAAAAAATCCATATAATCTATAGTGACCTCACTTATAAATGTTGGACGACTAGTCGAACCTTATAAAAAAATGAAGATTTGAGCACAATACACTCTTGCGCAAAAGTTCCTATAAGGTTTTTTGTTAGGATTGCCATGATACAATCTGCCCTGATCATCGGCTACTTTTAAACAACCAAAAATGCTGATTATAGGCCGATATATTGGTGCATCACGACTTTAAAGGTTCTTTGGACAACCAAAAATGGTTCTTGTATAGCATTGTTGCATTGTAAAATGTGAAAAGTTGAATCCACTGAGTACACTGCAAAAAATAAATTTTAAGAAAAAGATTTCTTAGTATTTTTGTCTTGTTTTTAGTAAAAATATCTAAAAATTCTTAAATTAAGATGCTTTTTCTTGATGAGCAAAATGACCCAAGAAAATAAGTCCAAAAATATCAAATTTAAGTGATTTTGTGCATAAAACAAGCAAAAAAATCTACCAATGGGGTAGGCAAAAAATCTTGAACTTTTTATTAAAGACTAAATTCAAGAAAAATTCAAGAAAAGTGTGCTAATCCCCCATTGGCAGATTTTTTTTGCTTGTTTTATGCAAAAAATTACTTAAATGTGATATGTATTTGGTCTAAAAACTAGACTTATTTTCTTGGGTCGTTTTGCTCATCAAGCAAAAGCATCTTAATTTAAGAATTTTTAGATATTTTACTGAAAACAAGATAAAACTAAGATTTTTTTTCTTGAAAATCATTTTTTGCAGTGTAGTTTTTATCAACGTAAATTTTTCACTAAAAGTATTTTTTCCTTAAACATTTTTAGGTGTTACCAAAAAAATATATTTTTTAAGTTGTTCCAACTTAATTATACCTTTATAGAATCATTGGTTGGTTGGCTTCAATAGTAAAGTTCTGCTTTGAATTGGATATTAGATAAAGTTGCCCTTGATATAGTCATCAGCCAAATATACAATATCATCTTACCACACAAACATACAGTAACCTTTAATGACTGTTAAATATAATATGAGATTTCTGCTTCGCATCACGGGACAGCCGTTCGTCGGCAGCAACTGAACTGATGTGGTCCACATTTCCAGCGTGCCAGTGGCTTTCCATCGCTTCATGGCGTTTCAAATACAGTCTGGGTCAGACACTGAGGTTCCTTTTCATTTTTTGAGAACCACGCTAACTTCCCCACCGCCATCACATGTAAGCACTGGCAACCCCTGCCGGAGACAAATCTATACCTCATTTTAAGCTGTCACGCTGCATGCTAATTAGCAGGATATGTTGCGGTTTACCTGCTCAAACAAAAAGAAAACATGTCTAATGGTTTCAGCTCGCCGCAGTTATTATCTGAAGTTCTTTGGTCTTTCTCTTTTTACATTTCTTGCCACATGTGACAGACTAGCCCGAGGCGGCGCAGCTTTCTTCGGCTGCCTCTTCTCACGTTAGCTCATTAAACCCAGAGCTGTTTGTTAATGTTTACCTGCTCGATCATTATCATTATCTGATTCAGGTCAGGGACGTAACAACAAAGAAAGGTTAGGCAGTAACTGGCAGGAATGCGGTTGGGTAGGGCTTTTGTGACTGTTGAGCCGACAAATACACGCACAAATACAAATACACGCCTACGCAGGAGCTCTGAATGAGACCGGTGACTTCAGCGTGGTTAGGTGGGTTTGTCACTCTTCTGAGTGAAAGGAAGGCTATCATTTATACTTCCATTCATTTATGGTTTCATATAGATCAAAGGCCCCTTCTGGCCACACACTTGGGATCATCAAATAAACCTCAAAAATACGGCACACGCTAAGCAAATTTGAAACGATCTCACAACTGAGCATAACGCTGGATGTACATTTATAATATATACAACATATGGTGATTTACTCCTTTTTGGATCTACGTGCGATGTTGTAACGTAATTTATTTATGCATATTATAGGGTACATTAGTATTGGTGTTCCTTGGGAATCGAACTGGCGACCTTTACGCTACTAAAACATCACAGGAACATCATTCACTATCTACAAATTGGCTATTTGAAGTTCATAACTAGTAGCTTTCCTGCCCATTCCCGAATGGCTGGAGCAAATACATTTCAGTTGGTTATGATTCTCCCCACGCTGGTCTGCAAGATCTTGTCTGCCTCCTCCTTAATTCCCGTTCAGTTAATTAATCTCGCACTTGGCTGCGGTAATAACTTGACTTGTTAGACCTCTTTAAATGGTTTTTCGGCACACAGACGCACAGGCTGGCAGACTGTACGCCAGACAGTCACGAGAGTAATTTGTTTGCAAGACGTGACCGTCTGATCCTAAGCAGGCTCCACCCCTGACTTCTGGCTGTTGATTAAAATGGCAACAACTGCCTGATTAGGACACACATGGGTGTCTGGGTTGCTGGCGATCATGCACTTAAGTGTTTCACTTACTGCAAATTGACTCGCAGATTGTGACAGAAGGTATTAGCGATGGAAGTTCATTTCTGGGCAATTACGCTGGAGAAGGTTGATAGAACGTCTGACATCCAATTCTAGGGTGCCCCATATGGCCAGGGGTTTAGGTGTCTCCGAACAATTTAATAAAAAAACATGGTATATTTGGAGGGAGAGTGTGCATGTTTTTCGGGAATGTGTGTGTGTCACCGAAACATTTCTGGATATAAATGAGACTGTGGAGAAGGCTACTGCCTGGGTCGTCTCTAAACCTGGACAAAGAATATACATAGCCTCTTTCCGTTACAGCCTATTCATACCCCATCTCTATATACAAGCTTCTGCTTAACCCCCCATAGCGAGCATTAAAATATCATAATATTTGCATACACAGTAAGTAAATCAGGTAGGCCAAGATGAGGTAGATCTCCAGAGGCTTATTATAGCACAGATGCGCTGATGAAGGGCCAGGGGAGAGTCCGTCTGCCTGACTGGGTAGAGCTGTACTGTCAGGGGCTGACTAATGTATTATTCACCCTTCATTGATGTGTAACTAAAGCCAACGGCCGGGGAGCTCGGGCCACCAATACCCCCAACAGAAGTAAACCCCCGACAGGCTACTGAGCTCCATTGATTTATGGGTCTCTGTAGATGGCCTGGTGAGAAGGCAGAGGGGGGTTTGAGATGGAGGAGGCATGAGATGGGTAAAATGTGCTTAATAATTGTGACAAATAATGCAACATTTGTATTGCAAAAGAAGTCAGGGCTAAGACTTGGGAATGCAAAGCAATATGGCATCAAAATTATTATATCCATGCTATCGGGGTGAAGCTTTTGCTAGCTTTATCATTTATATTCATCATCATTCATTGGCATTATAATGTATTGGCCTGTCAGTTTTTTACATAAATTCATCCTACATAATTTAAAGATCATTCTGTAAAAATATAACCTTGATATCTTTAATATTGACTGAGTAAGGTCATGTCAAAAATTGAAATCAATGACTTCCCTGATCTAAACATTAGATTATGAAACTTATGAAACACAGACAGAATTTGATATAAATACATAAAATATGTGTCAAACGTATGCATAGCTGCAATTGTGGCAGTAAAACATAGCACAACTATTATGTGAGGACAATGGTGCCGATTGGGAAACCAAGGTGAATGGTCTCATGAGATAATAGAGGTGAGTCAACAGGTACGGTGTATGAGAGATGAGAAATACATCACTTCTGTAGTGCAGGTGACATGGAGGGTTAGCACAATCTAGAGTCAATCATTGACTGATAAGTCAAACACAGGGTTTTGACAGTGTCTGCACTAACCCAACAGTGAAGCAATAAACGGCACCAATAATGTGGTGTATATGTACAAGCAGTAGTCTGTTTGCAGTAATGTCAAATGCCTGGGAAACAAACGGCACAGATGGCAAAGGTGGCACAAAGACTATTTTTATGATAACGGCTTTCAATTAGGGAACTACAGGTGCTGGGAAACGCAATTGACAGGTACAGAGATAATAAGAAGTTTGGGATTGTTCTCCTTCGTGTACTACGTATAGTAAACCCACACAAAGACGTTTCGTCATGAAGACCTGGTGGCCTCAGTTATAATTACAGACTTCTAACCACACCTTGACTGCCTGGAACCTTTAAGCGAACCTACGCGCTTCAGGTAGGTTACATCTCTTGGTGGTCTCCAAACAGGATGAGTTGAACATGTAAGCGTTCATCAAAAGAACCACAGGGTGTGGACCGAACCTCAGATTACTCATGGAGATACGTCAGCTGTACTGAAGTTCCATCACTGAAGGGGTGACCATACAGTATGTGTTTACGGATGCATGAATCAACCTTTTCTTTTTTTACTTGACAACCTCAGGACTGGCAAGTGTGGATGGTTCATGATGACAACCAAAGATTTATTTTTTCCTAGGCATCTTTGCTTTCAAATCCTTGCTTTGGAATGCTTAAATCAGGAGTGATGTGGTTTATATACGCTTACTCAAGCATTGTGATTGGTCGGATTAGATGAATGCATGTTATTTTTTTACAAAAATAGAACTAGAATTAAGATATTTTTCACTACAAGTGGCTTGCTCACTTGAAATGCTTAACTGTGGCATTTCAAGTACTGTACTATGTTAATAAAAGTGGCATAAAAGATAATAGTACAAAAATATGTTTTTGATATGCTTTAAAAATAAGTATCTTTGTACTGTAGCATCTTGATTAATTATCCAGTGTCTAGTGTTGAACTATAGATTGCTCTTAAGTGCTCCCCTACTTAGCTAGCCTCTTCAGACCGAGCCGCCTTAAATCGAAGGGAAGATTTATGAATAAGTAAGAACAGTGATAAATTGCCTGCTTAATTAACCAAGTAAGAGAAACCTCGTCCCCTGAGATTTCGATCGCCAACCTGTTTTGATGGAAAGGGAGCATCAACAACCGTCTCCTTCTGGACGGCCGCATTGACCGACTGCTACTTAAATTGAATCGCTAATCATCGCCATCCTTTTAGGCTATTTCCCAGAGGATACAAACTGGGCAAAAGTGGCAATGAAGCTGTTTCCCCGTGGTGCTTCTCACACCCATGATATAAATATGGCCCCTTAGTTCACCATCCCCATCTGGCAATGGGATATTTTAATTTGTTTCTAGCGTCAGCTCCATTTCACATCAATACGTTCGCTTTCACACCCCACGAGAGTTTACATCACTTTGCCAAGCTAGTTCTTAGTTAGAGACCTCTGTTTGACTCGCCTTGAAGGAATGTATGGGATAACTGCATTTTTTTTAAATCTTCGTTTTATTACTGTGATGTTTAGGAACCTGTTCTCAGATTTTCTTAAATGCCATAGGCAACGAAGTATCGAGAGACTGGGCGCATCAAATTTGTCATGCAGGAGCTTGACTTACATTGCATATAGACGTACCACTTGGTGCATGCAAATCTTATCAAAGATTGGACATAACAAAGGTGTTGCGGGTAAACAGGCCACATTACCCGGCTTCTGGGATTCTTGTGTCACTGAAGGGGTGAGATAACAAATAGGAAAATAATAGGACAATTAGGAGCTCCCTCGATAAGAGATTGTCACATAAGGTGCCCGGGAAGGTGGATATGGTGGGAAAATGTACCAAAGATTTGACAAGGAAGTGAAGAGAAGGATGGTAAATAGAGTACAGAAAGAGGGCCATTGTTTTACCCTCTCTTTCTGGATAAAGCCCACCTGTTGTGGAAAGGGGCGGTGACATTCCCACTCTTGTTCTCTCAGTTTTCACCAGGTTGTCGTCCCTCTCACTGCCTACTTGCGTCTAGATGCCATCGTCCCCTTAGATACGAGTATACAGATGAAAACAAACCGCTAACTGTTGCAACAGCATCTGTCTATAAAACCACAATGCAGATTCTTTCTCCGACATTTTCCTGTTCTGTATGCAGACACTAACCTTCTTCTCCACTTTCCCACCGTCAGGTGGGCCTGATCTCAAGTGCAGGCTCAAGGCTGTCATTGACTGATGCTCTTTGGCTTTTTAGATTCATTAAAAACCCTCACATATCCCTTGCAGGACGCATCAAGCTAGCTCCGAAGGAAAGAACGATAGACAGACAGAGAGGAAAAAAGCAGAAACAATGATCTCCTCTCAGGCAGAGCTAGTCAAATTTAAGATGCAGAGATAGATCCATGGCAGCTTTCCAAGGCAGAAGATGAAAAGTCTCCGAGCACTGCCTCAATCCCACCGCATTCATAACCCCATCTGACCACAGCCTCGGTCTGTTCCCATTGTGCCTCCACTCAGCACCTTTTCAGACAAACTGCTCAACCAATACTGTACCAAGTGCCTTTTGGATGGAGTCTTTCTCTGTACCTTTATTTGCCCATGTCCTGATCCCTGCAGTTCAGGTTGAGGGCACTTTAATAACAGATAAGCCACTAGCTGCGGCTCGTGGTGACTCGGGGGTGCACGGCATACCTCATATCTATCACCTCTGTCCTTCTCTGGCGCTCCGACAATGAATTTCTGTGCTAAGAAATGGCAGTTATGAGGTCGCTGCCGAAATATGTCATCTCATCTACGAGATTGCGTGCGAGATGCGATGACAGTTCTGGCCTCTGCCAGTAGCACGGTTCACGGAAAGACCACCGGACAGATACTGTCTAATAACTTACAGAAGAATGGCAGGAAAGAGGAAACGGTAACTCATAAAAAGCTGTTAATGAAGCTTTAGAAGGCTTGGCACATTTCAAAAGGGCACTTGCCAGAAAAGCTAAGTGACATGGAAGTGTGATCGATCAGGCCTTGACAACTAGCCATAAATGGATCAGTCACACTAATTCACCGGGAATCGCTGATTGGATGCGGGTGGTGACCCTGCAGAAATCGGACGATGTGTTGAAGGAAGAAAGGGAAGGTGAGAGAGATTGTTTGATAGTTTAATTGGAAGAAATTAAGTTTGATGAAAGGCGCAGAATCTTGCAATACTGCTTGGGCTTACATTTAATTTTCATAATGTAGTTTTGGGTCTGACATGCACTGCTATTATGATAATTGTAGAAATACCGATAAAAACTATACAAGTTGTCCTGTACAGATGAACGAGTGCCTGCATTCCTTACACTAACAGTTTGACTAATTGTAGTAAATTGGTTGCTTCAGATGTAAATAAAAGAAACATGCACAGTTCCCAATGCTATTTAAGGATGAATACATATAGGGGAGTGTGCTCAGTTTGCTAACTTGGCTGGACTGCTCAATACGCGGCAGAGCAATCATTCTGATCAAAGCAAAATTGTTTTTCTAATGCATATAATTACAGAACAGTTACTTTAAATTACAAAATTATTATACGGTTATTAGTACTCACACTCTGTCTCTAAAAATGTGTTTTTTGGGGGTTTTACTTAGTTTTATACATGCTGTGATGAACAATAAATTTTAAATCACCATACTGATATGTTAAAGGGATAGTTCACTGAAAAATGCAAAATCTGTGATCGTTTACTCATCCTCAAGCTGAGCCAAGCTAATAAAAATTTCTACTGAGCACAAATAAAGATATTTAAAGAAAATGTTTATAACCAAACAGATCTGAGGCACCATTCACTTCTATAATATATATATTTTTTACTACTAGGGAAGTCAATGGTGCCTCAGATCTGCTTGGTTACAAACATTCTTCGAAATATCTCATTGAAGGTGAGTAAATTATGGCACATTTTTTCGGTGAACTATCCCTTTGAGTTCATGAAGGATCGCACAAAAAAGTTTATTCTACATGCATGTGGCACTTGGGTTTTGGATTTACATAAATCAACTCGTCCATTAATCGTATGCAACAAAAAACGACTAAAATACTCAACAGACATGCGCACCACCTTCAGAGGCTTTTACGACACGCAACAAACTGTTTCTCACCTGTCTGTGTTTGCACCTTGCCGAATGCTTCTGCTTTTATCCACAACACCAAATGGAGAGGTGACAGCAAGCCACAAAAGAATTTCCATCTAACACCAGTTCGTCTGGTGGTTTTACATTCAAGTCACATGGTTATTGTATAAAATAAAACTGTGGTAGCCTCGTGTTAGTGCTATCACCCACCACACATATAATACATTCATTTCAGTGACCAAAAGTTTGTGAAAACACGTTTAAGGGAGATAGGTTCACAGTATGGAATTTTTATCATCTGCCAATAGCGGATTTGAGATTTGCCAAATGCATAAATATAACTTTTAATTATTGGCTATATCTATGCTTACTTTACCCTGTTGGAATTTAGGTTTTATTTATTGTTAGGTTTTTTACATATTAAATGTGATTATCACAATACAAATAAATAATATAGTTAAATGAAATATTTCCTTATATATTCGGACATAAAACTCACAGCAGTCAAAACTCATTGTGTCAGAAATACTTGAGTCGGCCACAAAGCGAACAGATGTGTAACTGAACAGCATGGAGCAAAAGTGCAAATTTGGCTAACTAAAAGGGTAAAGGGCCGGTGTGCTTTCGGGCCCCTGCCTGGGGCTCGGGGTGTTTGATGTGGAGATTAGAAGCATGTTTTAACAATCCAGAGGTCTGGTCCGATTTGGACCATAGAGTTTAGTAGCCATCATTAGTCCTAACCCCCCACCCTGTTCACACATGGCTATATGGCTAATCAAAGCAGACATTAGCACCTAGCATTAGCATTACATATTTCCTGCAGGGTTTCTGACATCACACGTTGCCTCATTTGAACTGGATTTGGGAACTAACACGACATTTCTGACTAAAATCATCCAACATAAAGAACCTTGATTTCTTTAATATTGACTGAGTATAGCCAACTTTTTATAATTTATAATCTACTATATTGGCCACAATACTTCAATGCTCATAAATCACAGTTAAACTCTCAAAATCTGAAAACTTTTCCTCTGACTTGCTAAACGTCTTCACTACCGTGTAATAACTATGGCATTCTTGTAAAACTATGTTAGTTGCTTCTCAGAAGCACAGCAGGATTTACATGCGGTGATCACGTCATCTCAGTTACATACTCTGAGATCATATACAGCATGTCTGCATGCAACTTCTGTTCATTACATGTTCATAGAAAGACGTAAACCTGTCCTATTAAGTGTTCTTTTAGCTTTAAACCCTGCCTTTGTTTTTTCTGTGGCTTCAGATGCAAATGGTTGCATAAACAAATAAACACATCAGAATTGGGATAGGCAGTGGCAGAGGCTTTCAGTCGGTGAAACGCCGGTAGCGTCGGTTGTCACAATGCTGTTTGTTTTAGAGTTTATGGCAGTACAATTTTCAAGCAACCATAAAACCTTAATCAACCCATAAGAGTCATAAACGCAGCATGAATATCGCAAATTTCTCTCAGTAGTTCCTAAGTAAGAAGAAAACCTTCTCTTCATGTACTGTAAATTACCTCAAGACTATAAAGTCATTGAACCACCGCACGCCTGCAGGCCAGGCCCAAATTTATAAATGTAAAAATCGCTGTGGCCGGGCCTGAGAATGGCTGGGCCATTCGGATGAAAAGTAAAATTTATTGTGCCTGTCATCATGTGACTTTGTTTGGGTATTCGGCGACACCGCCCCCCTTTTCAAAAGGCATTTTGGTAGCAGATATATCGCTTGCCAGCACCACCCATCTAGCTCCTTACCAACCAAAGACAGAAACCGAGCTCGGATGTCTCTCTTTTCTATCAATTCCTCCTCTCTTTTGCTCTCAATTTCCCTCTCTCATTCCGCTTCAGTAGCTGCAGACAGCACCAGGGGGGATTTTGGCAGTATTCAGGCCTAGACACATTCTCTCCTCACACTGTCGCGAGTGTCAAAGACCTATTTCTCTGTAAAGGCCCTTTCCGTCAGCTGCCAGGATGGCCCTTTTGAGTGGACCCTCTAAAAAGAGCAAATTCTACATTCCGGTCAGCGTCCCGTCCACTTCTTCATCAATTAACAGACCTCTTGGTTAAATATTGGCTTCGGTACAGGTTATTATTCCTCAGAATGTCTCAGGTTTTACGGCCAAGGCATTCCTGGACTGTTAGGGTTATTAATGCTGATGCGAGTTAGCAGTGTGGGCTTACTTGGGCACATTTAACAACATACGACCGTGTCTGGATTTCATAGCATCTTTAAGCTTAAGTCCGTGGGCCCTTTGAGCTCCTTACTGAAACAAAGCCAGTGGAAATCTCCTCAATCTGCCCTCTGTTTAACATATGACCTTTTAAACAAAACCTTTTAAGGTGAATTATAAGCATAACTTTAATAAAAATTCTGTGTATTTATTTATATATACCATTGTACCAAATGTATGCACAAACTCAAAGGACACAGGAGGATTGAATTAGCGGCTGGTCCACTAGGCCGACTTAGACAAACTTAATGAAACATATTAAATAGGCCTACATATAATTCAGTTTATTTTACTTTCGTCAATAACCTAAAAGTTTGTAGTGGTGGTATCAAAATGAACGGTTTTATTTTAGAGAATAATATTATTTGTTAGGCTATGAAAAACGCTTACATTATATAGGTTCACACAAATTAAAGTGATTGTTTACGGGACATAATAGTGAAAAATAGTTCCTTAACCGCACAGTTTTATACAGTGTAGATACATTACGATAAACATGAATAACTGCTGGTTACAATATCTATTATTCATAATGTATTTATGTAAATGGAAAATGTGTGTATTATTGTTATTTGTTGTTTTACAATTATATTTCAACAGGGACACCCTTACAATATGGCGAGTTACATTCAAGTTTTGAAAAGTTTACTACTTCACGTTTGTATGATCAAGTTTTTATTCACCTTTTATTTTACATGATAAAAATCTAATAACCGCCGCCTGTCTTAAAATATAAAACACAGATGAAAACCTACTATATATAGCGCATTAAAACAGGCTTTTCTCTAATTGAATAAACTGAGAGTGTATAGGCCGACACTATATGTGTGAACAGCGGATCAATGCAGCACATTTTACGGCCCCTTTGACCCCAAACTTTACAAATCAATAAAAGCGCATCGATCTGCTAAACTCGGTCAAAAAGTTCAAACGCTCGCGTAATACTATTACGACAAATTAATAATAATAATAATCATATTTTTATTAAATGTATTTCATAATTATGATCTGTGTTAACACTAATTTAATTATGATATTCCCAAATTAAAATATACTGTGTGTTACATTTGTTTTATCATATAGAGCTAATATCGTTATTGTTATTAATTTATTCATGTGACTTTACCACAGTATTCAATGACTGAACCATGAATATGTTTATTCAACAGTGCTCACTTTAAAAGCAGTTAAGTTTGTGTCATAGATCACCTTCGTTTAGATTGCTAACATTTTGGTCGCTTCCTCTCAAGTCTTTAAACTCAAGTTACAGCTCTTCAGTGATGGATGTTCCCTGTAATCATTCTCCTGTTTCTCATGTTAATGCTGTTTACCCCCAAAATGGCCAAGGTCTGTTATTTCGCCAATAAGCTCTTTTGCTTTAACTGCGTTTACCTTTGAATTATCACGACAATGGCAGATGAGGAAGGCCGACAGGCTCTGCACAAGGACGTTTGCTTATTATGCTGATTAAATAAAAAAAATACTGCATTTAAGGCACTGCACGAAGACGAATAAAAAAACCATGCATTTTGATAATATTTTAGTCCTTACACCACGAAGGCCTGTTTCACTCTAATGAAATATGTTTATAGAAAAAGTTAAATATAGCCTACTCAAAGTAACAAAACATTGAAAGTGGAGATTTAGTGCGCAATTAAAATTAAAAGGCCTTTTGTACGGAATTCGGTATTAAAAAGTATGCAAAGTCTACATACATATTCATTTTGGACATTTTGATCTTTCTAAGATTCAAATAAGGTTTTATAGGAGGAAAATTTTAAGGGCCCCAAAAACGTGACAGCATTTAAAACGCTGCCATCAATAACACAAAAGTAGCTTTATTTAAAATAAGTGCGAATTCATTTAAAAATTATTAAAAATAATAAACGCGTAATGTGGATCGCACTATAAACCATGAAAAATACTGACACGTAGTTTAGGTTTATTTGTATAACTATTATCACCCATGATCATTTCACCACAATATAATCATTATGCTTAGATAGCAGGTAAACTAACTCCGTCTAGTGAAATACGCAAAACAAACAGTCAGATAATATACCTCAGCCGACTTCTTTATATAAACATTTACACCCGTTTATCGTACAAGGTCCTAAATTAATTCATTAAAGTTTATCTTAAAACTTTTACAATGTTAATATAATGATCTACCATTCTTGATGCAAATACAATTTAACCTAGGCTGTGAGCTATCAACTAACAACTTCAATATATAGGCCTATTTGATTCATCGTTTCAGCAATATAAATAAAATTCAAATAAACTTATAAATCATTAACCCCTTATAAGAACAAAAAGGTAGCCTAATGACTTATCGAGACTTTGGAAGTAAAGTGAAATAAAACAGCCTTTTGGGGATCAAAAGAAAAAAAAGCGTAATATAGCTGTCTCTGCCATAAAATTGCATGATAAAATATCCGATAATAACCTTAAAAATAAGAATTTGTATTAAATAGACTATAGTGACTCACTGCCGGATTCCTCCAAAAGGCTGAACTACAATAAACATTCAGTCAAAACCACAATCCGAACTACAATAAACATTTATAGAGTTTACTACTTTATGTTTATCGGTCGAGTGGGGTTAAAAATAATAAAGGAAAAAAAACGACATTATTATTCTACTCTAAAATCTATTAGGCTACAGCGCTCACTCGTTTTCATCTTTATTGGTGTCAGTAGGTCTTAGAGGTCTAATGGGGGTCCAGACTTCGAAGAATTAATTAAATCAAAAGCCATCTGCATTACTAATTTCAATCATAATTAAATAAATACATTATAAATATGATTAAGACGCACACAACACAACGCAAAAAGAAACAGTTTGACAATCTGCCAGTAGGCTACTGTACAAAAATGCCCGAAGTTAAAGCTACTAAGGTTTTAAAATACAAAGTATCAAATAAAATGTTGTTCCTGGCCACTTTATTGGTTAAAAGTAAAACTCCATTTAATTATCCCAGAAAAAATGGAATAGTATTGCAATGACAAGCCACAGATGGAGTTTTGCTTGTGCGATTCCCTGGATTTGGGTCTGCAATAGAGACTGCAAAAGTGGGACTCCCTGTAGAGACATTTCCCTTAGGAAAGACAAAACTATTGTCTTTGGTGAAAGAAAATAAACAACAATTAGAAGGGAGACGTTCGGCAGTTTTGTTGCATGTGTATTGGTGTCACTTGATGGTCAGATTAACTCCCCTGCGCTTCTGGAGCGTATCGGACCAGACGCATGTTGCTGCATTCATTATAACGCACAAACTAAAACCTTAAACCCCTGATTATTATTCACGGTGACCAAAGCGCAAAAACTATAGACGCGCATCAATAAGAATCGACGCGTAACGTGCCACCCTGATTGTTCATTGATTTAATGCGTAAAACCCATACGGAAAATACAGAGCCATTAATATCTTACCTTCAACAGCCGAGGAGAGAGGCAGCAAAAAACTGCATAAAACCAGCAAATAATCCATTGTCATAAACCAGAGACTTCGGAGGTTATTGTAAAATCCCTCAGACGCTCAGTCCGACTTCATAGACCCTCTTCTCCAACTTCAGTTCTGCTCTTCTCAGCTAGGCTATATATTTCCATAAAACACAAACTCCTGAACATATAGACACTTTTTAGTTCATGTTATCCAATAGCCGATGTTCAAAATGTTTAAAGTTGCGCTGATGGAGGATAAAACTCATCCACTGAATATACGCTCCTTATTTTTCATTACATGCGTGTCCGTTTATAGATGTTGCACAGTGAAATCCCTATACGGACAATAGTTGTTTAAATGTCAAGTGCTCCTCAAATAGCATTTTGTTGTAGTCCGATAATAAAGCGGTCCCAGTGTAAGTCCCGTAAAATCACCTTATAGTGGGTTTACGCGTAAAATCCCTGAGCGCATTTCACCATCTGAGCGCGTATCGCTGCAGCTCCTCTGCCTTTCCATGTGCACTGGAATGAAGATCGGCTGCTCTGTAGCCAAGAAAGAGTGAAAGAGGGAGAGAGAAGGCGGTGGTGGGAGGAGTTACACCAAAAACCAGCTGTCTGTCATTGCTAGTGGTTCTTCCCCCGAATGATCTGGCGCGCTCGGCGGGGTGAGAGCGCCCCTCTGCGGGTCTGTGCATTTACAAGAGTCAGAGAACACGAACAAAAGTACAAAAATTATTTTTCTTTAAAAGCAATGTCATTTTTGTTATTTATATTATCATTCGTGTTCTCAGTATTATTTGGTAAACAATAATATTACAGTTTAGGCTTAATTATGTTAATTTGATGTACTGTACCAAATACTAACATATTGTTGTAATACGGATGTAAGGCTGTAAGGTAAAGTTCACAGTTTAAGTTATTTTACTAATGTTTAATTAATTCTGGAATCCACTTCTGGAAAATGAATTGTTGAAATTTTTGTAGAGACGAGGAAACATTGTAGACGATCCAATCATACTTGCTTGTTAAACATCTTTTGTCATGTTAAAATATGTGATGGTATATTTAATATACTTCAACCACTGTAAGTTATGCCTCTTGTATAAACCTGGTTGCAAGTTGTTTTGTAGGCCTGTAAAGTCTGTGATGTCTTTGTGAATTTTTAAGCCTTACATTTGCAAATTATGTGCAGCGACAGTCAAAGGTTTGGACACACTTGACTGAATTAATGTTTTTCATTATCGTCCAAACCAGGAGGATTATGTTTAAATGCTTGGAAATAGGTTTGCCTTAATTTCAAAAGAGTTTGTTCTTTAATCTTGAGTTGGAGCTTAAAGTACGGATAAAAGTAGCCTATGAGTGTCTAACATTATTTTCCACAGAATAGTTCTGTTTAAAATTCAAGTTGTGTTACTTTAACATTTTACTTTAGACTATGCCGGTCGAATATGCTACATCAAGTGGTTACATCCAGTAAAACTGCTCATGACTCATCAGAAATCTGATATTGTTCCTTTTCTCTTTCCCACACATTCACACCCTTACCTCTCTCTCTCTCTCTCTCTCTCTCTCTCTCTCTCTCTCTCTCTCTCTATCTCTATCTATCTATCTATCTATCTATATATATATATATATATATATATATATATATATATATATATATATATATATCTTTCTATATCTCATTCTTAGTACAAATGTAGTGGCAGAATAAAAATTGAGGTCTCAAATTTCAACCTGTAGCAGCTGTGTTTTCAGAATATTCAAATTTTAGGAGTATTTAAAGTGTTGACAGAGGTATTGTTTTATTAGTTTCTTCTGTGTGCTTTTTAAAATTGGAAGTGTAATATTTTGTATCACTGTTTTTATTGTAGTTTTTAAGGTTAGTATCTCAAACTGCATAGTAATAATAATACATGTATTGTAATATTTGTTATATTTGTATTAATTGTTGATTTGTTATTACTTTTCGTATTTTAGCTTTTTGTGTCTTCATGGAATGTTGGAACTTATGTAATATAGTATACACACACATCACATGCATTGTTACTGTAATTTTGACACTTTGAAGTACAGAATGTATTGACACACACAAACACCAATCAATGTTTTATTATGATCCAATGATTATATTAAATAAAATAAAAATGTTATAAGTTCAATTATAGACTTTGCGTTTTATAAATAAAACTCTAATAGGGTCATTTATTATGAAGTAATAATGGCCTACATGACATAATTTTGCAATTTTATTTATTTTATACATTTTCAGTGTTGCATTTTTTTACCAGTTTGGGTAAGAAGTGCTACACCTTCTCGTACATTTATGTTTTGCATGTCTTTCTTATGTTGTGTGTAAAGTGAAATGACCTGAAGGGAAACAGTGATTGTGTGTGCTAAACAGAAAGTATGTCAATTTGCAATTTTTAATAAAATCGGATTTTACTCACTTTACTTTATTAAATTCAATTCAATCAGACTTATTAAATCCAAAGTGCATTTAAACAGTTCCAAAATGTATATGTTGTGTTATGTTATGTTATAAAATCACATACATATGCCAGTAAGAATTTAAAGTAAAAAATGCAAAGCTTGCATGTAGACAATAGGACTATAGATTAGGTATACTGACATAAATGCTATCTCTGACCATTGCAGTCCAGTCTGCTAGTATAAGACATGCATCAGTATCTGCAGTGTAAAAGATTCTTTGCTGCCTTCAATTTATTGTTGAATCAACTCAGATTTACAAGTCATTTCAACTTACTATTATTTTTCTTGACTATAGGTGAGTTGTCATAACTTTGTTATAACTTACAAAATACAGTGGAAAAAGTCAACTTCATTTTATAAGTTGTAGCAACCCATCTCTTGTCAAGATAAATAATAGTACAGTAAGTTTCCATTTCTTGTAAATCTGAGTTGATTCAACAAAATGTTAAGACAGCAAAGATTTTTTTTACAGTGTGTGTCTTTTTGAAAAAGAAACAAGTTTGTGTAACATGCTAGGTTCAACAGTACATCAGTGTTATAAATGTGGGTGCAAAATTTTTATTTTTTTTGTTTCTGGATTAAATTAATCCCCATTTTACACTGTAAAATAGCTTTAATTATGCAGCTGGTTGCCAGTAACTCACTGAAGAAGATAAAGACTGAAATGTTTCACATTCATTTAACTTTAAACAAACTGATGCTAGTAAATAACATAAATGTAAAATCTACAGTAAGTTACTGGCAACCAGCTGCAAGTAATACTGTAATTTCTACAGAATTTTTTACAGTAGCTTTTAAAAGTTTTTTTTTTAATTACAATGAAACATACTTATATGGCTGAAATAACTGTGTGATCTAGAAACGTATAGCTGTGTTTCATAAGGGTAACTTGTTAGTATTCTGATGATGGAGCATGTAAGGAAATTCATAACAGGACCCATCATGGAGCCTTGATTCACTCCAAATGTTCCCACAATGTTTCCTTGTTTGAAATAATGCACAGGTCTATTTAGATATTTTTCAACTGTGCTTTTTAATAAGATCAACAGCTTTAGTTGTTTAGCAATGTTGTGTTTGGTGGTGTGAAATCAACGTATTATATTATGTGCCATAAGCTTTCTGTTTTCCACATTTAAGCAGAGTTCATTATTATAACTAGAACTGCATCATTATGATGTTAATTGATGCCAAATTATCTATTGCAAATAGACTTACTGTTGTGTACATGTATCCTTTGTTTTTATTAAGCACAGGTGTCTCAACAAAAAAAAAATATATTAAAAGTATTTTTCTTTACCATACATATATAAATATTTTGTATTAAAAAATAAACCTTAAAAACATATTAATATTACTTTAAACTTTGTTTAACATCTTAAATATACAATTAAATGCAGTAGTTGTTAAAAATACTGTGAAATATCTTAAATAACACAATAAAACATACAGCATATTTACATCTGGATTTTCACTCAACATTTTCTATATTGTTAACATAAACAAGTGGTTATAAGTGAAAATCTAACTGTGCAAGACTGCTACACAATCCAGAATAAATAAACAGTTCAACATTGCTGCCATATATTTGTTATTTATAAGGCTCCACTAGATTTGATTTACTATGCAGGCAGTCGTATGTTGTATGTGTGATCAGAATAAGGGCCGGATCATGAGAACCGGGATCAGACTACTAATAAAAATGTTTGTTAAAGTAAAAATGCATGTGGGTGAAACAGTATGGGTCAAGCTAAACCATAAATGGAAAATTTAAGTTAATACACTGGTGGTCACAGTGCATTTACTGTATTGTTTACCAAATATTACATGGTTGTATGTGAGTCTTTAAAGTTAACCAGTGGGTTCTTTTTTTGAATGAAAACTTTAGCATCAGTTTTCAGTTTTATTGTGTCCATGAAAGTTTTTTAATAGTTTAAGTCTGTTCTTGGTCAAATGGCAAGATCTTTTAAAAAACGCTCCTTTTGCTAAATGTCCATGGAGTGCCTTGAAAAAACAGACTGCACCTGGCGTTCATTACAAACTCAATAAGTAAAGTGGCAGACTTTTTATTGCTATGCGGACATGTGGAAATGTCTCAAACTTTCACCCTATCCCCTTCCACTATTGGCCTGACTGTTAGCCCCCAGCATTCCCCACCTCCCAACTTACACCCAGGTTTTATGCTGGACTAACAAACACCGGCGCTAATGCGATATAGACACAAGCATATTGTTTTCTTCTGGCTATATGCTGTGAATGATGTGGGTGGTGCAAGATTCGGGCTGGGAAATGCATCTTTTCCACCAACAGGGTGCTGGGACTGGAGGCAGTGCCCAATCTCCGTTCTTCAGTTGTGGGCCAGAAAACTGGTCCGCTTTTATGTGCTGGACTCGAACCAGGAATCAGTAATGTCAGTGGCCAGGGGGTGAGATGATGTCCTTACCGTGTAAAGTTCTCAAGTTAGATTGATGCAAAACTAAACTAGCTTGCACTAAACTAAACAGCTGTCATTAGACTATAAACAAAAAAACAATTAACTCACTTAAATTGAAAATCTGGCAAAGTCGTGGCATATTACAGCCTGTGGGCGGTAACTTTGTTTGACATTTTACTATTTTAAAGGTAATTACTGATAAACAAAATTAACTTATACTAATTATTGAATTTGTTGTTATTACAGTGTCTTGGTGTCAGCCTGAAACTTACCTTAAAGCATAAGTATAGTCAATTTTTTAAGTGTACGCGGGGGTCCGCGTAAAATGTCCTTGACGCAATTTTTCATAGAAGAGTGCTCGTGGACTGTACACAAACATCGTACGCATAGGTAGCCCAGGAGATGCCTTTGCATTTTGTCGCAATGCGCATACATTGAACATCTGTGCACAAGTCCAATAAACAAAAGTTTGCAAGGCTGTGTGTTCGACAGTGTGTGTACATTCGCATAAACGTCAAAAATCTGACTATACCCTAGGCTTTACAGTTAGAAGGTCCAGGGTTTGAGTCCTGGCTGATGTTTTTCCTGTATTGCCGAAAGTTTCCTTCAGGTTTCCCCCACATTTCAAAGACACGCCGCACAGATAAACTAGAGACTCTAAATTGGCCGTACGTGTGAATGTCTATGTGTGTGTTAGCCCTGTGAAGGCTTGACCACCTGTTCAGGGCGTTTCCATGCTTTCCGCCTGAGATATACTGGGATTGGGTCCAAGACTCCTCCAGGAAGCTTACGTAGGCTAAGCAGTATAGAAAATTGATTTTTTTCAGCGTATATTCAACAGTCTAAAGTGGAAGCACACAATCTGTTGAGTGTTCAATTGACTGACATCCTATTTCAATTTCTGACTTGCTACAATCAAATTTCTTTGAATGCTGAAATATAGTGAGAATAATAGGGGTTAAAGATGTGAGTGTGGTCAGTGATGTGCCATGTTTGTTGGTGCTGGTAAGTTGTTTATTTCTCATGTAAGTACTGTAGAAAACATGGGCCGCCTGTAGCTACTTCTTATTGCTGTAAACTTCCCTTTACACACCCTTATCCTCATACTGTATCGGACTTTATTGTAGTCACACAAACACACAAATACCTGACATGTGTGGACTCATGTGCATAATGGCATACGCGTGAAATGTTGGTTGACAGGTTTCACCCACTTTAAGTACGGGGTTTGGGAAAGTTCCTGGCTTTAGAAATACATTGTTTCGAAGAACAAAATGTAATTGCTGCTCTGAGCATTCTGCCTATGCCAAAGACAACAGTGTTGCTGAAGGTTTCTGAATACTGTTTTGCTAGTAGGTACCAAAGGACTTACAAAAAAGTATGTGCATGATTCATAAATATGGACATTTTTACGAACTACATTGATGATTTATTAAAAAGTATATATATAATACTTTATTTAAATTTACGGTTTACATAAAGGCATCTATTTTCCATTTATCCAATAACACACTGCAAAAAAGTTTCTCCAACTTAAAAAATTAAGTTAGTGTACATGGTTGCATAGAGTTAATTGAACTTAAAATATTAATTAACACAGCAATTTTTGCCCAACTTTTTTTGAGTAAACTAAATTTAATAAGTTTATTTAACTCAAAATTTAAAGACAACCAAGCAACTTCATTTTTTAAGTTGAACCAACATTTTTTTTACAGTGTGAGTACAGTCATTGTAGGTTGCCAGGGGGATGATTTGCAGTTTTCAGGGGATATTTGTTGGTTGCTAGTTCACTTAAACGGGATAGTTCTGTCCTAATTTTCTCATCCTCATGTTGTTGTAAACCTGTTTTTTTTTTATGAACACAAAAGAAGATATTTTGATAAAGGATGGTAAGCACACAGCTGATTGTAACCATTGACTTCCATAGTAGGAAAACAAATATTATGGAAATATTGTGATAAATGATGAAGAAGATGATAAATGATGATAAGCACACAGTTGACAGTACCCACTGAATTCCATTGTTTTTGTTTGTCCTACTATGGAAGTCAATGGTGACAATCAACTGTGTGCTTACCATCATTTATTAAAATATCTGCTTTTGTGTTCATCAGTAATAAAAACTCATACAGGTTTAGAACAACATGAGGATGAGAAAATTATGATGAAATGCGCAATGATGTTATGCAACGCTTGAAAATAGTCCCCTGCTATTGAAAGTAACCAAGGGGACTATTTTAGGGCAGTGCATATTATCACTACACCTGCTGCAGCCATGTTACAGCAACAAAGTCCTTGATTTTTACGCCAGAATGAGAGTATATGGTGTTCCTAGCCATATCTGCCGAGAAAATCGCTACTTTCAGTCGGTCTTAGTACACGATGTAATTACAGAAGAGTCAAGTTTTAAATAAGAAAAATATCGAAACTCTTTGGTTATTTTTTTAGCGCCATGCTAATGGTCTAATCAGATTCAATGGATTATGCTAAGCTATGCTAAAAATGGTACCGCAGATCAGCTGAATGGGTTCCAAAACGATAAAAATCAAATGTTTAACTCTATGGGAGCTGGAAATTAGCTTTTTTTGTTTTAAAAGTGGAGTATTCCTTTAAGGCCTAGGTATTCTTTACTTTTTACACATATGCGAGGGTCAGTGTACAGTGCGTGACGCAAATTTCGTCATCCAAATATTATGCGTGTACGTGCACCGCCAGGTTTTTGTAACAGTGCATACTTTGTACATGCAGGTTTCACACGGGAGTGTGGAGTATGTAGGCCAGAAGAGGTATTACACGTCCAAGTCAAATAAAGCATACTTTGCTTCATTTGTGCATTCTACTGTGGATACTCAGTCGAACGAATAAAAAGTAAAGTATACTTGGTCCTTAAGAGGCTTTTGAGTAGCTTCTTATTGGCCCAAGCCCACCTCTGTCTGTTTCATCATTGAATAGGTTATTAAATAAATACAATTAATTAAAATTATAATGCTGGCGGGTAGGGGTTTGCTTAAAGCACTTATAATGATAGCAAACACCACTTACTATCAGATAATCGTAAAAGCCTCCTAGCCCTATAGCAAAAAAGACGAATAGCCTCTGGCACCCAGACGGCAAACAGTTTTGTTTAAGAAATGTAAACAAACAGTGTAAATACAGAGTAAAATCATTCTGCCTCCTCTGTTGACCTTTCACCCTTCCTACATATCCACCTGTACCATACAGTACCCCGCCGATGGCTATTAATAGTCGATCACTATAGATCAATGTCAACACCCCTTTTAAGCTCCAGAGGAAGTGGGCCATTAGGGGTCAGAAGGGGAATTCACTTTCATTTCCAAATGCATTGCGGATGCGATCGCTCGGTTATTATGGGATTGAGGGTGATCCAAGGGTCAGGGAGCTTGATAAGTTTTTCATCCTGAAAAGTACATTACATATACGGGAATTAAAAGCCCATCTGTCTCGAGCCCCTTGCGATTCTGCCCATCTGATTTAATTAGCTTAATGTTTTTAAAATTTTTAGCGGTATGGCAGGCCGGTGGCAGAGACCGAAACTTGAGGTACCTTGGTGAAAAGCTCTCTTTAGTATTTACTGCAATGCACCTAGCCGCAAAAGTGTCTGGTTTGAATTAAGGGCAAGCTACTTCTGACATGGGTCCCCTACTGTTGTGCAGTGTGTGATCAAACCACCCATATTTCTCAGCTCAAGAACTTATGGGTAATGGAAACCAGAGTCATCGTTGATGTCTGGCCAGACCGGGAAAGGCTTTCGTACGACTGATGTTAGCCTTAGAATCTCCTAAACAGGGGTGCTGTTGACTGATGCGTGTGCTTAGGAAGAACGAATATTGACATGATAAAACATCTACGCGCTTCATTGTTGTTCTCTTTCTACAAGTGTCAGGTTGTTTGGGGGACCTCATGAATCTTTCGGAAGTTCACTTCATAGCAAGCACCTGGAGATGTTGAGCAATGTTTAATGCGATCCAAATGCAGATACTGTAGTTCCGCAAACTTCTTCATGCTAGAGTTATGGCTTCATAAATATGAATCAAATGGAAGTAAGAATGTCATTTTTGCAGTGTAGAGTGTACCACATATTTGTTTTGGATCCTGTTGGTATCTCTACCAAACGTCTACTAACTAAACCAGCATGACTTATTTGGCCATCCAGCACAGTTTCATAATATAACCAGCACCAAACCAGCACTAAGCCAGTTTGGAGAAACATGCAAATTGGTCATCCAAGTTGTTTTCTTAGTAAGGTTAGCAGTGGCTAGAGTTTCTCCGTGACATTAATGGATAATCTGTGTAAAGATCTCCCTATTATCTTGGACACAGTACAAGTATTTTTACGGCTAAATGAAAAATGGCGTGTGACTGTCGTAAATGTATATAGTGTGAGCAACATACATATCTTTATGGAAAGTCTTTTGGCTTCAAACTGTTTCATTTCAATTCAAACTCACGGCCTGTAAATCTCAACGGTGCATGTTGTGACACAGAGATCAAACCAAAGACAGGCTAGGATTCTTGCAAAAGAAGGTGATTTACTGATACTCACGCCCATGTAACCATAAGCGAACACCGATCAGAGAAACAGTCCTGTTTTGTACATCATACAGGTGATGGAAACAAGACGTACAGCGATTCATCAAATGCAACAAACCGCTCCCAACCGCAGTGTAGTTTCACCTCTAACGCTGAGATCAAGTGGGTGACAATAGAAACATTACACACAGCTGTGTGTGGTCATTTGCTTTGCTTTCTGGCAGCTTGATGGAAAGGATCAGCCCCACTCTTGGGCCATCGTGGCCTTTTTTGTCTTCAGCGATACCTTGGGGAAGGTGTAGCATTGCTGCAGGTCTAACAATCGACGTGACAAGGGTGTCTGGAGTTTCTCTCGGCCCCTATGCTGAAATGTAAACACTCGGGACGCCTGGCGTCACCAAGAGAGCACCTGGTATTTCAAAGTGGACCCCGGCTGTGATGGTCAACAGGCTTTTTTCCTTCCCTGGCATTTTTAAAACTCACCTGGTCCCTTGTTTAGTCTAAATTCTCTGTAATATACACCACTAGATTACCACAGACCGAGACTTCCTGCGTTTGGTCTCGGGACAGATTCAGTCCTCATCGCTTTTGGCAGGACAGCTTGTAATTATGTCAAAACTGCCAGTTAATATTCAAGGCCTTCACCGACACGCAAGGCACACCGGTTAGCGTAAGGAAATGTGCGATGAAACTCAAGAAAGCCAATTAAAAATTAATCACCTGCAATATTACACTCTGCCAGGCTGAAAGAGGAAACAAGCGGCCTTTAATAAAATTTTGTGCGTCGTATTTTACATCATCCCCCGGTAGATTGGGTGTATTTGCCGAATGAACTGAGAAGTGGGACGTGGTTTATTTTTGGCCTGGTTTACATGCATGATGTCACATGACAGATTGAATGGTTCTGTGTTTGGCATTCCTCACTGTTGACATGCAGCGAGTAAATACGGGGTTGCTTTCAACGCCACTTTGATGCTTTCCACTCCCACCCGCAGTTAAATAAGCTGAATAGAGATGCAAACTTCGGTGACATTACACAAATCCTGGTATCTTTCTGAGCACATAACTCTGGAGGACGTCTTCAGATAGTTATTCATCAAATTGTCAAAGGTTAGCTAAGATAGCAGTCGCAACTTCACTTCTTTTTTATTTAGTTGAAAAGAACTCAATGGTCTGTGGAAGACAGTACTTGAATAATACCATTGTATGTGATATATCTCTTCAGCCAAGCATTAACCTCTTGACTGTCTTTACCATTGGCTAATCTATTCAAGATAACTTATATTAGATGAGATAATGTGTTAAGAAGGCTTGCAAGCATTCCAACCATTGGTGCAAATGGCAATGTTAGCATTTAATAATGTTGTTTTGACTCTATGAACCTGGTAATTTTTTTTGTAATGGGTCAGTGACAAAAAATGTTTGGCAAGATGAGAAATTCAATTTTTAAACTTGTTTTAAAAGCATGCATCAGGTTTATTTCAATGCACAGTGTATTTATGTTAATTTGATGCAATAAAAAATACATTTGCACCATTTTAATGAAAGTTATGACTGAATGGACAGCCTAGTCTCACGAAATTTTGTTATATAGTCACATAATTTTTTTTCCGTGATATCACGAATTTCCGCGTTTTTTCGTGATCGTATAACGAATTGCTGTTTTCGTGTGATTATCACGTATTGGTTACTCAACTGTTTTGTCCTATTTTTTACCACTGTCACTTCGGTTTAGGCTTAGATTTACATAAAATGACATCCTTACCCAAACCCAACTCTAACCCTAACGCCAGGCGACATATAAAAAAAATAATCAGAAAAAATTGCATAAACCAATATATAAAGTTACATTCTAATGCAAGCACCAAATCTAACCCTAAACCGGAGCAACAATGGTTTAAAAATAGGAAAAAGCAGTTGAGTAACCAATACGTGATAATCAAACGAAAACAAGAATTCGTTATACGATCACGAAAAAAAAAATTACGGGACTATATCACGAAACCTCGTAACACTGGGTAGGAATGGACCTGAAAATGTCAAATGGTGTAACCGCCAATTGCACCAAAAAATGAGAAATATTAAATATTTTATTTACCTTGATGGCATGTAAGCCTAATCATCAAAAAAATATAATTTTAAAATATAATTTTATTAGTTATTTTTAAATGTCAATTTTAATGCGTTTTTGTAATATTTGTCCTGACATATGCTGAAAACAGCTCTGTTTTCTAAATAATCTTTGACAAATTATGTAAAAATGTATGTAAAAATCATATTACACTAAACTAAATTATTATATTGTATTTCACATTTTTTGAATATATTTATATTTTAATAAAAAAATACTAGTTACACCAATTGACACGGACCGGTTACACCACATTGACATTTTTGCGATTATCCCCCAAATATTCTTTCAAAATGAAATAAAACCAGATATTTTAGACTTGGTCCACAAAAAAGAGAACGTATGCAGGAAGTCTGCAATTTTATTTAGAAATGCTAACCCTTTTACATAATTTATCCATACGGACGCAAAGTAATTAACGTCATGTCATTGACCCAATAGTCTACAGTCACTCTCAGAAACAAAGGTACAAAAGTTGTAACTGGGACAGTACCTTTAATAAGGTACTATTTTAGAGATGTACCTTTGAGGTACCAGTACCTTTAAAGGTACCACTGTGTACCTTTTAGCTGCAAAAGTGTACTTTTTAGTTTACTTGGTACCACCCAAGTGAGAACTTTTGTATCTTTTTGTAAAAAAAATTCTGACAGTATACGTAAAGATGCAAATTATTGGGATGGTGCAATGGTGTTGTCTGACCCCCTATTTACTGTACATTTTAAACACCTCCTTTACCGAAGGTTTATGGGGGTGGTGCTCTTAATTCAAAATTTTACATAAGCGACATTTTAACATGAAGTATACAACAATGTTTTAGATTTTGGAATTTGTGTGCCATTTTACATTAACATTAAGATGGGTTTCAATTTAAGAGAGCGCTTTAATTACTTCCTGCTTTGTTCAAAACAATTGCATCCTAATGACAAAAGCGTGCCCAAGCTCGGATCAATAAAAGTACAGTGTGAGTGACTGAACTAAAATCTATAAATCTATCAAAATTACCATTTAGAAAACCTTCTGGGTAAACGGGACAAACTTCTACAGATTCATTTATTTGTTTAATATTTATAAAAGTGCACAATATAGCTTAAACAGTTATCTGTTATCAAGGTCACAAGCTCTCATTCTCTCTCTACTCATTTTATCAAATTTGAATAGGACAAAGCCTTCCTCAGTGCTGGGGGCAAAGGTGTATCTGCATTAAAACACACAGCAAATTGAATTCACAGTTGATAAAACAAATAGATTTTATCATATCGAGTGTACTCAAATGAAACGAGATGGCCAGCTCGGGGCGAGAATATATCCCATCTTTTAACACTGTGTTCAGCGAGATAATTAATGTTTATATCGTGATCTTTGAGTGAGAAAGGGTGTAACATCTCCAGCCCTGGAGGGCCAGATCCTTAGCTATTACACGGCACGAGAAAGCTATTTTATGTCAGAATGGATCGCAGGATTAGGCTGAAAACACCCAATAAAAAAGATATGTTTATTGACTTTGAGGATTTATTGAGTGTAAGTCGAACAGAAATCTTTTCACCAGACATCTACACGATTTTGTTTATCAGTTCACTGTAGTTTGGATATTTTTCATTTTTCCTGTTTTTAATTATAATGGCATTAGCAAGTTTAACTAAACTTTTAACTAATCTAACTGAAAGCTGAACTGCATATTCAGCTTTGTTTCCGTCTTTAAGATTTTTGGTTTCCATTTTTTCTATTTACACAGACCTGGCAACATACGCATTTTGACCTTGACCATGATTTGAGTAGACTAAAAAAAACTATTCATTCAATTTACTAAAATTTTTTAAGGTAAGTGGTCGCAATCAATTTATTTAAGCTACATTTAAACGTAAAAAAGTTTTTTTTTGTTTTGTTTTTTTGTTTTGTGTTTTTGTTTAAATGTAGCTTAAATAAATTGATTGTGACTACTTACCTTAAAAAATTGAGTAAATTGAATGAATACTTTTTTCAGTGTATGCTGGTATGAGTTGTTGGGTGATTCTCACGAAACTATTGAAACACCACGGCACTAATGATTTTAGCTTTAAAATGTGTAATATAGTAACATTAAAAAGCATCAGAATTAACATAGTACTGTGTTCTACCTTGCACAATGTGTGATTTCAACATAAGAATTTATAATTGTACATTTTATCTCATTTTCTGCTGAAATTCTCATTACCGCAATGTGTCCGGCTGTGTTTGAACATGCGTTATGTTGTAATTTAATCAAATTAACACAAAAATATTAAGAAAAAAAATAAATGGATGTTTTGCTAGACTACTTTGGATGACAGAAAAATATTTACTGAATATTCATGTATAATAATAATGAAGAAAAATTAGGAAAATGATGTGTCCATGCCTGATGTTCTCATCCTCCGCAACACTTTTTGAGAACAGTTTAAGCACACATACAGAATTTTAATAAAGTTTGATTTTGAGTGACCAAGCACATGGACCAGTTACTTCAAGATGGCTACCAGGTAAGATAATTTTTTACAGTTACTTTGAAATATTGTCTTGTCAGAATGCTTACACGACATTTTGATTATCATTACCGCAACAGATGCTTATTAAATGTTAATTTAATTAATAGAAGCATAATACTTTGATTTTAAATGCAAGTGCAGAATCTCCAAATTATGTTCTTTCAGGTTTGTCATGTCATTTTGAAAATATGTCAGTGTTGATGTTTTCTGACTGTTGCGGTAATGAGATTTTTTACGACTAATTTTTTAAATTATGTTACAAAAAGTGTTAAATGATAAGTAAAAGTTTTTAAGTTAATGTTCCCATTTACTACAGACTTTGTTTTTCAATGTCTGGTGGGAAAAAAAATAAATTTAAGCAATTTTTACATTTTCATGCTTGACACTTTTAAAACCAAGTTTTCGTGAGAATCACCCTGTTACTCTAAACTAAACAAAATCTAATGATGCCCCTGCCAATCATAGCACTTGGTTTATTCTCCAAATAGAAAGCAGGGGTGATTGACAAATGCATAAAGCCTATCAATTAAAACATATTGCAAATCGACGGCAACACAAAGTCGGCAAACTTGTGGGATCCATTTATAATGTGAACTTAACCATAACATGCACAAACATTTCTTCTGAGAGTAGTTTATGAATGAGAAAGTTACCATGATTTTACCATGTACTGATTTATGCTTCTGCTTCACTTTATAATGCACATACTGTATCCGAGAGAGAGAGCGAGAGCGAAAGAGAGAGAGAGCAATTATATCAAAACAAATAGCGACTGTTTTCTTTTCATGTCAGTCATACATTTTCTTCCTCTTTCAATGGGCGGCTCTCATGCCGAAAGGCAAAAGTTTGGCTACACTAAGCTATTATTATGTTTCATTGAGATGTCACATTGTGACATCAACTTGAAATTCCTGTGCATGGTTTATCTCGCTTGCAAATGAACTCTGTTTGTAAGTGCTCATTACTTTCGTATTTGACCTCACACTTTTAAACTTACAGTGGACAAGCAGCTTGGCTCGAGTCAGTCGTCTGGTTTTAAATGGCATGGCTTTGGTTGGGTGGTGCGATGGGCACCGGTACCCACAGTTAAACCCTCAGGCCTCCCTCAGGGGAGGAACACCCACATGGTGGGTGCGGGCAGACGCACTGACGCGTCTCCTGCTATTAGACAGATGGAGGTCTCTGTAGGAATTTCACACCCTATTGACAGTGTCTTACTGTCTCATCCTCCTGCCTGTTTATACTTCCTCCTTAGTGCTAACCAGTAAAAAAATGAGCTAATCCAAAGGCCCTGTGCAGCCCTGTCTTGTTTAAGTTCAATCATCTGTGTTTGGATCATAGACAAAGGAGTTAAAAACAAGATAAGACTGGCGTGTGGTCATGAGGAAATTTATTGGATGTAGGCCACTTTTTTAAATAGTCATGTATCTAAATTTTAAAGTTTATGTAATGGTCTATGATGGACTACTTGAAGTGGATCAAGACCTTTCATAAAAGTTGTCTTAAAACCAATACCCAATACTCATTCTTGTCTTAGGACAACTTTGATAAATGTTTTTGATCCACTTCAAATGTTGTCTAGTATATTTTAAAAGTTCAAATTGAATACATTACATCGTATTCATTAAAGTGGCAATTCAACTGATAATCAAAATATTGTTTAAAATATTCACATATAGAATTATTCACACATTATTCATTAAATTAGAATATATTATTATTATTATTATTTAAAATGTTATTATGTATTTGGTAATTTTAAGAATATAAATAAACTTGCTTCCTGAAAAAATAATAATATACTTTCAAAATATTTTTATTATATAGTAATTATTTATATTATAATTTAATAAGTCTTAAGTCTTTAATTGATATTAAGTATTTTACATCATCATTTTATAATTTTAGTATATTTTATTTCTTTATTTATATTTTTAAGTATTTAAATTTTATATAAACTTTTTATATTTTTAGTATATAAATTAACTTGCTACCTGAAAAAATAATAATATACTTTCAAAATATTTTTATTATATAGTAATTATTTATATTATAATTGATATTAAAGGGATAGTTCGGCCAAAAACGATATTAAACCCATGATTTACTCACCCCCAAGCTGTCCGAGTTGCATATGTCCATCGTTTTTCAGACAAACACATTTTCGGATATTTTAGAAAATGTTTTAGATCTTTCTTTTCATTAAATGTAATGTTACGGGGTCCAGCAATAGTCCACGACCTTCAAGTCCAAAAAAGTGCGTCCATCCTTCACAAATTAAATCCAAACGGCTCCAGGATGATAAACAAAGGTCTTCTGTGGGTAATCCGTGCGGTGTTGTTGTAGAAATATCCATATTTAAAATGTTATTAACGTTATAAACTACCTTCCGGTAGTGCCGCCATCTTAGACTCAGGAGAGAGTATTAGCGTAGTGTACGCACTTTTCTTAGTGACGTATGACAAATTCGGAGGGCGGGGGCACAGAGCAGCAGCAGAGAAACTCTGTACGCTGCGTAAGCTCTCATCCTGAATGCGCATCACTCCAAGATGGCGGCGCTACCGGAAGGTAGTTTATAACGTTAATAACATTTTAAATATGGATATTTCTACAACAACACCGCACGGATTACCCACAGAAGACCTTTGTTTATCATCCTGGAGCCGTTTGGATTTAATTTGTCAAGGATGGACGCACTTTTTTGGACTTAAAGGTCGTGGACTATTGCTGGACCCCGTAACATTACATTTAATGAACAGAAAGATCTAAAATATTTTCTAAAATATCCGAAAATGTGTTTGTCTGAAAAACGATGGACATATGCAACTCGGACAGCTTGGGGGTGAGTAAATCATGGGTTTAATATCGTTTTTGGCCGAACTATCCCTTTAAGTATTTTACATCATAATTTTATAATTTTAGTATATTTTATTTCTTTATTTATATTTTTAAGTATTTAAATTTTATATAAACATTTTATATTTTTAGTATATATTTCTGTTATATTTTATATTTTTTATAATTTTTTTATATAATATTATATTTATATAACTTTTTTTGTATTTCTTATATTTTTAAATATTTTAAGTTTTTTCAAAATATTTTTACTGTTTTTGTTTATAATATTTGACATGGTTGTGGTACTGTAGGAAGGAAGCCCCGTATTTTACGCCTTGCTTTTTCCTATTGGTTCAACTTAAAGCTGAAAGAAGCTAGATTTTTTCAGGAATTTAAAATACAATTGAAAGAAACTTAGCCAGCAGTTTGTCCTTCCCTATTAAGTTAAGAGCAACTGCACTTGTAAGCCTATACCTACTGTAGTATCGTTTTTTTACTGTTTTTCCATAATTGTTGTGTAAATGTAACAGTAACTTCCCAAGCTGCATTTGAGATCTGGCTCTCGGCCTACTCGCATTCATTTTTACAGAAAGTATTTTATTTGGATTGCAGGCTTTATGGCTCTGTCACACAACCTTGGAAAAGGGCTCATCCAAAGATGTTATTGCTATGGTTATAGTTATACCTGGCCTCTCATTACTTCCTGTTACAATTTTTATTTGACACGATATAAAAAAGTAAAGTCTTTTGACATTACATTCATACTGTCCCATCTTCTGAGGTGCCAACCAAAATAGCCCATATCTCCGGTGTGATTGTGTGGGTGGTGTGGTTAGGGAACGAGATGAGATGGAGTAAAATTGGTAAAGGGATCTGAGATAATTAGCTCAGTAGTAAGGGGAGTGGCCAATGGGTGCATTGGGTGTCCTGTCCTTCAGCTCTAAGATCAACGGTTGCCTGTGGCGTTAATCCTCCAAATTGAAAGTTGTCCGCTCATAGGGGTTAAAGTGGCACCCGCTTCCGATCCTCAGGACGGGGGAGTAAAATTGAATTTTGGTGCCAAGACTCCCTACGCCCAGTCCTGATTGAATTTGCGCCCATAAATGTGATCTGGTGTTACTGGCAGGGAAAGTAAAACTGAGTAAAAGTGGACAAGTGTGTGAAAATATTGAAAATACAGTATGAATTTCCTATATTAATTTATGAGCGCACTCACACTATCCAAACCACGCCCAGGCGCGGTTGACCCCCAAAGTCTGGTTCGTTTGACTAGTGTGATCGCCCTGTGATCGGTTTGGATGGTATGAGTGCACCCTTAGTTATTGATTTTATGTTTATTTTTAATGATTAAATTCAAATTTCTTTATATAGCGCTTTTTACAATGCTGCATTTTCTTAAAGCATCAGAAAACAGGAAATTAGTAAATATGACAATATGTAGCTGTTGCAGATTTTATAGTCCTTATAAAAGATTGTAATCTACTAAGATGTAGTTGTCCTAAGACTATAGGACATTAAGTCAAGGAATACGATATACGACAGGCCATTTTTTTTAAGTAGATTTCCAGCCTACATTAAATTATATAAGTAAATGAGTGTAACATATGAGAATCTGCAATACCATGGACAGGAAGTTAACATAAAAATGCAAAGTTTTAAGAATGTAATTGGACTATTATAATAAATAGTCTTTATAAATAGTCTTTGTTCCCATCTTACAACCTGTAAGATTTAAGGTATTATTCCGAATTAGCAACTATCATTAAAATGTACTCAGATTGGAGCAAAACCCTCAGATGGTAAAAGTGGGAAATAAAGCGAAATCAATACTCTTTTCCTTATATTTGGTGGACACACTTGGCAGTGGTCTGGAAAGTCTGGAAGATCAAGTAGCCTGTTTTCATTTTGGGCTCGAAGTTTAAAGCAAACCCGACCTAATTCCCTGTTTTTTTTTACACTAATCCTAATATTATTCCCAGATCACATCCCCGGGGTATGAAACCTGGTTCATTCTGATGGCCTGCCATATTGTCTGTAAGTAATTGTAGCGGCACATGGGGGGAGCCCATTAAAACACTATTACATACCACACTACAATGAGACAATTACCAGCGGTTCTGAGCCAATCTCATCAGCACATCTTTAACACTGATAAACACTTGCTTGACATGCTGCTACAGTAGACTATATGGAGGCTTTGTTGGTCATCAAGTGTATCGGATAAAAGTGATATCACACTCTAAAAATTGCTGGGGTATTTTCAACCCAGCTTTACTGTAGGTCAAAAAGGAATAAACCCAACTCAATGGGTTGTTTTAACCTAAAATTCTGGGTTGTTTTAGGGCCCATGGCATGAAGATGTTAGCACTGCCACTTTGTAGGTGTGAGCAAAAATGTGTCGTTTTGGGTGCGTCCTTTAAAATGCAAATGAGCGGGATGAAGTGCAAACACTGATCACAATGATGGTGGTTTGATGCAATTCAAAATCAATTGTGGTGTCAATTATTTTTTCTCTCTCTATCTTTCTCTCTGCACTAAATGGCAGTGCTGTGGCTGGATAGTGCATATTAAGGGGATGGTATTATTATAATAAGAGCTCCTTATGACATCATAAAGAGGGCCAAATTTCAATGACCTATTTTTTGCTCACACCTACAAAGTGGCAATGCTAACATGTTCATGCCATGGGCCCTTTAATACATTGTTGGGTCAAATACAAACATTAAGGTTAATTTAATCCAAAGGTTTGTCCCTTTTGATCCAATGCTAGGTTGCAAATAACCCAGCACTTTTTAGAATGTAATGTTGGCTTTTAGTCCTTAAAGGCACACTCCACTTTTTGAAACTCATTTTTCAGGTCCCCTAGAGTTAAACAATTGAGTTTTACCGTTTTGTAGTCCATCCAGCTGGTCTCCGGGTCTGGCGGTACCACTTTTAGCATAGCTTAGCATAATTCATTAAGACCTGATTATACCATTAGCATCGCACTCAATGACTAAAGTTGACTAGAGTTTCGATATTTTTCCTAGGGATGATTTTACAATGATATTACACAGTGCTCGAAAATAGTCCCCTGCTATTAAAAAGTTACCAAGGGGACTATTTTCGGGCCCTGCGTAATATTATTGCGCCGGCTGCACCCATGGTATGACAGCGAAGTCCTTGATTATCACGCCAGAATGACAGTATAGTTCCTGGCTATATCAATCTAAAAAAAATGCCACTTTTAATTTTAATTTAATTTTCTTAGTACACGATGTAACTACAGAAGAGTCACGATTTAAATAGGAAAAATATTGAAAGTCATTGGTCATTTTTGAATGCAATGCTAAGGCTAATGGCATTTTTACTCTGTCTCGTCTCGGTCTCGGACAAAGAGGACTCGGAATTTTCTTTCAAGATCGGTCAAGACCACAACTGATGGCACATCACAAATTTACTTTTTATCATTAATTTTATGCAGTTTATTCAGGTTTGATGTTGGCATTGTTTAAGCATTGTTTAAGTTTCTCCCAATGACAATTTTTCTAATTTTATTACTAAAAAAGCCTGCATTGTGTTAAGTGGATGGCAAGCCATGGAAAGAGAGTTCAGAATAAATGGTTAAGTTGATTTCAGCTCTTTAGTGTTTGTTCACTTTTATTTGCTTATAGACAAAGATAAATTCCCACATATCTGCAATGCCTTTGATTATTTTATCAACTTCTCTTCATCATAAGTGTTTTAATGACTTGCACTGGTCTTGGGCTTGAGTTGGTCTCGGCCTGTCTTGGTCTTGACTTGGTCTCAACCCTTTAAAGTCTTGGTCTTGTCTCGGACTCGGCCTGTCGTGGTCTTGGTCATGACTTGGTCTCGGTTTAGGTGGTTTGACTACAACACTAGCTAATGGTCCAATCAGATTCAATGGATTATGCTAAGCTATGCTAAAAGTGGTACCGCCAGAGCCGGAGATCAGCTGAATGGATTCCAAAACAGAAAAAATCAAATGTTTAACTCTAGAGGAACTGGAAAATGAGCCTATTTTCAAAAAAGTGGAGTGTCCCTTTAACAGACAGTAATTCACACCTAAATCTTTAAAGAATTACAATCAAATTATATGCATATTGACCGAACACATACAATTATTCTACCAAAGATTTACATCTACACAGGGTAAAATTAAAGTTATGGCACACTGTCAGAAAAGGGTAAAAAAAATGGCCCCAGGCTTTCACTGCATGGGACAGGTCCTAATATGTACTGTGCCTTTTAGGTACAGCTGTGTATATATACATGTCGTACCAATATACAGTACCTCTGAGGTAGGCATTTTACTGTGATACTGTATGTTACAGTATGCTACTGTTGTCACATAACTTGGGTAATTTGGGACATTTTTTAACTAAGTAAAAAAATTTAATTAGTTTTTAACTAATAACTAAAAATGCGGGGCCATGTGCACGTTACAAAAAATGGCATGTCCATGTCTGTGTGCGTGTGGTAGTGTCCGCTGCATTTTTAAACTTTGCGCATGGCTCCGATCAAATCCAATCAGGCTTAATAAGGGGTCAGAGTCGCATCAGAGCGACTGATGCCATGAGTGTATGTACAGAGCCTCTCATGTGAGAGAGATCGATGTGCAAAAATCTATTTGTGGAAGGAATTTTCAAATTACTTTTCCGGTTCTTTCTCACTTGCCCATTCAAAACATTTAATTGTTCCGGACAAGCGTTAATGTCCAGCCCTGATAACTTATTTACTGAAAGATGGATATCAGTACATTAGCCATGGTATTATTTGTTACTACACTTTTATTCAGCCTGCTGCTGAAGTATCCAAGTGACAGAGGCCTTAATGGTCTTAAAAGTAATTGTTTAACATGTCCAACAATGTTTTTACCTTCACACTTTCTTTAAAAACATTATTCCCTTAAAACTAGGAGTAGTTTCGAAATGTGTGGGGAGTTGCTATCACACCAAAGGTCCACAAATCTTCTTTTTAAGATTATGAATACAGTCATAAAACTTAATGTTTGTAGAACCGCACTATTTGGCGAAGCATTTTTCATAAGTAGGTCTGTTAAGAAGTCACCCTCCGCGTGAAATTGATTTTAAATCCAGGCCATTGTTTATAAACCAAACAACACCCTGCTGAGTTTTTAATACTAAAAACTAAAACAATGAAGGCACTTGAGAGTACTTTTCTAATACTGCTGAGTCCTAAAATCGTTGGCTGTTCAAAGTAGATTGCGACGTAATTTATCTTGTTGAGCCACAAGAAAGCCTGCCAATGCCTGTCCTCAAAGCAACGTCTTCAGTCGAAACCACAGCAGATGGCTTTTCCCATAACCCAACTCTAATCAGTCTTATTTTCCCCAAACCCTGACCTGGAAATTGCAAATAAATAATGCTATAAAAATCACTATTATTAAAACCTGACAGAGAGCTTAAAACTTGATTCGAACACATGAAATGAATTTAAACGTCTTTTAGCTTAAATCATCACAAAGTCAAAGCATTTACATATGAAGTGAGGTTAAATGAGCTCAGAGTCATACGAAACTGGTCAACTTCTAGATGACGTCATGAATAAAATGATTAGAAGTGTTGAAATTCATCTCTAATTTATTTCTAAAGGGAAGCTGAAGAGATGCAGAAATAGCTCAAGTCACTTGAGGACCTTCCTCTTTAAATTCTCCCACTTAAGGCTTTTGGAAAAAATAGGAACTATTAATTGTGAATTATAAACATGGCCTGATTCCGGCATCTTGCAACAAAACTTTGCCACCCAAACAAATGCATATATTGTGATACTTTTGTAGCAAAAGTGGGGCATTTTTTGTGTTTTTCCTCATAAGTTACAAACAACTTATCTACAAGTCATATTGTGTAGACTATATATAAAGAGTTTGGTTCCAAAACGCAATAAATCCATTTTTACTAATTTGGGTACAAAGAACGTGACAAGATGAAAACCACTATTTTCTATTACAAACTTTTACGTAGCATCTTTAGGTTATGATAACATTAAAAATTCAAATCCATAATTTGATTTTCAAAGATTTATTATAAAAACTGATTATGTTTTTTGCAAAATGCAAAAAATCCATAATATTTTTTTTCAAAATGCTATAAATCTATTGAATCAATATATAAATGTGCTTTCATATTTGCCATTTTACATTCATTTAGTTGACTAATGGTATACACTTTATTAAAAAAATAAATAAACACTTACTTTGTCATATTAAGAACACGGTCATTGCTGCTGTCATCCTTGGGACGTCGTAGCTGAACTTTTTTGACAGCGATCAGCTGAAAAATGTTTTGGTCCTGCTTGATTTTCATTGACTTCACATAAAGTAATGGAAAGTATTTGATAAGATCCACTGTGGTCAATCTGTTAGCATGACAGAAGCTTGATGCTGTTGTGTGAGAACAAGCAACAGCCGGCATTTTTCCTTTGCAGAGTGCCTCGCAGGTAAATTATTCAATTTTAAAGGTTTACGTTTCTTCCCCGCCACAGAAAAACACCACATGTTTATCAATGCTATCAAAATAACTATTTTGTTTTTGTTTGTTTGTTGATCACGAAGTACAGAGTAGATGCGAAAACTAGGATTCCAAGTGTATTCAAAGCGCCAACATTGATGTTTTCAGGGGGTGGAATAGTGCGCTGTGATTGGTTAAGCAGATTTATTGCATTCTGCAGAGAAGGAGGACTGGCGTTTTATCGCGGTTTGGAAAAAAGGTAGAAAAGATGTAGGGGTGTCAACAATAATCGATTCGGCAATGCATCGCAATGCGCGCATGTACGATTCAGCATCGATGCAGCAAAGTGCCATAATCGATTATGTCATTATTTTCTGGCCTCGAGTGTACAATAAAGTTGTGAAGTTTCAGTTACTTCCGGGGGCATAACAACAACAATCAAGGTGGCTGAGGCGGAGAGAGATGACAGTGATAGATGAGGAAATAAAAACGCACGCTTTCCATGGAAAGTGGACATAAAAAAAAGTTCGGATTCTACGAAGTTAATGGGAAACTAGACAAGACTTACACTGTATATGTAAATTCTCATCTCAGGTATAAAACTGTCATTGTCTTAAAGCTGCTAAGCTTCCATTTTGTTGAGAATAGTTGGATATGCCTTGTTGTGTACAGTAGAATTCTGATGCATCGCAATGCATCGTAGAATCGAATTGAATCGTTACCTGGTAAATCGTAATCGAATCGAATTGTGAGGGCAGTGCCAATGATTAACACGCCGGATATCGGATTTTCCGTAAAATTAACAATTGACTTTGTAATACTGACCTGATACAATACTGATTTTGGCGGTTACAAAAAAAATGCCATTTATCGAGCTTTGGAACCAAACTCTTCATATGTGCCAGCAGTAATATTACCTTAACATTGTTTACATTGGAATTTTTAAAAAATATTTTTGGTGTTATATGTATATGTTCATATGTTTAATATATGTTTATTACACATCGTATACTTGGTTTAAATGTGTGTGCAAGCGATAAGAAATACTTCATTTGACTTGAATGCATTCGACCACTGCACATTGTGGCAAACTGCAATACTTATTCTGGCCTATACTACATACTCCTGTACGCTATACTATTCTAATGATCAAATTTGCATCACACGGACTACGCTAATACTTGAGTACTTGCAAAAAGTGAACCCAGGCCTTTACATTTGCACAAATGATCTTGGTTGCTTTGCTTTATAGACTTAAATTCATCTTATATGCATTACGGAGTTGTCTGTTGAATTCAAGGATGATTTGTTGTCTCAATACTGGGCATACCACACTGTTCAGGTACTTACACATGACCCTACAGTCATGAATGAGAATACTGAAAGACGTTTCTCTCTTTCACTTTGTAGTATTTTGCACAGGATGTGATGGAGACCAAGTGGCTTTTACAGCCCAGACCATGACTTCCTACATTAAATCACCTCTTTTGGGATCTACACTCTTGCAGACTCTAGAGCTTGTAAAGTTCACCATTTGTCCCCAACAAATTACCTCTGCCCCGTGGTTCACTGCAATAAAAAGTCTTCATGTAGCGGTGAGATGTTGTCTGGTCACGTCCAGCTTCCTCATTTATCGTGTTAATTATAAAGAGACGCCGGTTCCACAAGGACAATTTCTAGAAAATCAAATTATCTCTGAATCGTATTGCGTATTGTTAACTTATTTAATTCTACAAGTGTTAATTTTATATTGCTACATCCCAGCGGTTTGGCTCATTCAATCTCACTTTGCTTTGCAAAAATTGTAGTTCTTACTTTTTGTGTTCTATCATATTTAAATTTTATTTTTGTTAAATAAATGTGTTGCTTTATTAGGTCATACTGTATCAATATCCGGGAAAAAATCTACCTGGGAATAATAATAAAACTTAAGAAGAACAATAAGTGTGCTTTTGCAAGCACACTTAACAAACATGTTTCATCAAATATCAGTTTTTGTACCTTAATACTCTTACTGTATGTCTGCCAATTGACGCTTCTGTAAATCTTATCAAGTTATATACCAGTCCCTAATATTTGTAAAGTCTTATGTATTTAATCCAGTAGGCCAGCAGGATATAAACATGACATCTCTGTGAAGCTGAACTAAAGTGACTAGACGTTCCCACAACACATAGGTGTAAGCTTTACAATACTGCTGTCATCTCGAGTCACTAGCTGTCATTTTTCACTCTTTCAAGGAAGAGAAGCCCCCGTCACCAGAAGCATTGGCCATTTGAGCGAATCTGCATTTCACAAGTTCAGTCTCAGATGAAAGGACTTCCTGACAGCTGCTAGATATTCATGCTATAGCTGGACAGCGAGACTTTTAAAGACCACATGAATTTTGTCAGGTGCAATGTTTCTGTCTTTAAATCTGTGAAGGGTGTCAGATGCAGATAGTTTGTAATAGTAATAGTTTATAGATTTTCTCAGTCGCTTTGGAGCACTTTGTTCAACATTCACATCATCAAGTCAGTTATGCACAACATAAAAGCAAATTCTCTTTATTTTTTGACAAATTGCAAATGCTTTGGTACAAAAATGCATATGAATATGTACAATTGCCTGCTGTTTGCTACATTTTCAATTGTCATTTATATTAAAATACATTATACTGGTTTTCATTTGAATATTCTTATACCTCAAAACATGGTGTTGGTTTATCTTAAACCAGGACTAGGCCTTAGTTTAATTATGAAATATAACTAGTTTTAACAAACATGGCTTACTAAAAACAATACCTGTATGAATTTCAGGCAAAACAAAGGGCACTGATGTATTTTAAGATATGTCAGTGCAAGTTGTTTTCAGTTTGGACAGCTCTTACATTTATTTTAGTCTAGGACTAGTCTAATCCCTGTCTGGGAAACCGCCCCTTAGGAATTAGTTAATCGTAGAAGGCATGTCATGCAAAATGGTTGACCTTTGTGTCATAATCTGTTACTGTAAGCTTGTTTTCTTTTTTTTTTAATGTGGACTGAATTGATAAATTGTTGTCAAGTGAATGTTAAAATTTTGAGTTACTGCATTTTTTTCACATTTTTTACACTGTACAGTAAATCTTTTTCATTTTGTACTTTTTTATTGGTACTGTAAAGTACTGATATTGATTTCTTTTTTCAGTATCACAATCTGTGTAATTAGTTTACAGAAGAAAAGTAAAGGTGTAAATGTGAATTTGTCCACATAGTTTACATCAGAAAATACTGACACATATACAACCCCAAGTCAGAAAAAGATGGGACACTGTAGAAATTGTGAGTAAAAAAGTAATGGAATAATTTACAAATCTTATAAACTTATATTTTATTCACAGTAGAATATAGATAACATATCAAATGTTGAAAGTAAGATATTTTGAAATGTCATGCCAAATATTGGCTCATTTCGGCATGATATTTGGCAAACTTTTCTGGCCTCTTATTGCTACCTGTCCCAACTTTTTTTGGAATGTGTAGCTCTCATGAAATCCAAAATGAGCCAATATTTGGCATGACATTTCAAAATGTATCACTTTCAACATTTGATTTGTTATCTATATTCTATTGTAAATAAAATATACGTTTACGAGATTTGTAAATTATTCCATTCCTTTTTTACTCACAATTTCTACAGTGTCCCAACTTTTCTGATTTGGGGTTGAATTTGTATACTCTTATTATATTGACAACATGGCTAAACATTTTGACGGTATATGTTGATTTGATATCTTTTTACAGTGTGGGTAATCTTTTTCCTTAAAATGAAAAATAAATAAATAAATAAATAAAGCTTGTTTTAATGACCATAAAGATAAAATGAGTAAATGAGACTTTATGCTGGGGTCTGGTGTTGGTTGTTCTTGGACGAAGACTTCTATTGACTGTGATATTGTAGAGACTTTCTAAAACTCACTTTTCTTATACAGAGCAGATATTTAAAGCCTTATTTACCTGTGCTACTTTCTATCAACACGACAATAAACAGTGTTTATATGCTGTCTGTAAGGAAACACTTTTAGCTCCAGTGTGACACTTGTGTCCAGCAATAGGAAGTAATAGAGAGCTCACATCAAGATAACCCCCCATCAGAAGTCACACTACTTCTTCGACACCAATAGAGGAAATTTGCTTCAGAAAGTACATTAGAGAATGCATGCATGCGTGTTTGTGTGGTAAAAGTGGCTGAATTCACACCTTCAATAGCTGACAATGAGTTTCAACTATCAAAGCAGATGTAGCACTTTGATATAGACAGACAGACAAAGTAAGTAGATAGACAGACAGACTAATAAAGTAAATAGATAGATAGATAGATAGATAGATAGATAGATAGATAGATAGATAGATAGATAGATAGATAGATAGATAGATAGATAGATAGATAGATAGATAGAAAGATAGAAAGAGAGAGAGAGTACCACTTTGTGACCACTTGCCCCGGCTTCCATTTAAGATTTGTGTGAACTTTAGCAACATGTTTCTACTGCTTTATAATGAAACAGTTTCTGATCCTAAACATTTAGTCTAAAACTAAGAATTAAGCTTAAAGGCATGATCTCTGAAAGCCAATGTTGACATTTGAAATCACCTAAACAAACACGCCCCTACCTCAATAGAATCTGGACCTTCTTTTGATAGACCCACCCCACACATACGCAACCCAGGCCCCAATGTCGGTTAGTAGACATGCCCCTTACTGTTGATTGGCTACTTAAGCCCTTTAACAAAGTGTTTTTCAAAAATCATGCACCCCACCTTATGTAAAAAATACATAAAATGAATCCTTCAGAGTAACAGTGTGTTTGCCAAAATTACTGACAAAATGCCTAAATGAAAAAAATTACAAACCATTTAAGCATTACTTTGAAAAATAATGAGATTATTTGAAACTTTGAAGTATTAAAGAGAAACAGAGGATGCTGGGTAACAAAAAGTGCACTAAAGAATGAAAAACAATGAAGATCACAGATCCCGGGTTCACTCTCACAGTCATCTCTCAGACTGCTTTTATTGAGTCACCTGTATTATTTAATGTGAGAGATATTATTATTTAATCAGTTATCGTGAAATCTGCCATTGTCAAATACAATGTGATGTCAAGATAGACACTTAACCATGAGTTATAGAGTTTTAACAGCAATAATCATTGATACAGCTAGAAAGAAAATGAGGTTTTATTATGCATATAGATTTTACACCATAATGGACTTTGATTTCATGTCACATTGCAATGGATTCAGTTCAAATGGAGAGTTAGGTTAAAAGGAAATATTTAGTAGCGATTGTGGTCTTCATAGATATATATTCAATATATATATATATATATATATATATATATATATATATATATATATATATATAGGCTTCTGTTGTTTGGTTAGCCAAAAGAAAGTCCAAAATTCCAAGATAATGTACATTTGGTTTTCATTATTCATATCCTATAAATGACTTATACTCGTCTTTTCATAATTTTCCCTGTAAAATGTAACCCCCACCAAATTGCTCAAATATCAACCACGCTCGTTCTTACAAAGTTGATTTAACTAAATGGCATAGTGTGGTGTCTTGTAACAAAAACCAGCGCATCATTATTTTCGGCCACCTGCAGTTGATGCTGGCAGATGCAGTGACCTTCTTGATAATGGACTTCACCTTTCTGACCCTTTAAGAACCTGCAATCACAAGGCTCAGCTTGACCCAAAGAGCCTATTCAGACAGAAGCAATGTCATAGGGGTCACATCAACGAATTGCTCTACGAATGCCTGCTTAACCTCAAAACCAAATCCACAAGAGTAACCAAGCAAGAATAATTGTCTCAAGGCAACTTCCAATAGTCAAACCATGTAAAATGAGCTTGGGGTGGCTACATATTTTTTTTTTAAACAAGATGGTGTAGAAAAGAAAGTTTTTAAGAGAGGCCAGACCTAAAGGAGATGTTTTATGGTTTGATTGAGTTATTTTTAATGACGATTATTGGGGCATGCAGAACAGACCCGGGTTTTTATGTGATCATTGCCCCCCGCTTTACTGGATCTAAACGTCTGTTCGACAGATGTGTCTACATTTACAACAACTTCCAATGACTGCCAGCATGCAGAAAATGCCCAGAGGACAACTCAAAACTCAGCAGATTTCTTTGCTTGAGGTAAATCTGACAAGAATATATATATATATATATATATATATATATATATATAGAGAGAGAGAGAGAGAGAGAGAGAGAGAGAGAGAGAGAGAGAGAGAGAGATTCTGGCTCTCTTAGTCTGTTTGTCTGAGTTTAAAAGCTTTCATTCACTCACATAGAACTTCATCCAGAAACCTCACACATATTGTACAGTTATTTGGGGACGGTCTGCAAATGATAACATATCAGTGAAGTCACAGGACACAGTTGGGAGGATTTCACATGGCTGATATAAATGTCATAATAATCACATTGTCATTACACATTGTGGCCACGCTTATTTACCTGGCATCAGTAGGGTGAGTTACCTTCAGTCTTGTTAATGTTGGCAGACCGAAGTCACAGTCATTATTCACCTAAAAATTTCCCCTCTACTGTAATTCTGAAACCCTGTGTGCGCTTCTGCAAATCGGTTAGAAACACATGCCGACTAATGATGTTTGGCATCACTGAGATTACAGTTTTTGCAACATGTCTTGATATGGCATATTTAAATATAGACCATTCCAAGATTTAAAGTTTTTCACGAAAGTGTCTGGAGGTGAAGATATTAAATAAAATTGTTATAGCAGTTTACATTTATTGTAATAAATAAAAATAATGTAATAAAGTATACATTTTATACATACAATTACCACAAAAAATTAGGTTTCTGTTACACTAGACTGGTTTTACCAACAATGGCCACTAGGTGTCAATGGTTTGCGGCATACTCTTGACACAAATTAATCAATTACTGTCACTGCATTATTATTACTGCAAACATTTTTGAATATGAAAACTACAGTCTTAGGGAGCGTGCACCCCAAAGCTTTTATGCCCGTGGCTGGCGCATGTTTTTAAATGTTTCCAATGGAAGCGCATCGTTCTTTAAAACAGCCAGCAGCTGGCGGATTTTTTCTGCGCTGAAAGACGGCGGTCTGTGTTTTTTCCGTGCTCAGAGTAACTAAACCCTAAACCAACTTTTTATAGTTAATGATCTGTAAGAATGGGGCTTTATTAGTGCTGTTCATTGATTTGAGTAACTTTTTTGACATTTGGGTATAAAGTGTTTCAATGCTACAATATATGGTGTAAAAACGTCTAAGTGCTGCCCTCTTCAGGTTGAACGGTGGCTACTACAGTTGAATTTTCCTACTGAATGTTGCGGTACCGCATGACGTAAGTGGTACGACCCTACATAAGCAATTTGATGCTCCCCACACCCTTGGTACAAGCTCAGTTCGTCCCCTCTATCTCCGTTGGGGTCTGCCCACTTTTCTTGCAATTTTCAAATATTGCCAGTGGGTGGAGTCAAGCTCTAAACAGGGGTTTGGTTACGCTTTAAAGAGAATAGCAGAGTTCACACCACAACTATAACGATAATAATACAATGAATAATATCGTTGGGATCACTTTCTGAGTGATATTTTTCCAATTGATAACGGCTAAACCATTGACAGCCAATCAAATCTATTTGAACTTCAAGGGCACATGCATTTGAATGACAGATGACATTATGGATTATCCCTTAGGTATCCAGCGCTGATGCAGTTGCTGTGAAATTCACTACGTAATGCTTTTTATTCTACTATATTAACACGCCAAAAGTGAAGATATTAGATTACACAAATTATTAGATTTACTGTTTAGAGTTACGTGAAGGATATGCAACAAGAACAGCATATTTACACATTCAGTGAGATGTAAACAATTGCAAAAGTTTTTATTACAGAAAATATGCAATATGCCATTGAAGGTAAGTGATTTGCTTGAGTGAATTAGCATAAAGTTATAGTTATCATCCAGTGGTGTGGATGCTAATATTGATTATTATGTTTTAATTTTAATAACTTTAAAGGAGCTTGGGCATAACTATGCGTTCACACCAGATGCGGAAAAAGCGTCAAAAACACGCTATTAGCACGTAGTTGGACGCCTGAACATTTTGAATTTACTCGCTTCATTCGCGCGTGAAAGCTGTGCGTGAAATTCTAGTCATTCGAGACATTCACACGGATATTCGCATCATGGGAGGGGCTTCTTCTGCCTCTGCTCGCTTACTGTAATCACGTCACTACAAGAGCAAGCTCCTGATTGGTTAATGCGGATATCCATCAAAATTCAGATTTTTCAACTTGCGCGGATCACGTGGCAAAGCTCAATTCTGCGGCTTCGGCCTTCCACGGCTAATGTGAACGCTACATGAGGAATGATTTTCAATCTGTACACAGACTTCAGAAGAGTTGAATTTCACTGCATGCACTTAAAAAAAATCTTTGGAGTTAATTTTTATTGTACAGAAAATAAAAGTTTTTCACAAAACAACAAAAAATAACTGTTTTAATGGTTACTAGTTACACCTTGGTTACCACAAATTAACCATAAGTTTGTTATAAAACCATGGATTTACAAATGGTTATCAAAAAATAACATGACTACTACACTTTTACTAGAATAAAAGCTTAATCTCGTGAAGGAATCGTGATGACAGAATAAAATGTTTCCTTTTAAGATTATTATATTATTGAATGATTTATATTTGCAATCTTTAATAGGTATTAAAAACCAAAAAAACTTGTTACAAAATGTAAAGGACTTTTCAGAGAAATGGTTTTGGGTTCTGTTCAAATATTGAAGATTAGATCTACAATACATAGTACAGATCTCCAGTTGTTCAGATAACCAAACCCAGTGCAGAAATATAAACTCCTTACACAATATAAAACCCTGAGGTACAGTGGAATTCTGAGGAACTCTGACAACATAAATAAAGCCGGTACATATCTTCTCTACAGCTCTGTAATGTCAAAGAAATCAAGTACTCTTCACCACAGCTTTCCATACAGAAGTCTTTCTAAGAAGTCCATTCTGAAAAGTCCTTATCCCAAGAAAGTGGTGGGGTGGTCTGGTAAGATCATAAAATCATTTGCTTCATCTCTGGCAACTCCAGGATGACCCTTCATCGGATCCATTTGCGAAAAAGCTGTCAAGCAAGTAAATAAGTACAGTGAAGGCTCTTCAAGAGATCTGCCGCTGATGTGTGGAGATTGCAACTGATGGCCACAGATCAGTCAAAATCAATGCTCCTCGCCAAGCCGTCCCCAAGAACAGATTGAGGACACATTGTTTTAAGAGTCCCGCTTCAGCTGATCAGAGCTGGGCTGTCAGATGCACCCATTGAGTGGCAGCTTTTGAAGTTAGATTAAATGTTTTTACATGCATATGTTTAGAGAAGTAAATAAACTGAGAGGAAGGTGAATGAGAGAGAGTGAGAGAAAAATATGTTTTTGAGGGGTTGGTCGAGTGTGGGAGAGCGAGAGGGAAAGAGAACGTAGAGTTAATTCCCCAGGAGGGATCCCGGTCAGGCATTAATCTTCACCGTTTGACAGCTCTGAAAGTTTTTAGAGAACCCTGCTTCCTTCAGCCATTATAATGCTTCACTCAAGCAAAACCCCCTTACAGACGGGTGGGGTGATCCCTGAGGGAGGATTCAGCACCGCTGCCTCACGGAGGCCAACGAGAGAGGGTTAGGAGTGAACAGGAAACTGAGGACATGCTCACCGTGTCCGCTTGACACCACTCTTCCCGTGTCCGATCTGATCTGAGAGTAAATGATAAGAAATGCACGCATTCCCGGGCATCCTGTGGAATCGCTTTGAACTTTGATGAGGATTTTTACACGGTGTACTCAAGTGTCCAGATTGAGAAGCGATCTGTTCAACTTCCGTATAAGAAAAAAATGTTTTGTTCTAGTTAGCTGTTCAATGAACATTGTGGGACAGACATAAATGAAACCTCAGAGTGTCTTTTATAAGACTGGAAGACAAAAAACAGGCAAAAAATATCACCAACTTATCAAATAGTTGGAATTTTATTGTGTTTATTTGTGCAAGCAACCACCATGTAACCCCCCCCAAACATCATAGTAATCCCATAAATCACACAGGTTTGCATTGTAGAAGTGGGTTTTGTATTTGATTTCATTAATGAATTTGCAAATGTGCATTATCTAAAGCGACTTACAGTACAGTGCATTGCCACATATACATTTTATTAATATGTGTGTTGACTTGGTCGAACCCACAACCTTTCCACCGCTAACACAGTGCTCTACCAAGTGAGCCATAGGAACGCACTGTTATCTATTCCATATGTGACATCCAAGCCCCCCAAATATGTATTTGCATAAAAGGGACATATCAGTTACAGTTTGTCGCAATGGCAATAATGGTAAATGGTGGTCAACAGGAAGTTAAAACCAACGAAACCATCGCCCAGTGGGAACAGGAGTTCCTGTGCTTCCTGCAGAAGGGCAAATCTTTCTCTTTGGCACAGACTTTCAAATCCACCTCATACACACAGCTCATTGTCTGTCTGGTTCTGGTGCAGTGCTCTGACAGGGCTGTCAGGGGACTGTGCTCGCTGTCACTGGATGTCCTTCAAAGAGAAACAGCCCAGATCTTCTGTGTCTGGGAAAGATTTAAAATTCATCCCAGCCACAAGCGGAGGTCAAGGCCATTGACCACCCTGACCACGGCAAAATCAGCCAACAAATTAGATTCTTAACCTGTAACAGTTCAAGGACAGTCTTTAAAGAGAAGGAACGGGACATAAAAAGTATGATGTGGCTCGATATGAGCGTACAGTGTAATTTTATGAGACAAGTGTGAATGCGCCATTGTGCTCGGAAAACTAGCAGGGTCATTACTGTCATGAGGGGCCTTTTAAAACTTTATTTGTACAAACGCAAGATAATGGATGATTTAAAGCCACAATATTTCGCCTCTCTATCACCATCTCTGTTTGAAACATAAAACTGCAGGTGGCTTTATGTACTTATCTTAACGTGTATTGAGGAATAAGTGACTTTCCCATGACATTAAACCGGACAGGTCAGATTATAAATAACTTTTATAAGCTTACTGTTGTGAGGTACAGTAACAGTTTTAAACTCATGGTTTATAAATACATTTATTAGTTAATTTGAAGTAGTAAAATTCTTTGAGATTCACCAATGTTCACAGAAAACAAACTAATAAGACTTCTATCTTTAAAAGAGGCACATACATTACAAGACAGTATTGCATTACCCAGTAGCAGATCACTCAAGGTCCCCTTCCCATTTGCAATGCTGACGCTTACAGATTTACAGCTCTGTGTGGTCGGCGCTGGTGGTTGAAAGCTTAGAGTCACGCTGTGTAGCATCACCTTGATGACTGCTCAGTTCCAACCCTTGATTAATTCCCCTCCAGTTCTTTCCTGTTTCGCTGGGAAAACCTTCCAAGTTTCCACACTTAGGTTCCTCTCGTTTGAAGTGGACCTCTTTCGATTTTCCCTATTCAGCAGCTCATCCACATTCAAGTACTGCCCGGTCTCTTAAACAACAGAACTCCCATCCCATTGTTCGCCCGCAAACACCTTTGACCACTCCGAGAGGGTCCATACAGGATGCACACTGGAATGTGGCCACACTGGGGCTTTAACCTAGCAGGGAAACCATTTGTTTAATTGCCCGTAATTGGAAAGGGGCAAGGGAATGTGATGTGTGCTCAGCTTGCTGTGGTTCGTTACGTTCTGAAAGCACTTCGAGCAAATCCGAGCAGCATGGGAGATGCGTAGCTAAACCAACACAGAACTGCAGCATTAAGCCACCGGGAAGCAAATGTTCAAAACTAGAACACATATTGTTGTTTTCTGCATGGAAACGTGCCAGAGCGAATTTCCTTTTTGTAACTACCACTTCGGCTTTGAGGGGATCAGTATGTGACAGATGGTTTTTGTGGAGTTTGACGAATGTACTTGTACGACAAACAAATTGTCGGGACTTATATCCATACGAAAGGCATTAACGAAACCAAAGGCATAGATCATCCATGGTTCATATCGCCGAAATGCTCAACCATGAAAAGATTACCATCTGAGCAGCCGATGCATATTTGTTTTCCGCACCCATGCCAGGGCTTTCATGAAAAATGGAACGGGCATAATCAAGCCTTGAAATGGACGTATTGGTTAAGTTCTGTCTCACCCAATCCATTGACTCGCATCCATCATCATCATACGTTTATTAATAGACAGAACACAGCGATTGGATTCAGTGGTCGTGATGGATTGGTGCAGCAGCCATGCTTGGGCTGTTTTTCCTGAGAATCTCAATCGTCAGATGAAAGATGAAAGCAACTGCCTGGCCTGACCCAAAGATCTTTAGTCTGGAGATGAGCACAGTCCAGACATGAAGCCTGATTGAATGATTGAATGCAACTGACCCTTTAAAAAAAGTTCACCCCTCTTGGTCTGGCTGTTCAGAGCCCATTAAAATGCAAGATGATATATAACACAAGTAATTCATCTTGATAGTTCAACTTCTCTATCTGCGCTTTTTTGTATTTGACCTCATGACATTGCCCGATTTGTGCCGACACTCGTATCTAAAAGACATCTGGCTAGCCATAGTACAAATATACACCCTCTCACTGGCCTATCAGAGAAGTGAAGTCATGAAGTCTTTGGGTTTGATTGGTTAGAACGGTCCCATTAGTTTCTGCAGGTACTGTATATACAGTAACTACAACATCTGCATATTTTCAGTTCATTCAAAATTACATTATATATAGATCATATACGCTGCCAATGTTTCATTTTATAAAAGTAAATAAAGTAGCGCCTGATTCTGTTTGGAAGACTCTTAAAATCATGAAATTGAATCTTTTTCCTCTTGTCTGCCAGTCTCTCACATCACAGCTCAAGGAAAACTCTCAGTTCTTGGGCCTGTGTGTGTTCTCGCAATGCCATCGGCCAATCAAATCTGTCATGACATCATTCGCCGCGGCTCCAGAGTAATTTGTCACATGCCATTTATGGCTCAGGTAACTGGCCTCGAAACAACCTGGCAGGAGTATTTCAAATTGGCAGCTTCCTCTGCCAGCCGAGCAATTGCCCATGATATAAATGGGAATGCTAACAGATATCTTTTTCCAGGTATTATAGAACTGCTTGCGTGAATACAGGCAGTAAAGAACGCTGGGAATAAAGGAGTCTCTATGATCTATCTGGGTAATGGACAAGCTTGGACAGCCTTATGACCCAAGCTGATCAATACCTTAATGGTAACAAGAATTCCCGCTCTTTATGTTTCCCAGAAGAAACCTATTAATGAGTTTGTCCCATTATCACCTTTTCAAGACAGTTGGAAGAGTCGTTCAATTGATAATAAAGCATAAAATGAATCCAAAAGAAATACATTTTAAAGAAACAAACGTCAAATGAAAGAAAATGAAAAAAAATTTAATAACTGTGCATCACAATGCTACAAAAAAATGGTCCCAGGCTGTTACTGGAGCAGTACCCATGTATACATTTAGTACCAATATGTAACTTTAAGGCACTTATATAAACCCTATTGGGTGGTTTCCTGGACAGGGATTAGCTTAAGACAGGACTATGCCTTAGTTTAATTATGAAATATAACTAGTTTTAACAAACATGCCTTACAAAAAACATTACTTGTGTGCATTTTGAGGAAAAACAAAGGGCACTGATGTGTTTTAAGATATGTCAGTGCAAGTTGTTTTCAGTTTGTACAGCTCTTACATTTATTTTGGTCTAGGACTAGCTTTTTGAAAGGATTCCACCACAGTGACAACTGGACCATTTTGACCTTCTTTTCTGACATTGTATGGATTTACACAACATTTCTCTATTTTAGTTCATCTAAAGAACTTTTTTTGTCTGTAGCTGGGTTTCCATCCAAGCGTGAAACAAATCTTTTCAAAATTTGCAAAAAAAGAAAAACAAAAAACTGCAAATTAGTAGAGGTGTAAATTGGACGGTTCATTACGAATTGATACAAAATCGATTTTCTCCGCCAGCAATGCGATTTTTGCCGATAAAACACTTCTTGCGATTTCAATTTAAACCGATTCATTTGTTGATATTTTTATATTACGTGCCTAAATAAGCAGTTACACTTTTACTTACAAATGCAACCAAAACATAAAACATGAACATTTAATTAAACACTTTGTAAATAACACAATCTCTGTCCCAAATGTCACATAAAATCAAGCTTATGATGGCAACAGTCAAAGTTTTTCAGTATTTTTTGCCATAATGTGCAATAGTGACAATCATTGAGGTAGTTTTAGAATGTTTTTTATTAAATTGAAAAATAAATTAATATAAAAAATAAATCTGTTAAACATTTGATCTGTCACACAACTTCAGATCTAACAGTCAAACAAGTGCTGCAGTGGTCTGTTTGAGAGACTTTTCTTTAAATCAAATAAAAAAAAAATATTCGTAAATCAATTATATTCGTAAGAAATAAAATCGATGTATCTATCCATATCTATGTATTGTTACACCCCTATGAATTAAGGTGTTCAGAGTTGTCTGAGCGAATGACGATGGCATTGGTAACCTACAGTAGTAAACAACAGTGAATAAATCAAGGCACGCTTAGAAAATGGAGACAGGATAGCATTTAGTTACGATTGGGTTATCAATTTACTAGTCAGTGCAGCTTGTAATTGCCAAACTAATGCTGTGCACAGAAGAAGAAATTCAGAATTTTTGATGCAAAGGCGTTACGACAACGTCGAGCCCCATATATGGGAAAGACAACGTCAGGTGATACTGTACAGCTAGACAATCAGTCATGTGGATTAAATTTTTGCTTTGTCTGAATTTATTTGGAAAATGCGTTTCCATCTCCCATTATTTCCATTTACTCTTTTTCGCATAAGTCAAGCGAGATTTTGCAAATTAAGGGATCTTTATTTAAAATGTGGTGTTTTCATCACTCGTTTCTTATGTAATACTTCAAAATGCGCATAAAATCAGGGTGATGGAAACCCTGTGAATGTTTAAACTGGATTTTTATTACTTGAATTATATTTTATTACTTAAATAATGAAAATTCAGGTAAGAGGATGGGGGTTTGACCAAAATAAAAGATGGATAAAACACAATGTCTTGCGTCGAGCTCCATCGGAGATTAAGGTCCCGAAAATGTTTTTGTCCTCAAGATTTTTGTGTGGGGCCAACTCTTCATGCATTTACAAAAAGGTGAAGTGTTTTCAAATCCTTATGATGTGGTACACGTGGAATTTTCATTACAGCGGTAATCCAAATAAGCATTCTTGCCTATGACTCTAGGATGAATGGTGGAGAAAGAAGGGTTGAGGGTTTTTCTGCAAAATTCTTATTTCCTTCATGAGAAATCATACTTTAGAAGCCTGATTGGATGAGCTGTTTTTCACTGATATGTCAGGTCTTAACATATCAAATAAATACTTGAGTTACCTAGTGGAAGAATCGTTTATTAGAAAGCAATTAGGGGTGTAACTCATCCTAGAAATGTGTGAACCATTAATGTAAATTAAGAAAAACAATTAACTGTTTAGCATCCTTGTTTTTTGTTGTACATCTTTGTGATCTGCTTATCTGTGAAATTCAGGCTTAAGTCTTATAATCTAATTATGCCATTTGGAGCAGCAAAATTTGATTTCACATTGATTTCAATCTTTGACAGGAACTTTCTTGGTCAATATTAAAATACTTGCACAGACTGGATCACACGTGTGATTAATAAAACAATAGATTCATTTTCTCCCACAACGGCCTCTAGTCCTACCACCCTTTCACCCCACCTACACTGAAGGGGGCTGGGTAATATGCTGAGTAAAGAGAGGGTCCGCATACCATATCATCTTCCCTGCCAGATGTGTGTCCGGGGTCAGGACTGTGTGTGCGTACAGCACGCTGCCGTTTCGGCCGCCTGGCGCACACAGGAATGTGACACTTGCTGGCACTTGACGCCACCGGCCTGTCAGTATAATGAATGGTGCGACACAGACCCGAAGCACACGTAAAACCGTCCCTTACACAAGATCTTTATTAAGCTTTTATTTTAAGCCTTCCTTCCACGTCACAGCACGGTTCACAAGTTTCATGTATACGTCCGACATAATTCATATCCATCTCCTCAGGCAGAAGAAAATAAATAAAAGAAGGACAAGATGTATACTACTGTACAAAAGTTTAGGGTCACTTATTATTTATTTATCTTACTTGTGCTCTATTCATGACTAGGAAATACTTTAATATTTATTTTCATCTTAAACGTTGCCACAATGTCATTAATATATATTTTATCAAACAGCTTCACAGGTTTTTTTTTAAACAGCATTGAAGAAGTTAACATCTATTTGGGGTTATTATTATTATTATTTTTTTCATTATTTGGTCCAAGACATTCATAGAAATAGATAAACATATGCTTCAGATATAAACATTCATGAAAAAAAAAACATTTCAGTTAAGTGACCGGTAGTGTGGAAGAATGACTAAATAGATATAATAACCTCAATTTCTGCATTGCTGAAATGAATCTCAAAGTTTATTTCAGACTCAGCTTGTCTTTCTTGAAGAGCAGATTGATTTCACTTTCTGACTGGTGTTAATTTATGTTAACTGCTGGGCGTTACACTCAAATTGCAATCAATGGAGCCATGGCTGCAAGCCAGAGATCGACTCATATTGAACATCAATTGTTTCTGCCTAACCGCACTGAGCGACCCTTGCATGCAGATAGAGTACATCTAAATCTAATCTGTCTCGGCCTGGAAAACTGCATTTGCTGCACGGTGCAACGTTTCGACCCCATTAAGACGCGAGGCAGTACATTTAGCTTTGGTTTGTGGATTTAATGCGGCCATTTCATTCATATTTTCCACAGGCAATTTACTCTGGAATTCGAATTTTTCTTTGCGTAAATGAAATCCCGTTCCCACACTGGGCAGATGAGGAACGCCGAAATCAACCTCATTCTCAGAGTTACGACAACACACGCACAAACAAAATACCAACCTACTGGAAACTATGTATGGGTCTGGAAGGGATTTTTGTGCAACATGGAGGACAGTCATTTAAAATAGTGAGAGGGTTCTGCGAAACACAAACATGATTTTTAGACTCTCTTGGTTGTTTTATTTGTAGCAATTTTAGTTATTAAAATAAAACTTCAGAATGAATAACTGCTGTAGCTTACTGCTTGCAGTGTAATACTGTGCAGTATACTGCATTGAAAGCCCTAATGTTGTTTGTACTTAAAAAGTCAAGTAATCATGACTTAATAAATTGTATTTTGGATCCATAGCTTCACAATCTTAGTTTGTTTAACTTACAAAAATGTAAGTGCAATGAACTTATCAGTAAAGAAGTTACCCATAAGCCTTTGCGCCTGAAAATGTTTGATTATTTACACTTGTTCAAAGAATAACAACTGATAGGATATAAAACAGTTGTTAATAAAATTTCTTTGAGTTTTACACTCTTTGTAGTATTATTGATGCTGTTTTGTTGTAATTTTTTTTTTTTTTTTTTGAGAAGTCACCGTTCAACTCATTGTATTTCTCTCCACCTAAAAATTGCTCCCATCTACAACTGACCCAAATGCTGTCTGCCATCATGGATCAAGTGCCATCATTGCCACACCTGGCCCATACTTGGCTGACATACTGTATGCCAGTGCCGGCAGCACGCCAGCAGTGCCATCATGAGGCCACATTTGGCCCGAGTTAGTCTGCTATCTGGGAAAAGGGGCTCAAGCACCCCTAAAACTTGTAAGAAATGTTGTTTTTCTAAAATTTTTTGTTCATCTTTGTTGATCATCTCTTTTCTGGTCAGTCGTAATGGAAACATGGTGTTTGGACCAGAGTGAAAACAAAGGTCATATCAGTGTATACCACCAGTACCGGTTAGTTATATGTGAAATCACTAACTGTGGCTTTTTAAATAAATTGTTATTCATTCCTAGATTTATATCTGTTATTTTTCAGTTGTGTCTGACTATAAAACTAAACAATAATTTTTTTTAAGTGTGTCACACGTAGATTAATATGAAGAGGATAACGTTGTTAGTGCAGGAGTCACAAGTGTTCTGACATATAGTAAAGGTAATGGTTCAATTAAAGGACTGTTAAAAGAAAAGCTGTAAATTAACAAACTATTAATAAACCTACCATATGTTGTAGGCATAAAAGTTACAAATTAGGAGATTTGTCATTTTGAAAACGGCTTAAAACAGTATATTGACATAAAACCATATCACACTGCTGCTGTAGCCCACCTTTTGTCCTGTATTTTATAGTGACAGTTGGCAACCTTATATGCCTCAAGAGACTTCAATATGGCATTAATGGCAAAAAAGTGCTAGCTCACCATTAATCAGAAGTAAAAAATTTGGCAAAAAATGCATCTCAAAATTCATCAGATTGATGCTTTAAAATATGTAATTTTAAATAAATTCTTATGAGGGAGCATGCCTCTGGACCCCCCTATAGGGGTAATATCCTTCTCACCTTTTTTACCCCTGACCCATTTTCATGCCTAAAAGGTCTAAAAAAATCAGGATTTTTGAGTTGGTTGAACCAATGTTAAAATGATAAAGTTATTTTACAATGGACATATTTTGGGGTTTTGTGTGAAAAAAGGGTGGGTGGTGGCAGCGGAGCTCATTGGGTGCTCAGCATCCCTAAACCTCTAACCCTAGAATCGCCTCTGTGAGTTAAAATGAGTAAAATTGTATTTGAATTCTTGTTTTTTAATCAAAATATGAGTTAAAAACAAAAAAATTGAATAATTTGAGTATTTCTAAATTAACACATTATTGAACTTCATTTTATCATGTATAATCCACTTATATTTGTAGAAAGGAAATTAACTTAATATTGTGTTGAAATTACATGAATGATTTAAATAAACATAACTAACTAGTATACTCGTAGTTCTCAGCATGCTTTGCATGGGACTGCATTTGGAGGGTAACATTTGAAATGAAACGCTATTTTATGTGTTTTAACTAAAAAGAAAGACTTCTTAGTGTTTAATGTTCATTTATCTTCGAGCATATCTATGCAAGCATTATAACATTACTTACTAGTACAAAAGGGCCAAGTCAGCATCGGTCAGAAACCCCTCCGCCCAATATAATTGATCCTCGTCCTTCTTTTTATTCTGTCACTCTCCCCTTTTCTCTTTCTGGTCTCCTCCGACAAAAACCTTGGGTTTCTTTTTCTAGGTTGCTGCTTTAGCCATGACAAAAACATCAGGAAAATAAATAGTTGCGCTCTCACATCCGAATTTGAGGAAGTGGAGGAAGTGACGTATGCCGTAAAGCAGATTTTTGTAGTTTTTTGTTTTGTGCTCAGGTTACTACCCGAAACCCCAAGTTTAAAAGTACGAGTAAAAGCAATACAGACCCCGTCAGGCTATGGTGGACATGTCATTCAACCTATTTCAAGTCGATGTACCATAACAAGGGTCTTGAAAATATATTCTAAAGGTTGAAAAACTTCAAAGTGTCACTTTAAAAAAGGCTGCGAGTTGACTCAACTTAAAACATTCAATGCAGCCAGTTGCCTTACTTACTATAAGTTAGATCTACACTGTAAAAAGAATCCTGTGAAAAATACAGTAACTTGCTGGCAGCAATTAGCTAGTAAGTTGCTGTATTTCATTTCACAGTATTCTTACTGTAAATGTAATTGCAGTAAAATTAAAATTACTGTAAACTCTTTTAAAGTAATAATCACAGTACTGTATTTCATAACTACTACTGTAATAGGGATTACTGCATTTATTTTGTGTACTGTAAAATGAAGACACTGTTTGTCACAAAAATGCCATTTATTTTATCACTTTAAATTACAAAAATTCATAAATTAAAAATAGCATAGCATACATTTTTTGTGTTACATTTTTTCTGTGAACATCTCAAAACGTTTCTGAACATATACATTTTTTTTTAAATATGTTAACATTTTTCTGTGAATGTTTCATTTAATTTCAACACTTTTCTGAACATACAAAAACACTTTTTTTCTGAACACACAAAACAATCAATATTTATTAAAAAGTTTCTGGTAAATTACAAATGCATAAAAGTTAAATGATTTACATTTACAGCAGGATTTCAAACCTGAATATTGTTTTTCTCCAAGACCTTTTTTTCAGAAATATTATTCTTTTAAATCTGGACATGAACTAGTTGACTTCCTGGGCTGGACTCTACCCTGTAATGAAAGAAATTGACTATTAATGTAAAAGCAAGACAGATGGGTTGATGACATATACATAAAAGTTTACTTCGCAGTGTTTTACTTTTAAATAAACAATTTTAATTTTTTATATGCTCTGTTGGTGGTTTGTGGAGTTTACAGTTTACAGTTAGTGATACAACAGTGAAATTTATGGTAAATATTTGTTAATTTGTGAATGGAAAAGTATTGTTTCACTCGACGCGCCAAACACATATTTTGAAATGACGAACCACACACATGATGGGCTACATACATGTTGTGACAAACGCCCTCGAAAAAAGAAGTCACCGGCTGCCACTGTATTAGACTATCTGTGCTGCTTTTCTACCTTTTGCATGGCGAGTTAAATTAAACGTTTGATATTTAACAATAGCACAACAGTTAATTAAAAAAAAAAACACTTTAAGAAGTATTTTACTAATCGGGTAGTTGGTTAAAGAATGAGTACTCAAATATTTGTTCCCATTCTTAGTGAAAACTAGGGCTGGGAAAAAAATCGATTTGATTTTAAAATCGAGTTGGTAGGTCAAATTGATTCATATTCCAAAAAATCAATTTTTTTAGATTTTTTTCTCCCCCTCTGCAGTATAGCGCAGTAAATACAGTGTTTCCCAAAGGCTCTACTGGGCATTCCGCACAGATAAATTGCGACCCACCCAGGAAAAAAAATCACTTTACGAATTTCCGAATTTTCTGAACTTGACTGGATGACCCGTGTTTTGTTGAGAGAGCCCGTGAAGATGCACGCGTCATAAACTCATCATCCAGCGCATCATAAACTCATCATCCAGCGCGGCAAACTGGATCAACTGCAGCACATACTGAGGTAACTGAGCAGCCAGGGAACTACACTGCGACCAAAATGCAAATGGTCGCATATGCTTATGTGCATATGTGTTTATAGCATCCAAGTTGGCTTCTTTTGCGTGCAAGCACGTTGTGTCTCTCCCGTTGAGTGTCCGTTCACGTGCTCTTTGTTTCTCAATGAATTGGGTGCGACGCGAAGCAAGCTCACAGTGTCACATTGTATCCTTTCATGTTTCTGAACTTGAGCAGAGTGTTACCATTAGAGGTCTTTCTTCACTGAGAGCACCCGTGTGGTTCCGGGTTTATATTTGAAATGGTCAGTCTGGTCCGGGTCGGTTCTACTTTATTACTTTGGGTCCCAAATATGATTAGTATTGTGTTTAAAACCAGAGTCGATCGCAGAACGTCCGTGAGTGCTACCGCGCTAAAGCTCGAGTGCAGTTTCAGCGTGCCTCCGGTTTCTATGGTGATAACAACTGGCTCTTGTTGCGACAACGCGCTGCATTTTCTTTATCCCATTTTATTATAATCTTACTATTAATAGTAAAAGTGCCTATCTAATAGAAATTATTACCATTATAACATCAGTCACATGTATAATCTATAAACATGCACTGTCTATTAATATACTGTACATAGTATTGAATTAAATTGAGTTTGATAAAAGGAGTCATCAAATTGCTTCATATATCAGTGCAAAAACATTAAGTGTTTTGTGGTGCTTTGACAAACAGTGTCAGCTTTATTTATGGCAAAGAAAGTTTGGGGTGGTTAGATTAATGAAATATAATGTGAAATTAATATTAATGTTCAATAATTCAAAGTATTGTGTATAGTAGTGTATAGTACATGTATAGTAGACCATTTTTTTGTCGGTGAATTATAATGATTGCCCTTTTCACCAGCTACCACCACAAGTAAATTTCAGATCTGTGGGAAACACTGATATACATTTTGCATTTGCCAAATCTTCCTTCCTAACCCTTCCTCCAATTTTTTGTTGATGCATTTTAACTAAATATAATAAATATATATTTTAAAAATATATACAGTTTGCAATTATTTTGTTTTAAATGGGGGCGGGGAAAAATCGATTCGAATCGTAAATCGAGTTTTTTATTAAAAAAATCTCAGATTTTTTTATGGGGACGAATCGCCCAGCCCTAGTCAAAACTATATAAAAAAACAAATAAGTGCTTACCTCTGGATAAATCCCAATGTAGTGGCTGCCTCATACATAGTATGACGCAAAAAGGCTAGAGCAGATGTGAAATCACAACCGTCACTCAATTAGAGGAGAACTCAGCACTCGATGGAAAGCATCCATTTTTTGCCCTCAGATTGGACTCTCCTAAAAAATATTAAATAAAAGTTGACATTGCACAGTATTCAATCTGATATGGTTTACTATTTTACATAAGCAAAATTAATTGAAAACACTAGCCCTACATAACTACCTCTTTCTTTCCTATTAGATCAATAACCACTAGAGAATTTTGGAATAGACGTGCAAGATGACATAAAACTTTGTTCACACAGTGACTTGATACAAATACGCTTTATAGATGAAGTAACCCCTAAAATTGGCATCTATTATGTTGAGTGCTGGGATCATACCGAGCATGATGAGCCTTGGAGTGCTTAGCATGGAAATCTGGGCCTCAGCATCTGCTTACTGTAGGTGGAAGTTTCCTGTAACACAAAATAAACAAACAAAAAAATAACTTTTAGAAATCACAAGTACAATATTCATAAGAGTAAAAGTGTGTCAATACTGTACAAAATAACTTGCATAAACCAAGAGAAAAACAGCTTCTTCCTGTTGCATGGTTTCTGTGCACTTTAACATGTTTGATATATTAATTTATACAACAGTTCTTTCTGGTTCTCGAATCTGATTGGCTAAGAGCTATGCGATATTCTACTGATAACGGCACAGTAACCGCTTCACCTTTCGTATCATTCCGCCACCTAGTGAATGGAGGTCCTTTAAACAGCCTCATCTCTGAATGGAAAAACTGCACGCAAACACGGACAAACACAGACGCGCCGTCTCATTAGTTCACTAGCTCGTTAGGGTTGCTGCGGTGACAGAATTTTCCCACCGGTTAATCAGCACGTGACAAATCCGATGATACCGATATCACCGTGTGGGAGGGGCTTATAAATGCTCATGCAGACGTGCGCATTTTACTTTCACTTTTGAATCACGCAACTGTTTAAATGCAGCGCTTGCATACGCCCGGCCCAATAAATATTATGACAAAAACGAGTAAGACCATTCAGTTGTAAGTGTTTGCTCTCTCTAACGAAACTAAATGATTTAATTACAAGAAAAATATCAAAACGTTGGTGAAAGACGGTGTCGCGGTGGGCAAGTGATCTAAACGGTGAGAGGCTGAAGCACCAGTAATCACCATTTCACAGACTATCGCGACAAGCCTATAGCTCGTAAATCAGTCTGTGAATCCCAATCGGAAGCGACTATTCCGTCAAAGATCAGCGACTTCCATGTAACGGGACCCTCAGTGTATGTAGATAAAAAGTCTCGTTCTAAGTTAATAAACACATAACGGTTCATACTGAAAGGTCTTTATACACCCCTGATCATATAGTTTTGTATATTATTTTGCATTTCTGTCAAGAGATCCTTCTAAAAATTACACACGGCACCTTTAATGGGAGTTATGTCTTGTCACATCGTGTGGACGATTAACACTTGGAAAGAGGAATGTAAACAATTTTTTTCTGAAGCAATATCTCTTATCAGAACGCGAAAACACCGTGGAACTGCAGGTTAGCACCGCAGCTTTTAAATGTGGACATTGATCATTTATTTTATCGTGACGTGACTATTAAAACATGTTATGAGGTATTGCCACTAATATATTTAAAAGCAGCATGCAAAAACATCTCTCTGACACTGATAAATAACCGTTTTATATAGTACTGACAAGAACAAGGTGTAATAATAATCGAGTGCTCGTATCGCGTTAAGAATAAATGGGAAAGCATAGTAACATTATAAAATTATAGTTTTATTAACTTTCACCTCGCGCCAAAACAATAACAAACACAAAAGACACTAAATATGAATAAGAAAACGATTAATAGTTTCATTATGACACCAAATACTGCTGATTTGATCTCATTTTGACCATCAAAAACAAACAAGGCCAACATGAGAGCCAGGGAATATCTGTCAGAAATATAGCCCAGAGAGGGCGGTGGTCAGCGGGGCGAGTGAACACTGATGTCCGCTCATGCTTTGGTTCTCATTCGTACCGAATCTCACTAAGCAAACGTTCAAACAAGCGATATCTTTACCAATCGACTGCAGATTTAAATATAATACATATACATTCTCGACTGAACTAGTCATAAAACTACACTTTGTGACCAAGAAACGGTAAAAAAATCGTGAAATTATGAAAAATGTGTGTTATGCTTTCTTTCGAATCGGCCCGCTCCGTTTCCTCAGGCAGCAACGTAAGCGAGCAAGAGAAAAAAACGTGAGATTTAAACAAATATCGCGCCAATAAATACAAAAATACTCACTTTTAAATTAATTTTGGTTCACAATGCTAACGCTATAATTAAATTAAAGACTGGATAAGTCTTACCTCATATCTCCTCAGCTGCGTTTTCTTTCAGCTCGAGAGACTGGTTTCAGCCTGCGTGCGGAGGTCGCACTCGCATACGTCATCAACCCTGGTTTATTTAAGTTAACTGACCATTAGATTCGCAAGTCATAAGCATATTAAACAATTTACTATTAACTAATAATAACAGTCAACTTTATAATTGTTAATATTCTGAAACAAGCATTGAGACACGGCCAATTACTATTATTATTAAATTATTATCCTTCTCTAAACTAATGAAGTTATAAAATGTTGCCAAACTAGAAAATATATCGAAATCATGCAGAATTATATATTTGTGGTAATAAAATTACAAAATGCACACACAAGACGGTGAAGTGTGCTGCTCATTCTCTCTCAGTGCACTCTTAAAGTTGAACAAACAGACTTTACAAGAGTAAACTTTGGAATTAAATTAGCAAATTTACCTTTCTGAAGTAAAAATTCAGATGAAAGTGTGGAATCTCGTAGCTTTCCTTGGCTGAAGAAAAAAATCCTTTAGAAATTGCTGTATTGTGATTCACAGGAAAAATATTTTTACTGTAGAATTTACCCGCCGTTGAAAAAAGACCTGATGCTTTGCAGATCTACAGCAACATGCTGTATACAAGTTCTACAGTATGCATTTGCTCATTTTACAGTAATAATGCTGTGAAAACTACAGAAATTTGTTACAGTGTAGGCATTTCACATGACACAACAAACACATATTTTGACATGACGAGCAACACACGACACTTTGAGAGTAGTCACTGACCACCACTGCGTGCAAAGAAGCGTGTTAACTCAAAATGTTCAAGTGTCCAACAAAAGCACACGCAGCTCTGCTGCTTACATTACATGTAATCATTATTGTAATAAAATTTCAATTTATTAAACAGATTGATGTACAAATATGGTATTTTTATTTGTAAAACTGACCTTATATTTGCTTTTAGTTACAAAAATAATGCATCAACTATTTATCTTTAAAAACTAATTATTGCTCTTACTACAGTATGAATATGGATAAGTGCAACATCTGATATGGCAGCTCTAGGGAATGAAGTCTTGCCTTACAGTAAAAAGAGCATTAAAGATTGATGATTATATGGGGAAGGAGCTCTGTGCAACCTATGCGAAGAAACAGTAGCTACAACAAAGTGTTTTTTAAGTACAATTTGAGCCTAAGAAACAGAATTTGTGGAACAATTAATGTCACGTTTAAGTGTTGGTTGGAAATATTGTTGTTTAATTGTGACCTAAGCAAGTGATTTAAGAGGAAGTGGTTCCATGTTCAGATAGACAGGCATTGGTCTTCTATGACCGAAATAGTTACCCAGAGGCTTGCAAATGTGGCTTTTCTTTAAGGACCGTTAAGTGACTGTAAACCTGCATGCCTTACATATTCCCAACACTGGCAGTACTCATGTCACATAGAAAATAAAAACGTAATGCTAATGCTAATTTGGACATCGGTAAACACTCCATTTGAATTAGCCTATATACACAGATTTTATCTTATAAAAAACTGTTTTATTAGTAAAGATACAGCTTATTTTCTGCTTTTAAAGTGGTCAGTCATCCACATTTAGACGCCTAACACACATTCTGCTCTAAAGTGGGCACTCTTAGGGTTGCAGTGGTCCACTTCACTCCAATCCTTGTAATCCACAATCACGCACTTGTTTTACTGTCCCATGCTGTTTTTCTTTCTCAGGACACGGCTTTGATCTCTGTGGCACTGCTTGGGTTTAATTGTCCCTTTATTTGTGGAAGCAATAGACCCTGATACTGATGGAGATAAGTAAGGCTCAGCTGAATAAAAACAGTTGCCTACTCTTGCGACTGCAACCAAGTGTTTCCTGTGGGTTTGCTGTTGTGAGTCCCAGATTGACTAAACAGTCCCTGTTCCCCGCTGCTGAATGCAGCCACTCATTTTAATTACAGCCGGGTTAAGTACAGACTACTAAGGGCCCTAAAACAGAGCCCTAATTAGTATTTGGTGGTTTGTGTGACACAGTATTTTTCATTGTAATTGTGTTTATTCTGTTTCTATTGGTCTATTACTTATAACAACTTGCAATTATATGGTTAATACACTATAAAAAATAAAATAAAATAAAATAAAATAAAATAAAATAAAATAAAATAAAATAAAATAAAATAAAATAAAATAAAATAAAGGAGATCAAAGAGGGGTATTGTAGTTTGTGAATTGATATAAAAATAAATCGCAATTATTTTAAAAGGGTTGAATGTTAAACCAGCATACAAATGCATACCACGTGACAACTAGCCCCGTTTTCACCTGCATTTAACTTTAATAATTAAACAAAATATGTATTTGTTTTCCCCAATAATATATTTATATACTAGTTATAAATATAATGCAGGTATAACATGGTTATCAAATAATCTCCCTAAAATGTGTTACTATTTTATTGAAAATGTTTAATTTTCTTAGGAGAAACACAGTATGCAGATGCTTGGTGTATGAATCCAATCTGCAGGAGTAATGTCTCCTGATCAACATAATAATACATTTCTTTTTCTGTCAAGAGCCGTTTAATATTCCCAACCCAATTGTGGTTGTAGGACAAAACGCCCATGTTATAAACTCTAGAGAAAAGCATGAGTTTTGCACGTGTTAAACTATAAACTAGGTCAAATTCTGAGGTTGTGACTAGATTGTTAGAAAGAGAGGATGGTTAGAAATAGATTGTTAGAAAGCAGGTATACATGTGTACACATTTTTCTCTTTGTGCCTTTTTCCCTTTTGAGACGACCTTCACCATGTTTTAAAGAAAATACATTTTTTTATTTTTATAAAGAAACAGCAGAGTATTTAAATTTATATATGAAAAGTAATAAACTACAAACCAGTGAATGAAATTAATAATACATTCATGTACAAGAAAAAAGGGTTTTTGTTGTTGTTTTGTTTTGTTTTTAAGGTTGGTTTTGAAAAGTATCACCGAAGGAGTGACAATTCTTATGGGGCTTAGGGCGACGTAAGACAGCATTTAAGAAGTCACTTAAGTATGAACACCTATTCTATTCTATTCTATTCTATTCTATTCTATTCTATTCTATTCTATTCTATTCTATTCTATTCTATTCTATTCTATGTCTATTCTATTCTATGTCTATTTTTTTTCTATTCTATTTTATTCTATTCTTTGTCCATTCTATTCTACATTTATTCTATTCTATTCTATGTTTATTCTATTCTATTCTATTCTATGTTTATTCTATTCTATTCTATTCTATTCTATTCTATTCTATTCTATGTCTATTTTCTTCTATGTCTATTCTAATCTATTCTATGTCTATTATATTCTATGTTTATTCTATGTTTATTTATATGTATATCTTGCCCACTGAAGCTAAGCAGGGCTGAGCCTGGTCAGTACTTGGATGGGAGACCACCTGGGAAAACCAGGTTGCTGCTGGTAGAGGTGTTAGTGAGACCACCAGAGTGTGCTCACCCTGTGGTCTGTGTGGGTCCTAACACCCCAGTATAGTTATGTGGACACTATACTGTCAAAAAGCACCATCCTTTGGATGAAACGTTAAACCGAAGTCCTGACTCTCTGTGGTCATTAAAAATCCCAGGATGTCTTTCGAAAAGAGTAGGGGTGTACCCCGGCATCCTGGCCAAACTTGCCCGTTGGCCTACTAATCATTCCCCCATACTAATTGGCTATATCACTCTGTCTCCTCTCCACTAATAAGCTGGTGTGTGGTGGGCTTTCTGGTGCAATATGGCTGCCGTCACATCATCCAGGTGGATGCTGCACATTGGTGGTGGTTGAGGAGAATCCCCCTTTCATATGTAAAGCACTGCAGAAAAGCACTATATAAATGTAACAAATTATTATTATGTCTATTCTATGTCTATTCTATGTCTATTCTATTCTATTCTATTCTATTCTATTCTATTCTATGTTTATTCTATGCCTATGTCTATTCTATTCTTTTCTATGTTTATTCTATGTCTATTCTGTTCTATTCTATGTCTATTCTATGTCTATTCTGATCTATTCTATTCTATTCTATTCTATTCTATTCTATTCTATTCTATTCTATTCTATGTCTATTCTATGTCTATTTTTTCTATTCTATTTTATTCTATTCTATGCTATCCTATGCTATGCAATGCTATTTCTATTCTATTCTATTCTATTCTATTCTATGTCTATTCTATGTCTATTTTTTCTATTCTATTTTATTCTATTCTTTGTCCATTCTATTCTATTCTATTCTATTCTATTCTATTCTATTCTATTCTATTCTATTCTATTCTATGATAGCATTAGCGTAGCGGTGCACAAGTTCTACCAGGAAACTCGAATGTTACGTCATTCATTTCACAAGGTGCAATCAATCACCCCTGATACTGAGAGTATATAAACCTCGTACTCACCTGTCTTTGCGTTCGCAGATACTGATGCCAGCATTTACACGCTCGATGTCCAGTGAATATGCTAATGCTAACTAAAGCGTTAGTTACCCGAATTACGCCGATTCAAATGTTGAGTGATTTTATCGGGCATTCGAACTGGTTTCCTGGGATTTTATTATCTCGTTTCGTTTCACCTGCAACATCGCGAGGAGCTCTCACAAAAGGTTAAAGACTTAAAAAGGGAAGTCTGCAAGCTTCCTTAAGTGTGTAACCCTGCAGTACACAGAGAAGGATACCACATGCGTTTCTTTTTATGTACAGTGCAGGAACATTTGGATGATCTGTAAAGTGTAATATTAATATTGACTGTCGCACACTCTGAACGCCCGCAGCAGATGTCAGTAATCATCATTGATTGGCGAAGCTCTGCACCTGCACGGGTTTGGAAGAATGCCGAAGCTTGTTATCTCCCTCATCACATGGATCTTTGTCTTTTGTCAACAATACCAAATGCTCCGCTTATCACTGGTTTTAAACCGTACGCGAATGTTTTGTGAAGCAAAGACATGGAATCGACTTGGATGAACGACTATTGCTCGCGAAACTTTCACACATTAAATACGGCGTGTATGCTAGTGATGGGCAGTCCGGCTCTTTCCATTGATTCGGTTCTTTCGGCTCAAGCGCTGGCTCTACATTTTAGTGATGGCAGTCCGGCTCTTTTCATAGATTCGGTTCTTCTGGCTCGGCTCCCTTAGAAGAGCCGGCTCCCCTGCATGCGTCTGAAGATTCGGCTCTGCTCGTTCGCTACAAAGAATCAGCTCTTAGAGCCGCTCGTCGCAAGTGACCCATCACTAGTGTATGCAGTGCATGACATGCTGCAAACAGGCAAATGACGCGGTCTAATGTTCGTGTGTTTCATTGGAATAAGGAATGCGCAAAGTATACGAGCTTCATCTGAACTGTCCCTTTCAGTGTTTCCCTAAAACATCAATAATATAAGGTACTATTTATTCATGTAACAGGTCTTGCAACGTCCTATACCTGCTACGGTACTACAATGCAAGTTGCTTAATGCCTAACAGTATTCATGCAAACTGTTCATATCAAATGCAAATATTCACGTTAGATCTTCACTCACCTGATCCTAATTACAGACTTTAAGGATACGGGGATACGCTATTTTCGAACTTTAAATCTTATGGTAATATAGTTTTCAAGCACACATTTTGTTGCTGAGCAAATCGTAAGTGTGTGTGTGGTCGAATGGCAATAGTAATGCATATTGTCAATTTTATTGAGCACGGGGTTCAGCATAAATGTTTCCATCTAAAGCTTTGTGCTTTAAGATCTTCAGTTATGCACATGTATAAAGTACGTGTATGCATCAACTTTTAATTGTACTTTTGAAATGAGACTTTATTCCAGATCTCAGTCAACTTCTTATCCGAGCTCGGTTGCGTTGAACATCCCATCTATTTATCTGGATTATCTTCTCCTACGGTAAGCTATCTTATTCATTATACTGGATTGGCTGATAGTGCACAGTACATGCTTTTACAACCGAAAGATGGCAATGACTATGTTACAGGCAATATGGAGACGGAACTGAGGTTGTGTGGTGTATTTAATACAATTAAAACGTGCATTTGTGTTATTCCTGAGAGCTTGCCGTTGTTTTGATCGGTGTGCACTGCATTCTGCGGATGTCTCAACAAAAGTTGAGCCTGTACACCATGTTGAGTGTGTTTGTTAGGCAGTAGACTTCAGTTGAAAAACGCGCGCCTTGCTGCTTTAAGAACACAACAGCTTGCTTCAGTTTGAACCATTTAAGCGCATTGTGCTTTGTTTGCGATGCAGGCACCCAGAGCATGCGCATGGGTAGGCTACAGCGGATGTCTGGACACTGGTTTGAAGATGTAATAATGTGACTGCTAGCTTTTATATCACAGCACGTAATCCCAATTTAAAGTGCTGTTGAACGTTGGTAACGTATGTTTCGCCCGAAATGGTGGTGCCACCAGCTATAAACACAGAATACAAACACAATTTCCTTGTTTTAATATGGAACCCAATGGAAATAATGTCTAAATATTTCTTCAAGTGGTGTTATGTTTGAATATGGTGGTGTTCGATTATCTTATGTGTTTCAACTATTGAATTTCAATTGTATCATGCTGTTTTAATGACGTCCAACATGACTGGAGAATTGGAATGCATCTGAAATAACTTGTTTCTAATTTAATTCTATGTTCTGTTTAAAGCCCGGAATACACTACAGGATTTTTGCACTCCGACAAGATTGTAACAGCAAATGCATTGTGCGGTGATCATGCTGAATTTCTGACACTGTCAGAAAACTATTGTAGCCTATCTTGGACACAAGACCAGGAAAACGTCCATCTTTGAACTTCTCCCATGCACCGTACGACACTTTACCACCTAAGAGCCACGATCATAGAAATCGTGATGATTGTTTCACGATGCAAATCTTCGTCTGGGAAAGCAAAAAATCATGCAGTTATGATTCTAAATGATAACTTTACAAGGAACTTTGTCTGGAATTAGGTGCATACAATCCACTTACTCTGCATCCTCAAGTAAATAGCGAAACATGCATCAACTTTCCATATAACCACATGACACCGGCTGCTAGGATTTAAAAACATTATAACAGCGCGGCTGCATACATGAGGCAAGCTATTTTAAAACTATATACATGTTTTTACTCAGACTACGGACATGCAGTTCTATAAGTGCTTTATTTTCAGTGCCTGCATTACCATCAGGCCTCCTTATCGACTTCCAGGAACTCTTATTACAAACGGCTGCAAGGATTTGACATGCATAATTGCTACATGTACAAGAAATTAGCTTTCGTTAGTATTTGGCCGTGCACACTTGCCGCGTGCACGCAGGTTGTCACGTTTCACGTCCGCAGTCGTGTATGGTGCGGCTTCGATCGTTGCTGGATTGCCAGTGTGGCGGAGGATCTTTCAACAAATAATTTAGAACTTCTTAAGTGCATATCATGTAAGACTATTTGCACAAAATTGTTACGTTTAATCATGCTATTATGGTTAGTCAAAATTTAAGCTGTAAACTTTCATCTAGAAGGCTATTACGTTCGGAGTACGTCCATCTATCAACTGCACAACCCTACTGGTACCGCGCCTCAGTTTTTGGGGGGTCTTAATTTATATCGTAAACGGAGAATTGTATATAATCATCTGTGTGTCATGGCCAAGCAAGACAAGGCAATGGGTTATTTCTTAAAACCAAAAGTGCACAAAGCAGAACCAGAATGAAGACCAGAATACAGGACCTAAAAGTGATTGACAGCTAACATAATCGACAAAGGACAACTGAAACACAAGGACTGTATATATTCACGTTGGGTAAACAAGATATCAAGTCACACCTGGAAAACAATCTAGAACAAGGACCAAATAACTACAAGAACTACAGTCATGGATGACATTACAGAACTTCAAATAAAGAGTACAAGACTGGGGAAACCCAAGTCACGACAGACACTGTGCAATCTTTAGCATCAGTCAGATTTGTTTGTAACCTTCTAATCTTCTCCCTACTTTTATAATGACAATATAAAAGCATGTATACGTCAATTGTCTCTCTTCATCAGGAGCCGCGCTCCTAATTTTACCGTATGCAGGAAAACACTATTACATTCAATTCAATTATGGTAAGCAATAATCAAGGTATGTTTAAGCAAATTACTGGTGATGGTGGTGTATTTAACCTTGCTAAATCATGGCCTTTGCCATTTATATAATTTCTTACTCTGGCATATCGTTGCCTTTCAAAGGTCTACGCGGCCTTTTCTCATTAGGCATATCGTTGCTTTCTATGGCCTACGCGGCCTATCTCTCTGGCATATCGTTGCCTTCAAAAGCCTACGCGGCATTTTTCAAATAGGCATATCGCTGCCTGCTATGGCCTACGCGGCCTATTTCTCTGGCATATCGTTGCCTTCCAAAGGTCTACGCGGCCTTTTCCCACTAGGCATATCGTTGCTTTCTGTGGCCTGTGCGGCCTATCTCTGTCTGGCATATCGTTGCCTTCTAAAGCCTATGTGGCTTTTCCCACTAGGCATATCGTTGCCTTCTACGGCCTATGCGGCCTATCTCTCCAGCCTATCTCTCTGGGGCATATCGCTGCCTTCTATGGCCTAAGCGGTAATCCCATGGCCTCTTATGGCATCCTTCAATGTCAGTAGATAACAATTTCTCTTATCTGTTTCAGGAACCTCAAAGAAACACTGGTGGGTACCGATCATTGCGATCAATTTTTGGGGATTAGATTCTGGCCTGTCTTCATCTTCAGACAGGAACCGCAAGAATCCGTGACCCCCGGATTTGAACTATGGTCGGGGCCTATGCCAAAGAACTATACTGTGTTACATTCTAACCTTGGTTGCTAACTACTGTTAAATAAACTCATATATCAAGTCTTAACCTATCTTCGAGTCTTTCTGGTAGAAATGATAGCATTAGCGTAGCGGTGCGCAAGTTCTACCAGGAAACTCGAATGTTACGTCATTCATTTCACAAGGTGCAATCAATCACCCCTGATACTGAGAGTATATAAACCTCGTACTCACCTGTCTTTGCGTTCGCAGATACTGATGCCAGCATTTACAAACCCACCCTCCCTACCACCATCACCAGGTTGGTTCCGTCCATACTCAAGGGGGATTAGATTCTGGCCTGTCTTCATCTTCAGACAGGAACCGCAAGAATCCGTGACCCCCGGATTTGAACTATGGTCGGGGCCTATGCCAAAGAACTATACTGTGTTACATTCTAACCTTGGTTGCTAACTACTGTTAAATAAACTCATATATCAAGTCTTAACCTATCTTCGAGTCTTTCTGGTAGAAATTCTATTCTATTCTTGTCACGGTCTTGTCAGACATCTGTGCTAGATGTAGGTCTGAGTGCATCTGACAGGACCATGACAGTATTATGTTCTGTGTGGGGACATGTGGAATCACATTGTGTGTGTGGCTTCCACATGTTCCCGGTGTCTTGTTCGCCTGCGCAACCGCGGACACGTCAGCCGCCTGCGCAGCCGCAGGCGCAACCCGGACTAGATACATGATGTGAAAAACACGTGTTCCCACACAGACCACAATGCTGCCATGACCTTGCCCTCAGAACATAGACCTGAACCTATACTAAGGTCTGGCAAGATCACGACAGCAACAAGACACCGGGAACATGTGGAAGCCACACACACAATGTGATTCCACATGTCCCCACACAGAACATAATACTGTCATGGTCCTGTCAGATGCACTCAGACCTACATCTAGCACAGATGTCTGACAAGACCGTGACAATTCTAGTCTATGTTTATTCTATTCTATGTTTATTCTATTCTATTCTATTCTATGTTTATTCTATTCTATGTGTATTATATTTTATGTCTATTCTAATCTATTCTATGTCTATTCTTTTCTATGTTTATTCTATGTCTATTCTATTCTATGTCTATTCTATTCTACGTCTATTTTATTCTATGTCTATTCTAATCTATTCTATGTCTATTCTATGTTTATTCTATGTCTATATGTTTATCCTATTCTATTCTATGTCTATTCTATTCTATTGTATGTTTATTCTATGTTTATTCTAACCAGCAGCCATATCTCACTGTCGCCCAAGACAGCTTGCCCACTGAAGCTAAGCAGGGCTGAGCCTAGTCTATTCTATTCTATGTTTATTCTATGTCTATGTCTATTCTTTTTTATGTTTATTCTATGTCTATTCTGTTCTATTCTATGTCTATTCTATTATATGTTTATTCTATGTCTATTCTGATCTATTCTTTGTATATTCTATTCTATTCTATTCTATTCTATTCTATTCTATTCTATTCTATTCTATTCTATTCTATTCTATGTTTATTCTTTGTCTATTCTGTTCTATTCTATGTCTATTCTATTCTATGTTTATTCTATGTCTATTCTATTCTATTCTATGCTATGCTATGCTATTTCTATTCTATTCTATTCTATTCTATTCTATTCTATTCTATTCTATTCTATGTCTATTCTATTCTATTTTATGTATAGACAGTTTCAGCAGTAACAACATAAACAAACGGTTTTCGTTGAACAAACATAACTTCCGGTAAACTTCCACAAAGAATTAATAACAACTCCTTTTTGAGTAGTTTATTTACTAATTACAAGCTAAATAAAAAAAGTAGATTACCTTAGATTCATAGCTAAAGTAATAATATGTAATAATAAAAAAGTAATAATATGAATTTACAAATTTATGATGTTTTACTTTTCTGTTTTTCATTTAATATACCATATATGTCAAGAAAGGCAAACATACATAATATTTCAGTCATCATTTACTAAAAATCTTTCTTTATGCCATTGCTTTACATTTTAAATAACTTAGTTGTACTTTCTTGTTTAATCTTTTTTGAATTGTTGTGCTTTATTTTCATTTTGACGTGGAAAACAAAAGCTCAAGTTGAATCCTAACATAAATTAAGATCGGTTATGCTTAGTCAGATCCCTGGCTTAATTTTCCGAGCATGATTTCTGTATTGGGTTTCTTGCCGTTTTTAAACATTGCAATGATGCAATATTCTGGAATGCTCAGTGCTTTTCCACTGAAAACTTTTGTATTTAGAAAAGAAACCCGAACCTTCGAATTTGCCTTGCGGAGAATATCTGAACAAAAAATATCTGTTTATGACTGCCTGAATCAAGTTAATTAATTTGCCTGTCTGCTGAATGGCAAGGGACCGTTGAAATGCAGAAAGCTTGAACCGGCACCTGTTTGTGTTGGCCAAAATCGACCTTACTGCAGGCTGCCTTTCCAGAGATTCTCGCCAGGTGTCTGTGGGAAGCAAAAAAACTCAATCCCCCCAAACTCTCAAACACAAGCCAAAATCAACTCCAAATGGCCATATCCCCCTGACCAATCAGTATTTCCACTAGAATAGCAGCATTGGTGAACTGAAACAGTAATGGATGTGACATGTGCATAACAGAAGTTTGACCTGTATTTATTTCAGACAGTGTGAAAAGTGTTTTTTAAGTAAATGACGTTTGATCCCATTATTTCAGTCAATGGTGACCGGTCATGCACTGATCAGTACAGTGTCAGTGGTAAAGTGAATGTGATGAGAACATCTATAGAGATTACAGGAAATACAGAAAACCCCTTTTAACATTTTTATTGCAGGACGTTTTAAAACGGTGTTTAAAGTCTCTTGAACTTGCCATCGGTATTCTTTGGATATCTTACTCCCTTCAACCTTTAAACACGACAGCGTGACACTGGGCTCGCTCCCAGACTCCAAACATTTGACAGCACAGCTGTTGCGATCTCAAGCAAATACACTACCAGAAACAAGACCGAGTTTATGAGTGTTATATCCTCAATTTGAAGAGTCTTTTTTAAACACCGTTAGCTGATTTTGGGTGAATGACTTTTACCTGACTACATGAACTTTATTCGGTGATATTAGGCCTGTATCTACTGGACATAAGGTCCCTCAATGTAACTGCGGATCGAATAATTTGGCCTATAGTAGAAAAGTGGCAATTTCAAGACATAAAGTAACAACTTAAATCAAATAGGATCCAGCAAATGGCCATAAATGCGTTTAACAAGATCAATTAAACTCAAACTGAGAACGGAGTTTTATTTTAACACTCAATCGCATACCGTAGTTCAAACCAACCCTATATCATGGCAGTTTGTACATATTTTCCGAGGTGACTAATTCATATTAATCCGTACAACCACATTCACACATACTTGTATGATTTGCATTGACCCCTGTGACGTTGGGTTTCGTTTTTTATGATTTTGCGAAATTACCTTTTGTACCAATATGAATTAGCCAACTTGTAAAATATTTAAGATTTTTTGTAAAATCAAGCTGGTTCAAACACGATAAACTTAAATGGATATTAGTTTTTATTATATAAAAAAACCTATATAAAAATACACTATTTGCAGTTTGTCCTACCCAAATCCAACATGATAGAGATTAAATAGTATCTTTCATATATATTAAAGGGTTTGTAAAAATCTTGCTACACAGTCTCACGAAAATATGTACCTATATTCACGTATTTTTTCGTGATACTGTCACGAATTTCCATGTTTTTTCGTGATTGTATCACAAATTTCTGTTTAAGTGTCATTGTCCTGTATTGGTTACTCAACTGCTTTTTCCTATTTTCAAACCATTGTCGCTTTGATTTAAGATTTTAGATTTGGTGTTTGTGTTAGGATGTCACTTTAAGTATTGGTTTATACTATTTTTTCTGATTTATTTTTTTAAATTTTCTGATTTTAAAACCATTATCGCCTAGCATTAGGGTTAGAGTTGGGTTTGGGTAAGAATGTCATTTTATGTAAATCTAACCCTAAACCGAAGCGACAGTGGTAAGAAATTAGGACAAAACATTTACGTAACCAATGTGTGACAATGACACATAAGCAGAAATTTGTGATACGATCACTAATAAACACAGAAATTCGTGACAGTATCACGAAAAGAATAAGAAAATGACGAGACTATAGGTACATAATTTCATGAGACTGAGCTGAAAAAATGTACAAAATTATACTAAACAAATACACATAAGTTGTTATAGTTTGTTATTATTGCGCTATAACTCTTTACAATAATGTTGTAATTGTTAACATAGCTGTCCAAAATGGTCCACCCTACCTTTTAGGGTCCTCAAATGAAACAAAAACATTTGATTTAGATCATGTAAAAGTCTCCACGCAATATTGCAGAGTGCATCCTATTAGTCTTTACACATCAAACACCTGAAGACATGCTCTAGACAAGTTTAATAATCAGGATGTGGAGAATTGATATACTTTCTTTGTATTGTAAAATATTGCAGCTCAGTTATTCTGAAAAGTTAATGTGACAGATGAACATGTGCAAAAATACCTTAAAGTTTGTTCAGCCAATAGCAAAAATAATGTTTTCTCAGTCATTTTTTAAACCTCCCGTGAACAATTATATGGTTAGTTGCATTTTATTATTTGCATTCAACATTGTTTTTCTGTCCACAAACCTATCAGAGCAGAACTGGGATCCAATTTTGGCCCATAATTCTTTAGTAGAAGCGCTGGTGTGGTGGATATATCTGATATTTTTGCAAAGCCTTTGATTTGGTTTTCTGAGCTATTTATATGAAGAATTACTTAGGAAAGCTTTATGTAGGTGTTTACCTAGTTGAAAAACTAAGTAAGTACATGTTATCTTTTCAATTTAAGTTGTTAATGTGTATATATATTGTTGTTTAACTTACAAAAACATTTGTGTAGATACTGTGGTGTGGTTCGGTTTTGCGAATCATTGAATTAGAAAATTTCACAGGGATTAGCGTCTACTACTAAATTCTAGTCTCAAAACAAACCCCCTAACAGAAACAATAACATCCTATCGGGGCGTTGTATTCAGAGCCTAGCAAGACCAGAAGAGTAAATATACAACGTGATCTCCAACAACACAATCTAATTGCCTTCTTCATTGTTGCTACGAATACATCCTGCTTTGAAGCCGCTGTCAGCCAAACATGTGATTACATTGGAGCATGTTGTCGTATGGACCGGGCCGAAGTGTTAAAGGTCAACCCAAGGAGGAAACCGACTCAGTTTTGTGGCAGTCAGTGTAGAGTGAGCGAGTAATTCAAGGAAAGGGAGAAAGAGAGAGAGTGCAGACTGGATTTTCAGCAGGTTGATGGGCTTCATTGCTTGACTAACAGGGCTGTTTTGACAGCTGTCAGATGGGCCGTATTACCATTACACTGCTGCGCCCCTGGGACTCTCCATCGTGGGCCACAACAGCTCGAGAGAGGCTGCGGAAAAATAAAGAAAACTGGCACGGTTGAAAACCCCAAATACTACCCCCAGCTTTCCCCTCTTGCTGTTTTAGAGCGCTGGGGTATGGAGGCATCTGCTGTGTGTTATTTGGCTAAGCGCACGCCGCTGTTGTTGGGAAGGAGGTCTGCGGTTACATTATAGCAATGCAATGGAGAGGCGCGGAGGAAAGCAGGTTTGCTCTACTGTATATATCTGCTGATTTAAAGTTTTCCGACATTGGAAGTTACCTCTTCGGAATTCATTTGGAGTTTGATTCAAAAACTAAACAGATCAATCATCTTTTTTGACAGAAAATTGATTTTATGATATACTACACCATGTGACTTATGAATAATTCTACCCGTTCTCATGACCTGCATATAAAAGCACACCGTGTAAAAAGTTGTGCAACACATGCATGCATAATATGATACGCCAGTCCTTCCCTTTCACTTGAAGCCAAAACGTGAAGCCAAAATGTCTCGATCGCCCCCCAGTGACTGGTCCCAGAATAGGTCATAAACCCCGCCTCCCATGTTATTCAATGGGACTTGAGACCAACTAAACAATTTAATTACACTTCAATTATCTTTTTTCCGAAGCTGGTTTCTGTCATTTAGTGTAGTTTTTATCACGCTGATGTAAATTCAAATGTTTGTTTTGAAATAAAGTTTGTTTTTAGTTAGTTATTTAATGATATAAAAACAATGGTGTCACGTCATGATTGACAGCTGTGATATCGTGTGATATGCGCATTCTTTATGCGGCTTTACTTCCTGGTCACTACTGCGCAGGACTGGTCCCGAAATTGCTCAAGACCCAAGATGTCAGCGCCGTATCGGGACACTGCCGGCTTCACTTTTCACCAATGGAAGAGAGCGAACAGGCATCGTCCATCTTTTTTTACAGTCTATGGTCTGTCCATGTCGCTTTATGTGTTGGTTTCTACATTTTTTCTATTTTTAAATCATTGTCGCTTGAGGTTGGGGTTAAATTTGGGATTTTGGTTAGGATGACATTTAAAGGGACAATAAGTAGGATTTACCCCATCTAGTGGTGAAATTGTATTTTGGATTCAAACGAATAGTGCTCTCTAGCGCCTCGTTTTTCCAAATGCGTGTTGCAACTACGGTAGCCGTTATGTAATCGGTGGTCTCCTTGTTCGTTTCAGCTACTTCACGTGTTCTGAATGAAAATGCTTCGGTAGGTTAGTGCTTTTTGTCCCTCTCTGCTATTATAGTGTATCAGTATGGCGGAACGACATGGGAGCCTCCTTGGACTTACCCGTTCAATGTAAGTAAAGAGAACAAATTCTTAGCTTACAAAGAAAAGTCAGAACACTGGGAGAGGTCATTTGATACCTACGAGGACATATTTATGAATAAAGACTTATATTTTTCATTAATAAACACTTAAAACCCTTCTTCCTGTCCCTTTAATACATAGGTTTCTCCATGTTTTTGTCTGTTTTTAAACTATGGTCACTTAGAGTTGGGGTTAGAATTGGGGGTTTGGGTTAGGATGTCATTTTATTTAACAGAAGTTGTTCTAACCCCAAACCCAAGCAACAATGGTAAATGCCGTATGTATTGCACGGCGTGCTGTATAGGCGAGTCATGAGAATGGGTTGGAATAATTTCAGGTGCGCCATGTTGGTGGTAAAAACAGTCCGTCTTTGTGGCTCTGGCAAGGTTGAATCTCATCTCGAACCGTCCGGTGAAATTTGTTCATCTGTGATTATCATTAAATGTTCCCACTGAAAGAGAAAAACTTGAATGAAGCTTTTTGGCAGTCAGGTCCTGGGGCGGAAGAAAACCACAGACAACATTGGATAACTCCCTGAACATTTATTCATAATCTCGAGTGACTTCGTAATTGCCGTCATTACAAGTTAATGCCTAAGAGACAAACAGCAGAGCTCCCCCGTCAAAATTACAATAAACCTGACATGATTCTTTAGTCGATTCTAACAGTAAACAGAAAAATGAAAGCTCAATACAAATTTTGCATGCTGGCTTGACAAAGCCTTGAAGTTTGAAGGTTAGGCCGTACAGACACATTGATTTACGTAGATCAAAAGTGACATCAAAATGGTTATAGGCTCCACTTGCTAAGTATTAGGCTACCGAATGATGTTAGATGGGACTTTTACATAGCCAGACCTCAAACTGCCGCAAAAGAGGTATTAGTGTTTGCAGCTTACCCTAAACTGGCAAAAGAATTGGCAATTGGAAATACAATTATAAAGTTTATCAGAAGCGATCAATCATGGTTTGGTTTGTTTGCTTCTAAATAAGAATGATAAGATATATATATATAACTAGGGGTTTTAAAACTGAGGTCTTGGGACCCCCAGGAGGATCTAAGGTGTCTTCAGAAACTTTCAAAAGAAAAAAGACAAAGCAAAAAAAAATCAACAGTATAGCCAATTATTTAAGTTTGTAAACAATTTGCTGTCTTTATAATACTAAAATTTCTATTATCCTACACAGTTTAAACATTCCTTCATACAAAATATGGATATGAATTTTAGGAAATTGATCCCCCTCTGCAGGTATATCATTTGGTGGTCTCTGCTATCATACAGTTTGAAAACCCCTGTATTAAACCACAACATAAGACCAATGTTGGTGTCAGCCAAACAATTTTACAGTTTTGTTAATTGATAGAAGTTTAAAATAGACAAAATGTTGATGTCTTTCTTCGTTTAGTTGAGAAGTTTATTTGAGTTTTTTAAATAAACTTTATTGGACCTCAACAATTTACAGTTCCAATCCACTGCAGTTTCAACATAGGCTTTGAACCGGTTCCCAAAACGAAAACCATACTTTTGATGTTTTGCAAGGAACAGAAACAACACCAGAAACTTTCAAAAAAATATAAGTTCCGGAACAGAATCATTTATTTAAAATAGTGGTAATTGGTTAATACCGTTATTTTTTTCGTTCTTCGACAAGATTTCTGTGCAATACTCGGTGAAGTTCACTTCCGGTCATCATTCACTTATTGGAGAAATGAGAAGCTTACCACCTGGAAGTATCTCAAGATGTTTGTTTTTTTAATACTAATTAGTGGTGTAAAGGATCGCAGTTGATGATCCGTATAGATCACAACCCACGGTTCGGCTCGCTTGCGAATCGCGGATTAATACGCAAATATAAATAGGGTGAAAGTTGATAATTTGCACATGTTTCAAAGGCTTGCAAATGTTAACAACGTGATTTTAAACAATTTAACCGCAAAAAGGCGCTAAAGCAGTTTTCTTTACGCACAGACGCACATGCGGTTGAATGTGTCTGGTCCGACTCCAATAAAACATGATTATCCCTATGCCCTTTAAAGATCAGAACTCTTGATGTATAAACTTGAGAGAGACTTGCGCTACTGTATCTCATACTGTAGTCCATTAAAATACATTTGGCAATAGTAAGGCACTGAAAAACAACATAATTTTCATTTTATGTGTGGAGCCACAACTTCTTCTTGAAGCGCCGCTTGGAATTCGTCCTCGTCTGTGTGTGCACGTGTTTAAGTGCACTCAACAAATGTAGGCATGTCAGAATTACAGTTGTGATGCTTACATATTGTAGCCTTTTTAAATGTTCGATGACAAGCTAGAGACTTAAGGAAAATTATGTAGACTACTAATTTAAGTTTAATGTCCTAATGGTCAGCCTACTTATTTGTATGTCCCACAGCTGACATGGAATGTTATTAACCGGTTTGGGAACTTTTTTTGTTCTAACCGGTTCAGAAACGTCAATTTTAGGGTTGAACCGAAAACCGGAAACGTTAAAATACTGTTTCTGTTCGGAACGAACCAATTGGGGAAAAAATCTGGTTCAAAGCCCTGGTTTCAATGCAGCTTTAAAGGGCTCTAAACGATCCTAAACCACGCATAAGGGTCTTATCTAGTGAAACGATTGTCATTTTTGCAAGAAAATAAAAAATTGCACTTTTAAACCACAACTTCTCATCTGGCACTAGCCGTGTGTCGCGGCAGCGCGACCTTACACATTTGCATTAGCACGTCGAAAGGTCACACATGAAGTAACATGGGTAATGCAAGACGAGAAGTTATGCTTTAAACATGCATATTTCGTATTTTTCTTGCCAAAAATGACAATCATTTCAATAGATAAGACTCTTATGCCTTGTTTGGGATCGTTTAGAGCAATTTAAAGCTGCGTTGAATTTGCAATTTTAAATTGCATTGAAGCTGTAAACTGTTGGGGTCCAATAAAGTCTTTTAACTCTTTCCACGCCATTGACGAGTTATCTTGTCAATTAAGAAAAAACATTTCCCTGCCACTTTCCTGATGAGTTTTTACGGTTATCTGTAATTCCGCTGTAAACCACTATTATCTTGGTGTAATTTTTGATCCACAGTTAAGATTAGAAGCACATATAAAACATCTTTAAAGAGACATTCCACTTTTTTTGAAAAAATGCTCATTATCCAGCTCCCCTAGAGTTAAACATTTTATTCTTTCTGTTTTGGAATCCATTCAGCTGATTTCCGGGTCTGGCGCTAGCACTTTTAGCACAATCTATTGAATCTGATTAGACCATTAGCATCACGCTAAAACATAACCAAAGAGTTTCGATATTTTTTCTATTTAAAACTTGACTCTTCTGTAGTTACATCGTGTACTTAGGCCGACAGAAAATTAAAAGTTGTGATTTTGTAGGCCGATATGGTCATGACTATACTCTCATTTTGGCGTAATAATCAAGGACTTTGCTGCTGTAACATGGCTGCAAGAGGCGCAATGATATTACACAGTGCCTGAAAATATTCCCCTGCCATTGAAAGTAACAAAGTGGACTATTTTCGAGCAATGCATAATATCACTACGCTTGCTGCAGACATGTTACATCAGCACAGTCACTGATTTTTACGCCAGAATAAGAGTAGCCTATAGTTCCTAGCCACATCTGCCTACAAAATCACAACTTTTAATTTTCTGTCGGCCTTAGTACACGATGTAACTACAGAACTCTTTGGTTATTTTTTAGCGCGATGCTAATAGTCTAATCAGATTCAATGGATTGTGCTCAGCTATGCTAAAAGTGCTAGCGTCAGACCCGGAGATCAGCTGAATGGATTTCAAAACGGTAAGAATCAAAACTTATTTTCAAGAAAAGTGGAATGTCCCTTAAAAATGCTTTTTACCATCTGAGAAATGTTGCTCGACTTAGACCTTTTCTCTCTTTTGCTGATACAGAAAGGCCTATACATGCCTTTATTACAACTAGGCTAGACTATTGTAAAACCTTGTTCACTGGCCTTCCAGCTAAATCACTGAGCAGGCTACAGTATATTCAAAATTCTGGCGCCCGTGTGCTCACTCGTACTTCTCCTCGTGAACACATTACAACGGTGCTTTCACAGTTGCACTTGCTTCCCGTAAATGGGAGAATTGATTTTAAAATTCTTACTTTACAAGGCAATAAATGGGACTGCACCAGAGTATCTTTGGGATCTCATTAGCGCTTATACTCTGTCACGTTCTCTTCATTCTTTTGTTTTCCTCAAAAAACTTTAGTTGAGAAGAAATAAACAAATAAAGACATAAACAACTTGGATGTTATGGAGGTGAGTAAATTATTGGGATTTTATTTTTATGGAAGTGAAGTATTCCTTTAAGAGAAACTTTTCTTTCTAAAAACTGTGAAGCAAGTGCATTGTAGTGGCTCAGAGCTTTAAATGAAAGCACAGAGTACAGAATTACTGGAACTGAATTACTAGAGCTCCTAAGCAAACAGTCAAAGCCTGCTGAGATAATTGGCTGTGTGAGATTGAAGTGACCGTACACACACACACACACACACACACACACACACACACACAGACGCACGCACACACACATGGATTAATTGTATAAGGCAATGAAAGCTGCTGCATAGTAAAAAATTGTTCCATCAAAGTCAGTGCTTTCCTGTGTGATCAGTGGGGCATCAAAGCTGATCTCTCTTAATTGTTAAAGTCGTTGTTCCGGAACTTCCTGTGCCAGCACACAGCTCATTAATGTCCAGTCTCTCTCCAACACTGCTACTGTGCGGAGATGGCAGGGTCACTCTGCGATATGTCCCTGAAATGCATTGTTAACAATCTTGCAGCATACTCTATATTTTACTGTATTTACACTTTTCTTTCTCTTGCGAATGACTTGCTAACTAGACATCCTTTTCACACATTTAACATGATGTGAATCGAGATTTCTGAGTGCAGCTAGTTATATTGTCACTATAACCCCCTGCTCCTGTGATTTTTACACGTTTTCTTGTTACTTAAAACGAAATGTCATCAACTCTATCAAGCAGCCACAGGGAAAATGTATATCTTCAAAACTTTATTAATACACAAAGTGCTGGATTGTTTTAACAGCTTTACAAAAAGAACTCAATTTAATACAATAAATACATCCAGGGTTCCCATTATTTCTTGAAATCCTTGAAAGTTTGTGAATCTGGAGGAAAAATTTAAGGCCCTGGAAAGTTTTTGAAACATACATACATAGATACAGGTCATTGAAAGTGCTAAAAGTTTTCTGAAAAAAATACCCACATTATTCCCTGTGTAGTGTAGGATAATATCATAAAAATTCTAGACTTTTAAAGCACACGTGCTAAACTGTTCGCTTAAATGCTTATATCTTCTGTATGCGAATGTTCCAAAATGCTTTTTTGCATAGTTGTGTTTGACTCATGAAAACGTCTCTGGTTACGTATGTAACTGTCATTCCCTGAGAAGGGAATGAGACGCTGCGTCTCCCTTGTCATACTTCCTGCGTCCCTGTAACACTGTCTTTGGCAATATTTCAGATAGTGATATACTTCCTGGCTCCCACGTCACCTTGTCTTTGTTGTTAAGCCTCATCATTGGTTGAATTTGATATACACATTCAGACGTACTTACCTCTGAAGGGGTCCCCAAAGTGTCCCAGCAGTGACGCAGCGCGAGTTCCCTCGAAAGGAAACTGTAACAAGGTATCTTAAAAGGTAACATGATGTAACCTTGCTCTCACTTGAAATGTGTCCTCACATTTTTGAATTTGAGTGTATTGGACCTGGAAAGTCCTGGAAAGGTCCTTGAATTTGAAGTTAACTAAGGTGTGGGAACCCTGTATATTATTAAAACAAAAGTCAAGTATGCGGAATTCTAAAAAATATTGATATTTTTCAACGTCATGCCTTGGAAAAAAAGCATGTCGCACTGTGTGAGCATCGCGATTGCATCGCTCTCCCTTACACCATGGGGACAAACGCTTTCCATGAAGAACTTAAAGGGATAATTCAGCGAAAAATTAAAATTATCCCATGATTTACTCACCCTCAAGTCATATGAGATGCATATTACTATCATTTCTAAGACAAACACAACCCGAGTTATTACAAATGTCCTGTATCTTCCAAGATTTATAAAAGTGCAATCATCCATACGGCTTCACAGGGTTAAAGGGGCTCTAAGCGAATTCACACGTTTTAGACCATAAAACATTTTTTGTTACATACAGCAAACATCTCCTCACTATCTGCTTGCTGCCTGTCCGCTGATCAAACTGTAAAAAAAGCAATCTCTTTAGACAGCCTAGGCTCCACAAACTGCAATAAAAACAAAGTGGCCAAACCTACCACCAGAAACGATAACAAAGTGTTCCAGCCAATAAACGACAAGAAGGATTTGGGGTCAGGGGTCGGGCGCGTTCATGAAAGCATGGAAGGGAGGGGGAGGAGTTAGCTACGCTCCATTTGTTTGAAAACAGTTCAAACATCAACAAAAAGTAAAGTCACATGGATTCGCTTAGAGTGTCTTTAATAAAGGGCTTCTGTGAGTAATCAGTGCAATTTGTAATAAAAATATTCATATTTAAAACTTTATAAACTGCTGTTATGAATTACACAGAGTCTCATAAATAATTAGAGACACCAACGTGTTTTGAGTGTACTAAAGTACATTGCCACGTCACAACCTGTGACATTTCCAGAATGTAGATTGTTAAATTAAAAATATCTAGTTTTCTGCTAACATTGTCTTCTAAGATGTGTGAACAACAACCTCTGTATCAGGAAATATAATTCATAACTATTTATTATACAGTAAACCATATTTCATATCCATTTAAGTGCAGTGAAAGTTACATGCTTGTCAAGTATTCAGTGCATACCCAAAATGTTAACTCTGCATTTAACACATGCACTGCAAGTCATGAACACACACACACACACACACACACCAAATGTTTTGTCAGAAGTACGAACCCACGCCTCCATTTCGGAGACCAATTTATCCACCCTCTGCATTAATATACCACACAAACAACACATTTTGTCTTCTTTACTCCTACTGTTCTTTCCCAAAACCCTGCCTCGTGGAGGTATTTTTCACAGCAATCACAAGACAGGATTAAATAGTGAGAATCTTTACCATAACGTAACTGATGAGACCCTTAGATGAGTGACAATTCTCTATGACAAATGGAAAACAAAGCCCAGGTGCTCTTGCATAAAATCCTAATTTGCAATTCAATCCAAATGGGTTTTTGAAAGCTCTCAGCAGAATGGCAACTTCAAAAAAGTGCCATTCGCAAAGTCGTTCTGAACAGAAGGGCTCTTCAGAAATACTGTTACCAGACAATAGCGGCACAGAAATATTTCTGACAGTCAGACCTTGAGACAGTCCCACCATTGTGTTTGCATAAATTGCACTAAACAAATTAAACACTGAGGGGCGGTTTCACAGACAGGGTTTAGATTAATCCAGGACTAGGCCTTGGTTATATAAGGACATTTAAGTAGTTTTTATAAACGAACCTTACAAAAAACAATACTGGTGTGCATCTTGAGACAAAACAATGGCACTGTTATATGTAAAGATATGTCAGTAAAAGTTTTTTTTTTAATTAAGGCAGCTCAAACACGCATTTTAATCTGGGACTATAAACCCTAGAAACCACCCCTAAAAGTAATAATGTGCTTTTATGACAATTATAAAAGCAATTCATTACTTTAACAAACTATTTCTGATTTAAAATCAGTTAATTCATCATTTTTTTAATCTGTTAATTCATATGATATTGAATGTTTTTGTTATGAGACACAATGGCATCCAGCACGACCCTGCAATGATTTACTCTATTTGTATTACTTGGCCTTTAGAAATGCTGGTTTTTAAAATGCATTAGACATTTCTCCAGCTCTGGGCAGTATAGGGTGTGCAGGTAATGGCCTTATTAAAGTTAGATTGATGACATGAAAACAGCATGGCCAATGATTAAACATTATGGCAATAAATCCATCATGTAAGCGATACCTCATCAAGGCACTGCAGTATTTGTTCAGTCTGTTAGTATACGCACATTTTACTCACATACCTGTAGTGAAAACACCTACATTTTTTTCTCATTCTGGCCACATACATTTTTCATGTTCATTAGAGTGCTCGATGTCGGAGGATATTACGACATAAAACACTGTCACCTGTTTCGTCATTGAAAACACATGATATTTCATGTTGCGGTATTTCCTTTTGTGTTGCTTTCTGTAATAGACTGTGACCTTAAGGGGTTATTAACGGTGTTGATAGCAATAGGAAACCATCACCTTTTAAATTAGACAGCATTGACATAAAATCCACCACGCTTTACAATAAGGTTGCATTTGTTAACATTAGCGAATGCATTAGCTAACATGAACTAATGAGCAATGTAGTTTTACAGCATTTATATATCTTTGATAATGCTAGTTAATGTCAAGTGCATGTTAGTTCATTGTGCATTAAAGGGGACATTTTACAAGACTTTTTAGGAGATTTTTAAGATGTAAAATAAATAAGTACATTAATAAATTAATAAGTGGATTAATAAATGCTTGTTTATTGAAGTATTGTTTATTGATAGTTCATGTTATCTTATGAATTTACTTATGTTAACAAATGCAACCTTATTGTAAATAAAAAATTTTAGACCCTGTGTCCACTTGAATGGACATTATGTTTTGTGATTTAAACAAAAAAAAATCACGCATTTACCGATTGATCTCTAATCAACCAATCAAAATAATGCACACTGAAAAAAATCTAAAAATCAGATTTGAATTGTCATTAATGACTCACCCTCATGTCGTTCAAAACTCGTAAGACCTCCGTTCATCTTCGAAACACAGTTTAAGATGTTTTAGATTCAGCCCGAGAGCTTGTTGACCCTTTATTAAAAATCTACGTACGGTATACTGTCCATGTCCAGAAAGGAAAAAAAAATCTTCTCTTCCAGGTCGGTTGTAAAGCGCATGTGCGAAACTAAAGTCACGTGACTGCAGTGACGTGGATGACACTTACAGCATGCATTTCCCTTATGCAGCGTTCAGACCAGCCGCGGTAGAGGCGTCAAGCGCGAGTGATTTCAATGTTAAGTCAATGTAAAGAAGCAGAGGGGTCGTGGCACGAATGAGGTGTTTTGCGCGTCGCGAAAGATGCAATTTCGCCTCATTCGCGCGAGTTGAAAAATTTGAACTTTGGCGGAAAACGCGCCGGGTCAACCAATCAGGAGCTTGCTCTAGTAGTGACATGATTACAGGAAGCGAGCGGAGTCGCAGAAGCCCCTCCCATGACGTGAATTTCTAGAATTTCACATGCGAATATAGCGAGTAAACTCAAAATGTTCAAGCGGCAAACTAGACGCGGTAGACGCAAAATTGACTCCTCAAACGCGGCTGGTGTGAACCCACGGTTAGACTGTAAACGAAGCCCGGACGCACAGCTGAGGCACACCAGATAACAAGTCAGCCGCGTCCTACATCATCCGCGTCACTGCAGTCACGCGACTTTAGTCTCGCGCATCCGCTTCACAACAGATGCGGAAGAGAAGACAATGCTGAATAAAGTTCTAATTTTTGTTATTTTTGGACCAAAATGTATATTCGATGATTCAACACATTCTAACTGACCCACTGATGTCACATGGACTACTTTGATGATGTTTTTATTACCTTTCTGGACATGGACAGTACACTGAAAAAAAATCATTCATTGAATTTAATCATTTTTTTTAAGGTAAGTGGTTGCAATCAATTTATTTAAAGGCGGAGTCCACGATGTTTGAAAAACGCGTTGGAAAAGGAGACGGGCCGACTACCAAAACACTTATAGCCAATCAAATCAAATCAAATGCCGGGTTGCGTATGTGTGGGGCGGGTCTTTCAACAGAAGGTCCAGATTCTATTGGGGTAAGGGCGTGTTTGTTTAGGTGATTTCAAATATCAACATTGGCTTTCAAACATCATGGACTCCGCCTTTAAGCTACATTTTAAAAAAAGATTAGTAATGTAAAATAAAATATAAAACTTCATAATATATAGCAGTATACATACTTTTATCTTCTGTACATTTCTCGTCATCTTTTCTCTTTTCTTAACCTGGGCACTTTGATGGCTCTTTTCTTATCTGTAGTTTAAAATGTGTTGCATTACATCTACTGCTCTGCCTCCCTCCCTATGCGTTAAATGCTGTGACTTCAGGTGAACTAAGCCCACCGCAGCTCTTCTCTGAGTAACAGCTGATATCCACCCGGAAGTAACAAATCTTCTCTGGACAAACGTACAAAGCCTGACCAGATTAACTGATTGCATGGTTACAACGATATGATTGACGCGAGGTTCAGTTGAGGAATTAAAATCCGATCGTGCATTCCGTTATCCTCCACATCACGGAACGCGTGGCTCATGGCTGCGTAGCAACGGGTGACGCGACTCACACCAGGGAGCGCAACTTCCGCTCCCGAGCACTTTGAATAGTAATGCTTTGACTCGTTTTAACGCGTTGTTAGACGCGACATGTGAACGAACCCTTAAACGTTTAAATCAAAAATCAAATGAATATGAAACAAAGTGAATAAAAATCTTTCTGCGGGCCAGATTATGTTATATTTTTGGAAAGGTGATGGAAACTCGTTTCGTGTGTTTGTATTTGCAAATACAGCTGCTCCATTATGTCGAGGAGCAGAGACGAGTGCTCGGAGGTCAGCAATTTTACGCGTGTTTGACTTCATGCGGCGCTGCAAGAACCGACGGACGGATGATGTCAAAGTACCGCGAGAGCGATTCGAAATTAGACCTCTACGTGTGATTCCTCAACTCGCTCTCGCGGTACGTTGACGTCATCAATCACCTACTGCAACAACTCCTCCCTCCAACATGAAGAACCAGTTCACGTCACCACCAGCGCTGCCGGTGATTGGCTTACATGGGCTTGAGCATCTCTTGACGGCAAATATGCATGGGTACGTGTACATAAACACTTTTCTGAAAACTGACATGTGTGCACGATATTATTTTTGAAACCGGAGAGGTTGAAATGTCCGTTTATGAAAATAGCCGTCCACGTGTAAACATAGCCTGAAATTCGTGACAGTATCACGAAAAATAATAAACAATTTATGTGACTATAATACATAATTTCATGAGACTGGGTAGTGAATTTTAAGTGCCCATGTTTGACCTATTACATTTGGCCATATACACCAGTGCACACCTTTAGAAACTATATCCCACAATTCAATGTGTTGTTAAGTGGTTTTACAATAGATAGGATTAAAAAGCAAATCCAAAGTCCAAACACCAAGACTCGCGTAATTAAACATGCTCGTAATGGTTACAACAATATTGTTAAATCCTGCTGCTTGCAATGCTTATCTTTTCTTAATGCCTCTATTTCAAAATAAGGAAGTATTCAATGTATATCAGACAGCAGTTAGCAATAGGCCACTATTTTACTCTGAACATTAACATTGTTTACTTCTGCTCTTGAAATATGGCATGCAAAAAGTCACATGGAAATAAAACATGTCTCACTTTTAACCACATGTGTAACTTGACCACAATACATTTTATTGCCACCATTTCCCTCATCTGTAACCCTCGTTAACCAGTTGAGGAAAATGAGAGATCGGTTAAAATCCAAAGCGTCATTAAACATTATACAAAGCTCACCAAAATGAAAAACAGGTAGTAAAAAATTGCTTGGAGACGAGCCAGAGAACCTATTTAATTCCACCAGCTGCTCTCTTGTTTCTACAGCAAATGACTCTACTCAACGTCCAATTGTTTAAGAAGCTTGTATAAATCTTATAAGACATCTACTATGCTCTGCATGTTATAGTTGTTGAAATTAGATAGACACCATGTTCTTTTCCTCATTTATCTCATTGAATGTAAAAATGACATTGGTATGGTCCCAACACAATGACTTTTGAAAAAAGGCTGCTTGCAAGGCAGTATTTCATGTATCCTTAGCAGTGACTGAAATTCCAAAGAAGCAAAAAAGCATGGTGAGAGATACATCGATCTAAGGTGATGCATTGTGAAATTTTGAGAAATGCTTTGGAAAAGGAAGTCGGGCAGAGTACCAAAACACACTTGTAGCCAATCAGCATTAAGGGGCGTGTCTACTAACCAACATCTTTGTTTGGTTTGCGTATGTGTGGGGCGAGTTTATAAAAAGAAGGTCCAGATTCTATTGGGGTAGGGGCGTGTTTGTTTAGGTGATATCAAATGTCAATATTGGCTTTTAGAGATCGTGCACCCCACCTTTAAGTTGAGTTTGATCTAGTTTTTGCTTATTTAAAGTTTATTTTTACCATTTATGTTACGATACTACTTTGTAGGTCATTACATTTTTGGAACTCAGTACCGGTTCAGTACAAGAGCTCAGATGCAAAACCCTCTAAGTGCGTCTCACATGTTTCCTTGTTATACGCATTTGGATTATGCCAACAAACCAGTACTTCTGAATGGCCTGAGGTGGGATTCAACTGATTTGAAGCGAAAGTATTTGATGAACGTATAGAAGTTTGCTCAATATCATGACATTTTTAACTGTTTAGCGGCAATTGCATCTGGGCTCTTCAAATGTTAACGTTTGTATAAAAAGACTATAATTCAATGCTAGCACTAAGCTTTCCACTCAGTGTTGATATTTTTGGACCATATGCCCCGCTCTGTTTGAAACCGTATGTTTGTATGACGTATGGCACTTAGAAGTCACTCCAGGAAAAGTCTGGAAGCAGGTCACCCGACCTACAATAAATTCTCACCCTTTTCGCCTCTTTACACCATAACAATCTTTGTTCATTTTCCAAATTGCTCTAAATGAGGCCCTTGGTGAGAAAATGTGACTTTTGACCAATAGCCATACAAGAAATATGTGCCGTCTAACATGTCTGAAGGGTATCAAAAAGTCCAGTTTAGTGCTTTATAAGTGCTGGCTCAATAAAAACCAGAGCGGATTTCTGACTCTGTGAACTCGTACTTCGAGCGTGTCACCTAAATCATTTGAGGTTTGGTCGAAAAACAGGATACCTCATAAAATGATTAAAAAAAAGAAGACTATAAAATCTTACCACCAATGTGTACCACAGGGAGACTGAACGACAACTTAAGTGAAAAGAATTGATGCATCACATTTAAAATGGTCAAAAGGCACAGCTTACTATTTGAAAAACGCTCTTCATACAGAACATGCCTCTTTGTTTTTCTATTAAAATTTAATTTTCATTTTGGTTTACAAAAGAGAAGCATTCCAGTTGACCCTAACACACTTTAAAGGGGACATTTCACAAGACTTTTTTAAAAATGTAAAATAAATCTTAGTTGTCACAAGAGTACATATGTTATTTTAGCTCAAAATACCCCACAGATAATTTATTATAGCATGTTAAAATTGCCGTTGTGTAGGTGTGAGCAAAAATGTGCCATTTTTGCATGTTTAAAATGCAAATGAGTTTATCTCTGCCCTAAATGGCAGTGCAGTGGTTCGATAGTGCAGATTAAGGGGCAGGTTTTATCCCCTTCTGACATCACCGGGGGAACCAAATTCCAATTACCTATTTTTTTTCACATGCTTGCACAGAATGGTTTACCAAAACTAAGTTACTGGGTTGTTCTTTTTCACATTTTTTAAGTTGATAGAAGCACTGGGTACCCAATTGTAGTACGTAAACATGGAAAAAGTCAGATTGTCATGATTTGCCCCTTTAAAAAAAAAGTGGACTTTCCCCCAGATACATTTTAATACATTGCGCAGATCTTGTGTGGAACCTTTATGTGTTTGGCTGTTCTGTGGCTTGTGGTGCACCAGACTAATGTTATCGTAGAAAGCGAACCATTTCTTGACTTGCTTCAGATAAAACTGGAGAGTGTGCATGTCATGTTAAATAGCAGTTGAGGTTAAAACTTTATTTAAAGTTGAGGCATACTGAGGAAGTATCGTTCCACTGTGCATTTATTTTTATTCATACATATTCCCACTAAGCCCAGATGTTTTAGTTTTTTTTATATATACAGTAGTTCTCTTTATATCAGGATGTGACTGAAGATGGATAAATTATTGTGCAGAGTAGGAAAAGTCACCTGCCCAGACTTAGTCCGCTCATAATAACTTTTTTTATCTTTGGGAGACTGGACATGGCCCATATTGTATTTACATTATAAAGCATTATGAAATGTGTTTACTTTAAAATAAAGCAGTGTTCTTCACCCCTGGTTCTCAAGGACCCCCTTCCAGATTGTTTTAGATGTCTCCTTAATTAACACACCTGATTTAACTCATTAGCTTGTTAGGGAGACATTCTGCAAGGAGGCTGATGCGTTGATTCAGGTGTTTTAAATAAGGAGACATCTAAAACTTTCTGGAAGGGAGGCCTCAAGGGACTAGGGTTGAAGAACACTGAACTAAAGTGTTCCAGCTTTCAAGATAAATAAAACACACTAGCGACGTTTACATGGACAATCGTTTAAATGTTCAATCCGAATAAAAATGCTCCATGTAAACACCTCAATCGGAATAAAAAGTACCAAACCGATTAAAAATCTTATCAGTTTGAGAGGGGTGGTTTATACCATTTGTAAACACTTGATTGGATTGGTAACAGAAACTGGGGCACTCTGCATACTGTATGTGCAATGAAGTAGAATTGGCATAATGACGTATGATGCAAAGAACGCATGTGTTGTTGATAGTTGTCACATGAAATGACTGTCTTGTCATTCTTAAATTTTCCTAATCTCCATTGAATCCTCTGTGAAGTGATACAAGACAGCGCTATCCGGTCAGTACATGATTTATACTCTGATCCACAAATCCATGTGTTCGACTTCACGGTGAAGCGATACAGTACAAAGGAAAACTTGATGTGAAACCGCTTTTTGGGCACCCATGCAAGGGTGTTTTTGCTGCTGCATGATAAATATAATCAGTTCGACACAAAGCTCCGTGTGCTAGTCGTTTATTTATTATGACCTGAAATAGATGCTCAGCGATTTTAGAAGGATGGTGGTAGATCACACATAAGTTAACTGTATATGCTGCTCCACGAGCTTTGGAAAACAGAGCGCGAAATTGGCATTATGAGAGTAATTGTGAAACACGCAAGTCTTTTTGAGTTGCTACGTCTTTCTTCTAAAATGTGTTTTTATAAATCTTATGCCTGCCCGCTGCAGCTCACTCGTCTAACTCCCGAAATTTACCAGGATGTGCATTCTTGCTTTCATTCAAGAGTGGATCCACGCTCACGGTGTGTGTGTGTGTGTGTGTGTGTGTGCGTGCATGCGTGCGTGCGTGCGAGCAAACGAACAAGAGAGAGATAGGCTTCTGATACTGTTGTCATTTTCTAGTTTGTTTCACTAAACCGCATCTCCGCTATTTCAAGGAGTACTCAGCATGTACTCAAGGACTTTTTAACTCCTCAAAAATAATGGAGTAGCCTAATGGTGACAGCGCTAAATTCAATGTAGAGATATGCATTATAGTCCTAACACGCTTGTAGTGTTATTAAAAAATTAAACTGTGTTTTTTAGCAGGTAGATCTTGTCGGCTTTATCATTTTAAAAGTGGATCACCACACAAAAAAGTCTGGACACCCCTGCTTTAAATGAACTTTCACAGAGTTGTTTTTAATACTTTATCAGAGTTTATATAGCTCCACACTTATCAGAGCTAAATTAACACTTTCAAGATCGTAAAAATTGTAACATTAGTCCAGAGTTTCTTTGACTCACAAAATTGTTAAAGTGGTCATATTATGAGATTTAAGATGTAGAATAAGTCTTTGGGGTCCCCAGAGTGCATATGTGAAGTTTTAGCTCAAAACCCCCCACAGATCATTTATTATAACGTGTTAAAATTGCCACTTTGTAGGTGCAAGCAAAAATTGTGTGTCCTTTTTAATGCAAATGAGCTAATGAAATGCAAACACTGATTACAATGATGGTGACTTTAAATGAAACAGCCAACAAACTTTACAAAATGTAAAATGCAATTTTAGGTTTCAAACAGAGATGGTGACAGGGTTAGCAGAGTGACTGTTGTCCTAGGAAAGCATAAAATAAGTTTATAACAATAAAGCCAGGTCATATTATTAAGTCATCTAGTGAAACTACCTATTCTCTGGACTTTTAAGAGTGAAATAAAATCATTAAACTCCCCAACAAACATAGCTATAAAAATGTTATTCATAAAATGACAGAAGCCACTCAAGTTTCAGCGAGGCTGTCAATGCAGTGATGTTTTTTATTGTTTGAAACGAAACACATGTTAAAGCAAAGAAACTCTAGGGCAGAACTAAGACAAAACGCTTGTACTAAAGAGGTTCAACAGAAACACCTGGAATGTATAGAATTGGCCAGTCATTTCCAGCTGAGTGTGATAAATCAAAGCGTGTGATAACAACCCCTTTCTATCCCAAATCCCTTTCTAATCACTTCCACCACAAACGCACAGGAAGCCAACCCTTTGTGGGCCATTTTTTTTAATATTAGTGAGAGTCTGGAGCAACAAAAGCGGCTGCTACCTAAAATTGGCCCCTAAGCAGTTACTGTCTTACACGCTTACACAGCCGACAGCCAAGTGATCAGACTTTGTCAAGTACAAGAGCAAAAACTGAAATTATGTTTGACGATAAATAAACCAGTTTGACAATATTTATTTTTTAGGAATTGCAGCATAAAAAATGTAATTTCATAAGTAAATATATCATCTCATAGTATTTTTGTTTGTTTCTGAAAATGTGGCAACATAATCCTAGCAACAAAACAAACGTTTGACGTTTTGCCTTTAACTACTACAGGTATGTGCTTACGTAAGAAAAAAAGGTAAAAAATACTGACTTTGTTACACGTTACATGTTTAATAGTAATTACAGCATAATTATATGCAACTAACTGTAAACCAAACCTCAACAATAAGTACATGTTGTTAAAGGGGACATTTGTGTATGATTCTATGTGTGTTTTAACTTTAATGTGTATAGGGATTTTATTTTTTAGTATATAATTATATTAGTATTTACTGATATGGATGTGACCTGGCATCCTGAGGTGATTTTAGTTTCCCTAAAAGGGACAATAAAGTTGAGTCTGAGTCATTTCACAAGACGTTTTAAAATATTTGGTGTCCTCAGAGTATGTATGTAAAGTTCAACCCTGTATCACGAAAATTATGTACCTATTGTTACGTCAATTTGTGAGTCTTTTCCATGACACTGACACACTTTTCCACCTTTTTGTGTGAACATGTCACGCATTTCTGATTATGTGTCACTGTCACGTATTTGTTACTCAACTGTTTTGTCAGCCTGGCCTCACTGTTAATACATAGTATTTACAAGTAACTTTAAAAAAAAAAAAAAAAAACATATTTTTTGTACGTTTAAATAGATGCTAAAACGTACAATGTGGATGTATTTACAACATTTAAACGTAGCCATATTACGTTTTTACAGCTAAAAACATAAAACGTGTACGTATCTTTCAATCCATAAAGATTGCTGTATAATTTCCCTTTAACCATTTTAGCGATATGTTACCACCTTAACCCTCCTCAGTCCTTGAGGGGAGGAGATTAGGATTTTTGATTAAAGATTATGAGTGCACATGATGTTGTAAAAATGAAGCCCACATAAAAGTAATTTGTAAAAAATATCATAATATTCCAAAATAAAAATAATAAAAAGTTTTAATTAGGGATGGGCATTTTCCAGTAATTTACTATTCGAATATTTAAGCTAATAAAGAACGAATATTCGAATATTTGTTTATTTAAACTATGTTAATTAAGACATGCGTGTTTTGTATTTTTTATTTTGTCATAATTTCACAGAAGGCATATAATTAGCCCTCACTGAGCCAGTGGCCAAATAGGGCGCGCCGCCGACAAACCCGGAGATAAAAGGAAAAACTTAAATTCGTTTGCAATCTGCATTGCCAAACAATCAGAAATACATACAAATTAATGCTCATGTATATTTTACATTTAAGTCTGTAAAAGACAGTATAGATGAAGGGAAAAAGCATTAAATAAGTCGTAACCCTTTGGCACATTAAAACAAAAAAACATTCGAATAGCATTTTTTAAATTTGAATTATTATTGCCGATCGAATATTCGAATATCCATGCCCATCCCTAGTTTTAATTTCAATTTCATTGTGACACAAAGGTGCCAAAGAATGCATTGAAGAAATATGTTATTCAATGCAATAATAACTGTTCTTTGATACATATTTTTACACAACTTTATTAAGTGCAAAAATTTATTCAGAAACGTATTTACATGTTCATATACAACCCTAGGATTTGTCCTTTGAATAAAATTGTCTATTTTTGCCCTATTTGGAAGGGTCATGAACAATAATGTTGAGCTCTGCTCTGATTGGCTCTGGTCTGCTCTAAGGCTCATGTCCGTAGCTCACATTAGTAAACATTTTAACATGTTTGTACTTAATTTAATGTGCAATTAAATGTTGGGGCATACATCTCGACTGTGACATCACAGTCGGCGTAATGTTGAGATTGGCCTGTTTTCCAGCTGTGTTTTGCATGCATGAGCTTTACATAAAAATGAGGAAACAAACACGTTTGAGGCTCACGTATAGAGCTCTTATTATTCATCTATGCCTAAATACAGTTTATATACATATATATTTAAAATATATTCTATATATATTTAAATTAGTATAAACATAAAAGGAAAAGCTGACTGCGGCAACCTTTTGCTTACAGTAACACAACTAATATTAGCATATGAACAATTTATCTCCAGCTGTGCTTGATTTATTCAGAGATTTCAAATTCCTCATGCCAAAGTCATAGTATTTATATCAACCTAACAATCTGTTGTAAATGCTTTTCTATCTAGCTGTAAAGTATTTAAAATTATCAGTATCACTTCTTGTCATAACCAAATCTCACTTACATTGACATGTTCACAAACCTTGTCCCCAGAAATCAAATATAATATCAATACAAACCACAAGTTTTTTTTTGAGATTCTAACTGTTTACTTTGCGTAAATCGTACTTCTGCATCTATTTTAAATTGTTTATTCAGTTCCCCAACATAACCATTGTGCACTTTGTACTACTAAGGAATAAAAGACTGAAATTGAAACCATCAGAAGACACAACAATATTTTCAAAGTATTTGCAGAGCTGGTTTGAATTTAGGTACTTAGTAAATGATAGCTAGTAAAGTCTAACTACTGATGTTGTTTTACTATTTATAGGTAATAAAGTGAGGCCCAACACATGTGTACATGCACATAAAAAATGCATTAACTGTATAGAATCCACTTTACGACACAATATGTGGTGCACTTAAACAGTGTCTAGATGAGAGGTCAACATCTTCTGCACTTGATCTAATGTCACCTTCTCTTCTTTAAAGGGATAGTTCACCCGAAAAGAAAAACATCATCAATTACTTACCCCATGTCGTTTTTTTCCAAAGACCACAAAAGAAGATGTTAAGCTATGTGCAACATGCCCTCTCAAAAATAAAGGTTCCTTAAAGGTTCTCTGTCTCTTCCGACACATCACTGTGAAGAACCCTTTATACACTTTGTACATAAATAATGCAAAAAAGTATCTCAAAGGTACATATTGGTGCAAAATTTTTACATATCTGTACCTAAGAAGATTTTAAAGGGTACCGTCCCAACAGTAGAATACAAGTAACACATGCAAACCTATATCATAACTTTGGGTGAGGACTTCAGTCAAAACCTTGTAGCTCTTAAACTTTATTTTTTTGCACCCCTTTAGACATTTGACTCGATGATATCACATTTTTTTGTTGTTTACATCATAATACTTAGTTCTGTGTAACTGGAACCTGTTGTACACAAAAGTGGACAATTACACTGCTTCATGTTTGGACGAAAAAAATTTGGTTATTATATTTATTGGTTCTTCCTAACCCCAAAATAGCTGGAAGAAATAAAAAAAAAGACAAACCAAACCTCGGGTCTTAGGAGGTTAAGGGAAGATAGTGTCATTAAAATTGACACACTTGCTTAAGTTACTTATGGTCAGTAAAAAGTCTTTTGGGGGATCATTACAATAAAGTTTTAGCAGATAATAAACAGGAAGTTAACTAATACTCTAATAAGAGTTGCCATGTAGGTGCAGCTGTCCTTATAGTGAACAAATTGTCAAAAAGGACAATCAAAATATAATGTTATACCCAAACATCAGTGAAACTAAACCTGAGCCAAGGCCCCATGCAATTTAAAAGTCAAATATTCATGTGAATAATGCCATATACTGTATATTGTTCCTCATACAAAGCCATTGTGAGGTTTAAGAAGCCTTAAATATTGTACATGAGTCACGTGGGCTACTTTTATAGTGTTCAATGGTCGGTTTTGGAGCGTGATAGACATAGGACCCCATTTTTAACAATCTAAGCGCATGGTCTAAAGCAGTGGTTCTCAAACTGGGGGTCGGGCCCCCAGGGGGGGCCGCGAGATGGTGCCAGGGGGGCCCCAGTTTTATGACATTTTATAAAATACATTAATTTATCATGAATTCTGTGTAATTAAACCTAAAAAAATTATACTACCAACAGCACTACGTTGTATAATTTCATGTTTTGTTTAATGAAAATGTTACGTTTTAGAACTGTTTTTGTCATAAATTTTCTTTGGGGGGGCCGTGAAGGAATTCACCGTACACAAGGGGGGCCGCACGATGAAAAAGTTTAAGAAACACTGGTCTAAAGCACACTGTGCACAGTCTAAAAGGGTGTGTCCGAATCCACTTTTGCTAATTTAACGACTGAAAAAAAATGGTTTGTGCACCTTACACACTGTCTAAAAGGGTTGTTCCTAAGTCTCGTAATGAGTAATGGGTGTGTTTTGGGCGTGAGTGCAATAAACCGATAAGAGACACATCTCTTATTCCCTTTAAAGGCCAGTTGGGCTCGCGCCATGACGGTTTTCTATTTAGATGGCGGAATTCGTAAACTGAAATCTAAACGGAGGAAGAAGATCACCATTTTAAGATTGATGTTAAAAAAATGTGTTGTTTTAATTTGTATTGAAATAAGATTTTTTATATTAAAACCTTTGGTTGACTTTAAAAGTCTTTTTCTTTTAGTCATGGAAGTAAAAATAGCAGGCTTTTAATTGCTTTAAATGTAAGGATAGCCTACATGATCAGTGTAATCTTTAAAAAATAATTTACAAATATTCAAGAAAAGGTTTGTATTCTCTAAAAATACTTTTTTTAGCAAACGAGAGATAATAAATTTACAAACGAGTGGAGAGCCGAAACGTTTCAGCACTCGGACAGCACTGTTGAGTGTTTTGATAAGCATTATTTAAAACGGTTCTCATCTCACCATATCTAGAGGTACAAAGTCATCATATACAATAAATCCGTGGGGTAGCATTTAAAAAAAAATGCAATATTAGCACTTTCTAAAAGCAAACAAAAATAAAAGATCTGCTTGCTTACCACTCTACAGGTGAAGCAGCACGTCAACACCTTCTAAAGTCCTGTCATCTGTCCTCAATCTGAGACTTAATAATAATCTTTTACATTTTCATATTTAAAAACATTTTTGTCCTGCTGCACAACCATGTGTGTAAAAAGCAAATGCGCATTGTTGTCTCGTTTATAGGGGCATATTAATAACACGCTCTTTAAAGGCGCTCTAAGCGAATCTGTGTGACGTTACTTTTTGTTGATGTTTGAACTGTTTTCAAACAAACGGAGTGTAGCTAACTCCTCCCCCTCCCTTCCGTGCTTTCATGAATGCGCCCTACCCACACCCCCAAATTCTTCTTGTCATTTATTGGCTGGAACACTTTGTTATCGTTTCTGGTGGTAGGTTTGGCCACTTTGTTTTTATTGCAGTTTGTGGAGCCTAGGCTTTTACAGTTTGATCAGCGGACAGGCAGCAAGCAGATAGTGAGGAGATGTTTGCTGTATGTAACAAAAATGTTTTATGGTCTAAAACGCGGGATTCGCTTAGACCACCTTTAAATAACAAAAACCAATACTGCAACTATATTTTAGTTGGTCAGTGGAGTAGTTTATTTTAGTTACTTCAAAAAAGCAGCGCGCCAACAATGTGCCTGAACACACCTGGTTTTCAGAACAGAACGCCCATGGGAGCAAAGTGAAAATGATAACTGCGGTGGGCTGAAACTAGCAAAAACACCTGCTTCGCACATTGAGTGTATGATAGGGCCCATAGCCATACTATGAACTATGGTGAGATGCATAAAGCATCTTCAAAAAATGTTAACTTTTATGTTTCATACCAGGGCTGGGTTTCCCAATAACGATTGAACTTAGCACTTAAGAGCACTTTCTACGAGCTACTTATCGAACATTCGTTGTTCATTTACGTACCTTTCCCAAAGATGCACGTAAAACGATAATTCGCCGCTGGGTTTTAAGTGCTACTTACGAGTCGCTATTAAGTGCTGAAATGTCACCAATACAATGACTCAAATTTGTAGCAGAAGCTTGTTTAGGCTAATCATCTCGATGTGCAATAATATTTTTTATATTATTATTTATAATTGTTCAATGACTTTTTAAATGTTTTAAAATTGTTCATAATGAAATATTCTTTTCCGTATTTAGTTAGGACTCGTCCCACTGCAAAATGCCTTCTGCATTTTATATTATAGTTTAGATTATTATTATTATTTGTTGTTTTTTATTATCTATGTTTATTTATTATTATGGATTATTGCATTGTACCGTAAATATTTATTTGGTTTCTTTAATCAGATGCCATACCCTTCAAAACATGTTTCTACTGTAGCCTAGATTAATTATAGCAGCAATTGGTAGGAACCATTTATCAATTTGCTAGTACCAACTTTTACCAAAATTGTACCAAATACGTTTTCCTTCTTTATTAATTTATGTTTAGTCATTTAAATTTGATTTCTCGTTTGAATTTTAAATATATTATATTAAAGTAATTTAAACAAATAAACAAAGAAGAACCCAATAAATAAATATACATTTAAAACATTACATTATCGTCATTGCAGGAGTGCAATTTGCTGGTGGTCCTGCAGGTGACCTTGTAACTCTGTTGTCTTACGATGCACTTATGAATGAACGATTACTCCAGAGCACTCGTAGATCTACGATGATTTTCAAGTGCTACTTAAGTTACGAAGCTTTGGGAAACGGTCCGTAATTTTAAGATGATTCGTACGATCGTTTTTACGATCAACTTAGCCTTACGATGCTTTTGAAATAAATAAAATCAGAGCATGCAGGTTTAAAATGACACAAGAAAGTTATTAGGACCATTACTTTAAATGCGGTATGAGCTCAGAAGACTTATTTTGGGGTAAACTCTTACTTTAAGGATTTTTGTTACAGGCAGCGGATGTTGGACACATCATATAAACTTGTCTTCAGATCGACAATAATCTTGATTTCTTGGTACTTTTGAATTTTATCAAAGACACCTGGAATTTTTTGAGGAGACCTGGAGCGTCATTCACACTATTAAACGATCTGTTAAAAATGCGTTTCTTCTGTTTTGCCAGCAAGTCAAGCGAATCTAATTTCCTAAAATTCTGTTGATTTTAAAATGACGTTACCCGCTGTCCGTTCTGCTCTGAATGACAATGTGCAGCACATGAAGTCTCAATTTTCAGCTCGTGAGAAAAGCCAAAATGAAACTCAACAGACTGCATTTGATGCTTAAAGTGTCTACAGGAATTTCTCTGAAGCTCATCGAGGACGTTTTGGCCTGATTCGCATTTTTCTTTCAGGTTGTCGTCTCATGTATAAACTAGCGCGAGATTTTGATTGTTTTCTTTGTTCGAATGTTAGTCTAGAGGAGAAAGCTGAGTTTGAAGACTATTACAAACTTTACAAAGCTCAAGAATTATTAAGAAAAACAGAAAACCACAGTTTATATCGTGGAACGGGCCCACGTTGGAAAGGACTGGAAATGGATATTTAAGACGCCAGAGATATGATTTTATCAGCTTAACAAGATTACGAGTATAATATGCTTCAACTGTTCCTCTGAATCCCAGGCATGGAGCACAGAAGACCATCTGAACCAACAACTACTGGGAATGAAAGCAAATTAAATTGAATTTAAATTTACTTTGCATCATTGCAAAGCAGTTTTAAAGTAAATACGTGAGTACAGGGAGTTTAGAGACGTATAAAAAGAGACTTTTGAATTATAGAGAATACAACGTTGCAAAATACAAGCACATTACCAATACTAACCCGAGAAGACAATAGTCTGCAAATTTGAAATAGGACATAGCACTATCAAGCAAGCATGTGTTCATTTGTTTTTTTTATAACGATCACTAATGATTATTTTCACAATCAATTAATCTGACTTTATTTTCCGATTAATCGTCTATTTGCATGAAAACGTAAAGATCTATTTAATTAGATTTTTCGTTTATTATAGCTAAATAAAACCCTAAATCGGGTTATTCGTGTGTAAAAGTGTACTTTAAAAAGTGCAAAAGCCACACATTTAGTTTTACTAATATAATATTTTAGATTTTGATATATTAAGTTTTAAATAAAATAGTCATTTTAAAATAGTAAAACGCCATTAAATGCCAAAATATAAATAAATATAAATAAACAAAACCTATTGGGGCGGTTTCCCGGACAGGGATTAGACTAGTCCTAGACTTAAACACTTTTAAGAGCTCTCCAAACTGAAAACAACTTTCACTTACAGATCTTAAAATACATCAGGGCCCTTTGTTTTACTTTAAGATGCACACAGGTAATGTTTTTAGTAAGGCATGTTGTTTAAAACTAGTTATATTTCCTAATTAAACTAAGGCCTAGTCCTGGATTAAGCTAATCCTGGTCCGGGAAACCGCCCCATTGAGTTGTAATATTCAGGGATGTACTACTGTTTTATATCTTAAAGCTATTAGATAGTGCTGGGCAAAGATTAATCGCGATTAATCACATACCAAATAAAAGTGCTTTTTTTGCATAAGTGTGTGTACTGTGCTGTGTGTAATTATTGTATATTTAACCACACACATATACATATATTCATTTCATAAATTGTTTATTTATATATCATATAGAATATATATATATATATATATATATATATATATATATATATATATATATATATATATATACATATACATATACATGTAAATGTTACACACAGCACACTCTCATATATTATGCAAAAAAAAATCACTCTTATTTTGTATGCGATTAATCGCGATTAATCTTTGCCCAGCACTACTATTAAAGTGACAATGTGAAGTTCAAAGACGACTAGAACCGCATTGTGTGCGAGTCTAATCATTTCTCAAATCAAACCTCAGCTGTCCAATGTACCCTTGTTTTCTTTTTTGTCTGTCTCATTTTATGACGCCACTGTGACATTAGCCAGTGACAGTGTATTTTCCATTGCAGGGTTGCTGGTGAAATCCATGGCAGCTGTTTATGTAGATATACACCAGAAACACCACATAAACAGGTAAGTGTGAGTCAGATATAATACCAAAGGCCTCTGTGTGTGTGATGTGTGTCGGCTCGACTTGAGAATATGAACTCAACGGGCAGGAGAGGTAAACTGATACGGTGATGTTAAAACCAAGCCAGATTTTGTTTCCCATAAACAAAGGGGTTTTCAGATGTCTTTCAAGGGCCTTATAAACATTGATGTCTTCCAGACTTTCTCAAAAGTCACCCTGGACCACCGGATATGTGCTCACTTGTGTTTATCAAGAACGGTTTCAGTCAAAGTGATAACACATCCATGCTTTAAAAATTCTTAAAAGTTTTTTTTATGAGTAAGCATTTGGTCATCGACATAAATTGTGCTTGTCATGAAAACACAATTCATAAAAGCCGTGGATGCTGAAAGATCAAAATCAATCTAGGTGTGCTAATACAACATATTAACAACTTACAATAATAATGTATATGCACAGCTGTATGTATTATATTTTAATATAATGGATATTAATTAAACTGTTACATCAGAGATCCAAACCCTTTTTTGGGGCGGGACAATGAATGGATTGTCTGCATGTTAACTCTACATCACATGCCAGATGTTGACTTTTCTCTTGACCAAAGCTTAAACAAAGCTCGCCAGCAATATGTTCCCATTGCCTATGTAAACAACTGAAACGACTACAAATAAACCCACCATAAATGAGTTTACACCAATATATAATTGGATTCACTTCTAAAGTGTTGTGGAATTTCTATCTGGCGATTTTCATGGCAACATTCATACTTATGCTATTACAACTAAGAGGCTTTCTAGTTTATTCATTTCAAGAAAGTTTGAATTTCAACATATAACTAGACAGTAAAGTTTGAAGACAAACTTTATTTTGGCTTGACAAAGCGTGGCCTGAAAGTTTAAAACAGTTTGAAAGTTTGACAGGATAAACGTCTACTTCTAAAGAAGTTTAGTATTCTAGCTGGCTGTTAGTCTTTTAGTATGTAGGTAGCATGATTTAACAGTGTTACCATGATTTAACATGAAGTTAACATGATTTAACATAAATATAACATGAACCTAACATGATAAATCAAGCATAATTTAACATGCTTTGGCATGATTTAGCATGAACCTAACATGATGTTAACATGACATAACATGAAGCTAGCATGATTTAGCATGAAGCTAGCATAATTTAGCATGAAGCTAACATGATGTTAGCATGATTTAGCATGAAGCTAGCATGGTTTAGCATGACTCAATCGTGACACTTTGGCATGATTTAAAATGAACCTAACATTATGTTAACATGATTTAACATGAAGTTAGCATGATTAGTACCTAGCTGTTAGCATCTTTTAGTATGTAGGTAGCATGATTTAACAAAGTTACCATGATTTAACATGAAGCTAGCAAGTTAACATGATTTAACATAAATATAACATGAACCTAACATGATATAACATGAATCAAGCATAATTTTACATGCTTTGGCATGATTTAGCATGAACCTAACATGATGTTAACATGATTTAACATGAAGCTAACATGATGTTTTCATGATTTAGCGTGAAGCTAGCATGATGTTAGCATAATTTAGCATGAAGACAACATGATGTTAGCATTACATGATTTAGCATGATTCAAGCATGATGTTAACATGATGAAGCTAGCATGATTTAACATGAACCTTACATGATGTTAACATGAAGCTAACATGCCTTAACTTCATGCTAAATCATGTTAGGTTCATGCTAAGTCATGTTAGCTTCATGTTATATCATGTTAACATCATCCCAGACAGCAGACAACTCTGGGCCGGATCCGCACCGGATCAGCGGCAGAGCTGTTGACTTCGGCATGGATCCGGCCCAGAGTCGTCTGCTGTCTGGGTAAGGTTCATGTTAGGTTCATGTTAAATCATGCTAGCTTCATGTTATATCATGCTAAATCATGTTAGGTTCATGTCAAATCATGTTAACTTCATGCTAAATCATGTTAGGTTTATGCTAACATGATTTGACATGAACCTAACATGATTTAGCATGAACATAACATGATATAACATGAAGCTATAGCATGATTTTGCATGAAGCTAACATGATGTTAACATGATTTAGCACGAAGCTAGCATGATTTAGAATGATGTTAGCATGAAGCTATATTTCTGTTAACAAGCAAACTACAAACTGGTTGCCAAACCTCCCTTCACATAGTGGTGATCCATGATTGTTGACTCCTCTCATCTTTAGGAAACCAAAACATTTGTTATTTTTGACAAGGTTTTTGTTCTAGAGTTCAGTTTAGCCACTAGCTAGACCATTAAACAAACAGAGATCAGAAGTTAAGTTCTGGTCTTAACTGGTCTTTGCTAACATTCAAATGACTGAGTGACCCACCTTATACCCTGTGCGACCCACTAGCGGGTCGCAACCCACAGATTAAAACCCCCTGCTTTAAAAAATGCATTGCAAAGTAATACAATTAAAATGTAGCAAGTGATAACATTTTACCGAACCGACTTTGCTACAAGCACAAATATACTATAGCAATGCATAAACATTACATTTCTACACTCAAACTAATGCTAAAGTTTTTTGTACAATGTGTAATCTTCTCCAGTGAGTACATTTAGCATATCTCTGTATTGTGTCAATGCTGATTGTTTTTTTTTTATGTCACCTCTATTGTTCAATTAGATCAAGCCATTGGTTCTGTTTCATTTTGTGTTTTTTTTGTGAATATTGGCTCCATTTTTGTCTGTTCTTCAATGTTGACACAAATGTACCTTGTTTCTTCAATTGCGTAATAGCAAAATTTACATAAGCAATGAGCTCAATGTGTTTACGTACCGTAGAATTTCAAGATGCTGCATCGAATTATCGTCTTTTTTTAGTGTAGTTAGCAGCATGAGAAAAAAGCTTTTTCTGCGTATTTTTAGAAATGTTTAGAAAGTAAAAACACACTGTTTATGCCATGTTGCTTATTTAATTCCTTGACTCTCACAGGACTCACAAACGTATCACTGCCATTGTGACATTGACACATAATGTGCCTCTTTGCAAGCCTAACACATGTGACGCACACGTAAAGACGTATTTTCATTAAACTGCAATGGAACATGTAAACAGTATGTTTGGAATGTGCAATCAGACTGAATTGATTTTGGATTGACGAAAACGTGTGCATGCGGATGCAGTCGTTGTACTCGGTTAAATCCAGTTAAGTCTAACATTGTTCACAGAACTGGTGTTACCTTAATCTTTGTCTTTACGCTTGCTTTTGGTGTATTTATAGCCCAGACGGATAAGACTGTTTTCCTCAACAGCTTGCCATTGAATTAAGCCAGCGTATACAATTATTAAATGTCTGTTTTTTTTGTAAATATATTTATATAAAGACCCGGACTATGGCCTAGCTGAAGAAAATGTAATTGATAGACTGGTAAGCTCATACCGTACATTTTAGATATGGTTTAAACAAAGTGAGAGTTGGGAATTGATTATAATGTCAAACGCTTAGGTTGGTTTGGTCATGTGCATTACCATACGATTATAATGCGCCACATGTGTAAATTTCCTTTCATTTGAAATCGCATTCTAGATGCAAATACAGTGCATAAATGTATACTAAATTTCTTTAAAGTGCTTGCTCAAACAGTGCACAATGTGTGTCTCTGGTATTTCTTTGCTTTTTACACATATTGCCCTTTATAAACCCGAGATGAAGCCAGTTGAGTATTGTGTTTCATTGAATTATGGGTTCCTCCTTAAATGAGTAAAATAATTTCAAGTACTTTAGACCACTGATCCTTCAATATTTACTTTGCTTTAGATCACCACTCTGTTAAATCAACTATAAGTCTTACACAAATTCCTGGGAATCCATGCTTGTTTGTTGTTACTGAGCAAGACTTGGATCAGCTGCTAGGAATCTACAAACAAACAATGGCTCATTTGAACACATTTGCTTGTGGTTGAAACTGGGCAAACTTGAGCGACTATCAGACACAAAAGCCTGGTCGGTTATTCTGAGTTGATTATTGTCATAACTTGGAAGTAAGCGCTGTGGTGTAGTGGTTGATAGATGTGGTCTGAATGTGCTTGCGTGGGATTTGGTGGTTTAAATCTGGCCAACATCTCGCTCATATCTATTTTCTTTATTTTTATACTTTAATTGTATAACACTGTATTTGATATCACTATCATTTGTATTTATACTTAAATTAAAATAATATTTATTCAGTGTGAAGTAATTGTTTGTTTTGCCAGATGATTCTACAACGGTCTTGTGGCATCAACTGATATGAATACAGATTCCTGCAAAAGCAATATATATATATATATATATATATATATATATATAGGCTATTCAGAGGTTTATTTTTCAGCCATGACATTTTTTATGCACCTGAAAGTGTCTGATTATAGGGAGATTACAAAGAAATATACATCTGGTCATGTAGTTTCAACATGGCTGCCATAAGGGAGGCTCACCCTGCGTCTGAAATCGCATACTGTGACAGTACAGACTGAATTAGATGAAGTGCCTATGTATCGACTGTTAAAATTGTAGGTTCTACATAGTATAAATACGGAAAGCATGAATGAAATTCAGAAAAACAACATCCGCCGGGTTGATAGATCACTTAACATAACAACAGGTGAGCTGTTAACTTAGATGATGTTAAACAAGCGCAATTTAACTAGAAGAAACAACTATGTTCCTTATGTAATTACACTTAAATCAACATTTTTTTTGCCAGCGACAAGCGACAAGCTCGCCGCTGCGCGAGCAAGGCGGGGCCAAAATAGACAAGCAGGCTATTTTATGCAAATGCTGAGCGATGCGACAAAGCGACTGCCAATCGGAGTGAAGCGTGACGTAGGTCTGTGGTCGAGTCTGAGAAAATAATTCAAGATGGCGGAAAATGCGTATTTATGTATATATCTGATAAGTTTGGCATTTTATCTCATATATTTTGTTACTTTTATCGAGAAATAAATACTTTAAATCCAAAAACACTGTTCTTGTAACTTAACAATACCTCTAAAGTGACTTTTGATACCGCTTTTAAAAACTAGCCAAGGAACGCCCATCAAGCGAGTGCGTGTCGCTCGGTGTCGCTCACTTTTGTAGCTAATGTGACTGTAGGGTTATGCACCATTCAGACCACCAGCAACTAGCAGTAGCAGAGTAACATAGTCTCATTCATTTACATGGAACCTTGGCAAGTTCCAGCAACACGAGCAAAAGTGACCGCTGGGGACCCGATAGGCATTTCCAACGACCCGAGAAAGTTAAGACAAGTTTAACTTTATTCAAATGATGAGCATTTTCATGAGCGACTACTAATGGGAGCGAAGCAGTGGAGATCCCGTCATCCATCTCTCATCAGTTGCTGAAGTGGACGTTACTCATTTGTTTATGACAACCAGATTTAAAAACAAAAAGTCGCTGGTGGTCTGAACAAGGCACACAGTGTTGTGATTCTTGATCGCCAGGGACCTCATTTATAAAGCATACGTACGCACAAAACGGGGCTGAAAACGTGCTCACGCCACTTCTCACGCAAATGTTATAATCTATAAAAAAACTTGACGGCGGAATGTGCGCACCTGTAAGCAAACTCTAACCCATGCGTACGTACATTCTGGAGACAATTAATGGGAATTGGCGACACAGATAGCGAGAAAGTGAACTGAAATCTGATTGGAGAAAGTAAATATGACAAGAACGGTTATAAGTATTGATGCCACACACACATTTAATTTCACTCTATATCATATGCTAGATCCACGTTATCATGACGATGAAATCCAGCAGTTTCGTTTGTGCTTGTAGTGAGTGATAATTGTTTCATATACATCTTGTAAAATTTAATCTTAAATTAAAAATCATTTTAAATATTTAATCAGCGCTGTCTCAAGGTCACATTGTCCACTACAGGAACGCGAAATGGCTCGACTGCAAGGAATACAGGATAGCATAAAATACACATCCATTACATAACTGCAGAACACAGTGTAAATAACCAAATATTTTCCTTAATTACTGTGCATGTTTATCATCAAATGTAAAAGTGTGGAAATACAGCCATCAAGCTCCCGGACAATCGTTTCTCTCTATGTTATCGTTATAATTGTCCTAATTATGATGTTCATACAGTAACAAAACCGGCATGAAGAAGGTGTTCGCTATTACATTAAAATAAATATTTACTCACACGTGTACAAGTTAATGCAAGTCTGTTAAGTAAAAGGAAATTACTATTTATGTTTTTAAATTGAAATTATGTCTGTTGTTTGTAGAGCTGAGGAGAACACTCGTGCTTGCATTTATTGGCATGAGCGCATTTAGCTTACGAACTAACAATTGGATGCCAGTTTGTTAAATATGCGGATCAGCATTCATGAGGTCATTTGCATTAACTATCTATGGTTAAAAAGGGGCGTGTACAGGGTGGGATACGAGGCAGATTCACGTACGCACACTTTCAGGTGATCTGTGATTTATAAAAGGAACATTGCTTGTTGGTGTGCGTACGCATGGCTATTTTTGGCTTTTGTGCGTATGTAGACTTTTATGCTACGTTTACATGGAAACAATCTGAAAAGAAACCGCAAAAGTGGCGTTGCGTTATCACTTTTTATTCTGCGTTTATACGAGCATTGTGAGGGGGAAATCTGCGTGCATATGGTGACGCAAAAGTGTGTGATATTCGATGTAGTATGCACTCCAGGTGGCTAGGTGTCAATGTGAAGCACTGATACACAACAACACCAAGTCTGTGAGCCTGCGTACAACCTTCTTCCTGGTTCTCCTAGGTCTCGTCCAAAGCCGTCTGGTTTGCCTCCGACGAATTGGCGCATCAACAGTTTCACTGAGGTAATTAATAGAAATGATTAATTAATAGTAATACTTGCTGTGAATAATTTGTACAACTGCTGGAAAAACTTGTATATTTATCAGAGCTGCTATGCAACTTGAAGGTCCGACGTATGGAAATAATCTGACATGTTTGTTGTTATTTTCCTGAACTGGCACATGCCTGTGACGTAAACGCGTACACGACGAGAGCCACCATGAGCAGACTTTTGCAGACTTTTTGTTTTTACTCTTTAGACGAGAACGCGACGGTAGATCGTTTTTAAGATTTCCACTCTGAAGGGTTGTTTCACTTTTTTGCGTTTTTAAGCCCCCAAAACGCCGTCGCCGTGTAAACGAAAGGCACATCCGATAAAATATTTTTACGTTTTCACCCTCGAGCGTTCTCGTGTATACAGGCCCTTAGTAAGGATCCCATGCACAGTTTTATAAATGAGGCCCCACGTGATTCAGTACTTTTAGTTTTATGACTATAGCTTTTAGCTATAACTTCACTCTTTATTTTGTTTTCTTTGATTACATCCTAAATTTATAATTCAAATGCATATCGCAGACCTTCTGTCTGCTTTTCTCTGAAAATAACATATTTTTTCTAGAAATTATAATTTAACTATTAATATTTTTATTGAGGTTGGAGTACGTTGGTTGATGTCGGACATAGCAAAAGAGGGCAGGTCTTTGCGAAGGTTCAATTACAGTTGCTATATTTATTGTGAGATCATTCAGTGTTGCGCTATAATTTAAATATATAAATAAAAGCCAGTTAATTACACACTAATAATGCAGGTGCTTATTATGGCATGATTTTTTGCCATTGACTGAAAACGAGCTACTTTGATTTTTTCCTTAATTAAGTGGCACCCGTAATTTTAAACATGTTGATTTCTCTATCCGTGCTCCCTTTGCATGTAGGGAAATGTGAGATAATGTCAGAAAACACAATTAGCGAGCAGTGCCTTAGCGTTGTTACTTTTCTAATTAATGGACACTCGTGATAATAGTTAATCAGTTTGACAGTCTATAATGAGCAATCACCAGAGAAAACAATCTGCAGCGTACGAGCCGAAGTGTTTATTTAATTTACGTCTAATTAATGATCTCTTTTGAAATGATATCTCAAACACAAACACATACGATTTAATTAATCAGTTTAATTAAACTACCTGCTTCTGCACGGCCTACTCATTAAGCAGGGTTTTAAATGTGCACAATTAGTGAATATCATCCTGCATCATTTTCCATGTAATAAACCTTCAGTTGACTACACTCTACATGCAATACAAGTCCCAGCTTTCGCTTTGCACCATTTGCCAGCGAGAAGATGATAACATATTCCACAAAACGGTCTGAATTAGTTAGATAGGCCTATGGCATAGCAAAGATGCATCGGCTAATTTCCAGAACGTCCACCAATCATCAAATGAAAAAGAGCCAGAACTCTTTGAGCACTGACAGTCCAAGCTTCCCAGATGGTCCTGGAAGTTAATGTTAATCTAATTAACAAACAATTAAACCTCAAAGGCCTGCACGTCAACTCCATTTGGGGCCGTTTCATCTTCTCACCATTTCGTAAACTGGCATAACTTCAATAAAATCAATTAAACAGTTACAACACAAAAATAAACCAGTGCTGCTCAATGTGTAGTCTTTGTGGTTCGGCTAGAGTTTTTCTGATAATAGTCTATTAATGAATTCAGAGGACACATATTGCACACAGATGTGGTAATAAATATGGCACAAGATAGGTGTTATCTCGCATAAACATCCTCATGCAAAATCGTGTTGTCTGATCTTGGATGTGCCGAGCTAATTAATTGGAACCATACGATTCTGTAGCTAACAATGAAGCCAATGATGGAAAACAATTGGCAATACGGAAGAGCTACGAGTTTGTGTGATTTCTCGAACAAATGTTACTTTAACAGCTCCAGCTGAATACATTTTTAAAGCGGGACATTTGGACGTGTTTATGTATATCTGCAGCTTTTAGATTGTGTAGTCATAAAATTGTAGATTTGCATAAAACAGCAAAATCACGATTTTGCATACTCCAACATTAAATGGCATTTGCAATCCATTTTTACATGCATAATGGTAAACAGAAACATTACTGAATGCAATAGGTTTTTCATCAAGGAATAAAATGAGCCATGATGACTTATCTATCAGAAAATGATTGAGTTGGGATGGGTGGTTGGAGAGGCGGGGTTCATAAAGAGAGCCAAGTGACGGCAAAATAAAAACTAATTTTAAAAGTGAAATAAGTTTTTACATTTTGATGAAAAATACAAGAAAATTTAACTTCTTGAGAATAACTGTATAAACAAGTAGTTTCGACTTCATTGTTTGCTAAATGTAGCGCATAGAAAAAAACAAATCCAATTTCTATCCCTTACCCCTACACTTTTCCCTAGCCTCCGTTAAGCGCATTGAAGGGCTAGGGATGTCTCAATTCTGTTTTAGTTAGACGGGCAGGGGAAGGGAGATGAAGGTAACCCTTCAAACAAAGATTTTTTGGGACCTCAAACGAAGGGGTAAGAAATTTTCCAACATGGCTGCTCATATGTGAGTATAGTTCCATTTTTTTTACAAGTTTTTTAATGACAAATAATAATTTTCGTTTTATATTACATTCAATCTTGTGTTCAATCTTGTGTTCGCGTACCAGTTTCCCCTGTCTGATCGCATCCTGGTTTCCCCTGTCTGATCGCGTTCCGGTTCGCCCTGTCTGATCGCGTACCAGTTTCCCCTGACTGATCGCGTACCGGTTCCCCCTGTCTGATCGCGTCCCGATTCCCATGTCTGATCGCGTCCCGGTTCCCCTGTCTGATCGCGTCCCAGTTCCCCTGTTAGAACGCATCCCGGTTTCCCCTGTCTGATCGCGTTCTGGTTCGCCCTCTCTGATCGCGTACCAATTTTCCCTGACTGATCGCGTCTCGGTTCCCCCTGTCTGATCGCGTCCCGGTTCCCCCTGTCTGATCGCGTCCCGATTCCCCTGTCTGATCGCGTCCCGGTTCCCCTGTCTGATTGTGTCCCAGTTCCCCTGTCTGATCGCGTTCCGGTTCGCCATGTCTGATCGCGTACCAGTTTCCCCTGTTAGATCGCATCCCGGTTTCCCCTGTCTGATCGCATCCCGGTTTCACCTGTCTGATCGCGTTCCGGTTCCCCCTGTCTGATCGCGTTCCCGTTTCCCCCGTCTGATTACGCCCCGGTTCCCCTGTCTGATCGCGTCCCAGTTCCCCTGTTAGATCGCATCCTGGTTTCCCCTGTCTAATCTCGTACCAGTTTCCCCTGTCTGATCGCATCCCGGTTTCACCTGTCTGATCGCGTTCCGGTTCCCCCTGTCTGATCGCGTTCCGATTCCCCTGTCTGATCGCGTCCCGGTTCCCCTGTCTGATCGCGTCCTGGTTCCCCTGTCTGATCGTGTCCCAGTTCCCCTGTCTGATCGCGTTCCGGTTCGCCATGTCTGATCGCGTAACAGTTTCCCCTGTTAGATCGCATCCCGGTTTCCCCTGTCTGATCGCATCACTGTACCCCCTGACTGATCGCATCTCGGGTCCTGCTGTCTGATCGTGTCCTGGTTCCCCCTGACTGATCGCATCTTGCTTCCTCCTGTCTGATTATGTCCTGGCTGCCCCTGTCTGATCGCGTTCTGGTTCTGCCTGTCTGATCGCTACCTGTTTCTCCTGTCTGAACATGTCCTGGTTCCCCTTGACTGATCGCATCCCGGTTCCTCCTGTCTGATCGCGTCCCGGTGTCCCCGGGTCTGATCATGTTCCGGTTCCCCCTGACTGAACGCGTCATGGTTTCCACTCTTTGATCATGTCCCGGTTCCCCTTGTCTAATCACTTCCCAAATCCCCATGAATGATCGCGTTCCAGTTCCCACTGTCTGATCGCAACTCCCAGTTTCCCCGTGTCTGATCGCGTCCCGTTTCCCCCTGTCTAGTTGTGTCCTGGTCCCTCTAGCCAAATCGCGTTCCGGAAGTGGTTTTGTTTACACCGGGGAAACTGCATATATTTAAATTATTTTCATTTAGTCATTTAGCAGACGCTTGTGTCCAAACTGACTTTAAAATGAGGTGAGCAACACAAGAGGAGTAATACATAAGTGCACTAGAACTAGTCTCATCAAGTCTAACACAGTATACATAGCCATGGGTTAGTTAGTATTTTTTATTTTACAGAAAATGTACAGACAAAGATGGAAAAATAGAAAAAGCTATGTATTAGTAACTGAGGTGATATTGAGATTGGGCCAATGTGTAACACCAATTGCATCTAAAATATGTATTTTTCTTAGTTCTGTATATTTTATGTTCATGGTATTGTGAGCAATATTTTATGGACCTGAGGCTGAATGCCACTAAAGTAGCGCATGGCTAACAAACAGACAAAAATTCAAGAGAAAAAACAGGCCAGAATCCGAGGTTAATGAGAATTTTGATCAAAATTTGAATGTCGAGCGAGAGCCAAAACAGAACAGAGTTAAATGCACATTTTTTTTCTTTGTTTACTTTTCCAAAATTGAAATGCATACACAACATAGAAAGTACAGAAATCAAACTGATGGCAAATACCGGGACAGCTGGTGAAGATACACAGTGCTTGCTAAGCTAGGTTTCAAGCCCTCCTGGTGAGCTAATCATACAGGCTGGTTAAGCTGGTCTCTCTCTCTCTCTTTTTTTGATGGTTTTAGAAAGGTTTCATAGACTTTTCAGCTGATTAGTAAACCTAAGCCACATTAGGCTGGCTTCAGCTTTTTTGGGATAATAATGTCATAAAAAATATTGAACATCTAATCAAGTCTGTACTCTCCTATAACCTATAATTACCAGAATGCTACTGGAAAGTGATCGACCAGAATAGTGCTGACCTGGAAATGTCAATGTACCATCCATGGAGTATGACATTGTCACAGACAGATCAAATTTTTTTGTAAAAACTGCAACACATTTGTGTTAGACTTGATGAGACTAGTTCTAGTGCACTTATTTATTACTGTTCTTGTGTTGCTCTAATTGCTTCAATTGTTTACCTCATTTGTAAGTCGCTTTTTGCAAAAGCGTCTGCAAAATGACTAAATGTAAATATCAAAGTCTAAGCAGTTTCCCCGGTGTACCGGCTCTGGAACGCGATCTGACCAGGGGAACCGGGACATGACCAGAAAGGGGAAAATGGGACGTGATCAGACATGGGGGAACCGGGACGCGATCATTGCAGTATCAAAAGTTGACTTATTAACTTTTTCAACACAGCTACCAGATCCGTGTACTATAGTGGAGTGGATAGAAGACCATAGAAGACCATAGAAGTTAGTGGATAGAAGTTAGCAGATGCCCAAATATAAAGTGGCCAGATACATATATACGTATATTAGTATATTATATGCAATCAAACGCAACAACCAGACATTTTGATGTTGGGAAACCGTTTTAATAAACTTTCTGAGATGCTAACAGATTAGAACCACTGGGGAACAATACCACTTCTGTTGCCAAAATGCGTGCGCAGGCTATTTGATCACGTGGGATGTAAAAGGGTCTATAACCATTACATTATAATGTAAGCACCACAGTGTGGCTTGATAGAAACGATAACAGTGGTCAAACACACCTGTTGTTTCTATGGCAGCAAAAGTGGAAACCAATGATAACCCAGACATGACATCATTGACAAGTGACCCTATGAACTACATAATGTTTTTCCAATTTTTAAGTATGCCTTAATATATCTCTCCATATTTTCTCAGACATCTGTTTAGCAGTAGCAGTGATGTAAACTAAAATCTTGCAGTTTTAAAATAATAGGAGATTAGCCTACGTCAGTGCATGTCCTAATCCAGAGTCCGTTTCAGTATAAATACATGAAAGAGGTCTGTGTATGTCAAACCATGGTGCAGCTGTAGCACGTGAGCTTGCGTAAGACCTGGAGATGCAGGTTCAAGTCCAAGCTCTGGAGTCTCCGGCGTCTCCGCATTCCATTTTTCCATAGGCACGCAAAATATTATAATAAAAAGTTTTTTTGTGTGTACAGAGAGTGTGCACGTAGGCCTGCGTGTATGTAAACTTTCATTTTGGAAACTCTGCTATGACTAACAGGACTTCTGCTCTGACTGACGGGGTCCTCAAAACGATGATCAAGTAATAATATCTCACCCTGTTTAGCCGTTTCACACCAGCACTGGAGAGTGTATGTTTATTTATACAACAGCAAATGAGGACGCAATGCAGCACTCAGATTATTTTCTGGTATTTTCATCATTATTAGAAAAGCCGCACAGTGTGGGCCCTTGGGAAATGGAGTCAGGCACCAGAGTAGTTTGTGTTAAATATAATGGCTTTTGCCCTGAGGCTGCCGCCCCACAAGAGACTCTTACAGGAGCCTGCTAATGGCAGTAGCATTAAACCACACCATATCTGACTTCTGCAAGCAGGAATGCCTGTTATCCCCTGAGCCGACCAATGCCATATTGCTGTAAGGCTTTTCAAAGTACTGTATTTTAAATGCTCTACATGTAATATGTGCCAAATGAGACCGGGAGAGGTTTTTTATTATTTGCCGGTTATCTTTAACGTATGACTTTCATTATGTTATGTGTGGTTTTTGGTTTTAAAGCTGCAGTGATATTTGTTTTGCTTGAAGTGGTATCAAATCAGACCCTAAATGTACTCAATCAATCTAAGTTTATTAATATAGAAATGTTTACAATGTTACATTGTTTCAAAGCAGCTTTACATGAAGTAGAACCAACTGTACTCAAGTACAGAGAAAGTTGAGCAATTTTTCATATTGTTATGTTTTCATGTAATACGTTTCAGAACCGTTTTGCTATATTTTGGAAATTAATTTAAATTTAAAAATGTTATGTATTTATTGACAACATTTGAGAGTTTGAAATAACGCACAACTCACAAATATAACATGCATATAAACTATGTCAATACAGATACACTGTAAAAAAAGTCCGTAAAAATTTCAATGTTATTGCAGCTGGGTTGCCGATAATTTACCGTAGATTTACATTTATTTTATTTACTGGCAAAAGAGTTTGTTCAAAGTTAAATAAATTTTAAATATTAACAAGTCTTTATCTTTACAGAATAAAACTACACAATAACAGCCTCATGCAAAGCATCCTGGGAACCAGAAATCATCATCAACCTTTTTCTGTTTTTTGCTTCAGATTTTGTTTCCCAGAATGTTTTGCTTAATGCTGTTTTTTAGTTTTACTCTGTAAAGACTAAATGTTCATTTAACTTTGAACAAAATGTTGCCAGGAAATAACATAAATTTAAATCTACGGTAAATTACCGGCAACTCAGCTGCAATTTCTACGGATTTTTTTTACAGTGTACACTGAAATATGTATTAAATATATTTAAATATTAATTACATATTAATGTCTTTATTGTCTTAAAAATGTTAGCTTGTAACTTTTTTCACCCAGTTTATCTATGTAAATATTTACCAAAGGGGAAGTTCTTATAACCTTGTTTCATTCTTCTGCTAACCAAACTGAAGGTGCGTTTACGCCATGTTGTAATTACCGTAATAACCATAAGATTTTAAAGTGAAAATGCTCGTAATCACAGCCTGTAGAATAGGAATTTATTAAAAGTTAGGACTTTTGCCTCGTGACCACTGCAACCTCACGCAAAAGCACTTTTAGCATGTTATTAATGTTACTTAATGCACTTTCTGTTCTGTAAAATTTAGCCGAAGCATTAAAATGTAATTTAATGTCGTAATATTTTACAGCTGCCAACAATGTTATTTAACACAGATTCAATTAGCTGTTGTAATTTTTGCTATAGACGGTTTCATCGGACGCACGTGATACACGCCTGGATCCTAACCTTACTTCCGGTTTCGTTTTTTTTTAAGGTCTGACTAGTTGCTAAACTGATCTCTTGAACAAATGCCTCGTCGAAAATAACAAATGTTTTGGTTTCCTAGGTAATCTATGTGCTGTTTTTTTTGCTTGTTATATAAATAAACTACGTTTAAAGTACTTTGTTGTAATTTATTCTTAGCGGATTTTACCGGAAGTTACGTGCAGCCGCTTGTTTATGTTGTTACTGCTGAAACGGTCTATAGAAATACATAATCCGTAGAGTTAAACGTCACGTATTGTCATCTCAAAACAATGGTAATCACTAGAGATGGACTAATATATCGGCCAAAAATCGGTATCGGACGATAAAAGCACATTTTAACACTATCGGCAGATAGTTTAAAAACAGGCAATAGTCATGGCCTACATATCCTGTCAATCAAAAGAGAACATGAAAATGCAACAAATTTGAGCTTTGTTTATAGAAAATGTAAAGAAACATCACTAGTTTAAAGTTCAATATTAACTCATTCCCCGCCAGCCTTTTTTTAAGTTTCCCGCCAGTATTTTTGTGTTTTTCACAAAAGTTTCACAAAATGCCTTCCAGGAAAAAAAATATCTAAACATACAAATATATCAAATGAAAGAACAGACCCTTTGCTTTCAAACAAACTATGCAAAAAAAAAAAAAACATTTCATCCTATCTATATTTTTTTCTCTGATTATAAACTCATAAATATGGGTATTTTTCTTAACATTTTTTTTTTGCAAAAGCTGAAATAATTGCATTTTGTGAAGAAATTTTGTTAGAGATCAGATTCAGAACGATTATCAAAACATACACAGAGTTTAAAATTAGTAAATATTTTTTTGTTTCAGTTTTTTATAAATTCGGTAAGTTCGGCATCAAGTGGATAATCGCGGTATTAAAGATTAACATAAAACCTCATCAGGAACATGTTTTTATGCAAATGTTTTCTCTTAATTGACTAAAAAACTCGTCAATGGCGGGGAAAGAGTTAATGATCATTATATAAATAACATTCCGAAAATGCAATCTTCAGAATTTAGTTAACCTCCTACACTGCAAAAAATTATTTTCAAGAAAAAAATTCTTAGAATTTTTGTCCTGTTTTCAGCAAAAATAACCAAAAATTCTTAAATTAAGAAGCTTTTACTTGATGAGCAAAACGACCCAAGAAAATAAGTCTAGTTTTTAGACCAAAAATATCAAATTTAAGTGATTTTGTGCATAAAACAAACAAAAAAAAAAATCTGCCAATGGGGTAAGCAAAAAAATCTTGAACATTTTTCTTAAACACTAAATTCAAGACAAATTCAAGAAAAAGTTGCTTACCACATTGGCAGATTTTTTTGCTTGTTTTTTTTGGACAAAATCACTTAAATTTGATATTTTTGGTCTAAAAACTAGACTTATTTTCTTGGGTCGTTTTGCTCATCAAGAAAAAGCTTCTTAATTTAAGAATTTTTAGATATTTTTTTTACTGAAAACAAGACAAAAATACTGAGATTTTTTTTCTTGAAAATAATTTTTTGCCGTGTAAGACCTGGTGTGTCCACATACATCACATTTCTTGTTATTTGCACTATAATACTTAATTATGTGTAACTGGAACCTGTTGTACACAAACGTGGACAATTACACTGATTCATGTTCAAAGAAAAATATTTGGTTGTTATATTTATTGGTTCTTTCTAACCCCAAATAGCTGGAAGAAATCTAAAATGCAAGCCAAACCCTAACTCAGGTCTTAGGAAGTTAATATTACCACAAAACTATTGATATTGTCAGATATCAGTCGGAATAATCGGCTATTGGTGGAAAAATATAATATCGGTGCATCTCTAATGATTACGATATTTTGTGAATACAGCATTAGTTATTTATAAGGTTTTTATTTATTTTTATTTACGTGACCATGAAATTTACTTTCTTAATGCACATATGGTCGTATTGTCTCATCTGCAAATATTTCAACAGTAATAACAAATAATCGAGAGTAAGTAATAACCAAAGTGATTACCCATCAGACGACTTTTTCTGACATTGTCCGGTTTCAAACGTCTGTCCAGTTGTTCATTAATGTCTGCTCTGCTCTACCTCAATCAAAAAGTCAGTGTTGACTCTGTAGTAATGTGATTTACACCCTGACTGTGGATTGAATGTGTGTTGAAGGGTTTTTTGCTAACAGCAGAAGTTCAAGAATCTGTTGAACGCAAGCCTGTCAGACCAGCCGTAGGTGAGATAGCGGCAGAGTACACAGTGTGCCTTTACTTCAATTTGATGTACAGAGTAAATCTGTAAGAATGGGAGGCATTGTGAGAAAATGTGGCAAACTGATGCTTTTTGGAAGTTCGGTAGACATCTCTCCTCTGACGCTGTCTGCTTTCAACTTGTAATGGTGGTAATGTGCTGGCTGGAACCTCAAAGGCACACAATTGGCTCGCCTTGAGAGCAGATGCCACAGAAATCCTGTAACTTAGAGGGGGGCAAAGCTCAGGGACAGAAAATCGCAACTAAAGGCCTTTCAATGGGGGGATTTGTTTGATGGATTTATGGGAGCTTGTGAAGTTGTGATTCTGGGCACAAAAATGACCAATCGCTGTTGGCTAGTAGGGATAAGAATCATGTTTTAATGATTCTGGTTTAGATTCAGATTCCACTTAATGGTTAAGGTTGCTTATTGATTTAATTGCCCATTCATTAAAGCTAAAAAATTTAATTCTATAGTACTTTATTCAATCTTCATTGGTGCAAAACAACTTTCTTTAACACAGACACTGAAACTAGGGCTGTGACGATAAATCGTACATTTATTTAATACCTAATTACATTAGAATTGTGTACTTTTAATTGAGTAAAAGTACGTAAGTAGTAAGTAAGAAAGTACTAGATGTTTAATGTACTTAAATATTAAATTAAAAAGTAAATTTAAAAAGTAAAAATTATGATAATATGCTTTGGAATGTATGTTTTCCAAAGAAAAACACTGATAAAATACAAATACTTTTAAGTAGAAAGTAAAATACTTAAAGGAATAGTCTACTCATTTTCAATATTAAACTATGTTATTACCTTAACTAAGAAGAGTTGATACATCCCTCTATCATCTGTGTGCGTGTACGTAAGCGCTGGAGCACGCTGCGACTAGGGGTGGGCGATATCTCGATATTCAAACTATATCGATATATTTTTAAAACTCGAAATTGATTTTGACATATCGTATATATCGATGTAATGTTTATATTAAATTCTGATTTCGCCACTTTGCTTCTTTGCCTTCTCTGTGTGCTTTGCTCGCCCCCGCCTCCCCGCTTTTGTCCCTCCTCCCCTCGCGTGTTGTCTCATTTAACATGGCGGCGCCCGTCGCGGAATCAACACTGGCCATCTCGAATAGATCTTCCATGATTCCTGTTTACATGTATATTTTACTATTTAAAACGGCTTAAATTCATTGTTGTGAGCGCTCAGCGCGTCTCTCTCTCTCTCGTTGCGTGAAGCGCTTGGACCACGCGCGTCTCTCTCTGGTGACAGTGAAAAGGTGGCAGTGCTTTAATGTCCGTTTCTCCGTATACTTTCTTTTTCGCGTAAATGTCATCAATCACGGATATTACTGACAGAGAAGACGACTGATGTATGTTCGTTAGTATAATGTTCATTAGTTAACATTAGTTAATGTTTTAACTAACATGAACAAACCATGAGCAATAGATTGTTACAGTATTTATTAATCTTTGTTAATGTTAGTTAATAGAAATAAAGCTGTTCATTGTTTGTTCATGTTAGTTCAGAGTGCATTAACCAATGTTAACCAAATTTTAATAAAGTATTAGTAATTGTTGAAATTAACATTAATAAAGATTAATAAATGCTGTATAAGTGCAGTTCATCATTAGTTCATGTTAACTAATGTAGTTAACTAATGCTAACTAATGAACATTATTTTAAAGTGTTCCCCGCCTAAAACCTGTCACTCCAGGATAAATACCCTTATCTCCTGAGGGTTTTCAGAAAAAATACTAAGAACTGTCAACGTCTACCAAAAACTTAATATCTGAAGTTGAGTTGTTTTATTTTTTAATTTTTTTTGTATTTTCTTAGTTAAAGTATAATTTTTTTATATATTTTTTAAATGTTCCAGAAGCACTTTGTTCCTACGTGAACTACCTCTTTGCACTTCAATTAAAAAGCCCTTGTGGATTTTGACATATTTGTTTTGCAGTAGTTTTTTGGGAAGGGTATTTTCCACGCAAAGCTATCGAGATATATATCGGCTATCGAGATATAGCAAAATATATCGAGATATAATTTTCACTCCATATCGCCCAGCCCTAGCTGCGACACTTCGATAGCATTTAGCTTAGCCCCATTCATTCAATGGTACCAATCAGAGATAAAGTTAGAAGTGACCAAAACATCAACAGTTTTCCTATTTAAGACGAGTAGTTATACGAGCAAGTTTGGTGGTACAAAATAAAACGTAGCGCTTTTCTAAGCGGATTTAAAAGAGGAACTATATTTTATGGCGTAATAGCACTTTTGGGAGTACTTCGACTCGGCGCAGTAACACCCTCCCTCTCCCATTATGAGAGTGAGAAGGGGAGCGGACTTTTCTTTTAGTTAAGGTAATAACATAGTTTAATATTGAAAATGACTAGACTATTCCTTTAAGTAGTGTCCACCTCTGCTTTATAGTGATCCTAGCAACTTGTCAACCCACCTGTGGTCAGTGGACGTTGGCATGAACGATCTATTTACTTCTCCTTTCTGTGTTTTTTGGCAGTCTGTAAAACGATAGCTCGGAAATTCTTGTTAAATCTGTTAGTACAATCTATCACATAACAGCTTTTTCCCATTTAGATGCGTTTGTACCGTGTTTTCGCTGATTTCACACTGTACACAAATTCTGCTGCTCTGTCTTTTGCCACTCAGTGGGCGTAACCGCTGTCATTTTCGCCGAAGGACAGGTCACCTGCATACCCTCTATAGATGGTTTCAGCAGTAACAACATAAACAAGCGGCTTTCGTGGTCATCAGGTAAACTCTGCGAAGAATAAATTACAACAAAGTCCTTTTAAAGTAGTTTATTTATATAACAAGCAAAATAAACAACAGGTAGATTAAATAGGAACCCAAAACATTTTTTATTTTCGACGAGGTATTTATTTAAGAGTTCAGTTTCAGCAACTAGTCAGACCATTAAACAAACAGAAACTAAAAATAAAATTAGGACCAGACGCTTATCGCGTCACCGCACTTGCGCTCGATGAAACGGTCTATAATAATGTAAGGGTACTTCTTCTGTGGCACAATTGGAGTTTCTGCACGAGAGCGCCCTCTGGCTTTTGGATGTGCCGGGATTTCACCAAAATTCATAAAAATTAATTCATTGATAAAACACGCATTTGCACGATTTATCGTTACAGCCCTATCAGAAATATTATTAATACTGTAGAAATAAGAAAATGTATTGATAAAAACATTTATAAGGTGTAAGCCGTATGTAGGCTGTGCGTAACCTCTTCAAAAATGTGACAGTGTGTCCGTTTTAAGTGCTGTGATTAGTCCGCAAGAACCCCTCCCGTCAGGTCAAAGAAATCTGTGTCGCATTTCCTCTTATGGATTTCCACTTATAACGGTGAAAGCAAAGATGTGTCAAGTTGAGGAGTGATAAACTAAATGAGTTGTTTCCAATTTAACTCCGTCACAGCTGGTCTTCTTAAAAAAAAAAACATTCACACGAGCTGCTTCACCTTCTTCTATTGTGGGTTTACTGGCCAAGTAGCTTCTTCTTTGGCTGTTGCACTGCTACTTTGGGTTACACGTATGGATACTGCCTACTAGCGGTCGGCATGTGTAATTGCACAATGCCGCAGTATGAATGAAAGTATGAATAAAAACCGAAACGTAGCCTACGGCATCCCGGCTATGCCGTAGAACTTACGCAGAACTACAATGAGCCCTTTAACGTGTCATATTGTATCATGTAAACATTATATTATTTCGTATCAACTCAAGATGGAGGAACAGCTGATCATATCTCTAAAGGGATACCCAGAAGTGTATAATCTGTCAAGCTGCTATTATTTTGAAACAAACAATAGAAACAATGCATGGAGACGAAGTCCTGCATCTTTGGAGAGTGTGACTCATGGTTGCTTAACAGATGCTACGGATGAACGAGGAAAGTGGCGCAGTTGTGTTTTTTATGCGGTTTTAGTGAGCGGTAATGTGAACGACCCCTAAGTTAAATACAGTATAAGTGACTTTAGATAAAAGTGTGTGCCACCAAAAAATATACAGTACGTAAATGATACTATTTTGACTTTTATAACAGAAATGCTACAATAAAACAAAATATTATAAAAACAATCATTTACTAACGGTTTTAGTGCCATTTACTGACATAAAATAATGTTACAAATGTATATGATTGTTTAATGAACAACCAGTTTACTGTGCCAATAACTGGAATTGTTTAAAGGAACAGTATGTAAGAAATGTATATCAATGAATCATAAAATGGCCCTGATATGTCACTAGACATTAAGAAATCATTTTCATTTCAAATACTTATATCACTCACAACAGTGGTTCGGCCAGGATATTGTCATTTTAAAAATGGAGTTGCAAGCCTCAACTGATGTTTAGTTGTCATGTTGTGTACTGGCCACTAGTTGTGTGGTTGCAGTACCAGTTTTAGCCACAAGTTTTGTGATTGCAGTACCAGTTCTGACCACAATCCTACACACTGTTCCTTTAAGTCTAACATACCTTGACATGTGAAGGTTTACAGTTTATTTCAAGTTGGACATGACACAAATTTAGACTAACTCAGCGAAGGAATGAGTCATAAGACAACTTGAGAGAGCTATCGGTTAACATTCATATTCTTCTCAATGGCAGTTACTAACAGACCAGATGGTGTAGTTATGCCATTCATTGACACTTTGATTCAAACCAAGGAGTTTTTCGTTAATCAGACTACACTGACCGACCTGTTGCGTGACACCAAGACTTAATAAATATCAGCACATAGCCGCCGTTGAATATCTTTATGGATAATGCAGTAAGAATGCAGACATTCAGGAACGATGGACAAGAGTCAGTTCGGGGTTCCCATCCCTATTGGTTAGCTTGTACACTTTCTCTCATCACATGGCCAGATGTTTGGCCATGGTCTACGGAGTTCTGCCATGCTCATGACATTGGTGTAAATATATATGTGTTTTGTTAAACTGTTGAGTGCCCCACATATGTCACAACTAATGCTCTCCGTAATTCGTATAAACACACTAATCAGTTATGGCTTTTAACAATCCCTCCAGGTTTCAAATTCTGACAATACGAGTCACATCGAGTTGAGACTATTAGGTAATGAAGATGCCACAAAAAAAGTCTATTGGAAATGAATGTGCAGAACTGATATTGGGATAAAGCTGGACTGGAAAAAAGCCATTTCACACATCATGTAAAAATAATGGTGTTCAAACAATTAATAACACATGGTGATCTTATCTTCTGTTCGCCATTCGTCTGAACTCACACCAAGAATTCATTGCACGGTGTCTCGGACGATGATAATTTATCCGTCACACCGAGCAGCCGTTTTTCGGATAAAGAGTTTTTTTAAACGGGGCATAACATTCTTACAAGGAAACGTGGCCAACATTTATCCACGCATGTAGCTTTTCTTGTTTCTCGTTTTTTTTTTGTAATGTCTCATCCAAGTTAAATGACCCTCCTGTTAGATTTCAAACATGACTCCCATCACATGCTAGTGTTTCTTTCTTGCACATCCGTGTTGCATTACAGGAATTTATTCAACCATGTGGTACCAAAAACAATCATACAAATCACTACAACTAAAAATTTTGTAAATACACTGCAAAAAATGAGTTTCAAGAAAAAAATTATTAGTATTTTTGTCTTGTTTTCAGAAAAAATATTTTTAAATTAAATTAAGAAGCTTTTTCTTGATGAGCAAAACGACCCAAGAAAATAAGTCTAGTTTTTAGACCAAAAATATCAAATTTGCATAAAACAAGCAAAAAAATCTGCCAATGGGGTAAGCAAATTTTTCTTGAATTTAGTGTTTAAGAAAATGTTCAAGATTTTTTGCTTACCCCATTAGCAGATTTTTTTTGCTTGTTTTATGCACAAAATTACTTAAATTTGATATTTTTGGTCTAAAAACCAGACATACTTTCCTGGGTCGTTTTGCTCATAAAGAAAAGGCATCTCAATTCAAGAATTTTTGGATATTTTTACTAAAAACAATACAAAAATACTAAGTAAGAAAGTGAAAATCTTTTTTTTTTTTTTTTTTTGCAGTGTAGCTCTTTTAGCTTTATAATAGCAGTGCCCCAGTTGCACTGCAAAAAATGACTTTCTTACTTAGTATTTTTGTCTAGTTTTCAGTAAAAATATCTAAAAATTCTAATATATTTTCGGTAATACTTTACAATAAGGTTCATTAGTTAACACTAATTAACAACATTAGTTAACATGAACTAATCATGAACTGCACTTATACAGCATTTATTAATATTTGTTAATGTTAATTTCAGCATTTTTTAATACGTTATTAAAATCTTGTTAACGTTAGTTAATGCACTGTGAACTAACATGAACTAACAATGAACAGCTTTATTTCTATTAACTAACGTTAACAAAGATTAACAAATACAATAACAAATGTATTGGTCATGGTTAGTTCATGTTAGTTAATGTATTAACTAATGTTTAATAAATGAACCTTATTGTAAAGTGTTACCGTATTTTCTTGATGAGCATAATGACCTAGGAAAATAAGTCTAGTTTTAAGATAAAAAATATAAAATTTAAGCAAATTTGTGCTTAAAACAAGCAAAAAAAAAATCTGCCAATGGAATAAGAAAAATATTCTTGATTTATGTGTTTATGAAAAAATTAAAATTTATTTCAAGAAAAAAAATTCTTATTCCATTGGCAGATTTTTTGCTTGATTTAAGCACTCATTTACTTGAAGTTTATATTTTTTGTCTAAAACCTAGAGGTCAATTTTGCTCATCGAGAAAATACATCTTAATTTAAGAATATTTCGATATTTTTACTAAAAAACAATACAAAAATACCAAGTAAGAAAGTAATTTTTGCAGTGTGTTAAAAAACTAATACATACAGTTATTAAACATCTTCTGACGTAAGACAATTGGTTTTTGTAAAGAATCCTGATTGAGGCATGTTCATGGGTCAACTAAGCTTCCACCCTACTCCTGACCCATGACCTACTAAGATATAAGAAGTAGATTGGTGTACCTAAGTCCCTAACCTAGTCTAAATGTAGCAATAGCGCTGAACCCTACCCTAAAACGTGACCAGCTGTCAGAAATGTTGTTCCAGGACCAACAAGGATGTTAACCCAGGAACATGTGGAACTCTCCAAAAATAGTTTCAACCATTTCCACCACAGAGTCCTATTAAATTAAACAATACATCATTTGATATGTGTCAAAAAATGACATTTGTTGGCTTGGGAAAAACACTCAAAAATGAATTCTCCTGTGATACGTGTATACTCTGTTGATCATTGTTTGTAGACGAATTCAACTAACTAGTCCAAGTGTGAAAGATGTGTTTCAAGGGAGTTTATTTTCTAAAAGTCCACCGGGCCGAAACTGCCCACAGTTGAAGAAACACCATAAAACATTTGAATGGCAAGTTTTCCTCGAACCCTGTCCTGTACCGTCCCACTGCCTATTGACCTGCACAAATGAAGCATCGACCCCTTACAACTTGCCCCAAAAGCTGGAAGAGATTATTCTCCTGGGTAGTTTCCGATCTCTGATTGCCAATACATCAGCTCCGCTTTCAACAGGGGCCGTGTTCTTCCCCATGCCCGATGGCATACGCCCTGATGTTCAGCACATGGGGACGATTAGGCAGTCGGAGACCTCGCATTGGCATATCCACTCCAAAGCAGCCATTAACCCACGTCGCCAGCAATACAGCAGTCTGTCTCCATCTTACAAACATGTGGGAACAGTCAATGGGAAACCAGCATTGCAAAATATGCAAGTCTGGAATGACAACACCGGTGCTGTACAGTCACAGTACAGCACTTTACTTTGAACTACAGTTTCTTTGGCAAGGCTGTCTGTCGCCAAGAAGTAGATGTATTTTAGTGTTTTAATGTGTTTCCCTAGCATCACCAGATAATTTACTTAAAAGGTGATTTAAGGGTCAATATGAAGGATAAATAATGCAAGAGAAGAGTGGATGTACACAAAAAGATCTTCTTAACATGAAGGCCATGTACACAATCTAGGTGCAGAGAGAAAAGTTAAAACAGTACCAGACTGAAGGTGCACACTAGCCAATCTTTTTCTGACATTGCTGTGAACATAGGCAGGAAGCGCTTTGTCCATCTTTGCAATTTTTCGCAGAGAGAAGGTTCATGCTGTGACGTACTGTTTTTCTACTGTATATCTCCACGTGGTACGAATTCGCAGACCAGAGTTCACCGAAATTGATCTTTGGTACGCAGTGAAATGCAAAATATCTTTGCATCTTTCAGGTCGGACGCATTCACATGCATATAAATGGAAGTCAATGGGATGAAAAGTGTAGTGTGTCCGCCCCTTGCTGTTTCATTGTAAGAGGAGAGAGACAATCTACAGTAATAGACATGTACTTAGCAGTATGGTTTAGACTACAAACGCAAGTTTTAGCATCTTATTTATGGTAAGTCAATGTGGGTACATTACAAGCATACCTATGTAGACAGTATATTAGTTATTGTCACGATCCAAAAAGATATGGTAACACTTTATTTTACAGTGTCTTTGTTAAACGTTGCATGTAATTACTATAGTAATAACAGTAAATGATGTATAATTACATGCAACTAACCTTAAACGGAACCTTAACCCTAGAGTAAGTACACGTTGTTAATCATTATTACTAACTACTTAAATGTTTAAGTACACTGTAACACTAACACTGTAAAATAAAGTGTAACTGGAAAAAAGATGACACTTGGGTTTGTTTTACAGTAAATACGTAAGAGATTAGCATGAATTTCACATTGCTAGAACATGTTGTATTTTTACAGCATTACAGTATTTTTACAGTAAGTTTATACACTGACATTTACCATTTAACCCTTAACTCTTTCCCAGCCAGCATTTTTTTTTTTTAAAGTTGCCAGCCAGCACCAGCATTTTTCATGATTTTCATGAAAAGTTTAATGACTTACAGAAAAAGTTCTTCTTGAACTATATAAACATACAATATATCAAATGAAAGTACAGAACCTCTGCTTTCAAGCAAAAAAGTTTCATCCTACCTTCACTTGTTTTCTTTTATCACCTCTTAAATCTGGGAAGGTTTCTTCAAAAACATCAAATTTTGAGCAAAAACCTGAGATGATTCCATTTTTGTGACTGACTTTAGATAGAAATGAGATGCAGAGCGATCCTCAAAACTTACACGGACATACAGCTGTTTGTCCTAGGGCGATACTTCTGGGTTTATAAGTTGCGGAAGAGCGCCACCTTCTGGATAATAGCGGTTTTGCAGAAAGGTGGAAATATTCGTCATTGGCAGGGAAGCGTTTTCTCTTAATTTACGTGTTAACTTGTCAAAGGCGGGGAAAGAATTAAATGCATACCATAGGTCTTTAGTGACCGGGGGGCATCATTTACTACCCTCCCATCATTCAATTGTTTTAAAGTTAGACCTCCAGCCTTCTAGCCTGGCTCCGCCCTCCTACGTTCTTCCGCTTAATTTTCATTTAGCTTCAGAACAACGTCTGGGACTGCTGTGTAGAGTTTTGTTTTCTCCAGCAAAAATCTGCAGGTCCAATCAGCGAACAGCGGGGAGTGGCTAAGAACGATGACGTTGAGGTTGTGCGCCAGACTGAGTGACATTCGTCACGACCAAACGTTAGTGATTGGTTATGGCAGATTCAGAGTGACTCTGGGCAGATCCAATAGTTTTAAACTTCAACAGAGGACCCTCCTTAACGGAAGTAACGCTTTGCAATGGAGCCTGGCCAGACTCTCTGTACAAATGAAATAAATGTACGAGAGTCTGGTTGCACCAGGCTACCAGCCTTCCCCCCACAGTCTAAAAACTGCGCACTCACATTATCCAAACCAAACTGCGCCCTATACAGTGCAGAGGTGGGCTAGAGCGCAGTTCACTTGGGCTCAGGCGTGGAACGCGCAGTGTGATTGCAAATTGCGCGACCCCTCACCTTCATCTGCCTTCGTAAATACCTTCTGATGCATGCAGGAGGGTTACGTGAATGTCTGAGCTGCACACGAGACAAATCGACTAAGCAATATGGTAGGCATGTGAGAGGGCTGTGTGTCATCGTGCACCACATGACTTAACATTATGATGGGTTCCAGTGTTAAAAGAGAGCTTAACTTCCTGTTTTCTTCAAAACAATCGCATCCTAAATGATGAAAGGGCCTATAGGCTTGGATCGCTCAAGTACAGTGCCTGGTTCTGGGGAGTAAAGATGGGGGGAAAGATGCTGGGATAGGATCTAACCATCCTCTGACCTTGTACAGGATAAGTGGGTTTGGAAAATGCATGAATGGATAAAAGTTAAATGTCAACGTATAACAAAACACGTTTTAATTTAATATTCTGGAATTGTTAATAAGGTATTATGATAGCTTTGGCAGTTTAGAGATCCAGTTGTGTTAATTGGTCACTAAAGACCCGAATATGTAAATGGTAAATGGACTGGACTTATATAGCGCTTTCAACAGACCCATGGCTATCCAAAGTGCTTTATATGTTGCCTCACATTCACTCACTCATTCATACACCAACGGTGGTTGTCAGCCATGCAAGGCACCATCCAGCGTTTCAGGAGCAGCTGGGGTTAGGTGTCTTGCTCAAGGACACCTCAACACTTGGTCATGTGGAGCCGGGGACTAAACCACCAACCTTCCGGTTTGTAGACAACCTACATGAACCACTTAGCCACTGCCACCCATATAATAATGAACACTCAGGCATTTAAGGGTTAATCTAAACTACTGTGTAATTGCATTAAGAAGAAGTGAAAGTAAGTCAAAGTATAAACATTGTTTTAAACTTTTAATGGCACATTATCTCTAGGTAGATCAAGACTAGTAAAAAGGCACTTATGCAGTATATATTTATATTTAAACATAACCACGACTTTATTGCTATAGCGAGTGCACAATAAATACTTTCATGGTTGGCTCTCATCATCTAATTTTTGTTATGTCTAAAATTTCTGCAGCAATTTCTCAGATGTTTTTTTAAGTTGGGGTTTTCCACGTTTTTCATTCCTGATGTTTCTGCTTGTGTCAGTGATATCTGTGCACAGCAATGTAAACACCAGTCACTTCACACTTTTCACTGGAATAAGAAACAGCTGTTCTTGCGATCAGTGGGGGATACGGCTTTCCACGTTTGATTTTTTCTTTTGTTATATCCATGTGAAAGGCAGAAAAGGAGACTGTATTTTATCACGATTGCCCCATGTTGAGATGCTGAGAAGCGGAGATGTTTAGAGGCCTGCGAGAACCTATTTTGATTTTCTCTAAAACGTATAAATAAATTTGTTTCACGTTACCAACAGAGAGGCATGCAAATAAACAGTGCTTGTGGTACAAATTAGAATCTGTCAAGTTTATCCACAAATAAATCAGACATGTTGACATAAATGCGCAATTGCATTAAATCCAAATCTGTGTCCTTTTTTGTATTTGGCGCATGAACCTTTCGCTTAAACTAGTTTAGTGTAAATCAAATGAATTCAATACATTTGCAAATAAAATCTGAATCTGAAAATGAGGTCCTTCAACCATTTACATCTGTAAAAGTTTACATCACTCGTGAGATGCGCAATTTCACAATTCATCACTCAATTCTCAAGCTTTCAAATTACGGTTATGCATTTGTTTGGCGCTCATATCAAATATGTAGCCAAACTCTGAAGAACCGAACGCAAATGAGTACATAATAAACAGCTTTCAAAATGGGATAGGCACAACTCATGAGAATTAAATAGTGGAAAAAATCAATTCCAGTAAAATAAGCTTTTTCCTCCGTGACGAGCTGACAATAAATGCATACACATTGAGTTTTTAATTAAGCTCCATCTGTGCGTATAATTAACAGCGACAGTCCTGGCTTCAAAACATCTCAATGTACAGTATCTCGACTCAACCGGTACAGCAGTCGAGAATAGTGGCAAGGTAATGGGTTTGATTCTTAGGGAACGCGTGTGATAAATTGTATTACTATAAAGGCACCGTACACCTTATTCAGTCTGCCGCCATGTTGATTCCAAACAGAGGATATGAGTGATGAACGTCCAGACCGTGCGCTTTAAACCTATTATTTTGTATCAGGATGCTGGTCATTCAGCCATCAAAACACAAAATACATGGATTGTTACAATTAGAAGGGATATGTGACCTAATTTGAGGTGAGAATAGTGCCTTGTGTACATAATATGTCTTTTGGATATTAGCCTGTTCGCTAATCGCTAATTTCTCATGTTTCCTTTTTATAAAACACCAATAGTGCAACAATACAATATTTCATCATAAAAACTAAGTCTACATCTCCAGTTTGTATAGATCATAAGAATATGTCCCATGTATTTTCTCCTTTATGTTTTTTTTAAGCCATGAATTGACTTGATAACAGCTTTTTACGAGATTTGTAGTATTGTTAGAAGAAAAACCCCATATAAACGCCTAAAGTTGTGTACAAATGTTATTTAGTAAGAAATGAATCCTGCTTCTGTTGATTCCAGTCAATGTTAAAGAGCACCTATTTCATTGCTAAAAATAACCTTATTTTGTGTATTTGGCATAATACAATGTGTTTGCGTGTTTTTTAAAAAAAAAAATTGTTTCCACATACGTACAATTTTGAAGATCCAGATTTCACTCTCTTCCTGAAATGCACGGATTTGAAAAAGCTTTGTCTCCCTGATTGGCCAGCTAGTCTGTACGTTGTAATTGGCCTAAATACCTCTCTGATGTCAGCCGGAAATGTGACGCTCTTTACCATGTTTGAAAGATTCGGTCACAATGCAATGCTAACAGGAGTTTATTTACAGGCTGTGAGTCCAAAGCGGGAGAAATTATGATAATGTCGGTCTTTACTACATCACCAATCCCAGGAAGTAAACTGTTGCCTTCAATCCGTGTGATTGTTGGAGTCCAAGAAAAGAGATTTACGTTGAAGACGATAACTCGCGTCATCGTTTACTTTGGGGTGTGTACCTTTTGCATATCGTTAACGTACTAATACACACTTACACACAAATTTTAAAACGTTAATTGGACAAAAAACTTAATGGAGAAAATTTAAACGTATCCATGCTTTGCGGTTTTTGTAATCTGCACAAATTAGAAATATGTACTTAGTTATAGGACTATATTATTGTTTGACAGAAAAGTAAGCATGCTTACAACGTTAAAAATTAGTGATTAGCCAACAGGCTAAAAACACATTTTATGTACACATTGCACTGCTTTTATCTCAAAATTAGGTCATATGTCCCTTTCAACAATTAGTTTCTTTTGATGTCTGTGTTTTGATTGCTGAATGTCCAGTTTCCCGGTACAAAGCAATAGGTTTAAAGTGCATGCTCTGGACATCCATTCCTCGCCTCATTTTAGAATCAACATGGCAGCAGGCTGAATAACGCGTATAGGGAGAATTAATATCGATCAAGCTTGTTCCGCCAAATTTGTCAATATTTTTTTGTTTTGTTAAGACTGGATGGCTAGGTAACCTCATTAGTTGTATGAACTGCCCTGTATTGTTTTTGCTACTGACATGAATGATAACTCAAATTATGCAACTTAAGGTGAGGTGTAAGGGAACTGTCTTCTTACTATTCAAAGTGGAAGACCCTACACTGTAAGTAAGGATGTCATATCAACATATATATTTTATGTTATTTAACTAATTAAGTTAAAAAATTCAACTGTTTTTTCTAAGTTATGTCAACTTATCACAAGTCAAATCTTAAAAAAGTAGTGTGAACTAATTTACATAATTACATTTTTTTACAGTGAAATAGTTTTCCTGTAGCTCACGTGGTACAGCATTGCATTAGCAGTGCAAAAGTTGTTGGTTCGAATCCTAGCGAATTGAACACAAACACTGATAAAAATGTTTAGATTTGAGGGGACTGTAAGTTGCTTTGGATAAATGTGTAAATGTAATTTGGGTGAAACCTTAGTAATTTCTGTAAAAGTGAGTACATATGACATCATACATGCACTTCTAATTTCTTGCTTTGCCACCAATGGCATTACAACAGTTCTGCAAGTCTTTGGTCTCAAATGTCTCTCTATTTAAAGATATTTATTCAACACGCAGCTGTGCTCACAGAAATTCATTTTACTCCCCTTGACCTCAGCTCTTTCTACATCACTCAAATAGTATCTTACACATTACTAGATGTCAAATACTCTGTCAAGCACCCTTAATTTAAATTACATGTTGTTTATGTTTCCCATCATCATAACAGTCTCATATTCTCTGGCTTGGAGGTTGTACTCATTGCAGTACTAGATTACGCAAGTCTTTTGTATGATTGATCACCAGATGTCTATCTAGAACCATTACATATGACATTGACACATAGTTAAAACTTATGGCTTTGTGATCATTAACAATGGTTTTACTGTTTATTTTATGCTGTAAAGTCTACAAAATAATGTTTAATGATTCTCTAAAAAACTTGAAAAGTGTATTGAGCTTTTTCTAAGCAATAAAAGTGGAAGTGTTCAAAATCTTATATATCAGGAAATATATCAAAACCGGCTTTCAAAAATAATCCTGCCCTCGGAAATATTCACTGAATTGTGACGACTGCATTTCCCGTCGTCATAACAGTCAACACTCATATCTCATATTGTCTGCTTGGAGGTCCTGCGGTGTTACGACAATTCCAGTTTGCAAACGTCTCTCGTCTCGTCGATTAAGAGATATTTCCATCAAGAACAGAATCTATCAAGAATCATTTTAATATGACTTTGATCTGTGGTTTGAACTGACAGGCCTGTGGTCGAAACAGAAACCAAATGCCGAATTGACTTGCAGATAACACATATCACAACCACATTTCCAAAACTTGCCATGCACATTTCTCTTCATCTATTTGCCGGCCAGAGAGAAATAAAGTTCCACATTAGCATTTTTAATTAACGTTAGGTTAATTACCATAAGAGTTGAGCGTCCGCGACCACTCCGGGCGAACGATTTTCACGCCTGTGCACTTTCCAATTTGATCGCTAAGATGATTTGACTTCTGTTGCATGGGATTATACAGTATGGCACATTTGAAAAAATAAAAAAGTTTCAGACGTTTTAACATCATAGATGTGGGTGAAGGGTGACAGTTCGGAGGGATCTAGTGCTGGATTGTATATGCGAATTCAACCGAAGGTTTCTTGCACACAGCTGTCAAATATAACCCTGGCAGAGCGGCACCAGTCTGCCAAATGTAAGCAACGTTTTTCTTTTCTCCTCAGTAATGGCTGGCAGGGTTCGAGGCTTTTTGAGCCATTGTATGTTTTTCCTTCAAACCTGAGTGATATCTTGACAACAAGCTCTGGTTTTCAGAGCAGCGTCGAGGGCGGGTGTGGGCAGTTCATTGCCTGTAGGCTTCGCCTGAACAATTATTCTTCACTGGAAAAAAGGTGTGAAGTCGCGTCTAATGCAGTTCTATTTACACTGGCGAACGGCTCTCTTCGTAAAGCGCCTTGCTAATTAATTTTAGATAGGTAGCACTGGTTATGCATAATTTATGCCCGTGGCTACTGGTGTTGTACAAATATACCAACTCTGTATAAATTACAAACCACTTTGAAAGGGATTGTGTGCCTTTAAATGGGTTTTAAAGTGAGAGCGGATTCATGGGTCTTTCAGCCCCGTCAGTTTAAAGTAAACAAACACGGTCAAGCCTCACTTCTAGATGGGTCATTACGTTTAACGTGAACATTTTCCTCCTGTTCACAGAGATATGGTGAGAAAAGTGAGTGTTGTACGGTATATAAATATTGCTGCAATGGTGTTGTTTGTAAAGGTATGGGTTTTCCCAAAAATGGCACCCTCACATGTTTAAAACTTTTTTTAAAGGTAACACAATATTAAGGCACCCTGTAACAGTGTAATTGTACATTTAAATTGCACCTATTTCATTGCTAAAAAACAACATTATTTCATGTATTTGGTATAATACATTATGTTCACATGGTTTATAGTTCAAAAAACACATTATTTTCCACATTCTGTACATTTTTGTAGCTCCAGATTTTTCCAAACTCATTGATTTGAAAAGCACTGTGTCCCTGATAGGCCACCTAATCTGTATGTTCAATTTTCAATTTTTCAATTTTATTTATATAGCGCTTTTTCACAATTTGGTAATTGTATCCAAGCAGCTTAACATAATAGATGCAGTGAAAAGCACAGAAAATTGACAGATAGCACAACATAATACACGATAGCACAAGCAGCTAACCCTAACCCAACATTATAAGCGAACATATTACTAATGTAACGTATAGAAGTTAAGCCCAAGAAGGCTGCCTCCCCGGGTTGAAAAACCCCCTAGGAGAAAAAAAACCTGGATTTTTAGCCGGGGAAGTAAAAAAAAAAGTCCTAGGAGGGAAAAACCCTTGGGAGATTGTCAGTGGTCATTGGTCAGGCATCGGCTGGACATCACGTTGAAGAACAGCCAGTAGATCAGAGGTGTGCCGACTTTCACATTTACCGGAACTGGATCTGTTTGTCTCATTGTCTTCGGGATCGAGGACGAGACAGGGAGAGAGAAACAAAATCTTATTAGCGTAGGGGCCGTTCACATGAAAAGCAAGTGTCATACAGTGATGTGGTTTTAGTCAGCTTGGTTCCGGACAGGCTAACTATTGCTGGTTAAGTGTATTACATATAGTTGATGATTTTAGAAAATTTAGAATTCAGTCAATACACCATTGCATTTGCAACACAAAACGTTGTGGGTTTGATCCCAGGAACACTGTAAGTCACTTTAGGGTATAAATCCCGGGGGGGTCGGGGGGGACAGGACCCCCCTATCTGAGGGTTGTCCCCCCTAAAATATCATTAGAATATGTGTATTGAAAATAATTTAATGATTTATAATACTTAAAATAGTTGTGTAAGAAGTAAAACAATACAAATGCAAACGGAGCAACAACAAAAAAACTTTTAAACATTTTGATTCCCCCTCCCTTGCCTCACAGTGGTTTGGTCCACTGCCCGCGCCCCTTTTACCTCACCGGTCACCACCGACACACATTCCGGTGGTAGAGAAGTGTACGGAGCCGACGCGTTAATCAGCAATATACAATACAACGTTTCCCATCACTTATCAGTTTATCCTCATATGTTTTAAAACTGGACTATGTTGACATATAAACATGAACATATTTCGTTTTCTGAGAACAGAAGCAGATAAACGATCAAGAAAACATTTTTATGCATTCATGCAGAGGTGAGGCAGAGCTGAAAGTAACAAATTACATTTACTCACCTTGCTGTAACTGAGTTTTTTGTGTACTTTTACTTTGAGTAGTTTTTAAAATCTGTACTTTACTTTTACTTAAGTATGTTTAAAGTATTGTAGGCTTCGCTACATGCTAAATCATATCCGTTACTGAGTAAAAATAAATATAAAAGTAAGGTGATAAAGACGCGCCACGGTCGGATGATTGATTGATGGGCGGGGGAACGCGCAAAAAGAACCATGAGAGGGACGAGACAGGCGCGGGCTAATGCAGACCCTCAATTCAATTCTTACGAAAGAAACCCCTGGCCATTGACGCAAAGCGATTGTTTCATTCAATTAGGGTTCATGCTCTTGAGTACGGAGTTTGAGAATTGCCGACCGGGTTTTAACCGCTAATTTGCACGATGCGTTTTTAATACATGCGCATTATCTTCCGAGGTCTAGCAGCTTAGCGTCAAGTCAAACAATTTAAGAACGTCATCGAGAATGCGCAGATCATTAGACATTGCAGAGAGAGAGAGAGAGAGAGAGAGAGAGCGCGAGAGAGAGAGATTGAAAGACATCAGGTACACAGGTCTGGGAGCTAATAAACGTGTAAAGGATGTATAGTGTATGCCATGGCACTCATACATTATGTTATTAAACTATATACATAAATGAGCATATAATGAGATGTTACCAGCAATACATCAATTACAACCTTCATATAATGATTGCATTTACTAGCTGCTGACCTCATATTATTTTTGCTTCAAAAGTGCATAACTCACCTGTAAAACTCATTAAATAATTCCATAAATGTTTCTTAGTTATAAAAAAGCTTTTTATTTTATTAACATTTGTTATTGCACTTTAATTGAACATTAAAAACATAGTTTGAGATGTATATATCCTTCCTTTGTGAACTATACTAGAAACCTCTCCCCGCTGTAAAAAAGTAACTTTACTCTTAAAATTAAAATGACTTACTTTTTACTTGAGTAGATTTTTAGACCAGTAACTTTACTTTTACTTAAGTAAAATATTATTAAAGTAACTTTACTTTTACTTAAAGGATAATTCCGGTATTTAACACTTTGAGTCTCATTTCTGGTTTGTTTTGGATGAACTACAGTGATGGACACAGAAATTTTGACAATGGGTCGTGTCTTGAGTTTTTGACTCGTTTAGAAGCGTCTCTTGACTGCCCCAGAACGGAAGCCAATGGCCACGCACAAACACGTCACCAAAACAACACTCAACGTTCACCTCCAAAACTGCGCCACTCACCGAGCGGCCCGTGGTGTTCGTTGATGATTAAAAACAAGTTGTGTAGCGAAATACAGTTTCTGTTGTGTTTTATTTGGCATTTTGTAAAATTCCATTGACTTCTCTTGGAAGACTGTTTGCTCGCTGATATATCACTCCGCCGCCGGGAAACAGAAAAGGGTCTGTTTGTTTTTACATGTGGTTGTAGTTTTTTCGCTCGGTTTCTCTCAGAAGAAATTTTTCCCATATTTGTAGGGCTGGACCAGAATATTCGAATATTTGTTCCGTGGGTTGACATTCGATTTTCAGTTTTGAGATTCGAATATATATATATAAATATTTTACAGCGTTAATGCAGAGCTTTTGCCAAGCAGGAAGTGCGCTACACGCTCCCGCTCTATAGGTGGCGCAGAGAGACCAACATCCATAGCCAACAGCCACCAAACAGCACCAGTGTGGAAGAGATCGCTTTGGCATTTACGCTAATAGTGTTGTAAATAACGTTCAGTTTCTTGCAAAAACTGATTGATTTGCTTCACAAGATGTCAATATGTCACACGGAGTTATGGGGGATTACTGTTGTATTGGATATATATGCTTTAGCTCTTAAAGTGTGCGGATCTGTTGACTTGCATGACGGAGCACCGGGGTTTCTGCAAAATATCTTCTTTATTGTTCTGCCGATGAAAAAAACATATTGGATGGTGTAACTGTTATAAATAAACTTGATTTTGAAAGTATGCTACCGTTTTATTACAGTTTGTTGGACTACGTTCATTCATGCTTCAGACTCAAATATAGAGCGGAAGTATATACGCGGTTGTGAGGTATCTGAAAAAATAGTTCCACTATAGCAAATAACACGGATTGAAATCATACATTGCGCCAATATATTTGTTTTTAATCATCAACGAACACCACGAACCACTCGGTGAGCAGCACAGCCCCGAAAATGAACGTTAAGCGTTGTCCCAATGACATGCCCGTGCATGGCCATTGACCTCCACTCTGAAGCAGTCAAGAGACGCTTCTAAATGAGTCGAAAAGTCAAGACTCGACCCATTGTCAAAATTTCTGTGTCCATCACTGTGGTTCATCCAAAACAAACCAGAAATGAGACTCAAAGTGTTAAGTACCGGAATTATCCTTTAAGTAAAATATTATTAAAGTAACTTTACTCTTACTTAAGTAGAAAATTGTATTACTCTTTTCACCTCTGCATTCATATGTATTAAAATTAAATTTGCGTCTGTTCATAGAGAAAGAGAAACGTTTTCTATCTGTACCCATTTCCTTGCAAGTACAATTTTGCCTGTATTATTGGTGTCCCCTTCAAAAATTGTTCTTGAAAAATTTTATGTTTATTGTCCCCCCCAACATTTAGATGAGATTTTTGCCCCTGGGTTAACCTCTATTTTTTACCACTATTACAGAGTAAGTACATGTACCATGTGTACCAAATTCACTGTATAATAAAGTGTTACCAAAAAAGCAAAAGTCCCCAAAGACTGTAAGCCTGAAAAATGACAACAGATCATCAATAAAGTATGACTTTAACATATGAATTTAAAAGCTTCAAGTTTCTGAAGCCAACGAAAGCTTGGCTGAATTCAAAGATGCCGAATCCCACTGGTTCTTGCAATATGCATGTCTTGCAACCAATCATGACGCACAATGCATTAATATGCAAATGATTTTCATTAAAGTGTCCAAATAAGTCAGACCCAGTGGTCTGGTGGACAGTGCTGCTTTGACATGTGACAAGCATTCGGTGCCCCTAGGTCCGATGCCAATTCTGTACCCCTCTATCTACCCTGTACTGTCCAGTCCTTTCCTAACCTAATGTCTGTCAAATAAAGGCAAAAATTACTTTAAAATAACTTAAAAAGCATGTTTTTGTTTTTAAATATCCTTATGTTCTTACACAAAGCTACCATATGGCTTTGGGCATGACATTTGATGTGTTAATACTTTAGTTTCACATTTCCATTTATGCATGTGGCCAAAACTTTTATCCAAAGTGACATCCGTGCATTCAAGTTAAACATTTTATCTGCATGTATGAACCCACAAACTATAATATTGGTTTCATGAAGGTCCAAATGCTGGAGTGGGTCACACATGAACTGTTGTGTTACCTTCATCAAGCCACCTCATGTCGACTTCCGTTTGTAGAAGAACTGTATAAAAAGCATCTGCTATATTGTATTTTAATGACAGATGATCACAGATTAGATTGGCTTTTGTTATCCGCCTGGTTATTTTGGTTTCAAAAGTTACAGGTAATGTGCTACAAACAAAAACAAGCTTTTAAAGAGGACAATCGGGATATCACCATGTTTTATTGATTAGATAGTGGAGACACTGAAACTTTTGTTTGTTTGATGAAAGCTGTATTCACTACTGTATATCCGACTGGTCAGCTTTCTCATGTCCTTTTTCATTGGGATCATGGATTGGATTCCTGGGAATGCATGCGCTCATAACATTTGTAGCTTAAGTGCACTGTGAGTCGCTTTGGATAAAAGCGACTGCCAATTTTGTAAATGTAGCAACTAATATGGCAGCCACAGGTTTGAAGTAAAGATGAGAAACACCTGCTGTAGTATTTGATTAAAAACTGCACCTTCTGACCTCTCTAGCTTTCAGTTTATCCTCAGACGGTCTGTATGGTTGTTCGACAGAGATTTGGATTTATGGCCCTCAGCAGGTGAAGGAGCCATTTTATTGAGGGATAAAAACATGGTTTCTTGGACATTTATTTTATGTTACCAAGAAAATCCCAACACAACATTAAAATACCAACAGTCATGTCATAAATTTGGCATTTGCATATGTATTATTTAAATAATACTGCAGATCCAGGGAGCTGATTTTCTGTGCAGAAAAATGTAAATACTGGGTTTATTTATCATAAGCGGTTGTGAAATATCACCAACCACGGGGTTCTTGGCTGAATCTTTGATAGAGATGCAATAAGACTGGTCTAGATTTTCTGAATAAAACTTTGGCTGATGCTTGCTCATGTAAAACCACAATGATATGGCGTTCATACAGCATGCGATTGCTTGGTGTACTGGATGTTTTAGCAGTTTTTCTGTGTAGTTGTGAGGGTCCCATGTGTTTATCCCATGTCTCTTTAATTTTCTGGTCTCTATAAATCTTGTGCTTTAACTTCAATATAACTATCCTTGGTTATACTTCCATATTATACATTTGACAAAAATCAGTATATGCTAACTGCACTAGAAACATCCTCTGCCCCATACCTTATGAAAATTAAACATGGTTATATTTGTGTGTGTATTGTTTACTACCAGCAAAACCATGGCTTTACTACAATAACCATGGTTTAAATATGTTTTTTTAAACCATGGTTGTCAAAACCATGGTTATTTTGTAGTTACCATGGTTTTACTACAGTAACCTTTTTTTACTGTAGTAAAACCATATTTAATTTTTCTAAGGAATATTACAGCTATTGTAGCATCAACTAATAATCACATGCATTATGACTATGATAAAACATATACGCACATTCCAAACACCAAACATAAAACTTTTAAACATTATACTGAAGAAATTTTTTTAAAGCTACACTATGTAGTTTCCATGTAAAAATGACTTACAGCTCCCCCATGTGGTTGAAAGCGCTGGCATCAGACACTCTTCTGCAGGCAGGGGGAGGGCGGAGCTGTGTTTCCTACCCTCCACCGCCACTTTCAGAGTGTGCTTGTAGCAGCTAGGAGGCTGCTCAGGTTGCAGCAACAGTACAATTTGTCCAGTTAAAAGTTGTTCTATCACTGAAATAATTTTAGAGACATTATTTAAAGGTAAAAAAACTACATAGTGTTGCTTTAACACAATAGCAAACACATTAACATAAAACCTTTGTCAACCAGATTACGTATTAAAATACAGTGCGTCTTTTTTTGTTAGGTGTTCGTTTTTATTTCCCTTGTAATTTTTAATTACATACAATAAAACCAGATAAAGATTGGTGTGCAATGCGAGTTAGCACGAGTTAAACTCAGTTTAAGGCCTTAAAACTCAGCAAAAGTATTCAGATTATCATTTTAATATCTCAAACGTTAGCTCACCTGCTACCAAGCTCCATCAACAAATTTGATTGAATAACGTTATGGAAAAACGTATCACACCACACTTCACGTATCACAATCGCATTTGGCAAGTTAGATGCTAGCACCCAAGCCGTTTGATTTGATATGTGTAAGCTCTGGCTCAGCTCATTTTCTGCTTTTAGATAAATAAGGTTGTTTCCAACATCCGTAAATAACACCCAACTGACTTTATCACTGTGTAGATACTGATACGTCTCTGAGCTTTTACCATCACAGGCTCCTGAATCTACAAAATAGATAAAAATGCTACCGTACATGATACGAGGCCACTTCACATCATCCTCCCAACCATCCACCGCAGAGGGGAAATGTACTGTTATTTTACCCTTTTTAAGTTTGTTGAAGTTCCCACATCATTTGGTGTTCCAACTTCATTTCGTATAACCAAATCTTGAATGAATGAGTTTCACGTCCCGCTGGTTTACTTCTAACCAGAAGCCTATCTCACTTTTGAGGCAAAGCCACAGGGGGCATAGAAAACTTGTGGATGCTGTACTGTACTATACTATATTATATTATGCTATATTATAATTTATAGTACTGTGTAGGGGAGACCGGGGCTGGTTGTCTCACGGGTTGGTTGTCACACTGCTTATTACAGACACACTACATGGCGCTGTGGTACAATTTTGATATCAATTTGTTAGCCTTTAATAGCTTACTCATTTGCACTTGTAATTTTGCTGAGCAAACACAAAACATTGAGGTTAGGTTAGGAGACAATTTTTTTTTTTTTTATGGGTCAGAGTAAATTTTTATGTTGGTGTTGTTTTTGTGTTGAGATCTTGTAGGATATTAGTCATTCAAAAACAAAACACTCATTAAAAGCCAAAAGTATTAGCTTTATTTTGAGTCATCTTTTAGTGATCAAGTTAAAGCCGTGTGACAGCTAGCTTAGCATGTTTGTCAAGAAGTCAGTTGGGGATGGTTGTCACATAGCTTGCGGGGTTGGTTGTCACATGTAAGTATTGGAAATGTAGACCTTTTAAGACTGTTTGTCTGTTTGTTTGTTTCTGTTTGCTGTTAAAATAAATAAATAAAGCATTAAATAAAGAGGTTTTAACTAAAATTATAAACACTAAAAATTATTTCATCATATTTCTCAACACAGTAGACAATGCAAGTAACTGATCACCCACTTTAATCCCATTGTTTAAACATAATGGGCATTGATGACAACTATCAGAGGGTTGGTATTCATATTAAAACTTATTTAAAGTTTCTAGCTTAAAAAACTAAAAAGTTACACATTATTTTTTCAGACCCCAATTTATCACTGAAATCCTATTGAATTACTATAGGGACAACCAACCCCATACCCCGTGACAACCAACCCCGTGATGTCTTTGATGGTTAATTACTTCCTGTTACAATACAATCTAAAAGTAAAAAGTATACACATTTAAAGCCAAGACTCATTTCATTTCATGTAGGAATTACTGCTGAAATTTTTTTTTGAAAATGAGCAATTCATGCATGAGTAAAAATTGTGACAACCAACCCCGGTCTCCCCTACATGATAAAGACTAATAATGAAAAAAAATACTAATGCATTCATTTGAAGGACAACTTACATTCAAGGTATACATAAATCAAATCAGATATCAAAGCCATGATCTTTGGGCTGTTAACCAAATTCTCTACCAGTAGAGCTACAGGAACTAATTTTAATAAGAGCAGGAGTATGCTTGCCTTGGCAAACACAACCAATAACGGATTATCAGATATTACATGCTGCTCTGTCTTACAGAGATTGTCAGAAATAGATTAAAAATAGCATTTCCTGTATGGAAATATAAAACAAACCTTGCTGTTTACATTTTATAGTCGATTAAACACATTTTTTTCTCATGGCTTCTTGTTACTATATACCCTCAGGCTAGACTACAGCCACAGATACGACGATAAAGAGCTGAGGATTTGTGTAAGAAGGTCTGAGAGATGTTGAAAAAAAAAACAGCCAAAATAAGAGTTGGTCAGAGATATAGAGAGATAGGAGGAGGTGAGAGAGAAAGAGGGTTTGAATACAACAGCTCAACCTTCTCAAGCTAGCCTGGCTAATTGCAACGGATTGGAAACAGATGTGACGGTGAAGTGATGTGATCTGAGACCTTCAAGGCCTGGATGGTTTGAAAGGAAATGGGGAGAAAGTGCCTATTTTGAAAAGTTTGGGGGGTTTCCTCAAGTCTTGTCCCTGTTAAAAAAAAACAATATACACCATCAGAAATTCTATTGGTTTTATTGGTTCTAATGGAATATGGCCCAAAACACACTACAGTGTATCGGTCTTTGTTGGTCTCCAATGGTATGTATTGGTTCTATTGGTTCTATGTATTGGTTCTAATGGAATATGGCCCAAAACACACAGTGTAGTGGTTTGAATGGTAAAAGCTAATGGTTCCTATTGGTATTTTAATGGAAACCATTAGAATTTTCTTAAATGGTTTTATTGTTTTTTTTCAGCAGGGGTGACACCCTACCTGAGACAGGGGTAGCTGCAGCTTGGAGCAATGGGCGTGGCAAGAGGTAGGGGCGTGGCAGGAGGTAGGGGCGTGGTAAGAGGTTTCTCATTGGTCAAAGGAGCTTCCTCCTGGCAACTGCGTTGGCCAATCAGCCGTAACCATAGTTATACGTCATTTCCTTTAGCTAAAAAGAATCCGTAATTTTCTTTTGAAGGAAAGAAGATGGATATAATACATGTGCGATATAATTTGATGGTCTCTTTGCTTGACGTCTTTTAAGCTTCGGGGATTTTTTAATTGTTGTTGACAGATACATGTTACAGTGAGAAAAATGAATGACTGCATTTGCATCGAAGACATCCGACTCGGCGATTTATGTCGATGTCCGTTCTGTGCTCTCAGTGTTTTTAGACCTTGTGAATATCGCAAGATACAAAGCCATTTGCAAAGCCACAGACTTTGCGCGGTTCGCCATGAAGGGGGTCACAGTGCATTCTATTAAGATAGAGAGTTTGATGGCTTCTGTTCGAAGGAATGAGTTTTGAACACAAGAACACAAGCCCTTGATGACAACAATTGACGTTTCAAAAAAAGTATTGTAAAAATGATTGAATAAATGTTTTTTGGATAAAATGGTGTTTGTTTTGCTTAAAAGGAGTTTATTAAACCGTTTTTACTTCATTTAATAATTATATGGTGAGTGTTTGATCAAACACGTATATGCCTTTATACAGCCAAAACATTTTCTGTACCATTTTTTATAAAAAAAATCATTACTTTTAGAAATATTTTTATCTTTAAAATAATAATTTGCTTTTTAATTATTTTTTTTATTTTATTATTTAGTTCAAATACAGACATTTCAAGTATAATGCAATAAAAAACGATGAATACAAAGCATTGTAAATACAGCTTAAAATGTGTAAATCGGAGAATAACAAGTATAAAATGAAAAATACAAATTAATACAAAAATAAAAGTTTATGAATCAAAGTAGTTATATTTTCAAAAACGTTTTGTTTTGTGATCTCATGTTTGAAAGGGTTTCAAAGTATACTGCAAGGTCTTATAAAAGGTAATCTAGGAGGGTTTCTTTTATTTGTGTATTATGCATATAAAACGTCGACAAAATAATTTAATTATATAATTTTTTTTCAAGAAAAATATTGGTTTTGGAAACAAAGTAAAATGTCATGAGGTTCTAAATTCTATCTAATACTGGGAATTTCTATTTTAGGAATATCTATTTTGAAGTCAGTCCAAAATGAAATCGAAAAAGGGCAATACAAAAATAAATGTTTAATATCTTTGTTTTACAAAAAGTGCATTTATCACAAACATTATGAATGTTTTTAATGATTGATCCTGAAAAAGTTGCGGTGGTGATGATGTCATGTAAACCGCGCCATACAGAAGGTGTCGAAGGTAACGTACTTTTGAATGAATTCTCAATATCATTATTGTTATTTTTACAGTGAAAGAAATGTGTTTTGCATAGTGTTATATATGCAGCTAAATGTTGTGCTATATGAAGAGTTGCCATTAGGGGGCAACAGTGTTTTATATTAGAGTGAGTTCTGTACTGAATAAAGCAGTAAAAGAAGTGAGTGAATCAGCAAACAGCGTGTGAGTGTTGTGGTATGTGTTACGATAAAAACATTTATATACATACATCAGCAAGCAACATAATATATAGTGATTAAGTTTATGGCTCGCTTTTATGAGGATCGGGAAGCTATTCGCGTCCAATTGAAAAGACCTTACGGCACGCCCCATTCCTCGTGGCACGCCCCATTTCTTTCCGACCTCTTGGCACGCCCATTGCTCCAGCCTGCAGCTACCTCTACTTGCCCTACCTTGACTTAGGGGCTGTCCACACGGAGACGCGTATCACTGTATACGTATAAATTTGTTATCGTATTGGCGTTTCATCCACACGGATCCGGCGTTTTCGGAGGCTGAATCCGCTATTTTTTGAAACCGGGTCCTAAAGTGGATAAATCTGAAACCGACACCCATGCAGTTTCGTCTGTACAGCCAATCCATATATTTTGTGAAGCGAAAACGTCATCACGTCACGTGTCGGAAGCGTCACACGTAACAGCAACAACAATAACGGCGGACTAAGTGATTGTGTTCGTGCTACAGAAGCTACTAAAGCCTACTAGCTTTATTACAGCAAAATCTATTGCTTCTATGCAATTGTGGTGACCAACAAGCGATAATGGACAACACCATACGTTGGTTATGCGCATGCTCAAAGTCTTCTTCTCCGTGTATAGTGTATATCGGTGGCAGAATTACAGCGCCCCATACTGGTCCGGCATATATACTACACCGCTTTCAGTCGGTTTCAGTGGTTTCGTGTTTATGGATTATTTTTTTAGAGCAAGGGAAAAAAATGATCGGATAGGGAATGCACCGGCTTCATGTGGACATAGCCTTAAATGAGAAACATCTACATTTATCTAGCAGAAATATGGCTTACCAAACAAACTACACATTATTGGCATTTGTATGTGCAGGTAATAAAAAATATAGACTAATGTTAAATCTGTGGGAGTTCATCCAAAAGGAGAACTGGGCAAAAGAATATATGCATAGAAAACGTATATTAAAGAGCACCTATATCATTGCTAAAACAATATTATTTTGTGTATTTAGTATACGATTACGCGAGTTATCGTCTCCAACGTAAATCTCTTTTCTTGGACTACAACAAACACTCGGATTGTAGGCACACAGCCTGTAAATTAACTCCTGTTAGCATTACATTGTGAGCGAATCTTTTAAACATGGTAAGGAGCGTCACATTTCCTGTTTTTTTAACCATGGTTTATGGTTAAAAAAACAAAATTTTTCCCACATACCGTACATTTTTGTAGCTCCAGATTTCACCCTCTTCCTGAAACGCACGGATTTGAAAAACCCTGTGTTCTTGATTGGCCAGCTAATCTGTACGTTGTGATTGGCCTGAATACCTTTGACGTCAGCAGAAATGTGACGCTCCCTACCATGTTTGAAAGATTCGCTCACAATGCAACGCTTACAGGAGTTAATTTACAGGCTCTGTGTGCCTACAATCCGAGTGTTTGTTGTAGTCCAAGAAAAGAGATTTACGTTGGAGACGATAACTGGCGTAATCGTTTACTTTGGGCATAATTAAAGTAATAAATGCAGTCTGAGTATACGAACATATTGGTCACATGAAACTTTTTTAAATTCATTACATGCTATCACAGAACACAATTTAGGACTGGGAGATGGAAGCATGCAGCCCCCATGCTCCTTCCCCAACATCTAAGCTGCGTTTTAAGTGTTCGGGCAGACCATTGGTATGAAAAGTCCGCACTGTTTGGCAGCTGCTACTGTAGAGCACTACTGGTCAATGCATTACTTTATTTTCTTCTTTGGGTCTACAAATTGGTCTAAATTGAATCAATTATACCAAAAGGTATTGTTTTATCAGACCACTTTTTGTAGTCATACTGAAGATGAATTGAATCCTCTTGCTAAGTACATAAGTGTTTGCCTTTTTGTCTCGTATGAGTGGCGGTTTGACAGTAATCGCTATCACGGCTGACTAAATAAGAGTTACCGTGACAGGTTGTTATACAGTAAGAAAAATCTGCTTTCCTTCAATGTTAATTCTTTCTGTCCAAATGACAAAGCGGCTAATTAATTTCGTAATTGCAACTATGTTTGGCCATTTGCTGTCATCCACAATCATGTGCATTCAAGGCAAATGAAAAGCATTTTTTTTTTTAATTTAGGAATCATACTAATTAAATATTGTCCTTATTTATACAACCAGATGTGAGTTTCTAGGCCTCTTTAAATCTATAATTGAAATGCTTTTAAATAATTTTACAAATTTCTTGTCCATTTTAATCAATTATTATTTTTTCATCTTTAAACGTACTCCATGCATTCCAAAATTAATGTCACATTTAATGTTTCTAACTTTACTTTTTGTGTCATTATGTCACAAGTCATTTTCTAAGCGTGTGATCTATTGGCACATTTTCAGCATATGGAGCGTTGTGCTGTTTGGCGAGAAACACATGGTTGAAATGTACTGTTATGTAGCGACAATAGCCCACCGTTATCACTGTAACAGGGCCACATTTCAACAGATGACAAAACCAAACCGGCTTTCTGATACCCTGGATGTACAATCTTCAGTTACTACTTCGATTTATTAACTTCACAAGAACATTGCTGTCAATGGCTGATCGTGACTGCAAGTTAATGTAAAGAACCTTGGGCTTTGTCCTGATTTACATTTACTTTTAAAATTAGAGTGTCCCATATCAAAGAAAGTCGAAAAAATGTATCAGAGTTTCTGTCATGGTATGCCACACATGGGAGACGGAGAGTATAAATAAGGTATCTTTAATAACATAAACTAGTAAACACAAACAAGATGGAGGTTACGAATATGAGAACTGACAATGACTGAATGGGATGACAGGGTACAGAGTACATATAATCGTGCACAGATGACGGGGTGATGGGGTGCAAAGGATGATGGGAGATGTAGTCCGGTGAGTGAGGGCAGATGAAAGGGGATCGTGACAATTATATACACTGAAAAAAATGATTCATTGAATTTAATAAATTTTGTTATGCTACATTTAAAAAAGTTTTATATTTTATATTACGTTACTAATCTTTTTTGTTTAAATGTAGCTTAAAGGAACAGTATGTAAGAAATTTATATCAATTAATCATAAAATGGCCCTGATATGTCACTAGACATAAAGAAATAATTTTCATTTCAAATACTTATATCACTGACAACAGTGGTCTGGCCAGGAAATTGTCATTTAAAAAGTGGAGTTGCACCCCTCAACTGATGTTTATGTTGTCAATTTGTATATTGTCCACCAGTTGTATGATTGCAGTACCAGTTTTAGCCACTAGTTTTGTTATTGCAATACCAGTTTTGTGCCACAATCCTACATACTGTTCCTTTAAATGAATTGATTGCAACCACTTACCTTAAAAAAAATGTATTAAATTCAATGAATATTTTTTTTTCAGTGTACATCAAATAGATTTTCAAAGTAAACTTCCATGTATGTATTTTTACAGATATTACCCACAAACTGAAGGAAAGATGTTTATGGGCAAAATCCATTAACTTTGGTGTAAGACTATGTTCACACAGTCATATTAAATCATATCCTATGTGTTTGACTGTCCACACTGTATATCTCAACTGTTCAGATCCGATTCGTGTGTCCTGTGGCACTTCTTTTTTTCCGGAATAGCGGCAATGGTTTCTATAGCAATGACGTTGCAAGGAGGTGTTTGAAAAAGGTGCTCGAGTTTATGCGGCGCTGTGCACACTGATCGTCTTGTAACATCAAAATACTTTGAGAGCGAGGTGCTTTCAAATCAATCTCAGGGTACTTTGACTGTGCAGTGCCACATTACTTTAAAAACTTAAATGTTGGCTTACAATATGACAATAGCCGTTTCTCAATACCAAGTACGCCAAACTCGGACTTGTGTCCTTCGTAGTTCGAACTTGCAAGTTCAGACTCGGAAGAACGAACTCCTGACGCGAAATGCATTCTGGGAAATTTCGCTGTCATAAGTCCACACAAGTCTCCTCTGATGCATCCTAGATAAAATGGGCGGATCAAGAACACATCCGGGGATTTTATGTGAACTTGTGCTTGATGCGAACTTTGAATTGGAACAGTACTTGGGCTGCGACTGATGACGTTTCACAAGTCCACAAGAACGCAAGTACAGACAAGAACGCATATTGAGAAATGGCTAATGTGTAGCTGTCGTTCTGGACTACTGCGTCTAATGAAGCAGCTGAAGGAATATAAGTTTATAAGTTGCTTGTCCAAAAGATCTGCCAAATGCATGCACGTAGAAGTAAATTAAATATTGAAAAAATAGTATGGGGGTATGGTATGGGTGTATAAAGTTAATATGTTACATATGAACAAACACGCATTTTGATTGTTGGCAAAGATCAAACATCATTATGTGATGTCACACGCAACACAACACTTGTTTTTATGCCAGCTAAAGAGCGTTTAACTTTACAATGTCACCAGGTCATTTTCAGGTGCTTGCTTGCATACAACCTTTGTGGTCATTTTATAGCCTGTTGGAGGACACGCTTGGTAGATCATAGCGCAAGCAACACCAAGATTGTGAATGTGTTCCATTGTGTTTAATTCCAATAAAACATATAGTTTTTAATGCACTGTCCATTGTCAAGGATAAAAGCACCCACTAAACGTATAAACGTTAATGCATGCACCTTTTAAAACTTGGGTGGGGGGAGGCCGATACCCTCGTGTTACCTTCGATCTTGACCCTTTTCTATAGAAAGGTTTTTGGTACAGTTTCCGAGGGAAGCACTGTGATTTGTGATTAGGAGGAGGTTGAAAGCGGATTTAATCTGGCCTCAGGCCTGTCATTTCATAATTATGTTCTGTCCCGAGGGAACGACCCCCAAAGTGACAAGCGCACAGCTCTCAGTCTTTACCAGGCCACGCTAGACTACCGAGCTTAGCTTAAGCTGCGAAGATGCCCTTCTTTCTGCGAGAGACTATTCCCAGAGATCCCGTGACACAGAGAGCAGCCCCACATTTCGCACGGGCACCTGTTCTTCAACCTACTTAAATCCGAACGCTAGTAACGCACATGGAAAGCCGGTCTAAAGCCGTCCCAATCCTTTTACGCACGTGTAAACGGTAATGGTGTCCCTATATATGTTTTACAGGGCAAATTGTTTGCAAATGAGGTGATTTATTTCGACAGGGAACATTTATAGACAGCATTTTTTTTGCGCTACATGAAGGGTAATAAATCTTGGAGGTGCAGAAAATTCTAAGCAGATGTTAGCGGTATCATCAGGTTTTGTCATCGGTCTCTTTGCGGACATGCGTTATATTTGTTTAGGCTGGGTTTGTATGTGTACATGACATGGAATTGAAGATTTTATGAGGATATATCATACGGCGGTGTGTTTGCAAATAAGATAAATTGCATTTGGGTAAATCTCATGAAAGCTGTCAAAGACATGCCCGGGTAATATTTCACCCAGTTATTAATGAAAAGGAAAATGTTTTGCATATCGAAACCACTTTATTATTACATTTTACTATTAATTTTATCTTGCAGTGCAGAAATATCATTCTTAAAATACAAATTTTATTATCATTATGAGTGTGTTAGATACTAAAGATTTTATTCAGAAAGATGTTTGCAAGCACTTATTGATTTCTGAAAGAGATTATCATAGCTCATTCATAATGCAAACCAGTCGGCCGTTCCTTTTTAAATTGAAATAATCATTCACATGCTGTCTAGTATCAAAATCAGCTAATAAAATATCGTCCTCATTTTCCTCTGCACTGACGTCCCCAGTTTCCCTCACCAAAATATGTTGTTCCAATGAAAACCACATTGTCCCACCATCCCAGTCTATATTTACATTCACGGAGGCAGTTTTAATTACTAATTATGCTGTGTTATACACGCCGTCAGCTGGGTTTTAAACATAATTTTCGCTGAAAAATCATTACAGCTGGCCCTACCGAGGGGTGAACACTAGTCGTGTTTTTTGGAGATGGTATTTCTTCTGTTCAACATTTGTTTTTCATGTCATGTTTTAATTAATGAGCTCATTTAATGACATTCCTATATGAGTATAGTCATCCACATCGGTTTGGGTGGTGAGGGTCGCTGGGTCGTGTTATAACACCATGGAGAGTGTTATAGAACGTTAATATGACATCATCAGCAGCAAAAGTTAAATCTCAGACTTAGCTTTTTTGTGTGCAACATCAAACAGGGCCAACACATGTAAAATCACGTCAATTTAATCATAACCAGATAATGTCATCATAACTTGACACAGAACAGCAGATTTTCTGATAAAGGTTTAGTGTGGGTTAATGGCTTAAGACAGACAGATATAAGCAAATTCACTCATGTGTAACTTTGTTTTAGTCATAGTTGTAAGGCATGAAAACAAAGCAGCTTAGTTTTTATTTAAAGATTTATAAGGGATATTCTTCAGCTTTCCATGCTTTCCCTGGAAATCTAATCTGAATCTTTTCAAAATTGTCACAAAAGATAAACAAACAAATGCGAATTAGGTGTATTTCCATAAAGTTGTTCAAGCGAATTAGGTGGTATTGGTAGCCTAGTAACAAACAAATAAATAAGATTAATTCAGTTATGATTGGGAAGGTTTCACGGATAGAAATTAACTTTTTTGTCCACCGGCCACTGTGGCTGTTAAATTTCAAAATCTATACCAGCCACTCAATGTTTTTACCAGCCACTTTCTTGTTTTTAACCGACAATGTGTAACAGCATGTGAAAATTAATAACACAAGATCTACAATACTTAAAGGAATATTCCATTTTCTTAAAATAAAATGCCATATAATTTACTCACCACCATGTCATCCAGGATGTTGATGTCTTTCTTTGTTCGGTCGAGAGGAAGTGATGTTTTTTGGGGAGGGCATTGCAGGATTTTTCTCATTTTAATGGACTTTAATAGAGCCCAACATTTAATACTTAACTCAACACTTAACAGTTTTTTAACGGAGTTTCAAATGACTATAAACGATCCCAAACGAGGCATAAGGGTCTTATCTAGCGAAACGATTGTCCTTTTTGACAAGAAAAATAAAAAATATGCTCTTTTAAACCACAACTTTTCGTCTAGGTCCGGTCCAGCGCAACCTAACGTAAATGCGTAGTGACGTTTGGATGGTCACGTGTTACGTAAAACGCACATTTTTGCGGACCATTGTAAACAATAAACTGACACAAAGACATTAATTAGTATCAGTTGACATACAACAACGTAGGAACGGTCCTCTTTCACCCCACTTGTAAACACTGGGGCGGAGTTTCGCGTTCGTCCTCTGTGACCTCTTGACGTCATGACGAATTGCGTGGGGTCACACTGACGCATCACGACTGGATCTAGACGAGAATTTGTGGTTTAAAAGTGGATATTTTTTATTTTTCTTGTCAAAAATGACAATCGTTTTCTAGATAAGACCCTTATGCCTCGTTTGGGATTGTTTATAGTCCTTTGAAACTCCGTTGAAAAAAACTGTTAAGTGTTGAGTTAAGTATTAAATGTTGGGCTCTATTAAGGTCCATTAAAATAAGAAAAATCCTGCAATGTTTTCCTCAAAAAAAAAAAAAAAACATAATTTCTTCTCGACTGAACAAAGAAAGACATCAACATTTTGGATGACATGGTGGTGAGTAAATTATCTGGATTTTTCTTTTAAGAAAATGGAATACTAAAGTGCTTAGCTGAAGAAAGCTGGGACTCAGTTGAAACAGCTGGCATTCAGTGTTGTATAGGCCCTTAAGATGTTTTCTTTATATGTGAAATATAAGATCAGAAAATACAGAGCAGAACATTGTCAGACTTATTTCATCTGCCTCGTACACACTGCAAACTACTTTCAGGAGTGACAACCACATTTAAATGCTGGAATAAATCTCCTAAATGTTCGTTTCATGTCTGTATTCCTGAAAATATGATGATTGACAAACAGATAACAATCAACGTTCTGCCGTCCCGCATGCTCATCATTCACAGCTTTGACCAAAATAATTTTACAGCGCTATGTTTTGCAATAAACCTCCGTCTTGTCGTTGTGTATTGCACGCATTTGTAAGGCTGCTCCACAGAGCGCTATCTTGCAGTGTTGCAAGGTCCTCGTCTTTTTTGTACTTATAAATCGTTTTGGTGCCTGAACGTTTATGGCTTTTGGCTCATGAAGTGATCAAGTTTTTGGTGTTATTAAAGTGTGAACATGCTGGTACGAATTTGATCTTTGAGATAAAGCATTTGGATTTATTTTGGTTTATTATTGGATTTTTCTTGTTCGCTGTTTTTTTCCTGTAAGATCTGGCAACACTAGTCAGCAAAGGCTCGTGCCTCTGTCATTTTCTGCCCTGCGCATACAGAAGACTTTTTCCCCTTCTAGGCATTTATTTTTTCAGAAGAGAGACCTGTCATGTTTATGATGCACGTTTAAACACTTTATCAGTTCGGTTATGTACACACTTTGCAGAGTTTCTGTAAATGCGGTTGTCACTACCTGCATTTTGCGGGAGTTAATTCGGTTGTAGAATGTGGTTGTCAGTCCCGTAAATTACTGAACTATGTGTCCAGAACAAGATTAAAGGTGCAGTGTGTAATTTTTTTGATTTCTTGACAGAAATGCCACATAATATACAAAACTATCTTATCATGGGTGTATAAAGACCTTTCATAATGAACCGTTATGTGTTTACTACATTAGAATGAGACGTTTTTATCTACATACAAGGGTCCCCTTACATGGAAGTCGCCATTTTGTGCCGCCATGTTTTTACAAAAGCCCTTAACGTACAAACTTTTTTACTGAGTTGTCTTTGATGATGACCTGTTTGTCCGGTGGCGGCTACAGTAGCATCTCTATTTGTTTCAAAAGCGAGAGGTGAGCAGTGGACTAAGCCGTTGGTTGCAATTCGCAACCTCACCACTAGATGTCGCTAAAATTTACACACTGCACCTTAAAGCATTAAATAATGAAGTGAAAATCAAATTAATATACAGTGTGTACGGGACCATCGTAAACTAACCAATCGCGGGACTCGGTAAGCAATTGCTTTTCTCCATCGTTCTTTAAAAAAAAAAGTTTTTGACCTTCACCTCTTTGCCCACTGGCTCCTTCTGAGATGCTTTCTCTGCAGACCTTTAAATGTCTACGATGTAACGCCACATTTTTTTGAAGGTGTGGCTCCTCTAAGTGCCCAGGTGAAACATGTAATAGCACAAAGTATGCTATTTTTATTTACCCACCACGGTGGCCGGTAGGTGAAGTGTGTTTACCCGCCATGACACAAAATGATTGGTGGCGGGTGCTAATTTCTATCCCTGGCAGGTTTATTCAGCAAATGCGTTTCCATCTAATATTATCCGCATTTCCAAAAATGACTTTTTAGCGAATTAAGGGATTTTTATTTGAAATTTGGCAGTTTCATCACCCGTTTCTTATGTAATACTTCAAAATGCGCATAAGATCAGGGTTGATGGAAACCCAGCTAACGATGACAACATTATGTTAGCTACACATTGCTTATTGGAATTACGTACCTCAGTCTATATTTCTGCATAACATTGGAGTGTCCACTAGAGGCACTGGAGATGCTTATTTTTGTCAGTTTTAATGCAGGTTCATTCAAGGTTAAAAAGCAAATAATACTGAACATTATTGCCGTATTTTCTTTAGTTCATGCTTGTGTGACTTTGACGAATAAAACTTCTGATGTCGGTACTGTCAGGATTGATTGTTTTCAGCCGTGGTATGCTGGAACTTTTGAACAAGAAGCATAGTTGCGACTTACAAAAGGGACAGTAATGAATTATCAAAATACATCTTTATGTTTACCGTGGGTTCACACCAGCCGCGTTTGAGCCATCAAATTCACGTCTACCGTGTCTAGTTTGCCGCTTGACCATTTTGAGTTTACTCGCTTCATTTGTGCGTGAAAGCCGCGCGTGAAATTCTAGTCATCGAGACATTCACGCGGAAATTTGTGTCATGGGAGGGGCTACTGCGACTCTGCTCGCTTCCTGTAATCACGTCACTACTAGAGCAAGCTCCTGATTGGTTAACATGCCGCATTTTTTCGATAAAGTAAAAAATGTTCAACTTGGGAGTTTGCACGGCAATGCTCAATTTGCGGCATTCGCCTGAACTAGATGCCTCATTTGCGCATTCACGCGTTAACGCATCTTCACACGTTAACGCATCTTCACACTGACTTAACATTAAAATCGGCTGGTGTGAACGCAGCATAAGTCAGCATGCTGCACGTTTGCGCGCATAAGATTATCAATAGGTACCAATCGGTATAAATCCACTTAACAAAGTCGAGCAGGTGTTCATTTGTGTATGTGTCTGATTCGTAATTTCTTGCGTCAGGCAAAAAAGAAACACCCCTAATGGACATTTCATCAACAGATGCGTCAATATGCGTGCGTTGAGCAAAGTATTTTACATTATGCAGAAAAGTAGGCAAAGGTATGTATGTTAAGTGAGCCTGGGTTGATTTTTAAACATTAAAAACTGATCAGATTTATCCGATGTGCAGTCACAGGTGTTTCAACGACAGCTATTTTTATTTCATAAATTATATCTCACTGCTGTCCACACAGCTGTTTTCTCACAAGCGTAAAGGTGCTAACATTCAAAAAGTTTAGTTGTAGCCAAAGTTGATCATTTTCTGCTAATATGGTGTCAAAATCTAATTTCACACATTTATAGTAGCTTATTGTCTTTCTGTGTTTCTGCCAGCTACTCTGCAAGGTTGTGGGCTTCAGCTCGGGTTTTCCATGGAAGAAGTTTTGCTGACAGTAGCCTGTAATCGCTGTAGACAGCGTGACCTTAGCTCTTCTTCACCGGTGTCACATTTCTCTGTCTGGACTCATGTGATGACAAAGTGGATTTAACCCTGGTGCCAGCATCAAGCCATGAAATCAATGTGAATTTGAATAAATCCCCTATGGATCTACACAGAACAGAGAAAGGGGTAAGCAGAAGCTTACGTGTATTAGTTAAAACTGCTGTTACTGGATAACATAATTAGAAACAAATACATGCAAAATCTTAGTTATAGATATAATGAATATGCCAATGATAATCATAATTAAATTAAAAGTATGGACAGTTGAATAAAATATATATATATATGGGACATTATGAGAATTTTTACACAGCTGTTTTCCAAGTACATGTGTACACAATGTACACTCTCAGAAAAAGGGTACAAAAGCTGTCACTGGGACAATACCTTTTTAAAAGGTCCTAATATGTACCAATAGGTACAGATATGTACCTCCAAGGTACCAATGTGTACCTTTGAGGTACGAATATGTGCCTTTTAGGTACAAAAGTGTATTTTTTTAAGGTTACCACTAGGGATGCTCCGATCGATCGGCCGATAATGCTTGCTATGTTTCTCAATAAATTACGGTGAAATGCCGCTACATCCAAAAGCCAGGGGCGCTCTCGTGCAGAAACTCAATGCACTGTAAACGAAGAACAATACACACGCTAGTGATGGGAGAAACTAAGCTTTTCGAAGCTTTGAATCAATTGAACCAATTGCTTCGAAAATTGATTCAGTTTTTCGAAGCAGTTCGAAACACCACACACGGTGGCGACCCCTGCTGGTCAAAATAGTGTAAAAGCAGATATGTCCAAACATTTTACACTTTTTTTTACAAAATAATAGCAAGATTTTGATTAAAATGTGTTTTAAAAAATTATTTAACTTAATTATGACATAATTTAAAGTGTATTATGTGTTTTTTAGTTTTATTTAGAGCAAAAAAAATCATTAAAACTAACTAACCTTTTAATTATGTACATTTTTGTCATTAAAGGAGCATTTCACCCGTAGAAACATTAATCTTTATTGAAAGTGCATCATATTTGTAGTCGAAATGTAACATACATTTCGAATTTGGTGCCTATTTGAGAAAAGGGGTGTTTGTAGTCTCACCCCCTCAACAAAGATTTTGGACTTCCTGCTTTCAATGATGCAAAATGATGATTTTTACATCATTGAAAGAAGGAAGTGCAACACTGAAATCTGTATTTCTCCTGTCTCAGCGGCAACTGAGGAAATGATGCACAACCATTCAAAAACATGACTGGGGTTCTAACTATACAAAGCTAAATGCAAATGGGTGAAGTGTCCCTTTAAATCTGTCTATAAACAATAAATAGACAAAATGGCAGCGTTATTAGTCAGAAGGATAAATGTTTTATGAACTTGCATAATAAAACTGACCTGAGTTCACCTAAACATATTAGACACTGGTCATTTGTGATCAACTCCCCCTAGTGGTGAACCATCGGATTTTCGAAACGTTTCGAAACAGTTGTGACGTAAAGAAGCCTCGTTTGCTAAAATCACGTGACTTGGGCCAGTTTGAAACAAGCTCCGAACCACTGATTCGAAACAAAAGATTCGTAAATGTTTCGAAGCCTCATGAAGCAGTGCTTCGAAAACGACCATCACTAACACACGCAGTTCCATGAAACAGCTGAAGGATATATTTATATTGCTGTTCTTCAAACCTTTTCAGGTATTTTCATGATAATAAAGAATATGTTTAATAATTATGTTTGACGAGTGTTGCTTTTTCAAATGCATGTTATAAACCACTCAAACTAACAGTGATTTTAGATCGATAAGGACTTACTGATCAAAAGCCATAGTACATGAAATAGCTGTAATGAGATCGGCTGTCCGATTCAGAATAGTGATCTGCAACGTATTATTAGTGGAGATCGGCATTGATCGGAGCATCCCTAGTTACCACCCCAGTGACAACTTTTGTACATTCTTGTACCTTTCTTTCTGAAGGTTTCATGTTTTGTTAAAAAGAGCAAAAAAAACTTGTTTGTACTTTATTAAAGGCATAGCTTACCCAATAAAAAAAATTGTATTTATATTTGTTTTAATTTGTTGCTTTTTCATTTTGTAAGTAATTTTTTTTAGTTAAATATATTTCCTATTAACGAAATGTAAATAATTTTCTAAATATAACACTTTAAATAGCTAAATAAATAACTTTTTGGACTGTTCCAGTATTGTCAAAAAAGACATTGTTTATTTAAATAGTTTATTGTAGATTCACTGGTTTAAATATATGCATTTTTATTTTTTTTAAATATTCTTTATGCAAATTTACAGGCAGATGGTCATATCTCACTCCCGAGTCATCTGTGGTCTTTCAATAAACTCATACAGATGTTGAAAGCTTTCTATGTTAGACCATGAACTCTTGATGAATATCTTTATTCGTCTATGTTTTATTACCAGCTATGTTATACAGACTAATGTACCACATTCTCTATCCAACATTCCAAGACTTCCAAGATTTAGGTTCTGAATCTCCATTTCCCCCTTCATACCCATTTTGATTTATGAACGTTCCTGCTTAGCGGGCATTGGACGAGCATTACAAGATAACTGCGCAACAATGTTAAAAAGTGCAACAAAGGTTTCTTTTAGCTGAAATAAAATGCAGAACAAATCTTGGCTATCTGGACCATATGGGTTTGAGTTGGGTGAATGGGGCCGTTGAGGAGGAACCCTGCTGAGATTCCACATGAGGAGCAGACTCACCACGTTGTATCCAAGGCAAACCGTCTGGACAAGAGGGAAAAGATCCAGTGTTATGGGTCAGAGTTCACGCTCGTTGATGAATGAGCAAATAAATATGTGTCCTCATATCAAGTCTTGGAGTAAGGCGTAGCGTTTCACATTCCAGTGGACTGGAGGCATTTCTCACGCAGGCGACTGATGAGGCATATGGTAAACCTTCTGAGACATGTCAAAGGTCATTGCCCTGACACTTTTTATTAAATATTTAACATAAAGGACATGATTGACCCTGCCGTGACTTTATATGGTTTACTGTTTGATGGCTTTTACAATAAACTGGTCATTTATTGTATTGATCAAAATAATAAAAAAATGCTGTTTAATTTAAATTTATAAAAAATAGAGAAAAAATATGGAAAAATAAAAGACACACAATAAAATCACAATAAAAACAAAGATACATAAGAATTTAAAATTACAATTAAAATAAAATAAATGTTGTAAAAAAAGAATAAAACAGGAGTAAAGATGACTTGAATTAAAAAAATTAGGGTCTCTGTGTAGCTGACATATTATTTTATACTGACAAGAGGTCTTTAATAACATGCGAAAGCTTTCTATTAATATGCCCATTCATTTCAATTGTGCTTTTTTAGGCTGCCAAAATTATGCTGCTATCTTCGCTTATGGCCTGTTTTCAATGAGCCAATCACCTTAGCTGTAAATGTCATGTGACAGATCACTCTGAAGCTGATAACACTAAATGGCTATTGGCACCACAAGGCACAGTTCCAGGCTCTTTATAGTGGTTATGTGGAGTACATTAAAGGGAGCAACTTATGTCAATTTTTACAAGATGTAATATAAGTCTCAGGTATGCGCAGAATGCGTCAGTGAAGTTTCAGCTTGAAATACCCCACAGATTATTTATTATAACATGTCCTAAATGCCCTTATTTTGGTGTGAGCAAAAAAAGCTGTATTCATGTATATTTGTTTAAATGCAAATGAGCTACAGCTCCTCACTCGCTTACCAACAGACAGTAAGTGATTTTGGTTAAAATAAATCTTATTCTTGTGAATACAGTCTGAGAAATTACACTGAAAAAAACAACTTGTAAAATTTACTTAAAAAAATCCTCGTAACAATTTGCACAAACTTTTTTTAAGTAAAATTTACTGCTTTTTTATAAGTAAAACTTACCTACTAAAATCAAATAAAATTTACTAAAAATTGCATGATAAAACATATGTTAAATAATTAATTAAATGTTACTTAATTATTTTATTTAGAAGTTAGATTTATTTTAATCGTTTAGGTAAAGTCTATTAGTTTTTTTTTTTTTTTTTTTAAATTGAAGCATTGCTGTCCTAATAATATTAAATAAATCGTATTTTCTGTTTGTTATTTTCTTTAACATATTCCTATGGACCTAGTTATTTTTTGTGTTATAAATGGTATTATAACACAAAATTCATGACTGACAACAAGTCAGTCATTGAATAAACTTGATTCGGAACAGAAACGCACATAAACTGTGTTTCTGACATGCATTATCAGCACTGTGGAGAGAATTACAATACAATGTTCTGAACAGGGTTGATGTAAAGAAACACTGATCACCTGAATGGTGACTTCACAAAATTATTATTTACAACAAAACAACATCAATAATATAAGAGCTTAAACCTTTATGACATTTTGCTAACAAATATTTAAGTAGTTAAAGTTCTTATCAGTTCTTATTCTGTGATAAAGCTTAAAAAATAAAAATATTCAGGCGCAAAGAATTGTGGGTATTCCTAACAACGTGCAAATAAATGTAAGTCAATTTTACTTAGATTTTTTAGTTTAATGGATTTAATATTTTTAAGTAAAATGAACTAAGACTTTTTACTTGAATCTGCAAAAGTTTTTGATTAAAATTTACTTAATTATTTTAGGACTATGTGCAGTGACTATAAAACAGTTAAATGATACAAGAAAATATCTAATAAGACTTACTATTGCCACACAGTTCATTTTTTACATGAATTAATTGTGTATTTATCATCATTTTACTTAGGAAAATCTAGTTCTCAATAAATGTTAATATTATTATGTAGAAATTATGAAAGTTAATCTAATAAATAATACTACACCAAAAAGTTCGTTTTTTCAGTGTATCTTTAGCCGCATTAGCGCTACAATGTGCTAATAAACATAATTCAAAAAGCTGATCTTACGAATTTCCGTGGGATACTCACAGAATTTTTTGCTCATTTTTCTGTGGCATTCTCACGGATTGGTTACTCAACAGTTTTGTCCTATTTTCTTACCATTGTCGCTTCGGTTAAGGGTTATATTTACATAAAATGACATCCTTACCCAAACCCAACTCTAAACAATTGTTGCCTGGCGTTGGGGTTAAAGTTTAGAAAATATAAAAGAATAAATCAGAAAAAAGTATAAACCAATACTTAATTCAATTCAATGGAGGCTTGGGCGAAAGCGTTAACGCTTCTCATTAACTTTTAATGGGTGACGTCATGCGTTACCGAAATGAATTGTGGATCCGTCGCATCACTGCCATTGCTCGCGGCAGAAGTTGAACATTTCTCAACTTTTCAAGTGCCAAACGCATGCATAACCGAATCAGATCGCCTTATGCAAATACCCTAGTGCGAGCCAAATAATTACGTTACGTTTAGACTGGAGCATGTATTGCGGCCACTGTGATTGGCTGTTGGCCACGCTCCAGACAAGCCTTCCATCAAGTGTTAACGCTTTCGCTCCGTGTGAATGTACCATTAGGGTTTAGTTTTCTGTATTTAGATTCCCTTCTACACATAATCATCTCATGAATGCGGCTAAAATGTTTCAGAGGCCAGAAGTTACACTGTGGTTGTGAAAAGATCAACCCTCTGGAGGCGTTCACGAGCCCAGACTCAGAGGGCGGATAACGCCAGTGGATCTGTAAATGTGTCTATAATGGCCGAACGCTGTGTTCGAGTCCGCCAGCCAGAGGCTGAACAAGGAATTGGGGACCTGCAACAACTTAATTACAATTTAGCCAACGGGGAAGAAAACCCAAAGAAAATGATACCAGATCTTCCTGCCGGCTCATCTCTAATCCCACAACGTCTCCTTAGCTCCACGCTGGATGTTTGAAGGCTGTGGTGGGTAATTACTCAAGGCCGGCCAGTCGGGCTTTTACGTAACTGAGACTTAGTGTTTGGAGTGATGACTTTAGGAAACTTTAACTTTTCCAGTGACCTAATCTTCAGGGCAATACGCCCAAGGACAAAGCCCCTTTATTTAGGCGAAGATAATTGCCTGCAGTTTCAACGTGTCGCGAACATACTGCCGGGTGTGAAACACAGACGACCACAAAGTTAACACTGTGTAAATGCTCTATATCAAATATAATAATGCTGTAATGTACACATATCCGTGCCTTTCCAGGAAAAATGCCAAAACTTCACAATTTTATATGATAAAATAACATTACATTTCCTTCTTTGAAGATTTATAAGGCCAAATGAAACAAAACTTTTAAACTATTAATTAGTAGTTTTCTCCAAAGCAATCATGTCTATTAATATTTATATATTTAAATAATCTCTTACATTTAAGGTTAAGGGTTTGTCAATGCTTTCTCACAAGAATTCGTACACATTTTAAGAGTTGGCTAATTCGTATTAATTCATACGACCCCATATGTTTTTGTATGATTTGCTTGACCCCTGTGACATTGCAGCCTGGTCACACTGTTAATACATATTTACACGTAACTTTAAAAAACATATTTTTTTGTATGTTTAAATAGATGCTAAAGTGTACAATGTAGACATATTACAACATTTAAACGTAGCATTATTACGTTTTTACAGCTAAAAAACATTTACGTATCTTTCATTCCATAAAGATTGCTGTTTAACCATTTTAGCGATATGTTACCACCAAACCTTACCCTAAACCCAAATCCTTTTTATACAAAATGTTTAAATATGTAATGTATTATTTTTATATTATGCAACGTAACGGACAGATATGTTTAGGAACATTGTAGTAACAATATAGCATTCAAAAAGATTTTAAGCCACCACAGTCCTATGCATTTAACAGTTAACGTTACTGTTACAAAAAGCATAACGGACAGACAAGTGTAATCACAACAACTTATTTATTGTGAATATTAAAATCAGTACCAAAAGTAGTTAAAATGACGATGTGCTGTAGCCAAGGTCCTCTCTGGAGTATATGAAGTAAAGTAAACAGAAGTATTAAAGTTATTAATCCAAGAGAACATTGATCCAGCTTCCCTCTGTGACAGCGTATATTTTTATAATTTCAAACGTACACCAACGGAAATGACGCAAAGGCTGGGATTACACTTTGCATTAACATGCGATCTCGGTGATCCGATCACGCAGATCGGATCATCAGTATATCAGGACACGGCGCGTTTACATTTGTCAACATCAAAGTGGCTTCTGTATCCGGATGTGTGATCGGATCCCGTGCGGGGAGATGCGCTGAATGAATAGCTGTCAATCAAAATGGGTACAGCTGTCTTTAGCCACATGATTTAGGGTTGTGCACAGTGCTACTGAGAAGCCAACAGCAGAGAATAACTAGCAACCCCAACAACTGTGATGTTCACATTTTAAGCGTTATATTTTTGAGCTTTAAAAGTCTTATCTTTAAAAGCCTTATGCAGCGTCCGCACCGCGGATGAATGTTTCAGCTAGTGTAACTTTACCTGAACTTGACTTTCACCCGCATGCTTTTCATCAACAACAAAATTTGTGTGAAACATGACAGACTCACTCCACTATTTTATTCTGCCTTAATAACGGGCTTTTGGCTCTGCCTGAACTTATATGTATATTTATATTTCTATTTTAACCATAAACTGTTGTTAGTTATGTTTCCTGGTAATTTTAATATGATTTAATTAAAAGAGCTAACAATTTCCTAAATTTCCTGTTCATAGTGCATAAGAAGTAATGTAATTTACAAACACATATAAGTAATTTGCATAAAACCAACACTGAACAAATGTATTTGGTTAATGTTATTATGGTTTGTAATTGTTTTAAAGTAACTTAAAATGTGTTAAATGAGACAGAAACAGCCGATTGACCAGAAAGAAGCGCAACATTCACGTTGATAACATTATAACGATCCTGAATTCTGCCACTAAATATTAAATCTCTCTACGAATAGTTGTAACATATTAAACATTTGCCTGAATAAGTTAAATACAGTCGTTAAAATGATTTTGTAAATCGATTTATTAAGATACTTTTAAGCTTAGCTAGCATTGCTCCACAAATATGAATTTGTGCGTCTCTCACCTGCGCTCCATGACCTAACGTCCTTTTTTGACAGCTGAGAGGAGATTATAGTGGGCGGGGTTTTGTGTGACGTTGACCTGTAAATGCAGATACGATTTACATTACACTTAGATCCGATCACAAAGCGTCCTCGACCACCTCTGCATCAGGACACACAGATCGGATAACATTCCGATCACAGACGCGTTTACACTTGTCTTTTCAATGTGTTTGTGGACAACATCCGGATACAGGTCGCATGTTAATGCCAAGTGTAAACGCAGCCAAATATGTCAAGTGCAACATGATCTCACAAAGTTCCGTGGAATAGTCACGGAATTTTGTGCTAATTTTTCCGTGGCATTCTCACGGATCTCCGCATTTTTCCGTGGCCCTGCTACGGACTGTCTTTTTCCGTGGCATTCTCACGAATTGGTTACTCAACTGCTTTTTCCTATTTTCAAACCATTTTCGATTCGGTTTAGGGTTAGATTTGGTGTTTGCGTTAGTATGTCACTTTAAATATTGGTTTATACTATTTTTTCTGATTTATTCTTTTATATTTTCTAAACTTTAAACAATTGTTGCCTGGCGTTGGGGTTAGAGTTGGATTTGGGTAAGGATGTCACTTTATGTAAATCTAACCCTAAACCGAAGCGAAAATGGTAAGAAAATAGGACAAAACAGTTGAGTAACCAATCCGTGAGAATGCCACGGAAAAAGACAGTCCGTAGCAGGGCCACGGAAAAATGCGGAGATCCGTGAGAATGCCACGGAAAAATGAGCACAGAATTCCGTGACTATGCCACGGAAATTCGTGAGATCAGGTTGGTCAAGTGGCACGCAAAGAGCCAATGAGCTTTTGATATCACTACACAGCAAAATCACCAGTGTTAAGTGTACATTCCTGGTGTATAAATGGGTACCACCAGGTCTGGTGGTACCCATATAACCACCAGCAGTGTAGATTTAACACTGGTGATTTTGCTGTGTACCGTAAAGCATTGTGTCGTAAAGCTTCTTGAGGCGTGTTATTTGAATTCAAATGACGCCTATAATGAACGCGTGATCTGACTTTACGGTTGCTGATGAGAACTCGGATCAAGATCGCTGGATAAAGGGCTGAATTTGTATCTGTTCCTTGCAATCGTATGAATTTTAAAGATGTGGATTACAGTACAGTAAATGAATATAAGCAACATCTTTTGTGAATTTATGTTGTATTTTGTTGTAATTATTGTAGTAATAATAACGTATTGCATAGAAGACAGCATAGGATAAAACGCGTTTTTGTGTGTCATGGCAAACAAACGAAATATTAAAATAGATAAATAAATACAGAAATATTACTCATTTTAAAGTTTTTAAATGTTCAATATTGTGAAATTCTCTGAATATCATAATCATTTCATTAGGTAAATGGGTAAACTGTCTTAAATAAATATGACTGAAAACATGTGATTAATATGAGTAAGAAACGACAATGCCCGCGATTTTAATATTTATGAATAGGAATAACTTACGTACAAATTTGTTGTTTGTAAAGCTGTAAATACGTAAATAATTTATGTATTTGTCCTGTCAAAACGTCGATATTATAAGTTTGAACTGAAACGTAAAAATACACACGTATTCTCATGAGATCACGTTGGACGTAGGGGTTAGGGGTTTGGTTATTTTTTTTAGTCAACTCGTAAAATATGTACAAATTCTCGTCAGATCAGTCTGGGTTTGTTCAAATCTCATAACTTTGCTGCATATCGTCCCCTTGGAATTATAAGGTTCTATCTGCGTTCTGAGCAGTTTTGAGATATTGAGCTTCAAAGTTTTTGCATTACATATAGGAAAACTTACATGGGGAAGAAGTTTCTTTCAAACATGAAAATAACAGGGACCCTAAATGCATTCTAAATATACAATATCAAAATCCTCTCAAATTTCTAAATGTGGATTTTTGGAAGGGGTCAAATGCAGATTGAACCTTCTAATTCTAAAACAACACTTTTCGCTTAGAATTATAAGGTTCTATCTGCCAAAACATTATTTAAACATTAAATATTAAATTAATGTTGTAACAATTTTTCAACATGTGTTAGAAAGCAACATTTTAATCCTTTCTATGACATTTAATATTTTTATTTTTACCACTTTTATCTCTAAAAGTCTGATTTTACATTGCTCCTTTACAACATTGCTTCTTCCCTTTTCTGCCTCAGTTTCTCTACCATCCTCCTGTATATGTCGGGTTCATTACAAAATAGACAATTTTGTTTTAGCATGTTATACCATTCCCTACTGAAAAATCCAGCATAAGCTGGTGAGCTGGTTTTAGCTGGTTTCTCAGCTTGGTCTTAGCTGGTCTCCCAGCTTGGTTTTAGCTGGTATCGCTGTTGTAGCAAGCTGGTCTAGCTGTGTTTTGGTCACTTTTTAAGCTGGTCTAGCTGGACTTAGCTACTACCACCTTAAACCAGCTAAAACCAGCTACCAGCTTATGCTGGTCTTTGCTGGATTTTTTAGTAGGATTGAGCAGCTACAGGCTACAATCATTCTGAAATCATTTTAATACTGAGGTAACTGCTTTAACAATCTTTCACATGTTTACATTTGACATAACGATCATAACTTACTGTAAACACACTTTTTTTGGGTAGGAAAGGTTAGTTCGTTTTTTCTGTATTTTTTATCTTAGTGCTTGCCTCTTAATATCAGGAACTTAGAAGCTAGCACTGCTGGCTAGTGTGGTGTCTAACTATGAAAACAATCTCCTCAGCAAGACCTAAAAAAAAGACTGCCCCTACTGAAAAATCCAGCAAAGACTGGATAAGCTGGTAGCTGGTTTTAGCTGGTTTAAGGTGGCAGTAGCTGGTGTAAGCTGTTCCAACCAGTCTGGCAAAGCTGGTCAAGCTGGTGGGTCAGCTGGTCTTCCAGCATGACCAGATAAGTCCAGCTAGACCAACTTAAAAAGTGACCAAAACACAGCTAGACCAGCTTAAAAAGTGACCAACACACAGCTAGACCAGCTTAAAAAGTGACCAAAACACAGCTAGACCAGCTTAAAAAGTGACCAGAACACAGCTAGACCAGCTTAAAAAGTGACCAAAACACAGCTAGACCAGCTTAAAAAGTGACCAAAACACAGCTAGACCAGCTTAAAAAGTGACCAACACACAGCTAGACCAGCTTAAAAAGTGACCAAAACACAGCTAGACCAGCATAAAAAATGACCAAAACACAGCTAGACCAGCTTAAAAAGTGACCAAAACACAGCTAGACCAGCTTAAAAAGTGACCAAAACACAGCTAGACCAGCTTAAAAAATGACCAAAAAACAGCTAGACCAGCTTAAAAAATTACCAAAACACAGCTAGACCAGCTTGCTATACCAGCAAAAACCAAGCTGGGAGACCAGCTAAAACCATCTCACCAGCTTAAGCTGGATTTTACAGTAGGGTGAACTTCCCTAAAATTCGGCTGTCGATCTTAAGGTTTCTTAAAAACTTTGCGTTGGGTGCCATAATCCTCACAGATATTGTGTGTCTGTGATTTTTCCTGTCGTCAAGGACAAAGCCGGCAACACCACATATAGGGACAGTTTCACAGACAGGGATTAGACTAGTCCTAAACTAAAATAAATGTAAGAGCTGTCCAAATTGAAAACAACTTGCACTGACATATCTTAAAATACATCAGTGCCCTTTGTTTAGCCTCAAAATGCACACAAGTAATACTTTTAGTAAGGCATGTTTGTTAAATATTTTCTAATGAAACTAAGTTCTAGTTCTGGTTTAAGCTAATCCCTGTCTGAGAAACCACCCCATAAAGTTGATCCTGATTGGTCCCCTTCTGTGCATTCGAAGTGCTGATTAGCTAAAGCAGATAGAACCTTATAGAGCCAACTTAGAGTTCGATTTTGTAGATAGAACCTTTTTGTTTTTTTAATAAAACGTCCCAAAATGTACAAAACTTAAAATAAAACATTACATAATGTAAATAAGTTGTCACAGAGTAAGAATATGTGAATAACTCAATTTTGACAAAAATGTTAGATAGAACCTTATAATTCCAAGGGGACGATATACTAGAAGCGACAATGAAAATTCACATAACGCAAGAAAGGTGTGTTACTTTTATAAGCGATCAGATTTGTGATTTCCATGAGTAAAAAACAAGCCCATGAACTCGCATTATAGTTGCAACCTGAGCTTTATCAAGAGACCCGAATATCATAGACTTAGGTTGTAAGATTTTTTGACATG